>NC_142139.1:11383473-12008473 GCF_024610735.1 Ursus americanus
AAAATCTCAAATGAAAAAGGAACAAAATAAAAGCCAGTAGGACATTTATCCACATGAATTCAGATAAGTGATTGTAAGAGAAGGCTGAGAAAATGTGCCATGAGGTGTAATAGGTAAACCAGTAAGACACTCCTTTCCTATTTCTAGCTTATAAGAGTTGATGAAAAATGCACACGCATTAACAATTAAGTAAAAATTTCTAAGCATTTCGTAAAGCAAAATAAAAAGTACTTTTTGCTATGTATTGCTTATTAATATTCAGAAGCACAGAATTGACTTGAGTTTATGGCATTGTGGTACTACATATCTTTACTCATGATTTTTCTCTGTTAATTTATTCTGTTTTTGTCTTTACCCTTCATCCTTCAACCCCAGTACCATTTCCTCTTCCACATAAGCATCCTTTCTGATGATTTAAATGTTTTCTTTCAATGCATTGCCAAGTTTATTTTCTTATATGTGTATTTATGACAATATGGACCATTAATTTATGTTTTTGGTAAGTTTACAGACACGTTTTGCTATAATTCTCTTTGTTTCTTTTTAAATTCACGATCATGTATTTTGTTCATGTGTCTACATTCAACATCTACAAATAGTTCATTTCTTCTCATCACTGTGTAGTATCCTATAATACATATATAACAAATTCTACTTCAGTGTTGTCCCCATAATAGACATCTAGGTAGCCTTCTGCTATTTATTAAAAAAAGAAGAAAGAAAAAAAAAAAAGAATATTGTAGTAGACATCCTTATGTATATCTCCCATCCCCCTCTAGAAGAGTTTTCTAGAAACATTGCTTAATATTATTTTTTTGAAAACATGCCAACATTTACACAGTTGAGTAATTCTTTACAAAAGTTAAGATATATTCAAAGAAAGGTAGAAGTAATTAGAAAACAAACAAATAAGAAAGAAAAAGATCATGTATACAGACATAATGAGAAAATAGTAAGATAAGACAAGTTGCTAATATACTATTTGGAGTTATCTACAAAGAGCAACAGAGTAAGTAAGTAAACAGTAAGTATCTGTACAGAAAACAAAAACAAAACACATTAAAAAAAATAAGAGGGAAAGATGTTAAAGGATGTCTGTCTATGTAAAATAGTGAAGTATGTGATGGGAGAAGGAAACAATTAGAATACAACAAAAATTCAAATTATAAATTAACTGTATCTGGGGAAATATATTTTTTCTTTCTAAAGTAATTGACATCAAAACAATAAAAATCCCATAGGTTAAATCTAATGATACCCAACAACAAGAGTGGCAGTTTCTCTTAAAAAAAAAAAAAAATCCTGGTGGGGGACAAAAAAGACCCTCATATTCAAATTAGCTATTATAAAAGATTTTATTGCTAATTAGATTCAAATATAATGTGTAAAAGTCAAAGTGGGTCAAAGTTTGTTTAATTCAGCTAAAAGAATATAATTTTTAAAAATTCATACTGTTAAAAATAGAATTTTAAAATGAAATGTTAAAATGAACATTGGCACAAAGATATTCTATTAGGCTAAAATGAAATAAATAATAAAAATGAATTTAATTTTAATTATGTATACAAGAATCTTTTAGAGTCAAATTAATAATATGTTTAATATATAATATACCTACTATAATACAAGCATATCAATATCCATTCTATAATATATTATTAACTTATGGGGTTAAATTAACATTTTAAGTATGTGTAATATGTACTATATTTTGTATTAAGATGAGAAAATAATGAGTTTCTTAAAAATTGAAAACATAAATTGAAAATTAAAAAAAAAAAGGAAATGCAGTATTGGTTTATATGTGTGTTTTCCAAACTATGGTTCATGGTCTACTTAAAGCCTACTGAAATAGTAAAATTAGAAACTTTATCACTGTTAAGAGTTTTTGGGGACATATAATGTTTTTAAAAATCTCCTTCGAACCTAGAATACCTCTTCATAAATGTAGAGGAGAAAGAAAGAACATAATTTTAAAATTGCATAAGCAGTGTGCCAGAATGTCAGGCATATCACTGGTAATCTCCAAAGTATTGCAAAGACAGAGAGAAATCCCACTCCTGAATATAACCAAGGAGATCAGCCCATCACATATATATTCTCAAGATAAACGATAATGAGTTATCAACTAAGAGGACTTGACAGCACCATTTGTCACACAGAGTTCACCCTAAATTAACTTGGTAACTGGGGTGAATATCTATGTTAGCTGATTGGCTTTATCTAAAAGAACAATAAACTTCTCATTTTTGTATGACAGGAGGTAATTTTGCAGTTTAGAGTGAGGTCCCCACTGCATTTAGGTCCCTACCCTCCCACAGAAACTGGGAGAGAGAGACACTATTTTCCTTGATGTTTGTACTTCGAAGAAATGGTTCCCACTCCTAGTGAAAGTTATTCTGGGGTCTGAAAGCTGGTAACAGGCTTATTTAGCTTTTAAAAAGACGTATCAGAGAAATTTCAGTTACAAGGTTTCTAAAGTAAATAAGAAAAAGGAATGTCTCTTTCTTTATTTTCAACAGAGATAATTAAGTTTCTTATTTTTTTTTAAAGATTTTATTTATTTATTCGACAGAGATAGTGACAGCCAGCGAGAGAGGGAACACAAGCAGGGGGAGTGGGAGAGGAAGAAGCAGGCGCATAGTGGAGGAGCCTGATGTGGGGCTCGATCCCATAACGCCGGGATCACGCCCTGAGCTGAAGGCAGACGCTTAACCGCTGTGCCACCCAGGCGCCCCAAGTTTCTTATTTTTAATTTGTATTTGCTGTTATAGAATCTACATTGAATAGACAGAAAATTCAGTGTTTTTTTTTTTTTTGAAAATTATACATTTAAACTTCATATAGAAGAAATCTCACTATGTCTTTCTATATATTTTTTTTCCTGATGAAAACACAGTATAATCAAGTGATATCATTGGAAAACCATTAAAAATAAATTAGTTAAAAATTTAGTCTAATATACTTATAGCAGCCTTGTATTTATATAAGACAATATGTATTTATTATGCACATTATATATAAGTATGTACTGAAAATATATTTATGCTAAAACAATATTAAAGGTCATTTTCTCTTTTTTCTGAAAGAAAACCATCATAATTCAAATTTACTTGGAAATTCATATGCTTCAAGAAATCAGTGTACTTCAAGAAATCGGAACTAATGTTTCTAATTCAAAATATGAATTAAGACTAGCATGAACTTAAAATTAAGACTAAAATACACGTATAATCCCCTGTCCTTTTTACTCAGAGAAAATTTTCAAGTTAAAATGGTACACTTACTAGGTGTGTACTACCAGTTGCTTAAAATTTCAACTCATTTTTTACTCTAGCACTGTGCCAGTGATAGCACCATTAAAAACAGTCTCAGATTTTGATGTGTATAGAATTATGACAAGCGCAGCACAGACTCTGAAACTTCTCCTATTGCTGATTTATGTTAATAGAGAGGAACAGTTATTGTTTGTCAAATCTGAAGTTTTTTTAAGTTGCACAATTGAAAATACTCTGAATTTTCACTGAGACAATTTTGTAAATGGCTATTTCTCTGGGATCATGAATAATGATATCCAAATTGTGACATACACTTACTGAATTCTTTTTTTCTTTTTGTTTTCTCAATAATAAAGCAAATTTTATTAAGTGATTTATATACAATAAAATTGACCCATTGTAAGTATACAGTTTGATGGATTTGGGAAACTGTCTGGAAACATGTACCCACCAACATCACAACTGAGATGTAGACAAATTCCATTTCCCCAAAAAGCGTTCTCCTTCTTTGCGGTGGTTACTTCCTCGCACCCTTGGTGCCGGGGAAGATGACTCTGCTCTCTGTCACTACAGTTTCCCTTTTATAAAATTTTATATAAATGGACTTACATTGTCTTTTATAGTTTACTACTTTCAGTTAGTGTAATGTCTAAGATTTATCCAGGTTGTTGTGTTTATTATTTTTTCTTTCCTTTTCATCACCATGTAATATCCTACAGTATGTTGACCCACAGTCTGTTTTTCCGTTCACTAGTAGATGGACATATGGGTTACTTGCAGCTTTGGTTTATTCTGAATAAAGCAGCTATGAATATTCACGTCTACATCTTTGTAAACGTATACTTGCATCTCTCTTCGATAAGTACCGAAGCATGGAATTGCTGGTTTGTACAGTATGTGTATGTTTTACTCTATGTAATACAGCTATAGTGTTTTCAAAAGTGGCTAACAGTTTGGACGCCCATTAGCATTGTGTGAAAGTTTCCCTTCCTCCCCATCCTCACCATACCTGAGGATTTTAACCATAGCCATTTTAATGTATGCATGTGTAGTTGTATTTCATTATCCTAATTTGTATATTTCCTGATGGCTAGTGATGTTTAGCATCTTTTCACACAAAAATTTGTCATTATTTATCTTCCTTTGTGCATCTTGTTGATTTTTTTTTTTAATTAGCTCATACTATTATTTTTGAGTTGTAAGAGCTCTTTACATATCTTGTATAGAAACCCATTGTTGGATCTGCAAAAAATTTCCCTCAGTCTGTATTTTGCTTTTATCTTTCCTTAGCTTTGTCCTTCAAAAAGCGAACATTTCTAATGTTGATGAAGTTTATTAATTTTTGTACATTTTTCCCCTTGTTTATAAAAAATCTTAGCCTGATCTAATTCTCAAATATTTTCTCCAATTTTTTTCTTACCTTCTACATTGATGTCTGCATATGAGAGTAAGATACATATTCTTTTTTATGTTAAGATATTTTTTATTTTAGAAAATTTTAGGTAAATCCACAGGAATTTAAGTAGACTTATTTTAGGAAAAGGCAGTGTATTGAATTAAATATATTGCCAGTAAGTCTAATCAAGAGTGCCGTTTTGCCTATTACTTTTCTTAAAACAAGTTTTGACCATTTATGTTCTCATAATTGCAAGAAATATATATTCCAGTATAGTTCTCTTTGGGAACTGTGCTAGCCAAAGTGAATTGATGAGAACTGTAATCATGTAAAGAGATTGATAATAACATAAAATCACTTAGGATTAATTTACATAGAAAAATAGCCTTAATAAAACTGTAGGGACTGGTGAGTACTACCTATAGATTACCTCTTCCATATTCTTTTTCCAGAAGTTTTCTGTAGTGCTATATTTTCCCAAAGGTCTCTTTGTAAATAAACTCTAATTTAAATAAATATCCATGCTACTGTGTCTTAACTATGATATTATGTAAGGCTGTTATCACTGAGAATTTATTTGGTGGTTTCTTTTTTCCTACATTTTTGTGACTTGGATCTTTCAAGAAATGGTACCTTAATTTTCTTCCAAATGCATTTATGATCCCTAAGTAGATATGACAGTACATCTCATAACAAGGTAACTTACAGATTTCTTAAATAGTATGATTTACACATCAACACAAGCTGAATTTTTTTTGAAATTAGGTATTTATAAAATATGGAGATTTTATTATTGTCAAATTTTATAATACATATATATTTCCTATAGTAGAGAAGTGATATAGTATATAGGAAATTT
Organism: Ursus americanus; assembly: GCF_024610735.1. Classification (NCBI taxonomy): domain Eukaryota; kingdom Metazoa; phylum Chordata; class Mammalia; order Carnivora; family Ursidae; genus Ursus; species Ursus americanus. Next base: position 11,389,007 of record NC_142139.1, read on the forward strand.
GTTAATTAATTATTTGTGACTAATAATAACGGATGAAGAAAAGAGAAGTCCTCCTTTTCTCTGATGAATGGTAAGTTCATAACCATATTTGTAGTATATTGTATTTTCCAGAGATGGCCACATATCCCTTCTCAGTTGCTATTCTTACAATGTGACTGGCACTCTTGAACCCAGGAGGTGGGATTTATGTTCCTTCCTCTTGGATCTGGGTTGGAATAGTGTTTGTCTTCATAGAAAATGATGGAAGCAAATTCTATGTGATTTCAATGCTAGATCTTAAAAATGTTACAGTTTCTATCTGGCTTTCTCTCTGTCAGGACGCATGGAGATGGAACTCAGTCACTACGCTGTGGGGAAGCCTGACCCAGCCTATCTGGAGAGACCACACCGATAGGAACTGAGGTTTTCAGGTGATGGCCACTATCAACCATTAGATTTGTGAGTAAATTATCCTTCAAAATATTTTAGGCCTCGGTATTTGGGTTTCATGCATGAAGCTCCAGACATTGTGGAGCAGAGACAAGCTGTCTCTGCTGTGCTTGTGTGAAATTCTGACCACAGAATCAATGGTTGATTTATGTAATTATGTTTTATTATAATTTCTTATATAGGATTAAGTAACTGGAATGGTATTTTTATATTTTTAAAGAAGTGAGTATATTTTGGAATAATATAGTGCATAATAGATCAGACATTGCTTTTTATCATTCATGAGGCTTGACCGTAAAGTTAATTTATGTCTATGTATTAGTATGTTTCACCTCACTAATAGTCCATTTAGGTCAATTGTATTAGGTTTAAAATTTTTCTAAAGTGGTCTTAGCAGTAGAATTAACAATATGAAAGAAGCTCCTATACCATATAGAAAAGAATTGGGCACCTCCATTCTGTTTTCCAGAGTGGCTGTAGCAGCTTTCATTCCCACCAACAGTGTAAGAGGTTTCCCCTTTCTCCACATCTTCGCCAATGTTTGTTGTTTCCTGTCTTGTTAATTTTAGCCATTCTAACTGGTGTAAGGTGGTATCTCACTGTGGTTTTGATTTGTATTTCCCTGATGCCAAGTGATGTGGAGCATTTTTTCATGTGTCTGTTCACCATTTGTATGTCTTCTTTGGAGAAATGTCAGTTCATTTCTTTTGCCCATTTCTTGACTGGATTATTTGTTTTTTTGTCATTGTTGTTGTTGAATTTGAGAAGTTCTTTAGAGGTCTTGGATACCAGCTCTTTATCTGTAATGTTATTTGCAGATATTATCTCCCATTCCATAGGTTGCCTTTCGTTTTGTTGATTGCTTCCTTTGCTGTGCAAAAGATTTTTATCTTGATGAAGTCTCAGTAGTTCATTTTTGCTTTTGTTTCCCTTGCCTTTAGCGATGTGTCTTGCAAGAAGTTGCTGTGTCCAAGGTCAAAAAGGTTGCTGCCTGTGTTCTCCTCTAGGATTTTGATGGATTCCTGTCTCACATTTAGGTCTTTCATCCATTCTGAGTTTATTTTTGTGTATGGTGTAAGAGAATGGTCCAGTTTCATTCTTCTGCATGTGACTGTCCAATTTCCCCAGCACCATTTATTGAAGAGATTGTCTTTTTTCCATTGGATATTCTTTATTTGCTTTTTCTATAGAGTAGTAATTTCTCAACTTTGGCTGTATATTAGAATTTCTGGGAGGGAATATCTATGAGTGGCACCCAACTAAATGGTTTTAATGTACAGACAAGGATGAGAATCATTGCTTTTCATTTTTTCGTATCTCCGAGTTTTTATAGGTCCCCTGAGTTATTAATATGGCTTTAATGAACAGATAAGAATAAGGATCTTAGAATATTTAAATTGGAATATTCAGTTAGAAATTAATTAGGAATCAATTAGAAATTAAAAATTACCATGATTTATTGTTCACTTTCACTACACTTTTTATACAAATGAAAAATCCTACTTTGGAATTTGCTCAGTACTATTGCAAGTTTCACTGAAGGAGGGATCATGAAGATGCCGGCATAAACAGTAATACTTGTCTGTAACACAGCATTTCATACATAAGCCTCTTAGCAACAATCAGAACTTTATATGATCTCTAACGTTGTTGTTGTTGTTGTTTGGAGCTTTTTGAGAGAGAGAGAGAGAGTGTGTGTGTGTGTGTGTGCACGCGCGCGCGTGCGTGCATGTGGTAGGGGAGGGGCTGAGGGAGAGGTAGAGAGGGAATCTCAAGCAGACTCCATGTTGAGCATGGAGCCCGATGCCAGGCTCAATCTCACAACTCTGGGATCATGACCTGAACTGAAATCAGGAGTCCAGCACTTAACCAACTGAGCCACCCAGGTGCCTTTATGGTCTCTAACATTTTGAAAATTATTTTCTATATTAGTCAATTCATGTGAGTATTTTGAGTGATGAGTCACCAGCAGCTTCTTTATGATCTTTTCATCACCTAACGCAGGTTATTTTCTTAATAAAAAGTAAAATGAATCTCATATACTCAGGCACCAGTAAGCCTGATGAAAATCTTGGTTATTTATTTAGTTATTGAAATAATGTTTGTAAAACAGTCACAGTGGCCACATTTATTCTGTTTTTAAACATTTGGAAAGGTTGCTAGGAAATCTCATGCATAACTTGATTTTTTTCTTTTTGGGGGTTTCTTTTATATGCCATCTGCTAATTGATAACATTAATAGAGTTTTCCTTATTATGTTTTGTCTCAGACTAATCTGTTTACTATTGTCAGCAAAAGCAATCCTAAAAAATCTTAATTTTATTGCTTTGGATTACTTGCTGAAAAATGTTACAAATCTGCTCATTCATTCAAGATTGTAATTCCTGTTTGTTCAGTTGTTGCTTCATTTCTCCTTGTAATGATTCCTTGCTTAAATCATTTATTTATTCTATACTCAACTGTACAGACAGAGCCATACAAGGTGCTTGGAAACATTTCTCTGATAGCTCAAAAATATGAGATCTATTCTGCCAGTACAGTGTTTCAGATTTTACTCCTCTGTCAGACTGGCAAACTGCCAGGTGAAGGCAGTTACTGTAGAAAGATACCAGTTGTATTCAGGACAGGCTGCTATGCCTTGAGTTGATGTCCAGATACTAAATTATTGGTTAGTTATTGAGATATTGCACATATCCAAGGAAAGTTGTATGAAGGAAAGAGTATAAATTTTGTAGTCAGGTAAATCTGAAGCAAGAATCTGTTGCTATCTTTAATATGCTAAATGGGAATAGATGTGATATTAATTCTTCCTCAACCTAAATGGTAGAGTTGTTTTCAGGATTAGGTCTGACAAGTTATTGAAATTTTCCAACACAGTGCTTAAAAACATCACATGGTGTTAGTAGTAACTACTGGTGTTATTATTTGGTTTAAATATCAAAGGATAATCTAGGTAGCTTTTTTTTCCTTTGAATGTTTCTCCTCGTAATAAATATCCAGTCCTCTTGGTGAACTGAAATGGACATCTGTCTTGTTTCCTTTCTCACCCTAGACTTAAAGTACAGTAGTACAAGTCTGCACCCCAATCTCCATTGTCCTTTTTCTGGGTTCAGCATTATATCTGCTTGATTTTCAGACTTTGACTCTAGGTTTGGGAAAAAGAAGGAAAAGAGAACTTCATATCTACTGCTATTGAACAGTTTTCATTTCAACTATACTTAGACCTTACATCCAAATCATGTTTTCTGTGGTTCCAAATCTGTTCTTCAATTTGCTTCCAGCTCACAAACGAAATATGAAAATGACTTATGCCCCACTTCCCCATTCTGAGTAAACAGGTGCCAGAGACTTCTTTATTTCCATAGCTGCTAGGACTTTGGCAAACCATATAAACTGAAAAAGGCATAGGAACCACAAAGGAAATTGGCCTTGAAAGGCATCTATGAGACAAGTACGAAAATTAAATAAAAGGAAGACTAGGGATATATGTTAAAGTGAGAACTCTTTCACTGCACATGCATCTTCTCTGGGGTTGGCTTATCACCTACTCAATACCGAACTCTTTTTATAGTTTTTGTGGTGACTCTACAGTCAAGATTTGGAAGCTGTAGGGTCCTTACTGTCATCTTATCTCATAGTACTCTACCTTAGGTGGAGTATAAACTTATAAACTATAAGGAAAGAGAAGCCGAGAGGTCCTTGCCGTAGGTTTGAGTTTTGACTATTGCTAGAATAACCAAGATTCTAGGAATGATATTAGATATATAAAGATAAAATTAAAAATTTATGAGTCCTGTTCTCATGGACTTTGTAAACTAATAGGAATAGTTGGGTATTAAATATAGATATATAATGTAAATATAAATTTTTAAAAGTCATATTAAACTGATACTTAAAAAAGCAGGATGTTGAATAATTACAAAGACTATCCAAGTTAAGCTAGGAAGCTATTTATAGAATGCTTTTCATAGGACATTTCATTTTTGGCAATTTCTGAAAGATCTTTTAGGTTTACTAGCTGTGAGAGTATGGGGCACATTTAAACAAATGTTGATAATCTTTGTGATGAACTTCTTTTTACTATGAAAAATCATGTTATAGAATAGTACTTAATACTTTTTAAAGCTTTGTTGATATATAGTTTAAATTAAGAAATACATCAATTTAAAGAGTAAATCTTGATGAAACTTGGTAATTGTATACAGTCATGTAAATACCACCATAATACAATGTAGAACAATATCATTCTCCTTAAAAAGAGTCATCATGCCTATTTTCAGGTGATACCATCTCTTAACAACTGGATCTAGACAATACCGATCTTTCTGTCACTACAGAGATTTCATTTCCTAGGCCTTCATATAAAGGTAATTAAAAATAACATAGTCTTTCATGCTTGCTTTTTTTAACTTAGTATCGGTTTTGAGATTCTTATATATTATCCTTGTAATTGTATTCATTTTATTGCTGACTAGTATTTCATAGTTGGAGGAAATCTTATCCATTTACAGCATTTGCTGATAAATGTGAGATACTGTTGTATCCATTCACAACACTTGTTTATATCATGTCAGATTTCTTCTGAAAAACCTTTCAGTATTGGGAAGCCATCAAGCTCACACTTACTATGCTGTCTCAAATAGAGATTGTAAGGAACTGTATAAGGTCTAGATTTTATCTTTTCTGCAAACTAAAATATTAGGCTGCTGTAGTTTAGGGGTGATAGAAGACACAAGACTCATGGGTCAAAGACAGGAGACACAGCATTTTACTGACAATGATAAGAGTAGCCAGAATTTTAGCATATGTACCATCTCCCCAAACTCCAAATCCCGCAAAGCAAAGTGAAGAGGTACAGGGGATACCAGTGCATTTGGCGGGGTATGTTACAGGAAAAGAATACCAAGCATAGGGAACCTGAATCTTACAAGATTGCTAAATCTCACTGACCTTGCTTCAGTGAAAGACATTATCTTCATTAGACAGTGCAGTGAGAAAACTTTCCCACTGGTTCAGAGAAAGATACAATCTTTATCTTCTAAGGCTGTTTGTTCTTGGCTTTTTTTTTTTTTTAAGATTTTATTTATCTATCTATCTATTTATTTATTTATTTATTTTAGAGAGAGAGTGCGAGTGAGGGGAAGGGCAGTGGGAGAAGGAAAGAATCTCCAGCAGACTCTGTGCTGAGCATGGAGCCTGACTCGGGGCTTGATCTCACAATCCTGAGATCATGACCTGAGCCAAAACCAAGAGCTGGACGCTCAACCAACTGATCCACCCAGGTGTCCCTCTTCTAAGGCCATTTGTAAGAAAAGGGCAATTAGTATGTCTTATGGGAAGATATCCAGAACTTTGAGATACCTTGTAGAATTGGCTCTCAGCATTGTTCACCACTAGTTTCTACATCTTTTTTGGCTTCTAGTGAATTTTTCCATGAGTACACAACTTGGTTAACCTCTTTGGTAAATCTAATCAACCAAGGATGGAACCAAATTTGTTCATTTTGTCTTACACAATATTTAATTAATATAAATATCAGTAAGACTCCAAGAAACAGAATAAGACTAATTTATATAATTGAACCCAACTAGACCACCAAGATCCCAGAACCAACCAACTTAACAAATCTCATAAATCATTGGTATGTACCCTAGAAATACAGGCATCTTTCTCTATAATTTAGGTTGGCTTTTTCACTTGGACGAAGGCATTAATTAACACAGGGGGAAGCAAGATATATTAGACATTATACAGACTTTATCTTGGCTTTAAGGAGGACATTTAGGGCAGTTCCATTATATAACAACCCTGGCCAGTGAATTGAGGCTCACATGAATGACTTATATACAGGCTGAAGTGGCATCATCGATCAGCCAAAGTCAGGAGAAATTTTACACCAGTTCTTTCAAGTCTATGGCTCTCAACATAGGAATCACTATCCATATAATGTTATTCTTCTGGAAACCTCCTCAGTTAACCAAGAGTAGCCTCGATTTGGAGACATCTCTATAGTCATCAAGGTACTACACATAGCATTTTGTTCATCTGCTGGTGATCTCATTAAACTCTTTAGGGTATTTTATAACAGCTCCTAGAATGTAAGTCATAATGTTTCTGCGGAGGAGGTCCATTGAAGCTTTGCTTTTACGTAAGAAATACAATACCTTGGGAGTTGTTAATGATCCTGTAAATAAAATGTTGTTTACAATTGGTGGGGACCCCAAAAAGATCTGTATCAATTGGGGGCATAGGTTGACAGCACTGCCATCTTGGCTCCTGACTAGTTAGTAGATCTTGGGGTCACCAGATAGTTCAAATAATTGAGCACAGTTTTTATTTTCGGAAGGAGTTTTTTGGGGGATAATGGCAAACCTTGAGAGTCAGTTAAATTTGAGGTATTGTCAGTACCTTTGGAGAGCGAACCAGAGATTTTTTTCTTCTTGAAAATGGCTCTAGGTATGATAGTGGAAGAGATCATTAATGTTCATTTCCCTTTGTATCTTCTGGTATCTTAAGTTCATCCCCCACCTACTGCTTGGGTTATCTCCTCCCACTGCCATAAATCCCAAAGTGTCCCATTTCAAAATATAACTGTAATTTCACCATTTTTGCATTTTTCTCTGCTTACACCCAGACTTACTGGTAGAAAAAGGAGTCAGGTGCAAGAGGAACAAGGATATTATTGTAAAATTATGGAGAGCTATATATCCCCTACTTCAGCCCACCTAAGCCAGTGTAGCTGTAATATTCAGGGTGTACTCAACCGAGTGGTCATTTTTTTTTTTTTAAAGATTTTATTTATTTATTCGACAGAGATAGAGACAGCCAGCGAGAGAGGGAACACAAGCAGTGGGAGTGGGAGAGGAAGAAGCAGGCTCCCAGCAGAGGAGCCTGATGTGGGGCTCGATCCCAGGACTCCAGGATCACGCCCTGAGCTGAAGGTAGACGCTTAACCGCTGTGCCACCCAGGCGCCCCCGAGTGGTCATTTTTTTATTATCCAAGAACATGTCAACCCAAAAGAATAATCCAAGCAGCTAAATGAAATTGTTTGAATCCCCTACACCCCTGTTAAGGAAGATGGCTATTCAGGAAGGGAAAGGAAAAAAAAAGCCAAGGAGTATCCAGAGAAAATTTAGAATTTCCTAAAAAGGTTTGTATAACTCTTTACCACTTTGATCCTGATCCTTCCTTAGGTGGGGCACAGACAAGATAATTCTTTTCTGGGGACAGCTATATCCAGTGACTAACTAAATTTCCTTGCTGAGGAGTATGGGCCAGGTTGAAGTATGTCAGTAATGTTTTGAGTCCATTTTTGAGCTGTTCCAATGATCAACAATACTAGATGACTGGATGGCAGATAGCATGGAAAATACATTGACCACACTGCTTATGAGTTCATTTTTGAGTGATTTTTACAATAAACGTTATACCGTCATCAGACTACAAATGGTATTCTCCCTGTTCTTTGAATATTCACTTTATATGTTCCTAAGACACTTTCACATGTTACTCAGTAATCTGTTCTTTCCTTTGATACTCATTATTTTCTCCAATATGAGGTGTAAAAATAATCCTTAAGTTCTCTTATTTAATATTTGAGGCACTAAATAGAGGGTTTTAAAGCCAAACATTAAATAGTTATTAATAATTCCTGACAAATATGAAATTATTTTTCATTCAAAATAAGTGGTTTATTTAATATTAATTTAATAAATAAGACTTAACTTTACAATGTAGTAGTGTTTTGCCTTTTTTTTTTTAAGATTTTATTTATTTATTTGAGAGAGAGAGAGAGAGAGACAGCCAGAGAGAGAGGGAACACAGCAGAGGAGTGGGAGAGGAAGAAGCAGGCTCCCAGAGGAGGAGCCTGATGTGGGTCTTGATCCCACAATGCTGGGATCACGCCTTAAGCCCAAGGCAGATGCTTGATGACTGAGCCACCCACTTTTTTCTCCCCCCCACTATAAAAAAATCTGTAATACTTAGTTTAATGCTTAGTGGTTTGGTTAAAAACTTCATTAGGAATCTGAGTACATAGTTAAAATTAGCCAGGAATGCAATGCATAAATTAGAATAAGGAGTCTGCATTAATATGCAAATTCTATTCAGAACAAAGCATTATTTCTCTGTTCCTATTATTGCCTATTGAGGAAAAAAAACTCCAAACCTAATGTCTTAAAACAATTTTATCCCTACTTTGCATGATCCTAGGGACTAACAGATTTAGCTGAAGATTCTTGCATCACATTCTTTGTGATTGTGTCAGATGGTATTGAGGATTCAGTCTTTAATGACCCCACCAGGGTAGATTTCCAAGTAGTATCACTGTCATAGATATGGTTGACAGTTGCTACTGGATATTGATTAGGAGTTCAGCTGTAGTTTTCAAAAAGAACACCTACATGTGGTTTCTTCATGTGGCTTGGGTTTCTACAGCATGGCAACTACGTTTTGAAAGGGAATATTCCAGAAAGGAACATCCTGAAAAAGAGCATTCTGAGGGGCTTGGGTAGAAACTATAACATTTCTTAGGATCTATTATTAGAAGTTCTAGAATATCATTTCTGTATGGTAATAGGTAAAGAAAATCATAAGGATAGTCAAAATTGAATGAAAATTGACCTCCACTTCTTGTTGGGAGAAATAATAAGGGATGTGCAGACATCTTGACCTCTCACAATCCCCTGTGATTTTTCAGAAAATATTTTTAGTGCTGTTTCTGCAAAACTAATTTTCTAAGAGTTCGACAGGAGAACACAAAAGGAAGACTTTACAGTTCTTGAGATTATGTTATGATTCATTCCCTTGAGGGAAGTACAATATTTTCATTATATTCATAATATAAGTTTCTTCCATGGAGGAAGAGTAACAGATTTGTTTTGTTTTATTCCAGAATTCAGGCAGGAGCTAAAATATAATATTCAAATAATTGGACTTCATTTAGCTGAGAAGAAATGATAATAATTAGAGCTTCCCAAACTGTCTCAGGAATTGTCTTTTATTAATACTTATAAGTATCCAAATAAAATTTGAGTTACCATCTGTTAATGAGATGATAAAAGTTCAGATTAGATGACTTTACAAGCTTACTTTATTCATACTACTGCAATAAGATGATGAACTGAAGAAATATATATACCACTTTTTTTTCACTTAAGATGCATTTTTATATAAAGCTAGGCATTTTGAAAGCATTAAAAATATTTATCCAAGTTTCTTTGATACATTTTGGGACACAGAAATTGTAATATTCTGTGGTGCCTGAGTGGCTCAGTCGTTAAATGTCTGCCTTCGGTTCAGGGCGTGATCCCAGGGTCCTGGGATTGAGCCCCCCATCGGGCTCCCTGCCCTGCTGAGAGCTTTCTTCTTTTTCTCCCACTCCCCCTGCTTGTGTTCCCTCTCTCGCTGGCTGTCTCTCTCTCTGTCAAATAAATAAATAAAATCTTAAGAAAAAAAAGAAATTGTAATATTCTGTCTGAGTAATTTGATATTTGGTTTAATGAACAGCAGATAATCTACTTTGAAATTGATATAAAAACAGATATGTAACAGAGGAGTACTAATGTTTATAATTAGAGCAATTACTTCTTAGAGCTAGATGATTTTGCCTTGGGACCTTTATAAACCCATTTTATTATTAAGACTTTAAATGTGAATTTGATAGCTAATGTGACAGAAACCCTGGCCTTAAAAATTATAATAGTTAATTAATCACTTGTGTGGATTCACTTTTATGCTTTTTTAAATTAATAGTCATTAAGATAGTTCTAATATGTCAATCAAAAGGGTCCATAGGGATGACATCAGAAAGAATAGCAAAGACCTCTAAAAATTTTACCTTCCATAAAAGGAATGAGAAAACTAGCCAAAAATTTTTAAAAAGTCAAAAATCAGTTTTTTTAGAACTCGATAAATTAACTGAAGGCATGCAACAATCTGGTACATATTTATTCAACATAAAAAATATTAAAAGGTACGCTAAAAATATCTATTAACACAAAAGAAAGTAGTAACATAAAAAGAGGACCCAAAAAAGTAAGACAAATAGAAAACAAATTGCAAAATAAGAGGCATAACACCTACTATATCAATAATTACACTCAATGAAAATGGATTAGAAATTCCATTCAAAAAGGAGAGATTAATATAAATGTATAAAAAATTGTGATTCAGCTATGTGCTGAGAGAGACACTTTAGATTCAAAGACAAAAATTGGTTGAAGTAAATGTAAAACAAATAGAAAGAAAATGGATTGGTTCTATTGGAATGGGACAGAAAGATACACATGCAAACAGTAATCAGAAGAGAGCTGGATTGGATACTAGTATCAGACAAAGCAAACTTTAGCACAAAAAATTATAACTGGAAACATTTTATAACATTGTGAAAAGTGTTAATGTGTCAGGAAGATATAGAATTATAAATATGTATGCACCTAACAACAAATACATAAAGCAAGAATTAATATAGTGGAAAAATAGACAATATAATAATAAGAATTGAAGAATTCAGTGCCCCATTTTCCATAATGACTGGAGCTCTCAAAATATCAGTAAGGAAATACAGAATTTGAACGGTACTATGAACCAATTGGGCAGACAACTATAGAACACTCCACCCATGATAGCAAAATGCACATTCTTCTCAATTGCATGTGGTACTTCCAGGCTAGACCATATGCTAGGCTATAAAACAAAACTCATTATTTTAAAAGTGTTTAAATCATACAAATTATGTTCTCCAACATAATACAATGAAATCAGTAAACAATAACAAAAATTTGGGAAATTAAAAATAAAGGGAAATAAAAAAAAATAGGAAGACGTAAAATCTCCTAAATAACCAATGAATCAAAGAAGAAATCATAAGAGAATTTCAATACTAATTAAAGGCAATTGAAAATGAAATACAACATACCACAACTTATGGAGTACAGCTTTAAAAACTTACTTGTAAAAGTCTATATTTTAAAAGGGAAATATACCAAATAACTAACCTAAGTTTCTACTTTGAGAAACTAGGAAAAAAACAAACTAAAAGCAAGCAGAAGGAAGGAAACGATAAAGACTAGAACCGAAATAAATGAAGTAGAGGGTAGAAAAATGATGGAGAAAACCAGTGAAACCGAAAGCTCATTCCCTGAAAAGATCAACACATTAACAAACCTTTAGCTGAACATCCAAGAGAAAAATTAGAGAACAATCAGATTACTAAAATCAAGGTTGAAAGAGCATTATTAGAGATCTTACAGAAATATAAAGATGATTACAAGGGAATACCATGAATAATTTAACACAAAATTACATAAGTTTAATGAATTGAAAAAATGCCTATTAAGACTACCAAAACTTACTCAAGAAGAAACTGAAAATATGAATAGACTTGTAACAACAAAAGAGATTGAATTAGTAATAAAAAAGGAAATCTCCAAAAACAGAATAGCCTAGGACCAGAGGCCTTCACTGTGAATTTTATAAATGTTTAATTAAGAATAACACCAATCTTTCACAAACCTTCCAAAAAGTAAAAGAGGAAACACTTTGCAGCTAAGTCTATGAAGCCAATATTATGCTGATAACAGAACCAGACAAAGATATTCCAGGAAAAACAATGTGGAAAGTACAGCCATCAGTAATGTGATGAATATTTCATAAATATTTTGTTCATATAAGAATCTTAACCTACTTCAGTATATCTATCAGCATTTACTTACTTATTTCACCCACCTTATAGACTTTCGATTATATATATATGTAATTATGTATATAGTTTGTGTGTGTATGTATGGTATTTTATGCAATTTTCCATGGTTTTCTTAAACTTTGTAATATGGAAAAAAAATAATAATTTAAAGATGTCTTTAAAGAAATGCATCTGTTTAAAATCAGATATCACTAAGTTTCTCCTAGTGATTCCTTCTATTTTGAATGTCTATTCTTCATGCAGTCTATTTCTAAATACACACGCAATGGCAACATTTATAGTAGCCTTAATTCACTGAGTTTGGTTATATTAGTCCTTTTAAGACCTGAAGAATGAAAGTAAAATATTAGGGCATTTAGATAAGAAATCATTGTCATTAACACTGAAGTCAGACATACCAGGGTTACTTCCTTTATTCCTTGATATCTGCGTGATATGGGTTAATTATTTAATTTTTTATAGCAGGTTCTACATCTGAAACATAGGTATAAGAATATCTACTTCATGTGATTGTTTTGAGCAGTAAAATGAATGAGATTAAGAGGTACTTGCATGCCTGTTAAAGGAGGAGATTTAATAAGCAATAGTAAATCAACATAAAAATATTCTGTTAGTAAACACTCTATTTTACAGAACTACTTTGAGAACCACTTAGTCAGTTTCTGGACTTGCTAAAAATCTGTATTCTTACCCCTACTTCCTGAAATTCTGATTCATATAGAAAAGGAGGAGTAGACTAGAAATTTACATTTTGAATGAATACTTCTGAGACTATTTTTATGTCTATGGTAACACAATTCTTACTGCTTTGAGAACTAAAAATTATCTTTCTAGAGGATGATAGAGAAAATGTTATTTCAAAATGTTTCATTCAGCTATTATATTGAAAAGGACCACTATTTGTTTTATAGTATCTAATATACTCATTTACATGATTTCATCATCAATGAGTTCCTCTAGAATGATGGTTCAGAAATCCTGGAGCATCTAGCTTTTACTTAGCAGTACAGTGTTACCAACATGATTCTTTGGACATCTGAATTTTTTTAAACCCACCAATATTTACAAACCACATGCTTAGGTATGATACTACCTCAGCAATATTTCTAAAATAAGGTCACATTTACCTCCTCTAGGATATCTGTGAAACATTCTACTAAAACTTATTCTTCACAAATTAAATAAGAGAATTAACAAATGTTCAAATCAAGAACAACCAGATTAAAAATTATTTTGTTGCCAAGAAATTGACTGACACAGAACCTTGCATTTATATTTTAAGGTCACAAGACAGGTATCATCTGTTTAAAATTAGCATAAGAAACTCAGCAATATACTGTAGTTCTTTATAAGCAATTTCAAGGGGATAACTATCAAAATTCATTTTTAAAATGATTCTGTTAATATATTAATGAAAGGATTTCAATTTATTTCACCTAACTAGGTCAGAAACACTAGTAGGGTATTAAATTCAGGAGTCATAATAATATTTTATAATGGTTTTATTTTTCAAAGCACTGTGTGCCAAATTAAACCTTGGAAGAAAGTTGATGAACCATTTGATTCTATAATTATTGACTTGGCCGTGGGCAAGCTGCTTACTGTAGATAGTTATGACGGAAATTTGATTGCCCAGCTGTTGCTGGCACATAAAGGGATTCTATAACTGAGCAATAGTTTTAACCCTCACCCCAAGTTCTTTATTCTCAACAGGTATGATAGTTTGGTGATTTTTTTTGCTTTTTCTAAAGAATGAAGAAATTCTTAAATATTGGATACACTACTTCAAAATGAGAAGTACAGGTTATGTAAAACTTGTTATTTTAATAATTTATATTTTTAAAGTATCAAATTATTGAAAATGGTTGATTCATATGGCCAAGAGCTGATAAGCAATCATGATATAATTAATTGAAATAAATGTTACTTGAATTTTGTTTATTTTCATGAATTAAGCTATCAATGTGATATAATATTTCTCATAATAATATGCTTGTATTCTCAAGTAAAATTATTGAAATAGAAGGAATTAAGTCTAAAATACTATAATATCTAATGCACACAGCAGCTTGACATTAGTGAATTTAAAAGTTCACTTTGTGTTATATTATGGCTTAATGTTCATGAAATTATTAATTTAGGGTACATTTTATATTTGATTTAGTGAACTTTCTGTATACCAGTCAACTGAGGAAGAAGGCACCTGTTGTTCTAGGGAGACCTTAGCTGTTTAGACTCATCTTTGTTCCATGACGTCTCTCATTGGCCAGGATGTTAGATTGTTCATATGGTGCCATGTTTCCCAAGATTAACTAGTGAACTTTCCTGAAACACGACCATTTTTAAGCCTATGCTTGTGTTATAGTTGCTTATTACCCTATTGGTAAAGCAAGCAACATGGCCAATCTTCAAGTCATTATGAGAACTTATTACTGGAAGGCATGGAACAAGGGAGAGGAAACTTTTGTAGCCATTTTTACAAACTACTAAACAGTTTTACCTCTGGCCATAAGTTATTCACAATCTTTCCACATAAAAAATGTCCTTAATGCCATTCTAGAACCTCCACAAATGGAATTAAACTGTTGTATCAGCCTCAAAGTCCAGGATTTCATGAGCTTTAATTAAGGAAGTTTCTTGAATACAGAAACTGATGAACTGAAAAGATGTTTTCTGCATCTGACTCACCCAACATACAATGTTGAGACAAGGGATTACCTGCTGTGGACATTTCTATCCCCATAACAGTTGCTGCTCCTTAGCATTCTGAAATCCAACGGGCACATGTTGGAAAGGTTACGTTCTCTGACAACAAATGATATATCTTCTTTTGGCCTAGATTTTCTTCCCTGGAAATGGCTCCTCTGTCATTTTTTCCTCCAATTTTCTCTAGGAATCTACTCCATTCAGCATTCTTTGAATCTTGAGCCTCTGCTGTCAGGTTTATTGACTCTTTTCTCTAGTACTTCCTTTATATTCCCTAACAAATGGTCCATATTTGCTACTAAATAGCTCTACCAATGTGTTTTCTCCTGGGAGACAGTTGAGGCCCTAGTGGCCTTTTCATAGTTTAACTCATACTCTTTTAGTCCCAGCCCTTGGTCCTTTTGCTAGTTCAATTTATATTTAAATTGATAAATCAGTGATGTATGGTGTAAGATTTTGTTCAGCAGCCATTTAATTTTAAGTATCAATTTTTTATGTTAACTCTATAATAAGTTTACCACAAAACAAAGTGGTGTTTTTTGTTTGTTTGTTTTTGTTTTTAAACAATTATTAATCACATCACAAACCACAGGTTAGCCGTTTGGGTTGGGCTCAGTTGGGTGATTCTTCTGTTCATCTTAGCTGGGCTCACTGATATGTGTTTAATCAGTTAACCAGTTGGCTCAGCCTGTTTGATTCAGTGGGGCCCTCCACTGATATAACTCATGTATTCTCCAGATACTGTCTTCTCTTCCAGCAGACTAAACCATGGTTGTTCACATGGTAATGGAATTTTCTGTCTCAGATAGGAGTTTTCTGGAATCATATCTGGAGATGAACTGTGAGGTGCAAGATATTTATTTGTGACCAATACCTATAAAAAGAAGCCAAAAGCAATATAGTTGGAAAGAGAGAAGTCAAACTATGGAACTGCTCTAGTGAATCCTTATTCCAGTCCATCATGGAGTTCTAGAGTGAGTAGTAAATACCAGGTTCACCTCCAACACCATGAATCATTGAAGCAGACTCTGAAAGAGCTGATAACTGTAGGTTTTTCTGAAGTTGGGCAGCAAATTCTTTCTCAAAGGAGGATCTGGGAGATGCTTTTTTAACTCTCCTACATTTCCTAAAGCAACCAGAAAACAAGCTCCAGCTTTTCACATTTGCTAATGTCTTATTGGTCAAAGGAAATCATAACTAAGTGATGCACTAAGAAAGGGGAGGGCCACAGTGAAGGGATAGATACAAGGCAATTTTTGTGTTCTATATATTATGATTCTAGTATAGTGATGATCTTATAGTAACAGCATAAATTAAAAATAACAAAGCATATATTTCTGTCTCTTCATGTTGAAAATTAACTTATGCTCCCCTAAACGTCAATTTAAAAGAAGTCTAGAAGTAAGAAATCCAGTTGAAAAAAATGGAAGAGTAAACCATAAAGAACAACAACAGCAAAAAAACCCAGCCAGGTTACTCATAACACTATTTTAATGAAGCAGGAGAATAATATGATACTTTCTCACAGGATTTAGAGAGCTCAGAAGAATATGCCTCACTAACATATGTTTTAGATGTTCAAATATTTTGGATTAGAAATTACAATGTTGCTTTTTTTCTTGCAATGTTAAGATCATTTAGAGTTGAATATGACCTAAATGTATTTTCCTGCTAAGGACTGACATTTTAAATTTGGCTTCTATTTATTTTTTTCTTTCCAAACAAGAACGCTTCTAAATTCTTGACAGAAGGCTCTGAAGACAGAAGCAGCTTATCTTCCCTTCTGTTTATGAAACTTTTTGAGAAATATATTCATGAGTTGGCAGAGACAGAGCCGACACAGCCTGGCATAGCTGATTATCATGTCTTAGCAAATGAAGAGAGCCGTAAAGCATTAAGGACTCTCAACCATTAATAGTGGTTTTCCCACAAGGTAGTTACATAAAATGACATTTTGGCAAAGGTAGCACATCTTGCTTATCCCTCCACTGATTGACTCTGAAATTTCATTAAAAGTACAAAGAATTCTCATTTACTCACCATTACATTTAAAGTTCCAGGCTTTCATTTTATGTATAAAAATTACAGTTTGGGCTGATGATAACATATTTTTAATTACATTGCAAATCATAAAATTGTATACTTTGGTTTCTAGCTGTGAAAATATAGTGAAATGGGTGGTTTTGTTTCCTAAAAGTATCAGCCATTCAGATTAATCTTTCTTACAAAAATGTCCTATAACTAATATAAATTTTAACATTCATCAATATTATAGGGCAGTTGTTCCAAATTGTCTACAGCCTCATTGTGTAGTGACTGCAAATATTTCTCAGTGATTGTATATATGATTCTCACAGAAGATGTAACCATTGCATGAGAAGCACTACTATAATGACTCTGACATAGAAACTGGGATTTGAGTATTAGCCAGTATAGGAAAACTGTTACCGGGTCTGGGTGACATATCCTTTTTAAATTATTTGACTCAGGAACGTTTTTGGACAGACCTAATATTCTTTTTAATTTTTTTTTTTTTTTTTAATTAGAGAGTGAGACAGAGAGCTAGTGGAGGAGGGGAGGGGCAGAAGAAGAGGGAGAGAGAGAATCTTTTTTTTTTTTTTAAGATTTTTTAAAAATTTATTTATTTGACACAGAGAGACAGCCAGCGAGAGAAGGAACACAAGCAGGGGGAGTGGGAGAGGAAGAAGCAGGCTCCCAGCGGAGGAGCCTGATGTGGGGCTCGATCCCAGAACTCCGGGATCATGCCCTGAGCCAAAGGCAGACGCTTAACGACTGAGCCACCCAGGTGCCCCGGAGAGAGAAAATCTTAAGCAGGCTCCATGCCCAGGGTGGAGCTGATGTGGGGCTCAATCTCATGAGCTCAAATCAAGAGTAGGACACTTAACCAGTTGAGCCACCCAGGTGCTCCTTGGACAGACCTAATATTCTTATGAATTGCCTCAGATCTATGCATATACCCTAGTGCATTTATCCATCATATCTTTATAAGTTCAAACTTTTTTGGAATGGCTTTGGACATAGAAACCAAAGATAACTGATGAAATCATTCCCGGAGTTGGTTGGGTAGGTTGGATAATGGAATTGAGTTTCAAATTAATGTATGTTGTTTAGGATAAATTAAAGGCTGGCCCCAAACTTAAAATACTTGTGTACAAGATGGGAGAAGTACCGCATATCATAGCAGATACAACGTTGGTATATTTGGTATATTGCAATACTCTTATTAATTGAAAGGTAGACTACAACTGTAAGGTAGAAATAAGAAAACTTTTTTTTTCTTTGCTTCCACTTTTTATTTAAATTATTTCTGTAGATCCTTAATCCCTTTTTCCTAGATGAAAGCATAAGTCATTTCTGTAGGATTCCGTGATATGGTTTCCACATATGCTGCCCTGACTCTCCTATGGAATGGAAGACTAAAATCTGGACAGAATGCACGGGGAAGTTATCTAAGGACTGAAAAGTAAATAGAAACTGCTGGACCAGAGAAGAACACCAAGATCTGAAGCACCACTAAACCTGCATGAGCTTATTTTTAATTGTTCTTATTAAGCCCCTTAGTCTCCCGTATAAATTTAGCTGAGCTGGAAATCTGGATTGAGTCTCATGGTACAGATACCTGCCAATGAAGCTTCTGGCTTAAGGAATGGGAACTGAAACATCTAATGCTCAGAGTGAGGGGAGAAAATCCCCTGTAAGTTTTTTTCTTTTACCTTTTTCTCTTCCCTTATGCCCAGATCGTAGACAATTACATGGAGTTGACAGCTGCATTGGCAGCAGAGAGAGAAATATTACCTTAGGAGGATAAGAATTCAAATAATTTTCTTATCTGAATCCATGAAGTCCAAGAAGGAACTGTGACATGCATATTGAAAGTACTAGAGGGAAAAAAAAAAAAAAAGAACACCTGTCAATGCTATATATTCTATACCCACTGAAAATATGGTTCAGAAATGAAGGTGAAATAAAGACATTCTCAGATGAAGAAAAACTAAGACAATTCATAGCCAGCAAATAAGCTCTAAAATTGTTGGTAAAGGGAGTCTTTAGACCGAAGGGAAATTATATCAGCAGGAAACTTAAAATGCTAGAACATCCAGAAGGAAAGATTAGTAATAGAAATTATATACTTGGGGGGCGCCTGGGTGGCTCAGTCGTAAAGCATCTGCCTTCGGCTCAGGGCGTGATCCCGGCGTTCTGGGATCGAGCCCCACATCGGGCTCTTCCGCTGGGAGCCTGCTTCTTCCTCTCCCACTCCCCCTGCTTGTGTTCCCTCTCTCGCTGGCTGTCTCTCTCTGTCAAATAAATAAATAAAAAATCTTTAAAAAAAAAAAGAAAAGAAATTATATACTTGAGTAAATATAATAACTATTCTCCTCTAGAATTCGTTTTTAAACTCTAAATTTTTTTATTTTGACAATTGATATTTTATATTATATTAATTCCAGGTTTACAGTACAGCAATTGGACATTAACATACATGGTAAAATTATTGCTTCATGTCCAGCCATCATCTGTCACCACACAAAGTTACATGTATTTTTCTTCTGATGAAAACCTTCAAGATCCACTGTCTTAACAACTTTCCAGTATGCCATACAGTGTTACTGACTGTACTCACTTGTGTTGTATATTACACACCTTACCTTGTTTATTTTATAAATGGAAGTATAACTCCTTCACCCATTTCATCCACCCCACAGCCCCCATCCTCTGTGGCAAACACTAATTTGTTCTCTGTGTCTATGAGTTTTGTTTTGTTTGTCCCTTTATTTTTTAGGTTACACATATTTTTTAGATTACAGAAATGATGCAGGATTTGTCTATCTCTGTCTGACTTATTTCACTTAGCATAATACCTCCATGATCCATCCATGTTGTTGCCAATGGCAAGGTTTCATTCTTTATTTGGCTGAGTAGCATTTCATTGTGTGTGTGAGTGTGTGTGTGTGTGTGTGTGTGTGTGTGTGTAAATGGATAAAGATTTGGTGTGTGTGTGTGTGTGTGTGTGTGTATACACACACACACACACATACATATATCTCCATTTATCCATTCATCCACTGGTGGAAATTCAGGTTCTTACCATATCCTGACTATTGTAAAATAATGATGCAGTGAATATGGGGGTGCATGTATCTTTTCAATTAGTATTTGCATGTTCTTCAAATAAATTCCTAGACATGTAATTGGGGGATCATATAGAAGTTCTACTTTTTAATTTTTTGAGAAACCTACATGCTCTTTTGCATAGTGGCTATACCAATGTACATTCCCAACAACAGTTCCCTTTTTCCACATGCTCACCAACACTTGTTATTTCTTATCTTTTTGATAATTGCCATTTTAACAAGTATGAAATAAGATCTCGTTGTGGTTTTGATTTGCATTACCCTGATGTTTAGTGATGTTGAGCATCTTTTTTTGTGTTTGTTGGCCATCTGTTTGTCTTCTTTGACTATTGTCTATTCAGATCCTCCACCTGTTTGTTTATTTTTTATTTTTTTAAACTGTATTGCTTTTGTTGTTGTTATTGAGTTGTATGAGCTCTTTATACACACTTTGGGTGTTAACCCTTTATCAGATATATGACTTGCAAATATTTTTTCCTATTCAGTAGTTTGCATTGTCTTGTGCTGTGCAGAAACTTCAGTATCATGTAGTCACACTTGTTTATATTTGCTTTTGTTCCCTTTGCTTTTGGAGTCAGATCTAAAAATCTGCCAAGACTGATATCAAGGAGCTTACCAGCTGCTTTCATCTAGGAGTTTTAGGACTTAAAGTCTTACATTCAAGTTTTTAATCCATTTCTGAGTTAATTTCTGTGTCTGGTGTGAGATAGTGGTTTAGCTTCATTCTTTTGCATGTGACTGTCCAGTTCTCCAAGCACCATTTATTGAAAGGACCATCACTTCCCATTGGCTATATATTTGGCTCCTTTGCATAAATTAATTGACCATTTACACATGGCTTTATTTCTGGGCTTATGTCTCTGTTTTTATGCAGTAACAGACTGTTTTGATTATTATGACTTTGTATTATAGCTTAAATCAGGGAGAGACATTTCTTCAGCTTTTTTGTTTTTTCTCAAAATTGCTTTGGGAGACAAAAAAAAAAAAAAGAGGCTTTGGGTATTCAAGGTCATTTGTGGTTCCATACAAATTTTAAGGCTCTGTGTTCTATTTATGTGAAAAATGCCATTGATATTTTGATAAAGATTCTATCAAATCTGTAGTTTCCTCTGAGTAGTATGAACAATTTAACAATAAAAATTCTTCCAATCCATGAGCAGGGAATATCTTTTTACTTATTTTGTCATCTTCAAATTGTTTCAGTATTGTGTTAGAGTTTTCAGAGCACAGATCTTTCACCTCTTTGGTTAAATTTATTTCCAGGTATTTTTTCTTCTTGATGCAATTGTAAATGAAATTATTTACTTAACTTCTCTTTCTGGTAGTTCACTGTGAGTGTATAAAAATGCAGCCAATTTTTGTATATTGATTTTGGACCCTGAAAATTTACTGATTTCATTTATCAGTTCCAACAACTTTTTGGTGGAGTTTTTAGGGTTTTCTTTTATAGAATTATGTTTTCAGCAAATAGTGAGGATTTTTACCTCTTCTTTTCCAATTTGGATATGTTACTTTTTTTTTTTTCTTAGTGACTAGGACTTCGAATACTATGTTGAATAGAAGTGGCTCTAGTGGCCATTCTTGTCTTATTTCTAATCTTAGAGGAAAACTATTCAGCATTTTTCACTATTGAGTATGATGTTAGGTGTGGGCTTGTCATATATGGTCTTTATTATGTTGAGATGTGTTCCTTCTAAACCAACTTTGTTAACAGTTTTTATCATGAATGGGTATTATATTTTGTCAAATGCATTTTCAGTGCCCTTTGAGATGGGATTTGTTCCTCTTTATCTGTTTCCTTTAGGTGTAAGGTTAAATTGTTTATTTAAGATGTTTCTTGTATTCTGAGGTGGGCCTGTATTGCTGTATGCTTCCCTATCACAACTGCTTTTGCTTGGTCCCAAAGATTTTGGACCTTTATGTTTTCATTTTCATTTATCTTCATGTTTGTTTGTTTTTTTTTAAATTTCTCTTTGAGTTCTTTTTGATGCATTGTTGTTTGGTAGCATGTTGTTTATCCTCAAAGTATTTGTTCTTTTTCCAATTTTTTCCTTTTAAAATTGATTTCTAGTTTTGTATTGTGGTCAGAAAAAAAATGCTTCAACATGATTTCAGTCTTAAGTTTATTGAGAATTGTTTTTTGACCTCGCATGTGATCTGTCCTGGAGAATGTTTCGTATGCACTTGAAAAGAATGTGTATTCTGTTTTGTTTTGTTTTGTTTTTTTGGATGAAATGTTCTATGTATATCTGTTAAGTCCATCTGGCTTAATATGTTGATCAAAGACACTTTTTCCTTGTTTATTTTCTACCTGGGTGGTCTATCCATTGATGTAAGTGGGTGTTAAATTCCCCACTATTATTTTATTACTATCAGTTTCTCCCTTTATGTCTTTTAAAATTTGCTTTATGTATCTAGACGCTCCGATGTTGGGTACATAGATATTTACAATTGTTATAGCCTCTCGTTCGATTGATCTTTTTATCATTATGTAATGCCCTTCTTTGTCTCTTGCTACGGTCTTTGTTTTTTTTTTTTTAATTTTTTTTTGAAGATTTTATTTATTTATTTGACAGAGATAGAGACAGCCAGCGAGAGAGGGAACACAAGCAGGGGGAGTGGGAGAGGAAGAAGCAGGCTCATAGCAGAGGAGCCCGATGTGGGGCTCGATCCCAGAATGCCAGGATCACGCCCTGAGCCAAAGGCAGACGCTCAACGACTGAGCCACCCAGGCGCCCCACGGTCTTTGTTTTAAGGGTTATTTTGTAGTATTGCTGTCCTTATTTTTTTCACTTCTTTTGTATGTAATATCTTTTCCCATTCTTTCGCATTTAATCTGTATGCATCTTTCAATCTGAAGTGAGTCTCTTGTAGGCAGCATGTAGATAGGTCTTGTTTTTTTTTTTTTTTTTTTTTTTTACCATTCAGTCACCATATGTTTTTGATTATAGCATTGGGAATGTTTATATTTAAAGTAATTATTGATAGGTATATACTTACTGCCATTTTGTTAATTGTTTTCTGTTTGTTTTGTATACCTTCTCTGTTCCTTTCTTCTTCTCTTGCTCCTTTCTCTTATAGCTTGATTACTTTCTTTAGTATTATGCTTGGGTTATTTTCTCTTTATTTTTCATATATCTACTATAGGTTTTTGACTTGTGTTTACTATGGGATTCATAAAGAATATCCTGTTTGTATAGCAGTTTCTATTGCATTGATGGTTGCTTAAGTTCGAATACATTCTAAAAGCACTAAATTTTTACTCCCCCCTCCATGTATTATGTACATAATATAATGTTTTATGTCTTTTTATTTTGTGTATGCCTTGACTATTTTTTATGGACGTCATTGATTTTACTACTTTTGTACTGTAACCCTCATACTGGCTTTATAAATGTTTGCTTTTACCACTGAAAAATTCTCCTTTCATTGTTTTCTTACCTCAAGTTATGGCCGTTTTGCCACTTGAACCGACCTGGGGCTTGGCACGGGGCTTGATCACACAACCTTCAGCTCGTGAGCTGAGTTGGACGGTTAACCAACTGAGCCACTCAGGTGCCCCTCAAATAAGTTTTCTGCCACTTTATCTCCTCTCCTTCTGTACCGCTATTATTAACAATGTTATTTCTGCTCTTTGTTGTCTCACAGGTCCCCTAAGTTATCCTCAATTTTTTTTTTTTTTGGGTGTACTTTGGTTAGGTTTCACTGGCTTGTCTTCCAGAACAGTGATTCATTCTTCTGCCTAATCTAGTCTGCTATTGAAGCCCCCCGGTGTATTGTTTTAGTCAGTTATTATATTCTTTAGTTCTGTACTTCTGTTCGGTACTTTCTGATATTTTCTATCTCTTTTTCGAAGTTCTCACTGTGTTCATCTGTTCTTCTCCTGAGTTCTGTGATCATCATTTGTGACCATTACTTTGAACTCTTTATCATGTAAAATATTTACCAGCATATTTATTAAGCTTCTTTTTTTCTTTTTCTTAAGTTTCATCTTATTCTTCCATTTGGAATATATTCCTCTGTTTTCTTATTTTGTTTGGTTCTCTGTTTCTTTCTTTTTTTTTTTTTTTCCTTTTTTTCCCCAAGTTTTTATTTAAATTCCAATTAGTTAACATACAGTGTAATATTGGTTCAGGTATACAATTCTGTTTATTAGGTGAAACAGCTACTCTCCCCGTCTTGAAGAAGTGTCAGAGATGAACCTCATTGTTCAACCTTGCCATAACTCCTGGCTGTCTCTCAAACCTTTGTGATTGTGTAAGCAGCCTGATTTATTCTTGATGCATCCCATTGTTGTGGTATGCCAAAACCTGTCAGCACCTAACTTCAGGATGGTTGGAAGCCAGACATACAGGCAGCAGTTTTTAAAGTGTGCAAATTTAAGCAGTCTTGTGGGACCATATCCAAAACTCTTCTGGCCTCCAGGCCAGGTGATCTGGAAATGTCCCCTGGTGACAGTTGCAGAAATCAGGGCTCCAGACATGGGTATAGGCTCCTTTTTGTGAGGTACCAGTGAGCTGCAACAAGGCCAGGATAGAGGGCAAAGATGGCATTCCTGGCCATTGCTCCCTAAAAGCACCTCTGAAACCTCTAAATATGTGGCAAATGTGAGGTCTAACCCCTCTGACCAAAGCTTTAGGACAAGTAAATAAACCTCTTTCACAGAAATACTAGGAGTGTGTTTTAGGCTGCTGTCTGTGCAGTGTTCTGGGACTTGTAGCCTGCTAAGAAGTATCTTTTCAATTTTATAGTCCCATGGAGCCAGATAAGCAAGCCCCTGGCTACCGGAACCATGTGATCAAGGGGCACCCTTGTGTGGACCTCTTGTACCCTCTAATTTAGCAAGGGAGCTGGAGAGTATAGGGCCAGGGTGTACCTGCTGGCCTTAACGTTTCAGCAGGAGAGCCAAGGACAGGTCACACCTGCCAGCTTTCTCGACGCCGCAGGAGAGTGTTATGACTGTGCACATGCACTGGTGCTAGCAAGGGAGGAGAGTGCAGAAATGATCCTACCAGTACCTCCAGCCCTGGAGAGAGTTCTAACAGAACCCTGCCCCTCTGGCAGGCACTTCAAGATTGGAAAATAAATCTCCTTCATGTATAGCCAAGTGCTTTTCTAACTGCTGCTCTTGTACTGGGTGGGTCCCAGGTTGATTGAATCTGTATGCAAGCCCTTTAAGAGAAGTATCTCAGTTTCCTACATCGTCTTGGGTCTCCTAGATGTAATCCCCATTGATTTGAAAAGCCAGACATTTTGGGGGTTCATCTCTCTGGTGCAGGTCCCAAGAGTTAGTGTGTCTCATGTGGGGCACAAATCCTTCGCTCCTAAGGGAGAAGCTCCATATTTGTGAGTTCCCTCTCTATTAGTGGTTGCCACACCAGGGGTAGGGTTTTTGACAGGATTGTATCTCTGCCTCTCCTAACCATCTTCGTGTGGCCCTTTTGTCCTTTGTTTTGGAAGGACCTGTGCAGCTAATTTTCAAGTATTTTTCTGAAGGAGTTGTTGCATATGTGTGTCCGTGGAAAGCAGTAAGTTCAGTATCTTCCTGTGCTGCCATCTTGAACCCCAGTCTGTCCTCTAGAGTTCTTAAAATGTGTTTGGTAATTGCATTATGTATGTGTGTGTGTGTGTGTGTGTGTGTGTGTGTGTGTGTGTATTTATGCAATTGCAAACATGTTTTAAGAACTCTAGAAGAGAATAGTTAATATGTGCATACACAAATACAGTAAATATATATATACAGACATATATAAAGTATTGATAGGGTTTTCAGTATATGTGGATGTAATATATAATTTAAATATAGCTTATTTAAAGTGGGGCGGGTAAAGGGAACTGTAAAGTTTCTAAACTTTCAACTGAAGTAAAAAATACTGATTTTAAATGGTTTATGAAAAATTAGTATTAATTTTAAATCCTGGGATAACAACTAAAACATTATTCAAAGAGGTACAGTCAAAATTACAAAAGATAAATTAAGTTGGAGCATAAAAATATTCGAATAACACAAAACTAAAGAGAAAAGGGGAAACAAAGGAGCTAACAGGAGGGAAGAAAAAACATAACAAAAAATAGTACTTCATAACATCAGTAATTACATTAGTCTAAATGATCTAGACACATTGTCAAAACATGTTAAGAAATATGACTAAACCATGTACTATTTATAAGAAACTCTCTTTAAAATAATGATATAGGTAGGCTAAGATTAAAAATGATGGAAAAAGTTATGTCACACAAAAGTTAATCATAGCTTGAGTGGCTATATGAACATCCGAAATAGATCTCAAAGAAAATTGCCAACCATGAAAGAGGAGTACTTCATATTGATAAAAGGGTTAGTTTTACCAAAGAGAAATAAGTCTTAAATATTTATACACCTAAAAATAGAACTTCGAAATATACAAACCAAAAACTGAAAGAATTAAAAGAAGAAATATATGAATCCACAATTATAATGAAGTCTTTAACATTTTCCTGTCACTAATAGAACTAGTAAATCAAAAATCAAAAAGGGTATAGAGGACTGGGAAAAAAACAAACACCATCAAGGAACTGGATCTAATTGACATTTATAAAACACTCCACATAATAATAGCAAAACACATATTCTTTTCTTCTCAAATGCTCATTGAACACTTGTCTTGGTCCATGAAATTAAGTTTAGACACATTTAAAAGATTTAGAATAACACAAACTATGTTCTTTTACCATCATGAAATTAATGTAGGAATCAATAATAAAATATAACAGGAAACTCAATGAATACTTCGAAATATACAAAGCAAAGCTGAAAGAACTGAAAGGAGAAATGTATGAGTCCACAATTATAGTTGGGTCTTTTACATTTCTCTATAAATAAAAAGAACTAGTAGGGAGAACATCAGATTGTTCTGCTTTATTTAAGCATTTGAGCACAGGAAGCCTACACATTTTTACCTATATCTGCCACCTCTCTCTCTCTCGTAATGTCACGTAACTTTTTTAAACTTAAATTTCTACTACATTATTTCCATCACTATCCAGATATGCTATATTATTCCCATCTCAGTTAAAACAACATTTGCTTCTCCTCACATCACTCTAGAAACTACCATAATTTTTCCTTTTCGTAGTAAAACCCCAGAAAGAGTTGTCTGTGTTCTCTGTCTTCATTAGTACTCGTGAAATTGCATTTTGAACACAGTTTAATCAGGCTCAAATCCCCATAATTCCACAAAATTGCAGTTATCAAGGTCAACATAGGCCTCGACACCACCTAATCCAACAGTGATTCTTACTTACTCTCTCCTTGGAAGTGTTTTCTAACTCTCCATCCCCCTATCTCACTGGCTGCTGCTGCTTTTCCACCTTTTCTATTCCCTGTCAGATGACTACCTGTGAACAAGGAAAGACTCCATTCCCCCATATCTGCTTTTTCTAAATTTGCTCAGTTTGCTACATATTCTAATTGCTCTGGCCAAAAAACAAACAACAGCCACGGTTCCATCTTGAATGCCTCTATCTCATCTTTCACATGAAATTCATTAGCAAATTCAGTTTGAAGTGCATTCCGAGTGAGGTAACATTTGAATAACTCCACTGTCTAGCCTGTGTTCATAGCACCATCATCTTCACTTAGATTTTTGCATTAGCCTGCTAAGCATTCCTTTCTTTTATCCTGGTATCCATATCCACTACTATATTTTCCACATTTCACTCTGAGACTCATCTTTCAAAAATTGAAGTTAGATCATGTCATCTGTGGTTCTCTTCTCATGATAAAAGCCAAAAAACTTTCATCTCAAGCCAGCCTCTACATAATTCTTCCCCTACTGACAATCTGTCCTCAGTTCCTTCTCCTAGCTCACACTCCAACACCACTCCAGCCACACTGGTTATACTCTTCTTGCAATGCATCAAGAAGGTTCCAGTCTCAGGTCCTTTGTAACGGCTGATCTTCTATCCCACTTGCTATTCCACAGTCATAGCTGTGGCTTTCACTTGCAATCTTATTAAAAACACTATGTGTCATCACTTTATGACCTTTAACCTATTTTTCTCTCATTCTAGTGCTTTATACCACTTGCCATATTATGTATGTATTTATTCATTTCTTGTTTTCTTCCAGTAAAGTGAAGCATTATAAAAACAGGACATTTTTCTCTTTTTCTGTTTTCTTTCTTTCTTTTTTTTATTGAGATGGAATTGGCATATTATATAACTTTCAGGTGTACAACATAATGATTCCATATTTATATATATTACAAAATGATCATAATAAATCTAGTTAACATCCATCACTGTACATAGTTACAATATTTTCCTTATGATAACTTTGAAGATAAGATCTACTCTCTTAGCATCTTTCAAATATACAATGCAGTATTATATTATTAACTATGATCACTATGCTGTGCATTATATTTCTGTGGCTTATTTATTTTATAACTGGAAGTTTATACTGTTGACCATCTGTCTCTTTCGTTGTTGTTATCTGTAGTATCCCCATTATTGAAAGTAAAGACTGGCATGTAATAGATATGACAAATGAATAACAAAATATAAATGTAACCATTGTTGCTGAAACTTAGAGAATGAAGATCAGAAGGAATAGTGGATGAAAGAAGGCAGTGAAAAGCCACTCCTTGACTTGAAGAAGACATATGACGTTAACTGAGTTAGAGTGGCAGGTAATCACTTTGTGTACGTGGGAAGAATGGATTTTAGGAGAAACAAATTAGAGAAAAGTGAAGAGACTAGTGAATGGTTTAATTAAGAGGGAATTTTGGCCTAGGTATGCATAGTAGTGGATTGCAGCATTAGCAACAGAGGGTGTGGTGGTGCAATTCACCGAAAACACAGGTGTCCTCAGGCATCCAAGAAGGCAGTTTAACATGGGCATCTAAAGATCAGTGCTGGCAGTGTCTATGTGGGAGGCTACAGCATGGTGTCTGAAAGCAAAGGATCTGATGAGATTATTTAGGTAAGCATAGATAAGTGCTTGTGACAGTACAACGAATAAACTTAGGTATTTGAACAGGGCCCACTAAACACAGCAACAGCAATAAAAGGAGTAGCCAAAAGTATAAAAATATTAGCCATAATATGGTATAATGGTATTAGCTAGAGGAGAGTGATAAGTCAATAGAAACCAATAGAAGTATAGTGTTTCAAGATGGAGAAGAGCAGTTCCAGAGAGAAAGTATGTTGGTTAAGAGTATAGAAGCAGCTATTAGATAAGCAATGTGAAATTTCATAAAGTTTGCATCGACATGGTGCAAAACAGTGTATTACACTTTGGAGTGCACTAAGTTTTATGAAAGAAGATAAAGTTACCAAGCTGATATATTCTAGTGGGCAACACAGACATTAAGTAATTGATTGCAAATAAATCATTTCATAACTCATATTTTTCAAGGATGCCATTATACAGTCATTTAACCTGGCAGTCTTCATTCAAAGAATTAATTCTACAGATACATTTGTACGTACAAAATATAACAGGGTTATTTATTGCACCATCATTGATTGTATCATTATGTCTGATAGCAAAATAATGTTGAAACAAGATCCTTGTCCACAGGAGACTGGTGAATAAGTTATGTTATGTCAGTAAAGTTTCTATGTAGCTGAAATATGAATGAGGAGTATGGTGATGCACTAATATTAATTGACCACTATGATACACAGACATAAAATATGTATGGATATAAAAAAGCTGAGTACTGAATATCGTTAATAATATGACACCATTAGAATTTCCACATAAAGCTGTGGGGACCTGAGAAATTTCTAGAAGTTTCATGCTTTACTTGACAAATGCATACTCATATATGTATTGTTTTTCTTTCTCTAATTAAATTCTGAGCTCCTTTAAAAAATAATAATAGTAATAATATGACACCAGTAGTGAAAAAGCATAAAAAAAGAGTACACGTTTTGCCTTGAATATATATATTTTTAGAATTTTCTTCAAAACACCGTGATTTTTTAAAAATTTTCATCTAGATACAGGACTAATTATTTGAAGGCACAAGGATGGGGACTGTATTTTTACAGTGTATTGTTTTATGAATTTTAAGTTTGATAACATGAAATATATCCTACAAAATAATATTTTAAAATACAAAATAAATATTTTAAAATTATAATTTTGAGAAGGGGTGCAGAGTACATTGTGTTCATTTATTTTTGTTGTTATTTTGTTTTTATTTATTTTTTTATCTGTGATCTCAACATTGGAGACAATATGAGGCAGTATATAGCCTTGTGGGAGGTAGGAAGAGAACCTCCTGTCATGAATCCTTCCAATTATATGCTCTTCCGCTATCTCATTATTACAGATTTTTTATAATGAATCTCTGGTCACTGATACTAATATAAGTTTTTCATACCCTTATGTAAAAAATAGGCTCAGAAATATCTTTAGAATAAAATACAAATAACTTCTTAAATAGAAGTCAATATTAGTTAACTGCTAAATAAATTATATATTCTGAAGATCATTACTTTGCTTTATATTAAACTCTGTCCTTAGGCAATGTCTTAGAATTTGTTTCACCTGTGAATAATTTAATATCTAGTATCACTCAGTTTGTTATTAAATATGTAGATAAATAAATTCAAAAGTATTAAGTGTAACATAAACCTAGTAGCTATACACATTTAGCAAATTTTAAATGTTGTCTGCAGGATGCAGAAAACTGTATCTTACATTTAAAGCACATATTTTCTAAATTTTAAGTCTTACTCAATTATTCAGTGTAGAAATGTAAAACATCACTGCACTTGCCGTTTAGAGTATAAAAAATATATAAAATGTGATGTTAAAAATATACTAAGGGATACATTATAATACTTTATAAATATTTTTATGCTTTCCTATTTTTTTATCTACATTCTGTTTTGTTTAGAATTCTGTCACCTCTCTGCTAAAAATGACAATAATCAACTAATTCATTTTCCTGCTTCCAAACGTAACCCATCAAATCCATTATCCATCTACCTTCCAGAAGTAACTTTTTATGAAAAAAGTTGTCCCACCAAATCATTGTCCCACCAAGGTTCAAAGTCCCTTCCATGACACACAGAATGTACTACTCGTCTACACCCTCATCTTACCTCTTTCTTGCTTAATCATCATCAACAATAGAGAAAAACTTCTTTCCCATTCACATAATTTTGTTTCATTCTTTTGTATCTTTAAGCTTCCTACATGAGTGAACTATAATTCCTCTTTGACACAGTCTTTATTTTTAATTTTATTCTTGTCACCTATTTCCAGAAATGCTACTTCTTCCAGAAATTTCTATAAATTCTTCTGTATTTTAGCTATATCCAAGCCTCATGTTTTCCCCAAACACTTCACTCAGCTCAGATTGCCTCTCATCTGTTCTCTATAATACCCTACATGTCTGCCCACTTTCTCTCTGTCTCCATCATCTTCTAAAGCAGAGTTGTTAGTTTTCTTTGTATATTCAATACCTGAGATACATACAGCATGCACATACACACACATCATATATATGTATATATATATATGTATACGTATATGTATATATAAATGCATACACATATATAAATAAATATATAATTAAAATACTCCAACATTATTTTATGGTGGTTTTATTACTCATTTAAATGCCACTGAGGAAACTGAGCTAATTAATTTGTCTCTGTTTAGTAATATAAGTACAGGATACAGATTTGAACCCAAGAATACCTGAGTCAAAGCTAATGCTCATTTCACTATGCTTCATGTCTCTAATTGAAATATTAGAATTAAATGTGTTAAACATTCACAAAATAAATGGGTATCATATTTTAAATGGGAACTCATTTCCCAACTTTTTTTTTTACTCTGAAAGCATTTTATATCAAAAGATATATAATTATTATACATTCTAAAAATTAAGTATGTCATTCTGTTTACTTTGAATTATTTAAATTGATATATAATTATGGGGTTGGCAGATAACATCCATAACCTTATAGTGAAAACTAATACATAGTTATTAAAGAGTTCAAACATATTATTAAAATTGAATAAAATTAGGAATTATGAAGCTATTTCTAAACATTAGAGACATTTATTTACTTAAAAAATTTTCTACTTGAGATTTACACACCCATGAATGAAGCGGTCAATTCATATATCCAAATATACACCAGAGTAACTATAAAAACATTTACTGTTTTTAAAGGAAACTTAATTCTTTTTTGTTTAATTGGCATCCATTACATCATCAGATTTTCTTCCATCTGCAGACAACATTATTTGGTGTCATAAATCTAGAGGCATCAAAAAAATGCAAACCTACATAAAGCATCCTACTTATGCAAATAGTGCACCTGCTGCTATTTGAGGAGGCCAAAGACTATTTCCAACTAGACTCAGACATCCAGAATACAGTGAAGATTAAATCAATCAAAACCAAATTATATTAGAAATATTTAAAAGCTTAAATATCATCATGTACAACCTGCTCATAGAGTCACTTCAAATTTCCCAGGAAATTTGGATGTCAGATCATATTTTCACCTACTCATTGTTCCCAACAAAGAAAAGTTTCCTCTGCATTTTAATCAGTGTAATTATCATTTCTAACTATTTTACATTGTTATCATACTGACAATTTATTTTCTGGTTAATATTAAAATCTTTCCAGGATTCACCTATAAAAAGAGGTTAAAGCTAGGGCAAAATAAAATTTTTCTTAGGTTTAAATACTTTATAGATTATTTTCTCTGTATAAGGAAATACTGGTTGGACATTTATGTTTTAATTGCATTACTAATATGTGTTACTGAAATAAAAATAATATTTTATAGTTTCAGAAATATGGTTATATATTAGCTATTAGAGAGTCCAGTTCCAGGCCAAATCGTATGTACAGTGTTTTAAGGCCAACCACAGGCGATCAAGGCTTTGGCTGGCAAGTCTTAAAAGGGAAAGCGGCTTCCCCACATTAGACTTAATGCCTAGCCAGGGCACTACAGTTTTTTTAAAGGGAGGTGCAGACCAGGACCCAACCTCAACTCCCCCCTCCAAATCCCTCCTTCCATGGCCTGTCATGTTCATAAACATGTCACTATTGCTAGCCCTGCTTAGACGTTTTGGGGTGGGGTCTTGACTAAGGTATTTCTCCACTCTGACTCAGTACTTTTCCAGTCCTAGTCCTTTTCTTTCTCCCTCCCTCAGACCCCCCAGGTCCATGAAATGGCAGGAGCTTTTTATTCAATTTCTTCAGCAGTGAGAGGTTACCCCCATTTATACTACATGTCATTTGACTGACACTGTCCCAGTACCGGTACATGGGGGAAAATGAAGCATTCCTACCTCTCTCCTTGGCCTCTTGCTTACTCTATTGCAGTAAATGAATGAAGATTTGATTGTTATGTTCAGTTGGGGGGTCCTTGTCCGAACTGACCACTTCTACACCCAGAAGCTCAAAACTGAGTCTTTTATTTCTTCCAACCACTCTATGAAAAGAGCTGTTCAACTATTGATTGCTCATATATCAAGTAGAAAATCTGTACTCATTGAGAAATATTTTATAGTTTCACCTCGTTTGGGGCTCTCTGTGATTCCCGGACCTGGACGTTTGGTTTCTTCTTCAGGTTAGGGAATTTTTAGCTATTATTTCTTCAGGTAAGTTTTTTGCCCCTTTCTCTCTCTCTTCTCTTCCTGGGACCCATATAATGTGAATGTTAGTTTACTTGATGTTTTCCAAGAGCTCTCTTTACCTAATTTCATTTAAAAACATTTTTTTTTCTTTTTGCTGTTCAGCTTGGGTGCCTTCCATTATACTGTCTTCAGATCACTGATCTGTTCTTCCTTATCCCCTAATCTTCTGTTGCTTCCTCCAGGGTATTTTTCATTTCAATTTTTTTTGTTCTTTATTATTTTTTTAGTCTCTTTGTTGAAATTCTCATTGAGTTCACTCACTCTTTTGTCCAGTCTGGTGATCATCTTCATGACCATTACTTTGAACTCATTATCAGATAGATTTCTTTCTCTGTTTCACTTTTTATTTCTGAGGTTATATCTTTTTTTTTTTTTTCATTTGGAGCATATTCCTCTATCTTCTGATTTTGTTTGACTTTCTATGTTTGTGTCTAGAAATTAAGCAGAATAACTGCTTTAAACTGGAAGGAATGGACTTGTATAGGAAGTCCCTTTGTAGACTGTGTTTGCCTGGAAGCTTTGGTTGCTTGGCTGGAACTGTAATGAGCATAGCCTGGGAGTCCCTCAGTACTCCAAACTGGGGCCACCCTGGTGGGAGAGCTGAAACCGAAGTGGGCACAACTGCGGCAGGAGTCCTGGGGCTCAACACACAGAGGGAACCCTGGAAGAGCAGCTAAAGCTGAAAGTGGTTGCAAGTTGGGGTTTCTGGGCCTTTTTGCAAAGGGGCATCCTGTAGCAGTGGTTGGAGCCAAACGAGGCATAGGCCAGGGGTTCCTTGGGTACTCCATGCTGAGGTTGTTTGGTGCGATGTCTGGAGCTGAATTGGACACAGGCTGGGGAGTCCTGGGGTTCTCTGTGCAGGGGCCCTCTGGCAGCACAGGTGTCACTGAAGCAGGTACAAGTGGGAAGTCCTGGGGCATTTCGTGGAGGGAGTGCCATACCAAGTCATCTGCAGCTCCAGTGGGTGCTGGCCTGGGGTGCCCCAGGGTGTTTTGTACGTCTGTCACCAGGTGAGATGACTGGAACTGTAGTAGGCACTGTCCAGGGTGTCCCAGTATGATCTGTACTGGGGCTGGCTTATGGGGATAGCTGGGACTAGTGTTGGCTAGGGGCTCAGGGTTCACCGAAGCAGCAGGCCAGCTGTGGCATCCAGACCCTGCTCCTCTTGGTGCTATCAAGGTGTAAAGGAAGTGAGAACTATAGCACTCTGGATTGAGTTTCCCTGCAGTTTGGCAGCGGGCTAGTTTCTTTATATTTCTTTATATTCTAGTTACCCTTTTAAACATGTTTTTTTTTCTTCTGTGCCCCAAGGCAGACAAATTTGCTCCCAGTCCCTCAGCGCTCTCTCTCCTCACTGCAGTTTGCAGTATTGCAGGTGAGGGTTCTCTCCGTTTAGGTGACTCTGTCTCTCCTGCTCTGTGTGATTCTCTCTCCTTTGTTGTGCGGATGCTTTTCATTCAGCCCTTAGTTATTCTTCAGGATGAATTGCTCTGTAGAAGTGTAGATTCAGTGTGTTTGTGGAGGAGGTGAGTTCACGCAGACATCTGTATCTTTAACAACCTTGCCAGACGATTTTGATGCACGTATTGAGAACTACCACTTAAAGCAACACATCTGATCTTACTGTGCCTCTGTTCCTCGTCGTCGTATAAACATATTATTACCGATGATCACTGAACATTTTCTGTTTATTTTTTTTAAGATTTTTGAGACCTAATTGACATATAACATTGTGTAAGTTTAAGGTGTATGTACAATATGTTGATTTGATGCATGTGTATATTGCAATATGATTATCACCATAGCATTAGCTAATACCTCTGTCACGTCATGTAATTATTTAATTTTGTGGTGAGAACATTTAAGATTTAGTCTCTTTGCAGTGCTACAGGATTGTTGACTATAATCACAATGCTATGCATTAGATCTCCAGAATCTATTCATCTTCTAACTGCAAGTTTGTATCCTTTGGCCAACATCTCCCCAGTTCCTCTACCCCTTAACCCCTGGGAACCATCACTCTATTCTGTTTCATTTGACTTTTTCAGATTTTGCATATAAGTGATACCATACAGGATTTGTGTTTCTTGGACTTATTTAACTTAGCATAATACCTGCGAATTCTATCCATATAGTCACAAATGTCAGTATTTCCTTTTTTCTCATTTTCTGTATAACTTCTTGGGGATATAAGGTTTGGAAGTTTTTTGTTTGGTTGGTTTTTTGTTTGTTTGTTTTTAAGAGAGGGAGTCAGGGGAAGGGCAGAGGGAGAGGGGAAGAGAGAACCTTAAGCAAGCTTCATGCCCAGCCCGGAACCCAATGTAGGGCTGATCTCACAACCCTGAGATCATGACCTGAGCTGGAATCAAGAGTTGGAAGCTTAACTGACTGAACCACCCAGGTGCCCCGAAGGCTTGGATATATTATGATAGGGCTCTGCAAATAATTTTAAAATATTACGAAGTTAAAGATTATTTTTGGAATTTTAGTTATGATATAAAATTTATTATTTTCAAAACTAGATTTCAGGTAAATCAACTATTAGTTTTGAGTTTTTGTGGGCTTTTTGTTGTTGTTGTTACTCTGAATGATCATGATGGCTCTCTGTGTTCTAAGAATCAGAAGATATTTAGAAATATTCTTTCTAATATTTAATCCTTTCTTACCATGTAAGTGATGGAGTGGGAAATTGTACAGCAGATTATGGATATAGGCGGACAGATTTTTTTCTCCTTTTTTTTTTTTTTTTTAGTGTAGTTGATAATACAATATTACATTAGTTTCAAATGTATTGGGCAGGTAGGTTTTCATTACATGCAGTAATGAAACACATATTTATATAACTAGTGATGAATTCAGTTCCTCCAGAAATTGGTAAGCTAACCAATTCTCTGTAAGGGAATCATTTGTCACCAAATAGTGTCAAAATAAGGGTTAATAATAACTTTCTAATAATTAAGAAAATTTAATGTGAGATTAATAACAGAAAAAAACTATTACATGAAACCAAAGTAATTTCACTGTGTATGTGCATTTATTTTTCATCTTTAGTATTTGTTTTTAAAATTCAGGGCTTTTCGAGATTCAAATTAATTAAATTTACTTAAAGCAAGCCATGTAATATTCATGATGTAAAATGTTATATCATGAATATTATTGATTCTATATATATATCTTATACTTTATATTTGAAAAGGATTTTAACAATTTAAATTTATATTATGAAATTTAAAGGATATTCACCATTTTGCATTTGAAACTATTTGACCCTAAGTCTAACTTACAATTTTTTCTACAAACAAAAATTTTATTAATATTACATGTCTTGTTTTTAGAGATTCAAGTATATATTTATTTTTATATTTTTACACAGATATTTTGGAGCATTTTTTTTCCAGCCCCCCAAATTTTCCCTCAATGGTTAAAAAGGGGATAAATTTATAACTGATATATTTTTACATTTTGTCATGCACACACACACACACACATATACACAAACACACAAATGTTCCCCAAAACAGTCTCACCATTGACAAATGCCAGTCACTCGGACATGCAGCTATTTTTGTTGCTGTGTTTTACCAGACACGTAAACAGCCTTCATTTAGCTATTTCAGAAATGCTTCTGTTGCAGTTGATGTGTTGGTGGCAAGATTAATTTTCCTCTTTAAAACCATAATTGTAACAATCAACTTCCAATAAGCATATGAAATACTAAATATTCTGGGCCAGTGAACACAATATTTTTATGAAGTCCAACTAGTTCCACTGATGGAGAAGTTATCAAAAGGCAAATCTTATGCCAAAGGGTATACATATATATTAGCTTGTTTAAAACATACTTAATCTTTAAAGCATTTCAAAGAATATCACATTTTTTGACCTACAATACTATTTTTGTATTATAATTAGCTTTCAGTAAAAAACACGGTATGGTAAACTTAGGTTAATTTGTTTATTTTTTCCCAATGCCTCTAGCAGAAACGTGTGATAGATGATTATCAGGCAAACAATTATTTGCAAGGGAATACTTTCACTTCTCTTATTGTTCTTACATCCATATGTGGTTGCTTATCACATTGACCCATTCAACCACTGCTGAAAGTTCAAAAAGATTCTTCACTCATCTGCTGTAACTCTAGAATTCATAGGAGAGCATCAATCAATAAATCAAGCAAAATTCCGGCTTGTTTTACCACCTTTTAGATAAACATTGGAATTTTGATCTTAATGTGTTCATGTTGAATATGATAAAATAATGAATAGGTTACGTTGTTACTATTGCATAGTTTAATTCTATACTCAAATATGTCCTAAAAAAGCAAATCTAAGACAATTATCATTGCAAAAAAGTAGCATTTTTATACAAATGCACATCTTAATATACGTAAAGAACTTAATTCGGCTTAAATTTTCTAGGTACTGAAAGATGAATTTTCTTTGTAACAATTTGATGTAGTTTTATCATAGAAAAGCAGTTTTAATTTCAAGGCAGAATA
Organism: Ursus americanus; assembly: GCF_024610735.1. Taxonomy (NCBI): domain Eukaryota; kingdom Metazoa; phylum Chordata; class Mammalia; order Carnivora; family Ursidae; genus Ursus; species Ursus americanus. Next base: position 11,427,168 of record NC_142139.1, read on the forward strand.
ATGAGGTTGGTCAAAACTATGTTTCCACTGTGTTAAAGAAATAGTCTCTAATTATACATGATATGCTAATGAAATATGAATTGTGAAGTCTTCAAAAAGAAAATGCGGAGATTAACCCTCATTATATTATAGGTTACCTTTGAACCACACTGCATAGTCATTTCTGCTTCAGTATATGCAATGCCAAATATAATATCAAAATGAACTGCAGGATAATAAGCTTGAATGAGATTTTCTGTAAAGATTTCCACATTCCTTTGGTGGCAAGTTACATCTGTTAAAGTTATTTTAAAGTCAGTTTTCACCATAATATTTTTCACTTAAATATTTATGTATTGTAAATCAAACATGAATATTTAATTCCATAAAAAGACTTGAAAATGTATTCAAATACATGTACAGACAAGGCTGATGTTTTGAGAAAATAATTAAAGCATTCTAAACAAATGAATTTAATCCCAAAGCATGGATACTACTTGACCCTTATATTCATGAATAAATATAATCATATAAAATCAATGGAAAATAAAAATTTGATAAATTTGTATGTTGTTACTTTTAGTAAATCCTTTTTTTTTTTCCCCTCTCTCTAAATCACTAGACACTTGGATTGGAATTGTAAGGAACTTTTGAGTTTCCACACTCTATCTTTTGCATTAAGCCCTTCTTAGCTAGTATTAGTCTTTTTTCACTAATGATTCAAAGTCAGAAATTAATTGTACACATTTGAGATTGCTTAATGGAAAGAACAAAACGAGTCACTCATATAACCTGATTAATCCGACAAAATTACCTAATATTGGTGTAGAAGTAGCTGAAAATTTTGACACAATTCACCTATTAAAAAAATTGGAATGTGGTTTTATGATTAAAGAAATAAACTGTTCAAAGGAACAGAATTAAATTCACCTCTTATGTCCCTTTAGTGTGATACATCCACTGATATTGATGTATTTTTTAAAACTCTGCTGGCATGACTGTAAGACCAACGGCAGTGAAAAATTTTGCTTGCAGCGTAACTTCCATTTCTCCTACAATTTTGGAGTTTTAATACCTACAATATTGCTTCTAACTCTATCCATCTACTAGCAAATTAAATCACACATGAAAAAAAAATGATGTTATCAAATAGTCTCGGCAGGGAGCTGTTTGTTTTCCTAAAGCGTGACTTTCTGCATTCAAACAAAATGTTAAGTTCCATAATTGTTTTTGCTAGATTAAAATTAGAAATGATAAATACCAAGAAATGCTATTAGTACACTCTCCTATGCAGCTAAGAGCAAAATTAAAAAGACAGTCTTAAAATTTACTGTACTTCTTCCAAACACAGGATACAAGTAGTTAATTTTTAGAATAGAACATTTTCTCTGTCTGCAGTTATTAAACTAGACTCCCGAAAAGTGTATTATTACCGTTCTCATACATAATACCTAATTAGAATAAGAAGCCGTGGTTTCTGTTTAACCTGTGACATGCCTTAATAAAAAGTTCAGGTCTCACTCCTCTAAAGACTCATGTTTAATGGTGACAGACTCATGTTTAATGGTGACCATCAGATACGGTTGTACCCTCCGCATCCTTATTCTTCAGCTTCTATCATCACCACTATCATCCCTAAGAGTTACCGTATATATGATCTGTGTCTTCAGAAAAGCCAAGTGAATAAGTATCATGATTTACGTTTTATATATGAGGAATCTCTGAGAAATTATGCTGTTATATATCTTCTAGATAGAACTTATTCCCGGAACACATGATCTGCAAGATAAGGTTTGACCAACTGAGCATTCGTTGCAACTGCAGAAAGAAGAGCAAAGAACATACTTCTTTATGACCATACTTGTTTAAGAAAAAGAGAAAACAAAATAAACCAAATAGGGGCACCTGGGTGGCTCAGTCAGTTAAGCATCTGCCTTCGGCTCAGGTCATGATCCCAGGGTCCTGGGATCAAGCCCTTTGTGCTCAGCAGGGAGTCTGTTTCTCCCTCTTCCTTGCTCATACTCTCTCTCTTTCTCTCTTAAATTTAACAATCACTCTTAAAAAAAAAATAGGAAAGAAAGAAAATAAGCCAAACCTTCAGGTAATAATGAAAGTCCTGTATCTTGAGCTAGCATTAATGGGTCCATATGAATGGGTTTGTGGGAGGAAGAGAATGTTCTTCAAAGAGTTATCCCCAACTCCGAATGCATGCCAGCCAGCTCTTTAGAAATGCTAGGGCTGTATGAAAGTCCAACACTTGAGGATGTCCAAGAAATATGAATAAAATTCAGTGACAGTTTATTTTCCTTCAGAACAAAACAGCTCAGTATAAACAAGTATTATCAAAAGTTAAACCCACTTTTACCTCAGACCTAGACTTCTCAGGGAGTATAATGTCTCAAGATCTTTTAGAAATGTTGCAAGGACATTAGGAGTAGTAAAAGACTAAATATTGTTGCTAGGTTACAAATAAGATCACTGAGTCTGAATGAAATACATACCTAGAAGCTGAATCTTAGTAATAAAGGAAACTCACTAAAAAAAAAAAAATGTAGCACAAAGTTAAGGTATTAAGCTGTATCCGAATATTGTCTAGCTCAGTTTGAGTCTGTAATAGTAACCCATTCGTGGGCCTGTGGTGTGACCAGCATTACCATAGTCATTAGCTTGGAGCAATGTGATTTTTGGTTGGGAAAGGGTATCTTTACTGATGTCATCTCCTTTTCAGGGAAGAGCTAGCACTGTCTTTGGGTAAGTCCATTGTTGTAAATATTGATGATCTTTTAAGGAAGGAGGAAGCAATGATGATCACCAATGATATTAGTTTGTATCTATTACATCAAAATTTCAAATTTTCTCTTCCTCATATCAAACAACTGTATAGTATATTTCAAATTGAACTTTGAAAAATGAAGGCAGTATTAAGCATGCAGCTCGTCATGCTTTTTGAATTGTCCTCTGTGTGAATCCACAGTTACCAAGTGGATACCATTTTTTAAAAATCTCTTTGAAGAAATTATCTACCATTAAGGCATATTATTGGTTTAATTAACTTAAATATAAAATTAAGAGGAATATATCTTGATAATTAAATAGTTTGTATGAATTTAAATTGATATATGTGGCAAATTCAGATTTTTTGAAAGCCAAGTATGCTATTTAAATTCTGTAATATTATTTTAAACTCTAAAAATTAAGTGGGGAGAACTATACACACAAAACTACATTTGTACACATATAAACACAAAGATTTAAATAGACTTTCCAAATTTATGAAACATATGGGTACACCTATGATGACCATTGTGCTATGTTTAAATTATATTACAAATTGTGTAAAACTGCTGCATGAAAATAAAGAAAAGCAATTATTTGGAGATGTTTCATATTTTGAATGTATTGTGTTACATAGCAGCTTGTGGTTTATTAATAAAATCTAAACAAGAGTGACCTACAATTTAAGTTTTCAACCAAATCTCTGGGGATCTTGTCTGTTTTATATTATATATGGATCACTCACAAAGAAAGCAGAGACATTTGATTCTTAGTCTTTGTACAGTGTCAATTTTGGATAATATCTAGGATCAAATCAGAGAGTAAATTTACTTCTTGTTAACGATGCATTTTTTTTTCCCTCTAGGTATTAAATATCTCTCAACTACTAGTGATGCCAGTTATCGTTGTTAAATAAGCTAAGAATATACTAAATGTTATCAGGTAAGTATGTGAAGACAAAACGAAACACTTCATGTACTCTGGCAACATTTAATCTCTCCCCTTTAACATAATACAAAAAATAATAATAAAGTTATATTTACATTTTCAGCTAATTTTGAAATCCAGTGTTGTTTATGAGCTGAATTAATGGTCCAAACATATTGAATGCTGGGGAAAAAATAAGATATACACAAATTTGTCTACATTTCCATTTTGAAATACATTGAAAACCTTTCAAATTTCTATTCTAATGCTAATACACTGCTGTGTTAGACTATGGTAGTCTGGCCAGTGATGACTTTCTATGCAAACACAATTTTATTCAAAGTAGGCAGTGCCTTTCTTTCTTCAGGTGAATCCGTTCCCTAAAAGTATACAATGTAGGACGCCTGCAGGCACATTTGAGAGGAATTGAACAAATGTAAAGTACTTTATTACCTGCTCATCATCAGGTAGAAATATGTTTATAAATTACAGAAAGACTGAAAAGATACATTTTGAATTCTTTGAGATTTGTTGTAATTCTTAATTCTATTTAAATAATTCAAATTATTTGATCTAATTCTAAGTCACACATTTGGTTGCATCTCAGAAAAGTAACTCCATGGCAGGGAGCCTCTAATCCTGGTTGGAATCTTCATGGTTCTGAGCCCTGAATGTTCAAATTTTCAGTAACTGTTATTGCCATTCCTTGTGCCAGGCACAGGTAATTAACATGATACAATAGGTGGGCATGGCTTTCATTTAAAATGTTTATTGAGTGAGAGAGATGGAAGGAGACATAAAAACATGTCAATAGGTTGCATGTGTAGCAGTAAGGATGTCCTTCAGTTTTATTTAAGCACAAAAGGTTTTTGGAGGAGGTAATGCTGTGGGGAACAGTGTAGTTCTGCTGTGTTCTAGAACCCGTATGTGTGGAAGACAGAACACGAATGCAAAACTACAGTAATATGATGAGTCAAAATCTATCATAGAGATTCAGACAAAGATGATAAGTTCTTAAAAAGGGCTCAGAAGTGGAGAGGGAAGAAATATTTGGGTGGTTAACTGTAAGAACGTGTTAGTGATTTTATTTGTAATAAAGAGTTAAATTCTATTTTGATGGTTGACTGTAAACAGCTTTCAGACCTCATGTTTGGTGCCTCTTGTGCCCCACACCTGGGCAGGGAGATAAGTGAGCCCAAGTGTTTTCCTTCAGCACCTGCAGGAGATTCAAATCACCCAATTTCCTGCCCTTGTATGGGAATCCTCACCCGGACCTACCCCCGACCACAATAAAAGCCCCAGCCCAGGATACTTCCCTTGCTTTCTCGAACTGCTGTGGAACTTCTCAGACTGCTCTGCTCATCTCTGCGACCTCAATTATGTAAGGATAATAATCCTTTTTGTGCTTGTGTGTGTGTGTGTGTGTGTGTGTGTGTGTGGTGTCATGTGTCTCTGTATTCTAACCAAAACTGGGGGGAGGTTCCTCCTGTTTTAAGAAGAGGTCAGGTCACAACAGTGTTGAAGAGAGTTTATTGGTCGTGATTTTCAGAGTTTTGCTCTCAGTTACAAGGTGTCGTTAGAAAGAGCTGGATCATAATGAAATTCATTGGAGGTCACGATGACTTTTCAGTTTTATACCTAATGAATATATGGTGCCTGGCTACATGTTTAGCTCATTTTTGGCTTATGAAATCAAAAGAGGGAACATAGGATTTGGAGCCATTTTAATAAAAAGAATAGCTGAAATCATATGAAAACTAAAGAAAAGTGTTCAGCCAGGAAAAGTGTTCTTGGAGTAAATGAATAGAAATTATCCAGGGTGCCTGGGTGGCTCAGTCAGTTAAGCATCCAACTCTTGATTTTGGTTCAGGTCATGATGTCAGGGTTGGGAGATCAGGCTCTGTGCTCAGTGGGGAGTCTGTTGATTTTTTTTTCCTCTGCCCTTCCCCACTGCTTGGGCCTGCACTCTCTCAGATAAATAATAAAAAATCCTTAAAAAATTATCCATAACTCATAACTTTTTATATAAAATGCACTTCATAAAAATGACAGTGAAATACAATTGTCTACTTTTACATACTAAGTTCAAATGACAGCGCCATCCAGTGTTAGATTAAAAGAAATAAAAAGTCCTAGCAACAAATTCTCTCTGTATTTATATTTAAGTTTTTTAGTCTGTTTTCAGTGTTAAGAAAATTTTAGAAGTAAACCAATAGTGTCTAGTAGTTTCAGAAGCTAAATTCTACAACATGTGCTAATTACAAATATTTGGCATTTACAATGTTTAATAGCATGGGTTTATGCAGAACTAGATACTGGTTTCTTCTAAAATACAGGTATGTATGTGTATACCTATTATTGACATCTAATAAAACATATTTGAGGACTGTTCCCTGATTCATGTCATACCGAGCTTTTATTTTACCATATTACAAGGTGGAAAAACTCAAAATAAAAATTGAGGTAAAACTTTCTTTCCTGATATTGCCCTGCTGTATAAGATGGACTACGTCTGAAATAGCATTTCTTTATGTTGAGTGAAACTCTGCTCAGCTAATCTGATTCTCCTTTATTTTGGCCACTTACAAGTCTTTGGTTTCAGTTACCATTTTATTATTTCTATATCCAAGCATATCATTTTTACACATTCTGTGCATGTGTCCAAAATTCTATGTTCTGATTAACTTTTTCAGATGGATAGGTAATTAAATTTGGGAACTAAAGTCATTTCAGTGACCCAAGGAAGCACAAAACAGCAATCGAAAATGAATCTATCATTTTAATTTTGCTACTTATGAAAAATATTTCTAAAAATCCATAAATATAAAATTGGCTTACTCTGGAAGGCAGGCAGACTTTAAACATAGTTCCCGTCAATTATTATATCTAGATATTTAGTAAAATCCTTAGCCTTATAAAGGACAAAGAACACTTTTCCTATATTTATAAGGTTAGCAGTCATATTTCTCTACTTATCTGTATGTAATTGTCTTGAAGACCAGAGAATTAGACTTAAAATTCTTTCCTCTTCCTTAGACTCACATTTTAATTTCTATAAACTCATTGCCTCTGTTTTAATCTGAAACCTTTAGCATTAGCTTTTCAAAAACAAAATTGTATATAGTAATTAAGCTAGTCGATTGGAATGTTTAACAATTCTTCACTGTTTTCACCTGTATTTCCATAATCTCTGATAGTGAAACATTCCATATATAAGCCCTTACTTTGGTATGAGAGAAAGGTACTTGAGTTTAATTAAGACAATGCACCTGTTACTAATCAATGAACATGATTAATGTACCAGTTGGTATGGGAAGCTGGCACGTGGATCCTGTATGAATTGAAATTAAAGTATCTTGGAAAAAATAGCTTTAGAAACTATTGTATGATATTTTAAATATAATCATCTGGCAATATAGTCAGGAAAAACAGTATGAGGAAAACATCATATAGATATAATAGTTTTATTCTGGTTAGTTTTAAATCCTGAGGGCTGGCCTGATTAAGAACAGTGCTCTGGTGTATTTCATGATGGCTCCTTTTACCCTTTGCCTGCTGGGAGCACAGGATTTTACTCTAATATTTACTCTGAGAACCTAGTAGAGATCCTGGAGATGAAACTCAAGCTTGTGGAGGCTCCCCTGTGACTCAGTTGCGTTTTTGACTGAGTTGTCCATACTGAGCCACAGCAATTTGTCAATTATGGTTCAGGTTTTCTTATCCGGACTGATTGCCTCCAGGCTCCCCATCAGATTCTTAGTAACTATCAAATTCCTTTGTGCTTCCAGCAGGCAGAGATGAAAAGGAACCATTTTGAGATACCTCAGAGCACTGCTCTCCTTAACAAGGTCTGTCCTCAGGACAAACTAACCAGAGCCTAACTTTTTAGGGTTCTATCAGTCTAACTAAACTGGGAGAAGTGATATACCCAACTCCAACCTCCTGTAGCAATCCTGTCTTACCTAAGGGAGGAAAGGAAAAAAATTAGAAATGCTTGTGAAGGTCACAGGCCAGAGGTATAAACTCACTAAAAGACTGAGATAATTCTAGGATTACTGTATCCTTTCCCTCCCCACCCTTCTGCCTCACCACCACAATATTAAAGGCCTACTTAAAGCACCTCTTTTTTTATGAGGTGGCTGGGTGGTTCAGTGGGTTAAAACTCTGACTCTTTAAGTATTTTTTTTTTAAAGATTTTATTTATTTATGTGACAGAGAGACAGCGAGAGAGGGAACAGCAGGGGAGTGAGAGAGGAAGAAGCAGGCTCCCAGCGGAGGAGCCCGATGTGGGACTCGATCCCAGAACGCCGGGATCACGCCCTGAGCCGAAGGCAGATGCTTAACGACTGCACTACCCAGGCGCCCCTAAAACTCTCACTCTTGATTTTTGGCTCAGGTCATGACCTCAGGGTCCTGAGATCTAGTCCTATGGCAGCTCCGCCAAGGAGCCTCTTTAAGATTCTCTTTCTGCCCCTCCCTGTTCCCCCCACACACTCACACACTCTCTCTCAAAAAAAAAAAAAAAAAAGGGAGGGCAGTTCTTTTTGCCTGATACATCATGTCTGACTCTCAGGAGAAAGATTGCAAGGCCTACTAAATGGGGGAAAAAAATCACAATTTTAATAGAATGAGCATTAGAACCAGATAGATCAGGAATGTTGAAATTATCAGAGTAGGCATTTAAAAAAAAGATCAATATGCTGTATTATGAAAGAATTCTATGGATAAGGTAAACATCATGCAAGAACAGGAGGGCAGTGTAAACACATCAAAATCATTAGAATGAAAAAAAACAACAAAAACCCCAAAAATAAAACAAACAAAAAAAACTAAAGGTAAAACAACAATGAAGAATGACTGGGGTTTAATAATACACTGGTCATAGCTGACGAAAGGATCCCTGAGCTTGAAGGTTTGTCAATAGAAACCTCCAAGACTGGAAACCAAAGAACCAAGATGGGGGCAGGGAGAACAAAATACCCAAGGACTGTAGGACAGCTATGAAAGTTGTAACATACACATGATGGGAATACCAGAAGGAGAAAGAAAAAGGAACATAAATACCTGAAACAATGACTGAGTTTCCCCAGTTTAATGTCAGACACCAAACCAGGTCCAGGAGTATCAGAAAACAACACAAATGTCAAAGTACACTTAAGTATATCATTTTATAACTACTAAAAATAAATTATTTAAAAAGCCAGGGGGTAGAAAAAAAACCTAGAGAGGAACAAAGATAGGAATTATATCTGACTTCTCTTCAGAAACCCTACAAGGAAGAAAGTAGAGTGAAATATTAGTCGTCAGAGGAAAAGTCCACTAACCTAGATATCTGTACCCTGTGAGATTCTACTTCAAAATGAAGGAGAAATAAAGATTTTTTTTTAAAGATTTTATTTATTTATTCGACAGAGATAGAGACAGCCAGCGAGAGAGGGAACACAAGCAGGGGGAGTGGGAGAGAAGAAGCAGGCTCATAGCAGAGGAGCCTGATGTGGGGCTCGATCCCATAACGCCGGGATCATGCCCTGAGCCGAAGGCAGAGGCTTAACCGCTGTGCCACCCAGGTGCCCCAGAAATAAAGATTTTCTTAAACGCTGAGGGAATTTGTTGCCTGTGTACCTGCCTTGCTAGGTATGTTAAAAGCAACTCTTTAAAGAGAAAACACTATAGGCCAAACTCTAGATAAGCAACAATATCAAAGAAGGAAGGTAACAGACTTTTTCTTGATTGATCTAACAGACGTTGGTTTAAAAAATAAAAGCAATGATGTTCTTGCTGATATGTTTATATGTCTGTGTCTATAAATGACCGCAATAATACAAGGGCATGGAGGAAGGAACTATTTTGTTACAAGGTACACATACTACCCATGAATTGATAGCGTTATTTGAGACTGGACTTGGATTATCCATATATGTTGATTGCAAACTCTAGGTTAACCATTTTTTTAAAGTAGAAATAAAGTATAGCTTGTATGCTAAAAAATATATAATCTTCAATAAAAATCACAAAAGGCAATGGAAGATAAAAGGAACGAGGAACAAGGGCAGCAAATAGAAAACCATAATAGGTGTATGGTAATCCAGCTGTACCAGTAATGACGGAACATCAATAGTCTAAAAGCCCCAGCTAAGAAGACACATTGTCTTTCTATATAAAGATGCATATTGTAAGTAAATGGATGTTGAAGATATACCATGCTAAGATAATCATAAGAGCAAGAGTAGCTATATTAATTGCACACAGAGTAGACTTAAAAGTATGTAAAGTTCTCAATGATGAAGAAGGGCATTACATAATGATAAATGGCTCAGTTGTCCATGAAGACCAATCAGTCCTTAAAATCTATGTGTCTAACAAAGTGTCAAGACTGTGGTGAGGGAAAAACTGATAGAACTGTAGGAAAAATAGATAAATGCATTATTATAGTTGGAGACTTTGACAACTGACCGTTTTTATCCAGATGAACTCACCTGGCAGGCAGAAAGTCAATGGGACTATTATCTAAAATATATAAACAACTCTTAAGACTCAACAATATAAAACACCTTAACTGAAAAATAGCCCAAAGACCTTAACAGATACCTCAGAAAAGACCTATACAATGTGCCACTGTGGTGGGAAATGTCGATCATGGGGGAGGCCATGCGTGCATGAGAGTAGGGGTTATATTGGGAAGCTCTGTACTTTCCTCTCATTTTTGCTGTGAATGTAAAGCTAGTCAAAAAAAGTCTTAATAGAGACTTTTTTTTTTGAAAATGCTTGCTAATATTATTACAAACTAACTTAAATTTTCACTGAATCAAAGTAGGCCTATGAAAATTGTGCTTTCCCTCTCAAGAAATAGCTGATCAAATTCTCCCTTGGGCAAAAACTGCTATTGTTTGTAAGTGGTTTCTCAAGCTGGTGTTACCTTACGATACTTGGAAATCTGAGACTGAATGTTTCTATTTTGGAGGGAGGCATTATGAGAATTCGCCCCTTTTTTTGCATGGTAAGTCTGATAGCTTTGGTAATCAGGCTGTCAAGAGCTAAATTGTACAGTGGACAATGAGAAATGTCATGAGAGGCTAAAAACCCTCTTCCCAGACAATGTCACCATGAAGGAACTGCTTTGTTGCTGAGTGGTACTTTCTTCTTCCCTGTTGTGACTCAAGAGGGACTTTTTAAAAATTCTACTTAGGATGTAAAAGTTCAGTTTTAGTGTTGCTTTAATAACACCAACACTAAGATTCAGAGAGAGGGTAGCAGAAATATTTTATAGGAAGCCAATACTGGATGAGGCTCAGAAGTAAACATTGATCTCAGGGTATGAAGAAGTTGGTCCAGATACTTGGTCCAGGGAAGTATGTGGCTGATGGATAGCCTTGAGAAGGAATTTTATAAGCCAAATGAATTAAAAGTTTCTAATCAAATTCATAGTAAAATAGAATATTTGAGGACCAAGAATTGTATTATGAGACAACCTAAATTTTGAGTTTAGCAGAGAGCTGCTTTTCTCCTCTCTTCTGGAGCTTTCATGTGTGGGGAGCAAGAGGAAAGCCAACCCTGGTATGAAGAGGAGTGCAGAATAGGATTAGAATACTAAGAATTTTATTGCATAAGTATATGGATTTGTAGGATTGTTTCTGTTCTATCAAATTTGCATCAGTTTGAGTGATCTCTAATCTTATTTACCATGTATATAATTTAAAAGAAATTCCTATATACTTGTGATTAACATTCTGACTTAAAAAATCTATTGCATAAATAGGTCACCTTTTAATTGTTGACTTTATTTCATAGTAAAGATAATATATTTGAGCTTTAACCCTGATGTTTCATTAACATTCAAAGTCGAACATATGTTTTGCATAAATTTATCTAATGGACATATACTAAAACTAAGATGGATTTTTATTTTATTTTTAAATATTTTATTTATTTGAGAGAGAGAGAGAGAGAGAGAGAGAACGCAAGTGGGGTGAGGGACAGAGGGAGAAGCAGACTCTCTGCTGATGAGGGAGCCCACTGTAGGACTCGATCCTGGGACTCCAGGATCATGACCTGAACCAAAGGCAGTCACTTAACTACTGAGCCACCCAGGGACCGCTAAGATGGATTTTTAAATCACATATCAAATACAAAAGGAAATTTAGGAAATAAAGAGTTAACTCCATATCTTTTTCTTTTGGTAGCAGCTATATGGAGTCAACACATTAAATTGTATACAACAAGAAATGAAACTTAGCTTTGAATGTTTTTAAAATTACATGATTCTATGGGTATTCAGATCCTGAAACAACTTTGAAATGATGGGTGAGGTAAGACTACAGACACTATCACCCATGGCAGTGGAGGCTTATAATTCTAACAGTTCCTCAAATATAAATAGAGGTGAGGTGAAAGCATTGAAGTTGTAAATAGTAAAAGTAAAAAGGGATAAGGTCCTTGTTTTCCAGTAAAGCTTTAACAAATACAGCAGAAACAGTAAAAGAGAAAATGCTACAGCTTAGAAGCTACTTTGCCATCGTGCCACTTCATTTCTAGTTGATAATGGATTTTTGTCGTTTCCTTCATAGTAGGTTCATGGTACACCCATTTGAGAGCAAAGTTAGCCAGAGTCTCTTAAAAATGTAAGTTATTTTTCATATGATCTTTTGAGATACTTAAGTCTGACATAAACTAAAAATATCCTAATTCAATATTGAGGAAAAAAAATGTGAGCAAGAATTTTTTTTTACTTTATTTTTTAGTTCATTTAAGTAATCCCTACACCCCTATGGGGCTCAGATTCATGACCCCAAGATCAAGAACCCCAGGCTCTTCTGACTGAGCTAGCTGGGCATTCCTGTGAGCAAGAATTTTAATTCCCTGTTGAAGAAAAATTACCAATACTTAGTTTATTTCCCAACATTTTAAGAATATGCTCTTTTCCGTGTATATCACTGATATGTCCGAGGCAGAAAGACAGTAGCCCTCAAGCAGGTCACCACCAGGCAAAACTTTTCTCTCTTGTGTGTATATTACATCACACACATGCCTGTAAAGATACAAAACAAGTCCATCTGTCAAGTCCAGCCCAGCAAATCCAAACTGTGTAAATGGCTTGTAAAATATGTTCAAAATTTTTCCTTCACCCAAGCAAAGGATAAATTTGATAATACAGATGTGATCTCACTTAATTGGAGGGCCTTAGTTTAGTTAACAATCGCACACCTAGACCTAATGAATGTATGTGGCTAGGAAGTATAAAGTTAGGCCGCCTCTTGGTCCTGTTCATCTGGGGGTTAAAAGGTCTATCTTTTTTACTGTATGTATCAACATTGTGGTTTACTTTCCGTCCAATTAACTCTACGTTTTCGGAGGATGGTGACCCTGTTTCTAATCTATACAATGCCTAGTACATGCCAACTAAGCTCAAAGTGACACTGAAAAAATAGTCCTAGGGTGAGTACACGCGTGAGAGTGCAGCTAAACACACTGAAGACTAGCAGATTGGATGACAATAGAGCAAAGACTACATATTTCATTTGGAAGATACAGACTTCTGAGCTTTGGCTGAAACAGATTATAAAAGTAGTGATTAATTATAAGAAAGTAAAAATAACCAATAGCTTAAGGACGGACTCGTCCCTCTACCCTCACACACATGTATTTTTGTCGTTTTCTCTTTCTTGAATACTTAAAAATATTTTTCTTTAAAACTTATAACTTAATATGTTTTTATTTGAATATCCAATGAAAAAGGTCAACTCATTTATTGTCCTTTTATTTATTATTTTCCAAATTGCTTTGTGTTAGAAATGTGTTTTCCCTACTTCCAGTGTTCATGTGCACAGGTTTTCCTTGACTACGTTCTTAGGCTCTTTTCTCCTTTACCCACTTTATCTCATCTTGCCTGGTAATCTGAGAAGAACATGAAGACATGACTGGCTCACACCCTCCCTCTAGAGCCATTCTGCTTCACAGAGCACAGTCTCCTTCCCCGCTCCGGGTGTTCATTTGTGCAGGAGCTCTACCCTGTTGGGGCTGGCCTCACAGGTTCCTCATGGTCTGTACTCATGAGTATCTATGATTCTGGGTTCAGTAAGAGGCGGACGTGACAAGCTGCCCTGAAGGCTCCATCTCCAGTCTGGTCTTTAACAGGAATAAAGTTGAAATTTTGGGCCATCTGCCCCTGTTTGGATTCATCTGAACTTATTCAAAATCCGACAGAGATGCCTATAGTTACCTGGCTTTACCCAAAGCCCTTTCTTCCATTCCCAAATCACGCACTGCATCCTCTGGAAACTTTTTTTTTTTTTTTTTTTTTTTTTGGTGTATAGGTGTTGAGAAAGCAAATTCTCATCCTAACTTGTCCCTTCCACATACTCTTAGTCACATTATACTGAAACTGGAAAATTCTTCTGCTGTTCTCTCAGTTGAATAGTTGAATAGTTTATTCACCATTACCCATGGCCCTAAAAACAAGGTGGGAGCCTGGACCTGTGTGATATTGCTTACTGCTGCTTGTAAATGCCCCCCAACCCCTGCCCTAAGTAAAATAGTTGTGTTCCACTGAGGCTAAAAACCACAAGCTACAGCACTCTTGACCTGCTCCTGTTTACAGGTAAACTTAAATCATTGTGTTGGTTTTAGAATGTAGAACACACCTTTCTTAAGATTTTTGCTGACTTCTGGTTCTGTTTCTAATATCCCAGATTGTCTAGTATTTTGGTTGCATGATACCCTGCTATCCATTAGGCATCCTTGCATGACTACTTCAAAGCTATATTCTGTTCTTTTTAATAACATTGACTTAATACATCTTTGAAATCTCAGATCCAAATTGCATATTTTTAGGTTATTTTTTCTCATTCAGTTATTCCCGCTATATTCTTTGGCTTTATTGAAAATCCTAATCTTGTAACCTTTGAGTTTTAGAATTTCTTTTTTTTTAAATCCACCTTTTCATTTGTCCTGTCCGCCATCCAGTAAGGTATTATGACCTGTCATTTACTGATTTTATTTATTTATCAGAGAGGGAGAGAGAGAGCAGAAGCAGAGGGAGAAGCAGGCTCCCTGTTGAGCAAGGATCCTGATGTGGGACTTGATTTCAGAACCCTGAGATCATGACCTGAGCCGAAGGCAGACGCTTAACTGATTGAGGCACCCAGGCATCCCATCCCAACAGTCTTTAAACCTCTGTAGTAAAACTGTAGTCTGAGAAACTCCAATTACTCCTTCCCAATGTGAAATCTGATGTGGCCGAATACTCCTGTATGAAATCATAAAAACTCTGCTATTAATTTAGAGCGTTCAACTCAATTGTGCCTTCATTGTTGCAGGACAAGCTTTCATTTCCTCCTAACTTTCACATCAGCTTCAGTAGTTTTCCAACTTCCTTAAATATTTGGCCATTTAACTCCCAGCATAACAGCTCCCAATTTTCTCCGAGAAAAGGGAATCAACATCTTGCCTTACATTGATACTTTGAATAGAGTATGATACTTATGATGGTTATGAACGGAGTTAGAAAAAGTTGCAACATGTCAAATCTGTTAAGATCACTTTCTAACCTAGCAACATATAAAATAGAAAAACACATCACTTAAAGATTTTCGATAGGTAAAAGTTTCAGGTGTCAAAGTTTAACTTTTACTCCCTGTTCAATTTTAAAGAAATTTAATTTCAAGTGAAATTATCAAATAATTATTTCTTAATCATTGTTAACAAAAGATTTACTTTGAATATGGAATTATGCTAATTCCGTGAAGGTATTTAAGTAACTCAGTAACTCCCACTCAACGTGAACTAATAGTGGGAGAGAAGTAGTAAATTATAGCTTTAATAACTGCCTCTGACTTTATTTCTTCGTAAGAGGCAGTAGTTTCCTAAGAAACTACAAGTAGTTTCTTGTTTATTTTTTGTCTCTAGAATTAATAGGAAGAAATTACTTCCTTTTTAGTTTCATTAGAATGTAAAATTAAATGAACTTGTTTATAGATTGAATGTCTAATGAATTATGAGAAAATACTTTCTTTAAACATCTATCTTCACTATGTATATATGGTTTTAATTTAAGTCATGACTTGAAATGACTTCAAGACCTGGTTAAACTTGAAAAGACTTGTGTAGTGAAACCACTAATGAATCTACTTCAGAAATACTTTAGGTATGTATGATACCCAAGGGATTTTTTTTTAAACTTAAGACTTGCTATTCACTACACAGCAAAAAGTGATGAAATACTTGATTTAAAGTTGTTAGTCAAATCAATAAAAAAAATGAATTCCTTCCAGTTAGGTTAAGTTAGTATTTAATCTGCAAATACAATTATCGTTTGTGCTGTGAACTTATTTATTGATAGCAAACCTAGAAATGTGTCACAAAAGTAGAATTCATTTTAGTATTTTGTACATTTTTACCTCAAGAGTTGTAGCTCAAGTTAATCAAATACAGATGCTCGGTGTCTCATTATTAGGTGGTTTAAACCTTTTTACTCTGGATTTGGTCATGGGACCAATGACGTCAAAATCATGGACGTGGCTATTCTTGTTCTATTTTTCTCTTTCCTTGGTCCTGAGATGAGGAAGTGTTAGCCCTAAATACATTAGTTCTTCGAGGCAACCCCAGGAAACCCTTCATTGTCTTCGGAGCACACGATTAGCTACAGGAATTCTCAGCTTCCGTCGGTATGTATATTTTTGTCACAGGGCTCTTGGGTAATGAGCTGTGAGTTTACCAGGAGGGCGCTGACTGTGATGAGCACTGGGTGTTACAGGTAAGTGGTGCATCACTAAATTCTACTCCTGACATTAACCTTGCACTGTATGTTAGCTAACTGGAATTTAAATAAAAACTTGGAATGAAAAATAAACTCTTCCACACTGCCTGATCTCTGCTTCATTTCACTTTTTTAATACAAAGGAAGAACATAATTCTTAACTCGGGAGGAATCTTTTTTTGTGAAGGGAGGGGGATTTATCAAAATATCTGGGCATTTCTGAAGTAGAGCCTCTTACTGAGAAAATTTTATTAGGTTTTAGTTGGCAAAAGGCTAATGTTGGCTTTCATAAAATATTGGTTTGGTTTGGATTTTTTTTTTTTTAAGAAGATTTACTTATTTGACAGAGTGTGTGTGTGTGTGTGTGTGTGCAAGAAACAGGAGAGAGAGAGAGAGAGAGAAAGCACACCTGTGCACAAGCAGAGGGAGCTGTAGGCAGAGGGAGAGAAGCAGGCTCCCTGAGAGAGACTCAGGGATCATGACCTGAGCCGAAGGAGCCACCCAGGCATCCCTGGTTTGGATTTTAAATGTAATTTTTCTATAGAATAAAATATCTAAAAGCATTGATAACTTTAAAATTTCAGATTTGCTAAGATAAATATGTGAACTGGTTTAGCATAATTGCTAATTTTTTCCTTACAGTTCTTTATTTCTGCCACCAATGGTATGTCTCAGTCATATGTTGCTTAATAAAAATCTATATAATAAGTGCCTTGTTTCTTAATCCTTTTAACTTAGATATTTCTGAGCAAATCATTGCTGATTATACTTTCAAGTATCTATTAACTTTAATGAGCTTCTGTCATTCAGAACGTTAATTTTGCCTTCTCCTGGACTTAGTTCATTTATTGATCACTAGTTATATACTAGGGTATCTATTAGAAATTAAAGTTTGTAAATATCCACAGGGAAAAATGGAAGGGAGTGATTTTCAAGGACATCACCCTCCTTCATTTTTCTGTTTTGTTTTAGTTAAATGAAACCTTTCACTGAAGTTTTCCAGAGCATTTAAACTATAGTTCCATAAAGACAAATACCAAAATGCATTTACATTTATTTAGGGGTTTGGGGAATGATCCAGAGCCCCTTTGCTAAGCATAAGGTATGATAGTTAAAACATTGAAGTTGAAGCTGGTAAGTACCTTTAATATTTAGTACTAATAAAGTAATTACTAAGCACATAATATGTGTAAGTTAACTTTCCTTCATGCAAGAACTTGAAAACTTGTCATGGCCAGTGCCCTCACAGTGCGTGCATGCGTGTGCGTGTGCGTGTGTGTGTGTGTGTAAAGTGAGAGACAAAGAGTCAGTATTTGTTCTGTACCGTGCAATCTTATTTACATACATCACCCCACATGTACATGATGAAATGATTATCGCTATTGGAATTATTGCGAAGAAAAATAAAATCTCCTTCTACATTTTGGACAGGTAGAAGAAATAAGGTTAAAAATTTTTGTTACCACATTTTTAAGGAATCTAGTTTGGTTCTTTGTTTTCTCATAGAAAGCATTTTTCCATCTCTTGGGAACATAATGGGAATGATTTCCCTAAATACCTTCAGCTATTCTTCAATTCTAGTATCATTGTCTGGTACAGAAAACTAATCTTCCTTAAAACTTACACAATCTTTCTGTGGTTGCTGAACTGTTCGACACAGTCCTAAGAAGAGGAAATGATATTCCAGTGGGAAGTAACACTCCGAAATGTCTACAGGCAGTGAATGAGTAACGTGAAGGAGAAATTCAGTTGAGAAGGATACTACAAAAAACCTGGAAAAAAATAACTTCGTTAGAAACTAACGTCGTTTCTGAAGACTTAAGTGTTCTTAGTCTCTTAGGTGGGAGTATTAATTTTCAGTTATCAATATGTATTTTTTCCTCAGCATACATGAGACAGTGCTATCTATATCACTAGTCTGTCCTGAACAGACCCTTATATATTCAGAAAGTATTTTAACCTCTCAACAGGGATTCAGAAAGACAAATGAGACTAGGAAAAAACAATGCATAAAAATACTGGAGATGAGCAAGGGAAAGGATGTTATCTAAACTCAAGGGGCGTTTTTGAATATTTCATTCATATGATGCTCTCCATTTATATATATATATATTAGAAGGATAATGGATAAGCATTCTTTTGAATTATTTTCATTCCCCAATTTTTGTTTCAGGATATTTAAATTTTGAAAAAAAAAACTTAATATATGAAAACACCAAATAAACTAAGTGGGAAAAATCAATCAAAACAAGTTTTTTTGGCATCAGCTTATTTTTGTGGCTAAATTTTACATTTCTGAATTGATACTTTGAGAACTAAGTGCAGTGTTCCCTTTGCTCAATTTATTCACATGTTAAAATGTCTTTCTTCTGCAGAAGTTAAATGAGGAACTTTTTTTTTCTCCTAAGTTAACATAGAATTGGACAACTAGTTAATGAGGACAGTGAGGGCTGGGCATCATTATGAATGGAGTGATACATGGTAATTGAAATTTTAAATTGAAAAAAAAAAACCTGCTTAATTTGGAAGTCCATTTTCCTTCCAAATGATAAACTACTCTTAAAATTACATCTAAAGTCAGTTCCAATATATTTATTTAAATTTCTTGTCTCTTTTTGAATCTGTTTATTCTCCATGTTTCTTTTTCATGATAAATGTCAATTTTACCTTAAATTTCGATTCCTACAAAAATGTGCTCCTCTATCAAGTTTATTTACATTTTTAAGAATTTTTTTTTTGTTTTGGTATAATACTCTTCTAGAATCACAACATATATAACTTGTTTTGCTTCATTGTTTCTTCTAGACCATGCTCCTTGTGAGTAGAAAATGAACCAGCACCAGTAGCAGAACTTGGTGACTTAATGCCCTGGGAAATGTAGCTGAAAAATAACTATGAGGTATGCAGTCTAATTAGTTCCTGACTTGATATTAAGCAGAATTCACTAATCTTCTTGTCCCAATTTTTGCCAAGCAAGACCTTGACAGGCTTAAAAATAGTAGCCAGAAATTACCTTTTGTCCTTTCCTCTGAAATACTGAATAATAGATAGGAATATCTATAAGATTGAAAGTTTATTTTGATTTTTTTGTCTAAAATAACTTCATTTACGTAATGCAAACACTCTTTATAAAATTATTTTCTTCATTTGGTGAGATTATTTTATTATAAAGATGTAAGTTTCTTAATTTTTAGATTAAGAAATTTTATACTCTATATTATTGTGTAGTGTGTACCAATTTTTAAGCCAAGAAATGACTTAAACAATTTTGAAATACTGTATTAAAGTTGTACATATTTTTCAATTCCAATATTTATCACATGTAGGAATATACACAGGAAAGCCAAGACTGCCCATAATGAACTGTGTGTGCTAATGACTCAGTGATGTAGCCTTTTAAATTTATAATGTAAGCATTCTCTACAAAACTGTTAAGATGAAATTTATATATCAAATATGTAAATAGCAGGTACTATGACAGCCGGAAACTTCTCTCTCCCTTCCACTAAACAACGCTCAAATCTGATATATTCAAATAAGGATAAAGACATATTTTTGTTTTAATACCTTTGAGTTGTGTTCTGCAGTTGTGATGTATAAAGCATTCACGATATGGAAGTTGAACGTGTTATCTAAATTTTCTCGGTATGGAAGGTTCACAGAATAGTTAGCACTTACAGTAACAAATGGTGACTCGTCTGCATGAGCACTTCATACCTTCACGTGTGGAGAGTGATCATTTTGTTTTGCAAGTCAGAAAAGTAACAGTGCATTTTCAAATGTCTAAATGCCAATGTAGAATTTCTTTACCAAAATGTTGGAGACACAAGAATACATAAAATAATATTTATTTTTTTGTTTTCATTTAAATTTCAGTTAATGTATAGTTCAATATTAATTTCAGGTGTAGAATTTAGTGATTCATCACTTACATACATCACTCAGTGCTCATCACAAAAAGTACTCTCCTTAATCCCCATCACCCATTTAATCCATCTGCCCCCCTCCCACACACACACCTCCCCTCCAGTAAGCTTCAGTTTGTTCTCTGTAGTTAAGTCTGTTTCCTGGTTTGCCCCTTTTTTAATTCTCTCCTATGTTCATCTGTTTGGTTTCTTAAATACCACATACAAGTGGAATCAATTGGGATTTGCCTTTCTCTAGCTGACTTATTTTGCTTGGCATATTGGACGCTAGCTCCATCCTTGTCATTGCAAATGGCAAGACTTCATTCTCTTTGATGGCTGAGTAATACTCCATTGTGTGTATTGATGCCACCTCTTCTTTATCCATTCATTAGTGGATGGACATTTAATCTTTTTCTATAATTTGACTATTGTTGATAATGCTGTAAACATTGGGGTGCATGTGTCCCTTTGAATCTGTATTTTGTATCCCTTGTAGTATTTCAGTTGCTATATCATAGGATAGTTCTATTTTTAACTTTTTGGGGAACCTCCATACTGTTTTCCAGAGTGGCTGCAGCAGTTTGCATTCCCACCCACAGTGTTAGAGGGTTCTCCTTTCTCTGCATCCTCACTAATACCTGTTGTTCCCTGTGTTGTTGATTTTAGCCATTCTGACAGGTGTAAGTTAATATCTCATTGTAGTTTTCATTTGCATTTCCCTTATGATCAGTGAGGTTGAGCGTCTTTTCATATGTCTGTTGGCCATCTGGATGTCACCTTTGGAATAATGTGTATTCTGTCCATTTTAATTGGGTTGTTTTTTTGGGTGTTGAGTTTTATAAGTTCTTTATATTTTGGATACTGACCCTTTATCAAATCATTTGCAAATAGCTTCTTCCATTCTGAAGGTTGCCTATTACTTTTGTTGATTGTTTACTTTGCTGTGCAGAAGCTTTTTATCTTGATGGTGTCCCAATAGCTTTTTTGCTTTTTTTTCCCCCTTGTCTCAGGAGACCCATCTAGAAAGAAGTTGCTACAGGCAATGTCAAAGAGGTTACTGCCTGTATTCTCTTCTAGGTTTTTTATGGTTTTAAGTCTCACATTTAGGTCTTTAATCCATTTTGAATTTATTTTTGTCTATGGTGTAAGAAAGTGGTTCAGTTTCTTTTCCATGTTGCCGTCCAGTTTTCTCAACACCATTTGTTGAAGAAACCATTTTTTTCCCATTGAAGATAAAAAATAAGGCTATTAACCATAAGGAAAGTTCTTTCTTAAAAGTATCAATGTTAATGTAATATATACTAATATATACACATAAGGATAATTGAAAGGAAAAAAATCATAGTTCTAACATGTATCTAAGATCTTATTTAACTTATTAATTTAGATTGTAATCAAAATATTAAAAACACACAAATCCATATAATCCAAATATTAAAAATGCACATAAAATGAGTCAAAGCTTTGTACACAGAACAGAATTAGATTATTTTTTATAAAGCAGTTTGGAGTTTTATTTACCTCGAAGTTCTTTCTTCAGAGATGCCATGCCATTGTTTCACTATGAAGGGGAGTTTTGATTAAAAAAATACTGATGAAATAATAGTAAGAGACAATATTGTGAATTAATTTTTTCTCAAAAGGGCAGGCTTCTCCATGCTGCCAAATGAGATCTGATAAAAAAGAGACAACAGATAACTAAACTACGTCACTAGAGAGAGTTTTGAACTGTGTGTGCTCTGTGCCATCTTTGAGTGACAACATGAATAAATACACCTCAAATACAGCTAGTAGGAGAAAGCATTTTCATGTCTGCAGTAAACATAAAAACCTGAGAGAATGGTTCCTGGGTTCATCTCAATTTGGATACTACCATAAAGATAAATGCAGTTGACTTTCTGGACATTAAAAGTATGTCAGTCACACATATAGTTAAATGACAAATATTTGGTAAGAAATACTTGTGTTCCTGATGTAGCAATCAAAGTGATTAATTTGCATCATCTAAAATATTGTAAATTAGGGTTTATCTCAAATACTTAATATTTTCAGTATGTTTTCTAACTTGTTTCTCTCAGGGGTCACTGTTCTTCTTTTATACCAATGTATGTATATATTCCAAGAATATTCTAAGCGCCAGACCAGGAGATTTGCTTGTGGGAATAATTTCTCTTTTGATAACCTAGATAGGATTGAGTCCAGGGGGAGACTGAGGAAAACTGAATAAAGATGGAAGAACAAATACAGTTGTCTGGTTTGCAGAAAAAGGATTTTCTCTTGTAGTGGATCAAAGAGAAGAGTTTATAACAAAACAGATACTTGAAATTTAGTTTTGTGTATGATGTAACTTAAGGACCCATTTATCTTCTAGTTATGTATTGGTGCCAATACCTTTGTTCAAATAATATATTCATGATCTCTGTATTAAACCAACATCTTTATAATAGTTGAATTCTCTTATCTGCTTGATTTCCCATATGTATCCTGCGATCTATTTTTTTTTTGTCACCCTTAGGGCATATTGATCACATAGATTCGATCATGTACTCTGCTAGCTGGTAAGGCAGGATCCCTAACCTAATCTTAGTTTTAGTTCACTTCATAATCAGATTATTTTAAGAAAAGTTTTCATTTAAATTCCAGTTTGTTAACATACAGTATAATACTAGTTTCAGGTATGCAGTATAGTGATTCAGTACTTCTACCCGACACCCAGTGGTCCTCACAAGTGTACTCCAGATTTTAAGATTTTTTCCTGAGACTGAGAAACAAAATTCTATTTAGAGTCAATTAAATTTGTCACTTGAAAGAAATGCACAGAGAATACATAAACATGTTATATCTCACCACTTGTTCAGTATCACTTCATATTCTTCATATAGGTCCTGATATATTCTTCTAATATTTCTAAGTACGTAGACTTATTCTCGTTTTCATTTCTAAGTACTATTTGTTCAAGTAGACCTGTTTTTTGTAGAATGTATCTGTATCCAGCCACCTTTTCACATTTTAAAAAAATAATTCGTAAAAGTCTGTTGGATTGGTCAGGTATAAAAACAGATCAAAAATTGATTATTTCTTTTAGTGGTTATTTTGTGTATGTTTGCATAAATTTTCCAGAAACTTAGTGTTAAATGATAGCGATACATAGTATTTATCCCAAGTGAAATGGTTTAATTTTCTGTCAGCCTTTAGTAACCTCTCAAATATCACATTATACATAGGATTCTACTTATTCTTTATATAACATAATATATTTTAAATGCTACTAGATATCATATATAACTTCTTAATACAGATTGATGTTATTAAAAGTCCCATCAGTTTGGAATGATATACTGTCTTCATTATTGCTTTTATTTCACTTATTTCATTGTTTTACATGATCTTATTCTTCAGTTAAAACATTTTTGCTTAGCTTATATTGTGTTAGTATTATTCCTATCAGTTTCCGCTATAATCAGAAGAAAATTTTATGCCCTAAAGTAAAATTGACTTTGTTTTACCATCCTGGGCGATCCCATAGTCTGCAGGGCCCAGGCACCTGGGCACCCCAGGAGGAGCTCCAGTCTTTCTCACTCTAGCCATCCTCATCCAGGCCATACAATGGACTTAATTTTGAATTTTTGGTTAGCTTTCCATTTCCTACATGAAAATTGGCCTCAGTCCTTGAATCTCAATCTGATTTTCTGGAATCTCAGTGCATTGGAACTTGACTTTGCCTGTGCCCCACCTTCATGCCCCCCCCACCCTGCCCCTGGAAGCTGATGTTTTAACAGCAGTGAATATCTCCTGTGATACCTAAGTTGGGAGAAGAGGGCATATTAGACATGTAAACAGATAAATTGACATTTCAGATAGTGATAAATGCTATGAGAACATAAAAACATGGAAAATGATAGTGATGATGGAAATTTTTAATTGGTCTACTCAAGGTTGGTCTCTACAAAGAAGTGACATTAGAACTGATACCACGAAACCGCCAAACACATGTAGATACGAGAAAGAATTCAAGGAAGAGGGATATCCAGGTTTAGAAGAAATATAATCATATTGCAATGAAAAACAAAATGACCCCTGGCTAGAGCATAGAAAAGAGGGGGAACAGGTCCACCCCTGTCAGGACACACAGGTCATAACAGGGAGTTTCAGTGTTTTTAGAAATCTAATAGGTATTCCTTAGCTAATACAGAGTTCTTTTATATCTTAGTGTTAACTTTATTTGGAAAAATACAATATAAGGGAGTATCACATGAATTGTTTCCATATTATGCTAAAGGTACTATTTTTTTTTACCTTAGACTTGATGTTTTTTATATAAACAATTACATATTCTCCATTAGTTACTGCGTACATCTATTTATCGCTATTTTCAACATACTCAATTTACACAGACCTTGTATATCCTGACAAAAATTTTCTCAGTGGGACTCTTACCTTTTCAGTTGTATGTATCTTTGACATATACAACACAAGTTTTGGACATTGAGTCTTCATAGGAGGCTGGTAGGTTAATCTTTGCTGTTGGGCTTCCCCAGGACAGAATAATGTAATACAGAACTTCTGTTAACCCTCTCCTTCCTATATTCCATTGCCATCATTGAGATTAGGTGATCAATAGTGATGTCATCCTAACTTGTCTTTAGAGAACAGTCTCTGCAGAACATTCCAGGGGTGCTGATATTTTGGTAACCAGCGAATGATGCAATACCTTACAAACTAGGTCTTACGGATGAGGTTGAAGTAAGTCAAATAAAATACAGACTCTTTAATATCCCTGTCTTTGTAGAACTTTGCATTTCTTTGTATATACTATACAAAGTAAGAACTGATATTTTAAATATACACTGAGTAACTTTCAGTCAACCAAGCAGCTATTAGTCACTTCACACTTTTTTTTTTTTTAAAGATTTTATTTATTTGAGAGAAAGTAGGGGGGAGAGCAGAGGGAGAGGGACAAGCAGACTGCTGAGTGCAGAGCCCCATGTGGGCTCAAAACTGAGATCATGACCTGAGCGGAAATCAAGAGTTGGATGCATAACCTACTGAGCCACCAAGGGCCCCAGTGACTTCACTCTTTCAGTATCATACATTGAATTCAGAAGTTCTATTTTGTGTACTCCTAAAAAATTAGATATATTCTACCAATATTTTCTTTTGTTCTTTGTCTATCACGATCAGCTTCCTCATACATTCCTAAGGTAGCCAGAAGTATAAATTGATTAATTTTGCAATTGTTTTATTGAGTATGAGTACCTTCATCCTGAAAGGATAGTCCATATGGCTCCTGGGTCAGGATAGAAGGATAGAAGTGTGAGTCTGGAACAATGAAATTTGGTCAAAGTGGGTCCCAATAGGAATTGGCATCTCATACAAGTAAACAATCAGATGAGATGTGTGATTTTTAAAGTATAATTAATGTATAATGTTATATTTCAGATATATATCATAGTGATTGAACAGTTCTATATATTAATGCTCACAGTGTCACCATACAATGTTATATTTTCAATTATATTTCCTATGCTGTACTTTACATCTCCATGACTTATTTTATAATTGGAAAATCGTACCTCTTAATCTTCTTCCCATTTCTCACCCACCTTCATTCTGGCAACCACCAGTTCTCTGTATTCAAGAGTCTGTTTTTTTGTTTATTTCTTTTTTAGATGCCACATATAAATCATATGGTATTTGTCTTTAATGTATTTCACTTAGCGTAATACTCTAAAGGTCCATTCATATTGTAGCAAATGTCATCTCATTTTTTATAGCTGAATAATATTCCATTGGATATATATGTATATATCCATATACATACAGCACTTTTTAAAGAAGATTTTATTTATTTGACTGACAGAGCACAAGCAGGGGGAGGGGCAGAGGAAGAGGGAGAAGCAGACTCCCCACTGAGCAGGGAGCCCAACAGGGGGCTCGATCCCAGGATCCTGAGGTCATGACCTGAGCTAAAGGCAGACCCCTAACCAACTGAGCCACGCAGGTGCTACTTACAGCACTTCTTTACTCATCTGTCAATGCACACTTGAGTTGCTTCCATCTTTTGGCTATTGTAAATAATGCTACAATGAATATAGGAAATACAAAAATTTTCAAATTTGTGTTTTTATTTTCCTTGGGTAAATAACAAGTGGTGCAATTACTGGATCATATAGTATTTCTATTAACTTTTTGGGAAAATTCCATACTGTTTCCACAGTGGCTGCACCAATTTACATTCCCACCAATAGTGTACCAGGGTTCCTTCTTCTCTACCTTCTCACCGAGATTTGTTATTTGTTGTCTTTTGGTACTAGTAATTTTGTCTGGGGTGAGGTGATATCTCATTTTGATTTGTATTTCCCTGATGCCTAGTGATTTTGAGTGTCTGTTATGTGTCTGTGGACCATCTGTATGTTTTCTTTGGAAGAGTGTCTATTCAGGTCCTCTGCACGTTTTTGATCAGACTGATTTTTTGAGGGGTGTGTTAAGATGTGTAAGTTATTTATATATCTTGGATATTAACATCTTATCAGATATATCATTTGCAAGCATCTTTTTCCATTCAGTAGGTTTTCTTTTTTTTTTCCTTTTTTTCTTCATTTGTCAATGGCGTAGTTGCCTATGGTGTAGTCTCAGTAGTTTATTTTTGCTTTTTGTTTCCCTTGTCTTAGTAGATCTATCTACAAAATATTGCTAAGGCCAATGTCTAAGAGATTACGGTTTATGTTTTCTTTAGGATTTTTATGTTTTCAGGTCTCATATTTAGTCAGTCCTTAATTCATTTTGAGTTAATTTTGTGTATGATGTAAGAAAGTGATAGGGTTTCATTCTTTTGCATTTAGCTGTCCAGTTTTTTCAGCACTGTTTGTCCAGAAGGCTGTTTTCCCCATTGAATAGTCTTGCTTTGTCATATGTTAACTAGCCAAATGGATGGCTTTCATACTGGACTTTCAGGTTCTGTTGATCTATTTGGGTCTTTGTTTTTTTGTTATTATTGTTTTCTTCTTCTTTTTCTTTTTTTCTTTCTTCCTCCACACCCTACCCCCCACTGTGGCCAGTACCATATTGGTTTTGATTACTGTAGCTTTGTAGTACATCTTGAAACCTGAGATTGTGACACCTGCAGCTTTGCTCTTCCTTCTCCAGTTTACTTTGGCTTTTCAGGGTCTTCTCTGGTTCCTTACAAATTTTAGAATCATTTTAGTTCTGTGAAAAATTCTATTGGTATTTCGATAGAGAGTACATAGAAACGGTAGATTGCTCTGGGTAGAATGCGCATTTTAACATTCTTCCAATCCATGAGTATGGCGTATCCTTCTATTTGTTTTTTGATAACTGATTCAATTTTATTACAAGTCACCAGTCTGTTCAAATTTTCTACTCATTCCTATATCAATTTTGGAAGATTGTTTCTAGGAATTTATCCAGTTCTTCTAGTTTGTATAATTTGTTGGCATATCATTGTTTATGGTATTCCCTTATAGTATTATATATTATAGTCTCACAGTTCTGTGTATTATTGTTTATTATTTCCCCTCTATTTCTGACTTTGAGTTCTTTTTTTTCCCTAGATGAATCTGTCTAAAGCGTAATTAAATTTATTTATTTTTTCAAATAACCAGCTTTATTTCATTGATCTTTTCTACTTTTTTAATGACCATGTCATTTATTTTTGCTCTAACCTTTATTTCCTTTTTTTTTTTTTTCTTCTGCTAGTTTTAGGCTCTGCTTATTCTTTTTGTTCTAGTTGTTTTAGGTATAAGGTTAGATTGTTCATTTCAGATTTTTCTTGTTTCTTTAGGTACTCCTGTATTTCTGTTAACTTTCTTATTGAACTGCTTTTGCTGCATCTCAAATTTTGAAATGTGTTTTCGTATTTGTTTCTCTCCATGTATTTTTTTTTAATTTCCTATTTGATTTCTTTATTGATTTACTGATTTGTCTACTAGCCTCCATGTTTAGCCTCCATGTGTTTGTGTTTTATTCCAGACTTTTTCTTATAATTGATTTCTAGTTTTATATCACTGTGGTTGGGGAAAAAAAACCTTGATATGATTTCAGTCTTCTTAAATTCATTGAGACTTGTTTTGTGGCCCAACATGTGATCTATCCTGGAGTATGTTTCATGCACACTTGAAACAAAAGTGTATATCCTGCTATTTTGGGAGGGAATGTTCTCTCTATATCTGTTAGGTCCATCTAGTCTAATGTGTCATTCAAAGCCATTGTTTTGTTGTTGATTTTCTGTCTGGATGATCTATCCATTGATGTAAGTAGGGTGTTAAAGTTCCCTACTACTATCATATTACTGTCAATTTCCCCTTTTTAAGTCTTTTAATATTTGCTTTATGTGTTTTGGTGCTCCTATGCTGACTGCGTAGATATTTACAATTGTTATATTCTCTTGGCGGATTGAGCTGTTTATCATTATGTAATTCCTTTCTTTGTCTCTTGCAGTAGTCTTTTATAGTCTATTTTGTCTGATACAATTATTGCTACACTTTTTTTTTGTCACTTCCTTTTGCATGGAATATTTTTTCTATCCTTTCATTTTGAGTATTTATGTGTCTTTTGATCTGAAGTCTCTTGTAGGCAGCATGTAGATGGTCTTGCTTTTCTATCCATTTTATCACCCTTTGTCTGTCTTTTGATTGGAGCATTTGGTCAATTTACATTTAAAGTAATTATTGATACATAGGTACTTACTGTCACTTTAATTGTTATTGTTTGTTTTTTTGTAGTGCTTTTCTGTTCCTTTGTTTTTCTCTTGCTCTTTGTGATTCGATGACTTTAGTGTTATGCTCAAAATCATTTCTTTTTCATTTTTTGTGTATTATAAATTTTTGATATTTGGTAACCTTTGGTTTCATATATAACATCCTATGTTTAAATCGGTCTTTATTGACATTTGCTTAAGTTCATACCCATTTTAAAAACACATTTTTTTTACTCATCCATTATTTTATGTACATCACGTCATATTTTTTTAGTTATGTATCACTTGACTAACATTTTAGATATAATTGTTTTTTACTACCTTTGACACAGGTAGTAAACGATAATGAGTAAAATGATAAGCAGAACCATACTGGCTCTATAAGTAATTAATCTACTACCTTTACTGTATGTTTGCATTTGTCTGTGAATTTTTTCCTTCTATAATTTTCTTCTAGTTATGGACTTTTCATTCTACTTTTAAAATTCCCTTAACATTTCTTATAGGGCTGATTTGGTGGTAGTGAGCTCCTTTAACTTTTGTCTGGGAAACTCTTTTTCTCTCCGTTTCTGAATGCTAACCTTGGCATGTAGAGTTTTCTTGGTTGTAGGTCCCTCCCCCCATCACTTTGAATATTATCTTGCCTTGTCAAAGCTTCTGTGAAAAATCAGCTGATGGCCTTATGGGGTTTCCCTTGTACTTAAATAATTGTTTCTCACTTCTGCTTCTAAGATTCTCTTTACTTTAATCTTGGGCATTTTAAGACATTATTATGTGCCTTGGTGTGGGCCTCCTCAGGTTTATGTTTGGGTCCTCTCTGCTTCCTGGACTTGGATGTCTGTTTTCTTCCCTGGGTTAGGGAAGTTTTCAGCTATTATTTCGTCAAGTACATTTTCTGCTTCTCCATCTCTACTTCTGGGACCTCTATAATACAAATGTTAGTTTGCTCAATGCTGTCCCAGAGATCCTTTAATGCATTCTCACTTTTTAAAATTCCTTGTTTCTCTTACCTGTTCAGACTGGGGACTTTACATTGCTGTGCCTTCCAGATTGCTGATACAGTCTTCTGCCTCCGCTAATCTGCCTTGATTCCATCTAATGGATTTTTCATTTCAGTTATTGTATTTTTCAACTTTTACTGGTTCTTCATTAAAGTTTTCATTGAGTTTATCCACATGTCTCAAGTTTTCTGAGTGTCTTTATGGCCATTACTTTGAACTCTTTATCAGGCATATTGCTTATCTCTATTTCATTTAGCTCTTTTTTCCGTGATTTTGTCTTGTTCTTGCATTTGGGACATATTCCTCTATCTCTTCATTTGATTGAACTCTGTGTTTGTTTCTATGTATTAAGTTAGGCCAGCTATGTCTCCTGGTCTAGAAAGTAGCAGCCCTGTGTGGAAGAGCTCCGTGGTGCCCTATAGCACAATCCCTCCTCATCACCAGAACCAGGTACTCTTGGGGTGTCCCCATGTGGGCTGCATGTGCCCTCCTGTTTTGGTGAATGACAGTTGCTTTCAGTTCAACCTGTAATGACCTGTTTTGCCTCTCTGGGTGCACTGGGCAGGGTTTTCTTCCTGTCCTCTTGAGAGGCCTGACTGCGGTGACCACTGTCCTCTTGGTGGATGGGGCTAGCACTCAACATAGCTGCCTGCAGTTTGCTTTTAACACAGTTGGAAGCATACAGGAGCATTGGGCTTGCCTCCCTGTGCAGTCAGCTAAGAAACCAAGTTGCAGGACTTGTAAGTGTGTTGGTGTGTGGAGATCTCCCCCCCCCCCCAACCGCCATTTACCCAGGGCAGGAATCTCTTTGTAATGGTGCAGGTCCTGACTGAAGCTGCCTACTGGGTAGGTGTTCCTTGGAGGGATGCCTGCTGAGGTGGGCAGATTGAGTGGGGCAGATCTGCAGGGGAATGCCTGAGTGGGGCACACAGTAATGCAAAATGTTAGAACTGGCTTCTATATGTGTCCAGCTATTTAGCCTGAGTGATGGCAAGAAAATGACACCAGTCATCTTTTGTTCCTAGAGAGATCTCCTGCAAATCCCTGCCCCTTGAGCACAGGTTCTAAGATTAGTCTATAAATCTACTTCATGCATACCCCAGGCACTTTTCAAACTGTTGTTTCTGTGTTGTTTTGGTTTCAGCTATTCAGTTTTCTCGCTTTTTAAGGGAAGCACTCAATTTTCTATCACTCCGGATCTCTAGGAGTTAAGTCCCACTGATTTTCAAAGCTAGACATTATAGGGACTTGCTACCAGTGACAGTCCCCATGGTCAGGGGTGTTTGGTGTGGAGTATGATCCCCTTATTCCTCTGTTCTTGGGATGTCTCTCCTGTTTGTGGTTAGTCATGTGAGAAGTGTGGATTCTGACCACTTCTCTGCCCCTCCTATCCTTTTTAAGGTGGCCTTTTCTGTATAACTAGTTATGGAAAATCTGTTCTGCCATTCTTCAGGTCATTTTCAGAGTTGGTTACACAGATGTAGGTGTTGCCTCGGTGTGTCTGTGGGACCAGTGAGCTCAAAATTCTTATATTCCACTAGCTTCTCTAGCTGTTTTTTGAGGATGGCATTTTTGATCCGAAAACACTTATTGTAAATATCAATTGTGTACTAAAAGTAAAATATGGTTCTGGGGGAAGATATTCTTCTATAGCATCATCAAATCAAAATAATGAATCCTGTTGTAACCAACAGGTTGTTGTAAAAATTCAGAGGGGAATTTACTATTAATGATTTCTATAACATGTTTTAAAAGTTGAGACTTGTCAAAAAATATTCGGATAGTATAGCATAAATCTACCAGTAGGCTATAAAGTTAGTCATAACAAACTCACTATATGGAAATTTATTCCTTCTTTACTATGCCAGCTGGAAAAATCTTACAATCCTGGTTTAGAACAACTTTTCTGCCAGAAATAATTTCCTGTTACCTGTGAATAAAAATGAATCTCCTGGATAATTTAAACAAAGCATATGTTTCATAATATTAAATTCTAGCCAGAAATATTGAATACATTAAGGTTTCATCTATATCAATTTACATGTTTAACGTTTTCTGTATAATTTTAGAAGGAACCTATTGTATATAATGCATTGTATCAGATCACTGAAACAGGTAGATTTTGGCGGAAAATATGTATACTGACGTACAATTTTTGAGTACTAAAATATGTCCAACTAGCAGTCTTTAGGGTTAGTTCATAATGCCAGGGCCTATCATCAACATTCATCCAGAAATGTTTTGTTCTTGCACAAATGTTAACTTAAAAGTCATTCGTAGCCAGCTATGTGGTTGAAACTTGCTTGTATTAATAAATGGAACATGGATGGAGCACCTGGCTGGCTTAGTCAGTAGAGCATGTGACTCGATCTCATGGTCATGAGTTCAAGCCCCATATTGGGTGTAGAACTTACTTAAAAAAAAAAAAAAGGGCATGAAAACAGATTATACTATAAATAGAATTAAGGAGCATATATCAATTAGCTGAAATAATTGAATTATTTTTAGTCTAGTTGTAAATTAGATAAAGAATTGTGAACTTTAAAGAAGCTTGTAATAGCAAGATAATTCATATTTTTAAAGCTTGAAAATGGAAGAACTATAAAAATAGAAAAACAAAAGAACTGAAAAGGTCTTTGTCTTGAGAAAAGAGACTACTATTTTATTGTGTAAATAATGAGCTCTTACCACTATACTTTCTCAGGCCTGCAGCCTTAATGAATTGAGTAGAAGGATATTTGTGTGTATGTATGTAGCTACCCACCTACCTATACATGACCATAGAGAAATGAACACCTGAATACATATGTGTATATATGTGTCCAGTATAAATTCCCAAACCTGAACACCAAAATCTGTAAGCTTTACCCACTCACCACCTCTCTTCATGCCACAAAGGAAACACAGTTTCCTTAACACAGTTAAGGGAAGAAATGAAGGAAAATTTTTCTGTGTGAATTTAATCAGATATTCCAAACTCTAGGAAGATAATGGATACTGGAAATTAGAAACTGGGCCTCTATTTGCAATAGCAGAAGAAAAAAGTCTTAAAGATTAAGCTAGTAGCATAAAGCTGGACCAGCCTTCTTCTGGAATAAAACAATTCAGTCAACTTCTGTTTTTGACACTGCAGACAAACAATTAAGACAGAGGCTTTGCCCTCAAGAAACTCTACCTTAGCAGTTTTAAAAGCACTGCAGTTTCCTGGAATAATAGTGTAACTTTCTACTTTTCTTCCAAAAAATAAACTCTAGAAATATACCTTTCTACTTTTCTTCCAGAAAATCAACTCTAGAATTTTTCTTGGGAAACCACTCCTCACTGTTACCTCATTTCTTTTGAGTGGAATTGACCACTTCCTTCTTATTTCTAAGTATATCTCATATTTTCTTAATATATGTTACATACACTGAGCCATGATGGATGACTTAAAGATAAAGGGGTGTGAACTAAGTTGATCTGATTTGAGTGAAGCTAAAGGTTTTTCATTATAAAAGAAGGTAAAGTTCTATCTTCCCTTTGGACTTGTTGGCATGACGCAGAAGTTTTAAGTTGTCATGCCTAAAGACAAGAAGACTTACACCTCATGATATGTAAGAAGGGAGCCTGCTTCAAGGATATAGAGCCGATAAGGACTTTGGTATTACAAGGTGAGCCCAACTATTGTCTCTGCTAAAAGTATTGACTTTCCTGTGCAATATTCATTCCTTGAACAAATGAATTTTAAGCTACTAGTTGGATATCTAGTATGTATGTCTATAAGAATATTGACAAAATAAATTTTCAGCTGGGAGCCTGAAGAAGTGAAACATGTATAAAATAAGCAATTGAATCACCACCCTACATGGGAAAAAGTAGGGTCTAGGATCAATGAGCAAATGGAAAATATATGCTGTTATAAAATAAACTTAAAATTTAGATAGAAAACAACATTGACAATTCTTAGGCTCTTGTTAAAAAAATTCAACTGAGTCAATTTTAAAGATTGCATTAGCTTTATTTAATGATTCATGAATTGTGCAGCATCCCATCTGACAGATAAAAAGTAGCCCTGAAAAGCTATACAAAATGAAAGGCAGAAAGGAGTGACACAAGGAATTTACTAGCAAAAAGTGGATTTTTTTATTGGAAGGTCAACTTCCTTTAGGGAACAACAGAAGTCTATCAGGCAGATTGTTTTACTAGTGCTGACCAGGGAGAGTTTGAAACCGTTCTGTTAGGTATTAAGCTTTGATTTAATGATGGGGGCTTAACACAAGTGACTCTATTTTGTGTTTGTTGTTTCCTTTTTAATACATCAACATACAACTGGATAGATAGAAAAACAACGAAAGAATTTCTGCCACTGGTGCTATAAATACAAGAAAGAAAGGAATGATGGGAAATTTAACAAAAATCAAGAAATAAACCATGCCCAAGAAGATCTAGAGCACAATGCACAAGTATATTTTGTTATTGAAATATAGTACAATATCTTTTACAAGAGAAATACACATATATATATTCAGAGAAAATTTCAAATTTGGAAACATCATACAAAACATTGATACTAGTAATATATGTAGAGGAGGAAAAATAATTATCCCTCTAGCCTTCTGGGTTCTTGGCGGAGACCTATCATCCCACCCCCAACCCCTAGATTTATAGGAAAAAAAAATTAATAGCGTGTATACTTCCTATATGTAGGAGGTCATTTATGGGAAGTTACCAAAAAACATAGTAAAAAGTGGTATAGTTGTTATGAAGATTTAATTCTATGTCTTCTCCATTGATAAGAGTTTCTACAGTTTTAGTCATCCTTTT
Organism: Ursus americanus; assembly: GCF_024610735.1. NCBI lineage: Eukaryota > Metazoa > Chordata > Mammalia > Carnivora > Ursidae > Ursus > Ursus americanus. The sequence goes on from NC_142139.1 coordinate 11,462,028, forward strand.
CTTCCTGGTAAAGAAAGGAAGATCCCCTTACAAATGGAGACTACCTTTGTAAATCTTGAAAGTAACTACTATTTTTCAGTGCTTTTTTTGTGTCTGTGTGCTATTTCTTAAAAATAATATGCTCAAAATAATCCTTATGCCAAAGAGGTATATTTGGGATGGCATATTCTGTTCCTCTTCATGTATTTTAGAAACTCCAACTGAAATGGGGAGAGAGTTAATGATTTTATTTAATAGGAGTCCATGGTATACACAGGGATTGGGGCAAAATTAAAAGGTTATTTGAAGGTACATTTTGAGATAACTAAGTGAAGCTGAGATATTTATATAAATATATATATTTAAATATAAATATAAATATATTTATAAATATAAATATATAAATATAATTAATATATATATTTACATATATAATATATAACTACAGTTTGTTTTTAGGGAAGGTGTGATGAGTACTATTCTTGAAGTATTTAATGCAAGTATTTTGAAGAGCTTCCATGGTCTTTAAGAGGAGATATGCTTATATGGTTGTCTCGGGCAAAAAGTTAAGTAACAGGCACAAATTCTGTGTGTGTGTTTGTATTTATGGGAGTAATTATCTTTTAGAGGGATGAAATTTTAACCATGAGTAAAATACAGGGAAAGAAATGAGAGATGAGTGCAAAATGCTGCTTCAGAGGACACTAACAAGGAAGAGATGGATAGAAACAAAGACCTGTAAATAAAAATAGAAAATATCAAAACTTAGGAAGAAAAATAGTTGTGCTGTTTCAAGCAGATGTTGGTTAATATATTTTCTTATTTAATTTCAACACATAGAAATGCAATTCAAATATGTGGCTATAACATAATTGCCAATGTGCTTGTTTATGAACTGCCTAACTCTAAAATACCCTTTCAGAAAGCTCTGTAGGCAACTCTGTAGAGAGAGATTCTAGTGAGGTATGTCCTATATTATTATTGACTGAGATAATAGGGAAAATTATAATTTCAGATACAAAATCTGTCCTAGAATTTTAGGAAAATTTAATTGGAAAATTGTAAAGATTCAGAGATTTATCAAATCACAATTATGTTTGTAAAATATCACATGGACACTGCGTAATAATTACTGCAAGTAGTTTGGAGTCTGATTATTAGTTACAATAGCACTAAATTCACTACCATCCAGAGCATAATTTTGATCTGACTTTTTATTAGAATTATAAGGCACTTAATATAAAATATACTCTCAAAATGCTGTATTATACATTTAATATTTTAATTATATGCACAATGTTGTAAAACAGATCTCTAAAATGTGTTCCTCTTATGTAATTGAAACTTCATAGCCCTTGTAAAGCAACTCCCCATTTCTTTCTATCAACAGCCCCTAGCAAGCAACCACCATTCTATTCTCTGCTTATATGAGCCTGACTATTTTAGATAACTCATGTAAATTTCTTTTTCTGTGACTGTTTTGTTGCTTTTCAATAACATAATGTCTTGCACTTAACATAATGTCTTCCAGGTTCAACCATTCTGTCACATATTATAGAAATCCTTTCTTCTTAGGCCTAATAATATTCTATTGTATGTATTTATCATATTTTCTTTACCCATTCATTTGTTGATGAATATTTAGATTGGCTAACTATTTTGGCAATTAGAATAATGCTTCAATGAACACAGATATGCAAATGTTTTCAAGATCTTGTCAGTTTTTAAAGTGGGATTGCTAGATTATGTGGTAGTTCTATTTTTTCAATTTTTTGTTTCAAGTTTTCATTTAAATTCTAGTTATTTAACATATAGTGTAATATTGGTATCAGGAGAATTTAGTGATTCATCACTTATATATAACACCCAGTACTTACCACATCAAGTGCTCTCCTTGATATTTATCGCTCATTTAGCCCATCCATCCACCCGCCTTCCATCAACCCTGTTTGTTCTCTACTGTTAAGAGTCTTTTATGGTTTGTTTCCCTCTCTCCTTTCTCCCCCTTTCCACTGTGTTTGTCTGTTTTATTTCTTAAGTTCCACATATGAGTGAAATCAAATGGTATTTGTCTTTGTCTGACTTAGTTTGCTTAGCATAATACACTCTAGCTCCCTCCAAGTCATTGCAGGTGGCAAGATTTCATTCTTTTTAATGGTTGAGTAATATTACATTGTGTGTGTGTGTGTGTGTGTGTGTGTGTACATGTACCATATTTTCTCCATCCATTCATTAGTTGATGGATATTTGGGCTCTTTCCATAATTTGGCTATTGTTGATAATGCTGCTATAAATATTGGGGTGCAGGTATCCCTTTGAATCAGCATTTTTGTAACCTTTGGGTAAATAGTAAAGCTATGCTGGGTTATAAGATAGTTCTATTTTTAACTTTCTGAGGAACCTCCATACTGTCTTCCAGAGTGGCTGAACTTTCCCACCAACAATTTTGCATTCCCACCAACAGTACAAGAGGGTTCCCTTTCTCTGGTCAACATCTCGTTTCCTGTATTGTTGGTTTTAGCCATTCTGATAGGTGTGAGGTGACCTCTCATTGTAGTTTTGATTTGTATTTCCCTGATGATGAGTGATGTTGAGCATCTTTTCATGTGCCTGTTGGGCATTTGTATGTCTTCTCAGGAGAAATGTCTTCTGACTATTTTTAATTGGATTATTTGTGGGGGGTTGGTGTCAAGTTGTATAAGTTCTTTATATATTTAGGATATTAATATATTATTGGCTATATCTTTGCAAACATCTTCTCAAATTCACTAGGTTGCATTTATGTTTTGTTGGTGGTTTCCTGTGAAAAAAGCTTTTTAGTTTAGTATAGTTGCAATAGTTTATTTGCTTTTGTTTCCTTTGTCTGAGGAGTCCTATCCATAATACATTACTAAGAGTAAGAGATGATGCTTATGTTTTCTTTTAGGAGTTTTATAGTTTCAGGTCTCAAAATTAGGTTGGTAATCCATTTTGAGTTTTTTTGTATTGTGTAAAAAGTGGTCCAGTTTCATTCTTTTCCATGTACCTGTCCTGTTTTCCATAAGCCGTGTATTGAAAAGACTGTCTTTTTGCCCTTGTATATTCTTGCCTCCTTTGTCATACGTTAGTTGCTTATATAGGTGTGAATTTACTTCCGGGCTGTCTATCCTGTTGTATTAATCTATTGCTGTAGTATAGTACTGTTTGGATTATTAACAGCTTTGTAGTATATCTTGAAATCTGGGATTGTGTTACCTCCAGGCTTGTTCTTTCTCAAGATTGCTTTGACTATTCAAGTTCTCTTGTGGTTCCTTACAAATTTTAGGATTATTCTAATTCTGTGGAAAATGATATTGTATTTTGATGGGTAGTGCATTGAATTCATAGATTGCTTTGGGTAGTATGGATATTTTAACAGTATTATTCTAATTAATGAGCAAGATATATATTTAAATTTGTTTCTGTCATCCTCAATTTCATTCATCAATGTCTTACAGGTTTTAGTATATAGGTCTTTCACCTCCTTTGTTAAATTTATTCCTAGACATCCCATTCTTTTTGGTATAATTGTAAATGTGGTCGTTTGCTTAATTTGGCTTGCTGATGTTATTATTAGCACATAGAAATGCAAATAAATTCTGTATGTTTATTTTATATCCTGAAACTTTATTGATTTCCTTCATCAGTTCTCATATTTTTTTCCTCCTGTGGATTCTTTAGGGTTTCTATATATATAGTATCATGTCATCTGCAAATAGTGACAGTTTTAATACTTTGCTAAACTGGATGACTTTTACTTCTTGTTTGATTGCTGCATCTAGACTTCCAGTACAATGTTGAATAAAAGTGGCAAAAATGGACATGCTTGTCTTGTTTCTGATCTTAGAAGAAAAGCTTTCAGTTTTTCACCATTAAGTATGACATTAGTTCTTGATTTTTCATATATGGTTTTTATTATGTTGAAGAATATTCCTTCTAAACCCACTTTGTTGAGATTTTTTTTATCATGAACAGATAATGAATTTTGTCAAATGGTTTTTCTACATCTATTGAGATGATCATATGATTTTTTATCTTTGTTGTGTTAATATGGCCTGTCCTGTTGATTGATTTGTAAATATTGAACCAGTCTTGTATCCCTGAAATAAATCCCTTTTGATCCTGGTGAATGATCTTTTTAATGTATTGAATGCAGTTTGCTTTTATATATATATATATATATATATATATATATATATATATATATATATATACACATACATACACACACACACACACATACATATATATATTTTTGAGGATTTTTGAATCTATTTCCATCAGATATATTGGCCTGTGGTTTTCCTTATTTTTTTTTTTTATTTTTATTTTTTTGGTGTCTTTGGTTTTAGCATCAGGGTAATGCTGGCATAACAGAATGAATTGGGGTTTTTCTTCCTCTTTTTTCTTTTTTTTTCTTTCTTTCTTTCTTTGTTTTTTTGGAATAGGTTTAAGAGAATAGATATTAACTCTTCTTTAAATGTTAGATTCTCTTGTGAAGCCAGCTGGTCCTGGTCTTCTGTCTGTTGGTAGATTTTTGATTACTGATTCAATTTCATTAGTAGTAATTGTAGTAATTAGTAGTAATTTTCTATTTCTTTCCAACTCGGTTGTGGAAGATTGTCATTTTGTAGGGATTTATCCATTTCTTATAGATTATCCATTTTGTTGTCATATAGTCTTTCATAATATTGTCTTACAATCCTTTGTCTTTCTTGGGTATTGGTTATATTTCTCCTCCTTCATTTCTGATTTTGCGTCTTTTTTCTTGGTAAGTTGACTAAAGGCTTATTAATTTTATCTTTTCAAAGAACCAGCTCTTGCTTTCATTGATCTTTTCTATTGTGTTTTTAGTTTCTATTTCTGCTCTAATCTTCATTACTTCCTTCCTTCCACTAGCTTTGGACTGTATTCTTCTTTTCCTGCCTTCTTTAGGTTGAGGTAATGTTTGAGATTATTCTTGTTTCTTGAGGTAGGCTTGTATCACTATTAACTCTCCTCTTAGAATTCTTTTACTGAATTCTGAAGATTTTGGACCATTACATATTTGCCTTTATGTATTTTTTATTTCCTCTTTGATTTTTTTTTGGTTGACTCATTCAATGTTTAGTAGTATGTTGTTTAAGCTGCATGTACTTATGTTTTTTTCCAGATATTTTTCTTGTAATTTCTAGTTTTATAACTGTGATCTGAAAGGATACTTCATATGATTTTAGTCATCTTAGTACATTGAGATTTGTTTTGTGGCATAATATGTGATCTATCCTGGAGAGTGTTTCACGTAGACTTGAAAAAAAAAATGTGGATGTGTATTTTGTGTGTGGGTGTGTATTTTGTGTGTGTGTAATATTCTGTGCGTATTTGTAATGTCCATATTGTCTGTCAGTCAAAGCCACTCTTTCCTTGTTAATTTGCTATCTTGATGATCTAGCTATTAAGTGGAGTGTTAAAGTCCCCTACTATTATTGTATTACTGTCTGTTTTTCCCTTATGTCTGTTGATATTTACTTTATGTATGTGCTCCTATGTTGGGTGCAGAGATATTTACAATTGTTATATCCTCTGGTTGGATTGATCGCTTTATTATTATGTAATGCCTTTTTGACTCTTGCTACTGTTATTGTTTTAAAGTCTATTTTGTCTGTTATGAGCATGTTACCCTGGCTTTTCTTTTCTTTTCTTTTCTTTTTTTCATTTCCATTTGCATGGCATATATTTTTCCATCCCTTCACTTTCAGTCAAGATGTGCTTTAAGGTCTGAAGTGAGTCTCTTGGAGACAGCATAATGATGGATCTGGTTTTAGTATCTGTTTAGTCACCACATGTCTTTAGATTAAAACAGTCCATTTATATTTAAAATAATTATCAATGGATTTATGGTACATCCTGGATGTGTAGTTGGACATGCACATCTTGAATGCCCTTGCTAATCATTATCTTTAGAATGTACAGATTCTGTCTTCTCTCTGTATTCCCATCAAGCAGAATATGTAGAGAAACATTTGTTCAGCATTCAAGGTCAGGGGCTCTGGTGGTGACCAACCTGAGTATCTCCTTTGTAATGAAGAATGTCTGGATGGAGGGACTTGAACTTTGGAATGCTGGCAGACAAGGAGGAAAAAGGCTGCAGAGAGTTGCTCGCTCAGTTTCTACACTATAAATGCCTGTGTCGGTTCCAGCAATGGATGTCTTGTCTGTCTTGCTTCTCCTGAACTCCCTATATGTAAGTTCTTCCAAGAAACCCATGTCTCAATCTCTGTCCTTGGTCATTTCTTTGGTCTTACTGGGTTATCACCCACCCTTGGCTCTGAACCTTACACAACAGCTAGGTACTTATTGCTATTGTGTTCATTGTTTTCTGGTTGTTTTTGTATTGCTTCTCTGTTCTGTTCTTCTCTTGTGGTTTGATGGCTGCTTTTAGTATAATGCTTGGATTCCTTCCTCTATGTTACATGAATCTATCATAGGTTTTTGATTTGTGGTTACCTTTGGGTTCATATATCTAAGTGTATAGCAGTCTATATTATGTTAATGGTACTTAAGTTTGGACATATTCTAAAAGCAGTAAATTTTTACTCCCTTTCCATGTTTTATGAATATGATGTCATATTTTACATGCTTTTGTTTTGCGTATCCCTTGATTAGTTTTTGTATCTAATTGATTTTATTACTTTTGGGTTTTAACCTCAAAACTGGCTTTACAAGTGATTAATCTACCTCTACTATATGTTTGTTTTCACCAATGAAATCTTTTTCTATCATAATTTTAGATAGATTTGGATTTTTCTTTCCACTTAGAGAATTTTTTTTTTTTTTTTAACATTTCTTGTAATGCTGGTCTGGTGATGATGAACTCCTTTAATTTTGGGAAACTTTATCTCTTCTTCAATTCTCAATGGTGACTTTTCTGGGTGGAGTATTCTTGGTTGTATGATTTTTTTTTTTTCCTTCAGCATTTTGAATATGTTCTGCTATTCTCTTTTGGGCCTGCAGTTTCTGCTGAAAAATCAGCTGATAGCTTTCTGGAGTTTCCTTTGTAAACTTTTCCTTTACTGCTTTTAAAATTCTCTCTTGATCACTATTTTTGTTGTCATAGTGATTATTGTATTTCAGTGTGGACCTCCTTGGGTTCGTCTTATTTGGGACTCTGATTCTTGGACGTGGATATCTATTTCCCTCCACAGATAGGGAAGTTTTTAGCTATTCTTTTCTAATAAGTTTTCTGCCCTCTTCTCTCTCTCTCCTCTTTTTAGGATCCCTATAATGCAAATGTTATTATGCTTTATGATATTACTGAGTTTTCCCTTAACTTATCCTCATTTTTATTCTATTTATTTGGCTTGATTGCTTTCTATTACCCTGTCTTCCAGATCATTGATCTATTTTGCATTCTCTAACCTGATGTTGATTCCTTCTAGTGTATTTTTGTTAATTTCTTCAGGTCTTACTGGTACTTTTTAATATTTTCTCTTTGTTGAAGTTCTCACTGAGTTTATCCTTTTTTCTCAAGTTCATTGACTATCTTTATGACCATTACTTTGAGTTCTTTATTAAGCATAGTATTTATCTCTGTGTTTTTTTTTTTTTATCTCTTTCACTATGATTTTGTCTTATTCTTTCATTTGGGACATATTCGTTTTCCCTCCTTTTGTCTAACTCTGTTTTTGTTTCTATGTATTAAGTAGTCAGTTACATCTCTTTGTCTTAAAAGTAGTAGCTCTGTGTCAGAGAGATCCCATGTGCCCTCTAGTCCCCAGAACCAGGCACCCCACGCATGTCCTCTGTGTGGGCTGCATATGCTTTACTGTTGTGGCTTACTGTGATTGCCTTCAGCTCAGCTGGCTGCAGTTACGCGCTTTGCCTGCTGTGGATACACTGGGCAAGGTTTAGCTCCTACACAGTTGAGAGGCCTGTATGAGGCCACCTCAGGTTTGTTGGATGGGGCCGGTGGTCAGAATAGCTGTCTGCAGTTAGTCTCTTTGCATAGTTGTGAGTGCACCATAGGGCAGGACTTGCCAACTGTGCAGCCAACTGAGAGGCTTTTGTTGGTGAAACTGGCATTCAGACTAGGTGTCTACAATTAGCCTCTCTGCCACAGCCGTAGGTGTACCAAACAGCAGGGCTTACTCCTTTTGCAGCCATCTAAGGGGACAGTTTGCTGGAACTTTAAGTGTGCTGGTGTATGGGGTTATCTCTTTTCCTCCCCAGGGCAGGAGTCACATTTGAGTGACACCAGTCCCTGCTAGGGATGCCTGCAAAGTGTGGCAGGACAGGAGCTGCTTTGGAGGGATGCTTGCCAAGGCAGGCAGGTTGGGTGACAGGGGTCTGCAGGGGAATGCTAGGCTAGGGCACACTGAGCTAGCAGGGTAGATGGAGAGTGTTTCCATTGGCTCCTGCAAGCATCTGGCTTTAGAAGAAGAAAAACAGCACCCATCAGCATTTTTTTTCTCAGATCTGAAGGTCCCTGCCACTTCAGCACAGGTTATAAGACTTTATTTTTATTTGTCTTAGATTATTTTTAATTTCCCTTTTGATTTCTTCTTTGACCCTATGGTTATTCAATAGTGTGTTGTTTAATTTCCACATTTTTTTTTAAATTTTCCTGTTTCCCTTTATATTAATTTCTGGTTTCATTCTATTGCAGTTAGAGAAGATACTTTGATTTCATTTTCCTAAATTTGTCGATATAATTTTTTGTGACCTAACGTGTGATCTATCCTGAATGTTCTGTGTGCATGTGAGAATATGTATTCAGTTCCTTTTGGGTGGCATGTTCTCTCTCTATCTCTCTCTTTTTTCTATCTGTTTTTTCTATCCATTTTTGGAAATGGGGTATTGAAATCTAGTATTGTGTTGCTCTCTATTTCTTCCTTCAATTCTGTCAATATTTGGTCATATGTTTGGGCACACTCATGATGAATGTATATCTATAAATTGTTATATCTTCCTGGTGATTTTTCTCTATTATTATTAATGGTCTTTGTTTCTTCAGAGATATTATGACACTGAGTCTATTTTGTCTTATGTAAATATTGCCACCTCTGATCTATTTTGGTTATAATTTGCCTGAAATATTTTGTTCCAGTCTTTTTTACTCTTAGCCTATGTGTGTCTTTAAATCTAAAGCAAGTCTCCTAGGGTGCCTGGGTGGCTCAGTTGATTAAGTGTCTGACTCTTGATTTCAGCTCAGGTCCTTAGGTCATGATCTCAGAGTCCTGGGATAGAGCCCTATGTCAAGCTCCGCTCACAGTAGGGAGCCTGCTTAAGATTCCCTCCCTCCCTCTGCCCCTACCTCCACTCAGCTCTCTGTCTCCCTAAAATAAATAATTCTTTAAAAAACATTAATAAAACAAGCTTCCTGTAGACATCATATAGTTTCATCTTTTTTTTTTTTTTAAACCATTAAACCACTCTATATCTTCTGATGGGGGAGTTTAATTTCTTTATATTTCTGTTTATTACTAGATAGGGAATTATTTTCATTTTGCTAATTATTTTCTGGCTATCTTGTAGTTATTTTGTCCCCCCTTTCCTCTCTTGATACATTCCTTTCTGTTTTATTGATTTTTTTTTAATTGACATGCTTTGATGCCTTTTGAATTGTCTTTTGTGTGTCTACTCTAGGGGTGTGTGTGTGTGTGATTGCCTTGGGACTTACATAAAACATCTTATTGTTATAATAACCCATTTGAACAGATAACAACCTAACCTCAACTATTTCTACTCTTTTATAGTTCCCTATCCCAAATTTATTTTACTGATGTTACAAATTGTATCCTTATATATTGTGTATCCGTTAACAATTTTATAACTCTTATTCTTCAAATTCTATACCAAAATAAATAGTGCCTTATACACTACCATTATAGTCTCACATTATTTATTTGTCTAAATACTCACCTTTACCAGTAAGCATTATGTCTTCATATGGCTTTGGTTGCTCTCTAGAATTTTTTTCATTTCACTATGTAGAGCTCCTTTTAATTCTTCTACAGAAGGCCTAGTAGTGATGAACTCCTTGCTTTTTTATTATTTAAATTCAATTAGCCAACATATAGTACATCATTAGTTTTTGATGTAGTGTTCAATGAATCATTAGTTGCGTATAACACCCAGTGCTCATCACATCACATGCCCTCCTTAATGCCCATCACCCAGTTAACCCATTCCCCCACCCACCTCCCTTTCCACAACCCTCGGTTTGTTTCCCGGAGTAAAAAGTCTCTCATGGTTTGTCTCCCTCTCTGATTTCTTCACATTCAGTTTTCCCTCCCTTCCCCCATGGTCCTCTGCACTATTCCTTATATTCCACATATGAGTAAAACCATATGATAATTGTCTTTCTCTAATTGACTTATTTCACTTAGCTTAATACCCTCCAGTTCCATCCATGTTGATATAAATAGTAGATATTGATCTTTTCTGATGGATGAGTGATATTCCATTGTATGTATGAACCACATCTTCTTTAACCATTCATCTGTGGTTAAGGACATCTCGGCATAACAGATAAAGGGCTGGTGTCCAAGATCTATAAAGAACTTCTCGAACTCAACACCCAAAAAACAAATAATCCAGTCAAGAAATGGGCAGAAGACATGAACAGACACTTCTCCAAAGAAAACAAACGGCCAACATACATATGAAAAACTCCACATTACTTGTCATTAGGGAAATAACAAATCAAAACCACAATGAGATACCACCTTCACACTAGTTAGAATGGCTAAAATTAACAAGACAGGAACAACAAATGTTGGCGAGGATATGGAGAAAAGGGAAGCCTCTTACCCTGTTGGTGGGAATGCAAGCTGGTACAGCCACTCTGGAAAACAGTATGGCCATTCCCCAAGAAGTTATAAATAGAGCTACTCTAAGACCCAGAAGTTGCTACTGTGAGTTCATCCTGCTTGAAACCTTTTGAATTTCTTAAATTTTTATGTCCATTTTCTTCAGATTAGCAGATGTTTTGACCGCCAATTCTTCAAGTAAGCTATCCCTTTCTTTTTCTCTTCTCTTTCTGGAACTCTCATAATACACAATTATCCACTTGTTTTGCTGTAAGTCCCTTTGGCCTTCATTTCTTCTTCATTCTTCATCCTCTGCTTTTCTGACTAGATAAATTTAAGTTACTTACTGATGAGTTGACTGATTAGTACATCTGCTTCATTAAGTTTGTTATTGAACCTCTCTAGTAAATTTTTTCAATTCAGTTATTCTATTTTTCTCCTCCAGAATTTTTTGGTTCTTTTTTTTTTAAATATAGTTTCTATCTCTTTGTTGATATTCTCATTTTGTTCATATCATTAATCTGATTTCATTTGCTGTTTTCTCTTTATTTAGTTATTTTTTGAAGACTGTATCTCCCACTCCCCTTCAGCCATTTTGCCCATTTCCTGACCCAGTTACGCTCTGGTAACTATCAGACATTTTGTCTGTATTTATGGGTCTGTTACTGCTATTCATATATTTGTTTTGTTTTTTAGATTTCACATACCAGTGAATTCATATGGTATTTGTCTTTCTCTGACTTATTTCACTTAGCATAATACACTCTAGGTCCATCCATGTTATCACAAATGGCAAGAACCCATTCTTCTTTATGGCTAAGAAATATGCTATTGTGTGTATACACGCACACTACATCATTTTTATCCATTAATCTATTCATGGACACACAGGATGCTTCCATATCTTGTCTATTGTAAATAGTACTGCAACAAACATGGGGGTGCATGTACCTTTGCAAATTAGTGTTTTTGTTTTCTTTGGGTAAATACCCAGTAGTGGACTTGTTGGATCGTGAGGTATTTCTATTGGTAATTTTTTGAGAAACTTCCATACTGTTTTCTAGAGTGGCTGAATTGATTTACCTTCCAGCAAAGTGCCAAAGAGTTCATTTTTCTGCACATCCTCACCAACAATTGTTATTACTTATATTTTGATAGTAGCCATTTTAAAAGGTACAAGGTGATATATCATTGTGGTTTTGATTTGCATTTCCCAGATGATTGTGATGTTGATCATCCTTTCTCGTGTCAGTTGGCCATCTGTGAGTTTTCTTTAGAAAAAACCTCTGCCCATTTTTAATAGCATTATTTGCGTGTGTGTGTGTGTTGAGCTGTGTAAATTCTTTATGTAGTTTAGATATTAACCCCTTATTGGATATATCATTTGCGAATATCTCCTCTGATTCTGTAAATTGCCTCCTTGTTAATGATTGTTTCCTTTGGTATTCAAAAGCTTTTAAGTTTAGTGTAATCCCAATCGTTCATGTTTGCTTTTGTTTCCCTTGCCTGAGGAGACTTACTTAGAGAAATGTTGCTAAGTCCAATGTCCAAGAGTAAATTACTGCCTATGTTTTCTTCTACGAGTTTTATGGTTTCAGGTCTCACATTTAGGTCTTTGATCCATTTTGAGTTCATTTTTGTATGATGTAACAAAGTGCTCCGGTTTCATGTTTCTGAATGTAGCTTTTCAGTCCTCCTAGCACCATTTATTGAAGAGACAGTTTTCCCGCAATTGTATATTTGCCTCATTTGTCATAGACTAATGACTTTATAAGCTTGGGTTATTTCTGGGCTCTCTCTTCTGTTCCATTGATCACTGTGTCCATTTTTTGCCACTACCATAGTGTTTTGATGACTGTAGCTTTGTAGTATGTCTTAAAATCTGGGGTTTTGATACCTCCAGCTTTTTTTTTTTTTTTTCAAGTTTGTTTTGGCTATTTGGGGTCTTTTGTGAATCCTTACATCTTTTAAGATTATTTTAGTTCTGTGAAATTTTCTTTTGGTATTTTGATAGAGATTACACTTAATCTGTAGATTCCTTTGGGTAAGAGGGGCATTTTAACAATACTTTTCCAATCCATAAGTGTGGAGTGTCTTTATGGTGTTTGTGTTATCTTCAATTTCATGCATCAGTGTTTTATAGTTTTCAGAGTACAGGTTTTTCACCACTTTGGCTAAGTTTATTTTTAAGTATTCTTTTTGATGCAATTATAAATGAATTTTTAAAAAATTTTCTGCTACCTTAATATTAGTGTATTAAAATGCAACCATTCTGTGTATTAATTTTTATACTGCAATTTTACCGAATTTATTACTTCTAATGGTTATTTGTTGCAGTCTTTAGTGTTTTCTGTGTATGGCATCATATCTTCTGCAAATAATACCATTTTAAGTTTTTTTCTTACCAATTTGGGTGTTTTTTTATTTCTTGTCTAATTGCTATAACCAAGCCTTTCAGTACTAAACTGAATAAAAATGCTGAGAGTGGAAACTCTTATCTTGTTACTGATCTTAAAGGAAAAGCTTTCAGTTTCTCATCGAGTATGATGTATGTTAGCTATGGGTTTTTCATGTATGGCTTTTATTACATTGAGGTATGTTCCCTGTAAACCTACTTTGTTGGGAATTGTGTTTTTCTTTGTTTATCATGAACAGATGTTGAATTTTTTCAGATGGTTTTCCTGGATCTATTGAGATAATCATGATTTTTATCAATTCTTATGTTAATATGGCATATAATATTGGTTAATTTGCAAATATTGAACCATATTTGCATGCTTGGAATAAAATCCCACTTGATCGTTTTGAATGAGTCTTTTAATGTATGGTTGAATGTGGTATGTTGAAGATACTTGCATTCGTGTTCATCGGACATACTGGCTCATAGTTTTCTGTATTGTTTTTGTCTGGTTTTGGTGTCAGGATAATGCTGGCCTCATAGAATATATTTGGAGGTTTTCTTTCCTTTTCTATTTTGTAATAGTTTGAAGAGAATAGGTATAAACTCTTCTTTAAATGTTTGGTAAAATTTATCTGTGAATCTATCTAGTCTGGACTTTTATTGATTGAGAATTTTTGATTACTGATTCAATTTTGTTACTATTAATTGGTCTGTTCAGATTTTCTATTTCTTCCTGATTCTGTTTTAGAAGATTGTGTATTTCTAGAAAATTATTAATGTCTTTTAGATTGTTCAATTTGTTGGCATATAATTTTTTGTAGTGGTCTTTAATAATGCTTTGTGTTTCTGTGGTGTTTTTCTCATTTTTGATTTTGTGTCTTTTTATCTTTTTTTCTTGATGAGTCTAGCTAAAGATTTATCAATTTTGTTTATCTTTAAAAAAAAACAGATCTTGTTTTCATTTACCTTCTCTATTTTTTATTCTTAATTTCATTTTTTTCTGCTCTTATCTTTTTATTTCTTTCCTTTTACTAACCTGGGATTTGTTCTTTTCTTTTTAGTTCCTTTAGGTATAAGGGCAGCTTGTTTGAGATTCTCCTTCTTTCTTGAGGTAGGCTTGTATTGCTATAAATTGAACACTGCATCTGAAACTAATGATGTACTATATGTTGGCTAATTGAATTTAGATTTAAAAAAATCCCTTTTAAAACTGCTTTTGCAGCATTGCAGTGATTTTGTACCATTGAGTTTTCATTTTCATTTGTTTCCATGTATATTTTGATTTCCTGTTTGATTTCATTGACCTATTGGTTATAGTAGTATTTTGTTTAGCCTCCGTGTGTTTTTATTTTGATCAATTTTTTCCTTATGATTGATTTCTAGTTTCATACTATGTGGTTGGAAAAGATGCATGAAATGATTGGTGTTCTCAGGCTACAGAACAAGTCTTAATAAATTTATCATGTGATCTGTCCTGGAGAATGTTCCATGTGCATTTTAAAAGAATGTTTATTGTCGAATAAAATATTCTTAATATATCTTAAGTCTGTCTGGCATAATGTGTCATTTAAAGATACTGTTTCCTCTATGGCCTGGATTATCTATTTATGCAAATGGGATATGAAAATCCCATACGGTTACGGTTAGTTTCTCCTTTTATGTATGATAGTATTTGCTTTATGTATTTAGGTGCTCCAGTGTTAGGTGCAGAGATATTTACAGTTGTATCATCTTGTTGGATTGATCCCTTTATCGTTATGTAATGCTCTTCTTTATCTCTTGTAGTTTTTGTTTTCAAGTCTATTTTATCTAATATGAGTATTGCTACTCTGGCTCTTTGTTGTTGTTGCTTCAATTTGCACGGTATATGATTTCCATCCCTTCACTTTCAGTCTGTAATCGTCTTTAGGTCTGAGGTAAGTCTCTTGTAGGTAGCATATAGATGAGTGTTATTCTTTCTGCCATCCTATGTCTTTTGATTGGAGCATTTAGACCATTTACGTTTAACTATTGATAGGTATGTACTTATTGCCATTTTACTTATTGGTTGTTTCTGTAGTTCTTCACTGTTCCTTTCTCTCTTGCTGTCTTATAATTGATGACTTGTTTTCTTTTTAGAACCTTGAGCTCCTTTAAAACTGTTGAATTCTTTGTCATGGAATCATAGATCTTCATTTTGTTGGAGTTAGTTTCTGGATTATTTTGTCCCTTTGTATGGGTCATGTTTCCCTGTTTTTTTTCCTTGTGTTTTGTGATATGTGTGTGTTTTATGCATTTGTAAAAACAGTCATCTATCCGAGTTTTTGTAGACCAGTTTAATATAGGGTAAGAACTTTCTTAATTATCCTAACTAGAAATTCTCGTGGCCTCTGAAAACTTTTTTTGGGGGGGGTGGGGGAAGTTGAGACTTCTCTGAGCTCATGAATGTAATTTCCCAAATAGAGGGGTTTGCCAGTTTCTTTTTCAGGAGCTCACAGTCTCTTGCTCCCTCTAATACCTGTCTGTGCTACTGGCAGTTTTCTGATGCTACAGCAGCAAGTTGCCATGCTTTCTTTGTTCTCAGCAGCCCCCAGATTTCCACAGTATGCCAGCTTCCCATCAGGATAGGTGAGATAAATACCAGTCCTTTGGGAAGCTTTCTGAAAAGCTGAAACTCAAGGTGTCCACTCTACTCTTCTCCCTCCCGTCTAAATTTGAAGCCAAAAGTTGAGTGCCTTCTGATCATGCCAAAGCCCATCAGCCTGTGTTTGTGGCACCAAAGGCTCTCTTGTCCTATAGCAAGCTGTCCCTGCTCGTGTGTGTGTGTGTGTGTGTGTGTGTGTGTGTGTGTGTGTATTAAGCTACGTTATTTTTGTCTTTATTTTTGAAATTTTATACCACTGAAAATTAATTTTGTGTTATTAATAACTCTTTTGTATGCTATTCTGTAGATTTTTAACAGAGCATCGGGAACACTATTGGCGTTGAACAAAACATGCAATAAAAAAGGCATGAAATAGAGGTTTATTTAGAGAACAACTGTTAGTCAAAATTTAGCATTCTGATCTTGATTCCTTGTTGAATTAAAAAGTGAACATGAACGTAAAGATGTTGATACCATCTTGTTCACAAAATCTCCAGTTTTGTAAATGAGAGATGAGAAATGTCACAAGCTAGATAATATTGATATATTTCTGTGATTGCGTGTTGTTTCTCAAGCATCATATTTCTAGGATATTGCCAGGATTTGAGTACTTGAACCTATCACTTCGGGGCCAAAATAGAATATTTTTGTAGCTGAGAATAATATTACTTCTTAAAGTGTGATTGTATAAATACTCCAATCCTGATGATTCAAAACATGGATCCCAGTACTTGATAATTAATTTTAATACATGGGGACTATGAAATGATGATGTTTGGGGTTTATTTAAAAAAAAAAAAAAAACTTCCAAAAAATTCTAATGGATATGAACAGTATATTGCAAGCTCTATTTTAGAAAAGATTATAAAAATAATCCATCTGCCACTGCCACTCAGGGTAAAAAAATGCTGTGTTTTAACTCATGAGAATGACAGCTTATGAACTTGGCTTCTTAGTATAGTGCGGAAAGTAGTCCTCAATGAAAAATTTCTTCATACTCTCCAGATCTGTATTCAGTTCATATATAGAGAATGTATAAGCTGTCAAACATTTGCCAACATTCTTATGGTACACACTTATGAGTTAGAATATTCCAGTTTAATAGAAATGATAATTGAAAAAAACCACAAAGTTAATGGTTGTAGAGCCTTCCTTATAACTTTTTTTTTTTAAGATTTTATTTATTTATTTGACAGAGACAGATGGCACAAGGAGGGGGAGTGAGAGGAAGAGGGAGAAGCAGGCTCCGAGCCTGGCATGGGGCTCCATCCCAGGACCCTGGCATCATGACCTAACCAAAGGCAGACACTTAACTGACTGAGCCACCAGGCGCCCATGAATCATAAACCATATTTCTTGTCTGTTGATTGCAAACAACTCTTTCTCTTATTGATATGACTTAAGTTTGTTTTTCCAATCTTTATAAAATTTCAGCAAATTATGAGCCTATCAGTACATGAATTCAAATTGAGTGTTCTGTGGATGCCAAAATCTAAAGAGATAATGCATTACTTTGTGAATTATAATACTTGAGGAGAGCAGGGTTCATTCCGTTCAAAAAGCTGACAATATATTTTTGGCATGTGGTACTTTTTAAGTGTTGCTTGGCATGAATCTGATTGATTTGACTAGAAATCTAATTTGACTAGAAAGGCTGAGGCATATTTCCAAGAAAATAAGTTTAAAAGAATACTTCAGTAATATAAAATACATGTGAGAGTTTATGCCATCGTGCATGCAAAAAGATAGAAAGCCTTTGGCCTTAGGCAAAGTTGCTAAAATTATCAAACTGAAGCAGATATGTACAGACAAGTAATGGAAACCTATATAATATACATAATAAATATATAATCCCATATAGATTATAAGATGTGATGGAATGATATTTCACAAAGACTTGTCTTTGCATAGAAAAAAAACAAAACAAAACACAGTGATGGTCCTCACTGCCAGAGAGTGAGGACCAGGTCAATAAAGATTTTTGGCAGATAAAGACTTTGGCATGCTCACACCTTTGTGCGACCAAGGTATTAACTTAGTGTATCCTTTTTGCTGGTGGAATCAGGTATCCAAGTCTTGACTGTTTACCTGACTATGACAGACCACCATAAGACACTGATTACATACTCTCCATTCTCAGAAGAAACATTGAATGAATAATCTGAAAGATTTATCTAACACTGAATAGGTCATAAAGATAAATATTTTCAATGGAGTACTTCAATAAACCAATAGGATGATTTACAAATACATTGGAGTTTTAAGTTGTTTGAATAAATATGTGTTTTATAAATACAATAAACACAAAAATAGAATTTAGCAATATAATTACTCATATCATGTAAAACCTTGAATTGTAATTCTTTTTTTTTTTTTTAAAGATTTTATTTATTTATTCGACAGAGATAGAGACAGCCAGCGAGAGAGGGAACACAAGCAGGGGGAGTGGGAGAGGAAGAAGCAGGCTCATA
The DNA here is from genome assembly GCF_024610735.1 of Ursus americanus. Lineage (NCBI taxonomy): Eukaryota > Metazoa > Chordata > Mammalia > Carnivora > Ursidae > Ursus > Ursus americanus. The sequence goes on from NC_142139.1 coordinate 11,480,310, forward strand.
GCGGAAGAGCCTGATGTGGGGCTCGATCCCATAACGCCAGGATCACGCCCTGAGCTGAAGGCAGGCGCTTAACCGCTGTGCCACCCAGGCGCCCCTTGAATTGTAATTCTTAATCTTTTAAAAGTAACATGCTCACCACAAAACAAAATGAAATGCAAAGGTGGATGAAGAAAACTTGTAATAATGGCCACTCATTCCTATGCAGTCTCATCCCATCCAGCAACTTCTACACACCAAACAAATACATAAAAATATGCAACCCAAACGATGATGATGAAACTGAAGGAAAAAGAAAAAAGAAATTTACCTAACAGCATGCAGTTAATAGAGCTGGCGTGTGAATCAGGGCAGTTTTCTTCAAGAATTATGTTCTTTATTATAAATCTCATTTTTTTAGCTGAACAATATGTCTGAGTCTGGTATGCATTTTATATCTCAATAGATACTAGAAATGTATAACTCCGCCAGAAGTGCCAACTTCTCCTCCCTGTATCTGTTGATGTGGTCTATTCAAAATCATCAACTATAGGACCAATGATTGTAAAACACAGAATTTAAGTATTTAAAATTTATAGAAATTTAGACGACTCAATAGAAAAACTGACTAAGAAAAGGGCAGAAATCTTTGATTCTTTCATCTGCAAATTTTAATAGCTAGAGCTTATATGAGAGATACTCTGAAAACTGAAAACAATGAGATATGGCTTTTATTCTTTGGGATTAGTAAAGATGAAAAGATCAGTAATGGAGTCTCAGGAAATGTAGACTAAATAATTTGCTCATACATTATTGGTACAAATATAAAAATTTTCCCCTGGCATATGCAATAATTCTTTTCTAACCTCTGCCTTCATAACATATGCAATTACATGCAAAACAATGCCATAGAAACTTTAAGAGAAAAATTGATGTATGCGTATAGACCAATACACCACCTTTTTTTTTTTTTTCTTAAAATTTACTCAAGTTGGACAATGATGTCTTTTCCTGCTATGACAATAAACTTTCAGGTTATTTCAACATTTTTCAGGAGAGAAATGATTGAATTCAGAAGGGGAGCTAACCTCAATGCAACCCCTCAATTAATTTATATTAATACTAGCCCAGAGGAATATTTCAAAGTTGTTTAGAATATAATAAAGAGAACAAAAATAAATGGATGATATTTTTGTCCACCTTTCATGACAAGAATTCATTTATTTTAATGGCCCCAGAGATATGATATATTGAATGCAATAGGTAGATATAGTTGTGATATTTTTAATAGGTAAAGATCTTTACTAATGGCAAATGTGGAACTTGATTTCCTGGCAAATACTTCTACAAATATTTAACTAAAAATTTATGTTTTATGAAGTAATAATTCTTGGGATAAATAAGTATACAAATCCAAACATCTAAGTATGAACTTTTTATTTAATCTTAAAGGTTTTGAAGTTTGAAAATCAATTTTAACATTGATAATTCAAAACCTTCCCTTCAGGTTATATATTAAGTATAGATTAGTTTTTTCATTGAATTTATTTCAGTCAATTAGTGGCATAATATGTATCCTCATCAATGTCGTAAAATAATTTGAAAATGTCAAACATTCATTAGGGAGTTCTCTAAGTCTGTTTTTGCTATGTTTTTCCTATACCTTTTCAATTGTTTTCTCATTCTGCTCCCCTTAAATTTCCTTGGGTTTCTGACTAAAATCCAGCCAGCTGTAGGAAATAGTTGACAGAGCTGAATTGGAATGTAACAAAAACAAGTTGGAATGCAGAATGACAAATCTTTGAAAATAAGACTTCTACTCTGGTCCACAGTAATAAACAAACTGGACTCAACAACAGATTATTTATAGACATTGCTTTTTTAGCATAGAATGTGATGTGTTTATTATCTGATAAAAACGATGTAGAAATTGCCCTATAAGTGATTATAACCAATTAATACAAAATTGATTTGACATTTGTGAAAATAATATAATTCAATATAAACATATTTAAATTCAAAAGTTTGTCAAAAGTATCCCTAAAATAATTCAATATTAGTTGCATCTTTCTCTTTAAGATGACTATTAAACATAATTAAAAACCCACTTTTGAAAAAACAATGTGATACCATTTAAATTATTTTGTAGACTCCTTTTAATACATAATTTAGCTCTTCATCTAATAAATACACAAACTTAAATTCATTACTTATGTTTTCATTACACAAGTACTACCAATTCTGGTGATGTCATTCTGAAGTTTCCTACATACTCATTTTTATGTAATTGTTAGGATGATATTGAGAAATGAGGTAGAAGCTAGTTCATGAAGTTCTTCTTTCTCATCTTTTCTTTTCTTTTTTTTTTTAATGTTTTTTTTATTATGTTAGTCACCATACAGTACATCCCTGGTTTCTGATGTAAAGTTTGATGATTCATTAGTTGTGTATAACACCCAGTGCACCATGCAATACGTGCCCTCCTTACTACCCATCACCAGTCTATCCCATTCCCCAACCCCCTCCTCTCTGAAGCCCTCAGTTTATTTCTCAGAGTCCATATTCTCTCCTGCTTCATTCCCCCTTCTGATTACCTCCCCTTTCTTTATCCCTTTCTTCCCCTACCTGATCTTCCTAGTTCTTATGTTCCATAGATGAGAGAAGTCATATAATTGTCTTTCTCTGCTTGACTTATTTCACTTAGCATTATCTCCTCCAGTGCCACCCATGTTGCAGCAAATGTTGAGAATTCGTTCTGATAGCTGAGTAATATTCCATTGTATATATGGACCACAACTTCTTAATCCAGTCATCCTTTGAAGGGCATCTCGGTTCCTTCCACGATTTAGCTATTGTGGACAATGCTGCTATGAACATTGGGGTGCATATGGCCATTCTCTTCACTATGTCTGTATCTTTGGGGTAAATACCCAGTAGTGCAATGGCTGGGTCATAGGGTAGCTCAATTTTTAACTTTTTAAGGGACCTCCGCACTGTTTTCCAGAGTGGCTGTACCAACTTGCATTCCCACCAACAATGTAGGAGGGATCCCCTTTCTCCACATCCTCTCCAGCAATTGTTTCTTGCCTTGTCAATTTTTGCCATTCTAACTGGCGTAAGGTGGTATCTTAGTGTGGTTTTGATTTGAATTTCCCTGATGGCTAATGATTTTGAACATTTTTTCATGTGTCTGTTACCCATTTGTATGTCGTCATTGGAAAAGTGTTCATATCTTCTGCCCATTTTATGATTTGTTTCTCGCCTTTCACTGAATTTTTGTCCTATATCTTCCTGCCATTTGAGAAGAGACAGTGGTTTTAGTTAAGGATTGACCTGAAATTGAATAACTTCAGAGAGAAATTTGATTAGTCTATAATGAGCATGTTGGTTAACTAGAAGACATTGAGGTCTATGTATATGATAACTTGGCACAAGGAAACTTCATCTATTTGATTAGAAGTTATAAAATGACTGGCACATGTAAATACCTGCTCACAGAACCTGGATCAAAATGAGTAAGGTTTTATTTTGTTGTATTCCATCCCCCTTACTCACATTCTCCCAAGCTTCTGTTGCCTCTGTCTGACATTGCAAGCCTATTGCTTTCTGATAAAATTCGTTTCACATCCACAAACTTACTCCACTCACTCTGTTTTCAAAGGACTGAAAAGTTTGTATCTAAAACTTTTTATATCTAGTCTCTTCCAAAATCAAGATTCTCAATTCGTTTGTGTTTAATATTCACAAGTTGTATATCTGATTATTTTATTAAAGTTACACAAAGTGTGAATGCAGGCTAATCCTCCTTGGGTCTATCAGAATGCTTCATGTTTCAAAGATGTGCTTTTAGTGAAATGTGGGGAGTGAGGATTAATAGGCATAAAGATGGCAGCTCATGATTTCTTCTGATTTGTCTCTTAAATATTTCATTTAGCAGAAAAGTATGTGGAATGTGTATATTATTTCAGAGTTTGCAAGTATACGTCATTCCTTTCATGGGCCTCTCATTAATGTCCTAGTAACCTGAATCCCAGGGAGTCTTGGAGATAAAGCACTGTGTAATAACTAATAACAGTTAAATCTAACTAATATAAGGGACAACCAACTTTTCATTTCTTAGCTATGATTATAATGTCTTTTCCATCATTATTTCACTTTTAACTGTGAACTATTAAAAAAAAATCTTTAACATAACCTGAGAAAATAATAAGCAAAAGAAATAAGATACTCTGGGCTTTCTCAGAAGGACTGTTTCAGAAGCTATTCACTACTTAAAGTTTAACTTGGATTTTAAGTTCTCAATGAAGACCAAAACAGGAGAATCAAATCCATAGTTCATTGAAAACTATCAACTAATGACAGGACTTTTGGGAAAACTTTTAGATGCATGAAATTGAATGATAGTAAATCTTTCCCCTTGAAGGAGAACAAAATCTGACAATAGCAATTTATTACTCCATTTGGAAGTTGCAGAAATGTGTGTTTGTTTTTTTAAATAAGATCATTTTAGTTTCAGAAAGTTAATAAAAAATATAAAGTTTGCCTGTGTTCTAAAAAATATTGATAAATTATCATCGTTCATTAAGATAAATTATTAGTAGTCCCACATTTATATCCAAGATCCCAAGATTTAATTTAAAAAATTGCAAAAAGTCTTAAATTAAATCCCCTTAAACTTTTCAAGGAATGTGTCACTAAAAAACAAAACAAAACAAAACAAAAAACCTAATACTGTAGACATTCCATGAATAACAAGGATTTAAATATTTAAATTTTTGATTTTTTAACTATACTGACTGGCTATTAATATGGCTACGTGGAATTGGACCCATGCAATTAACATTTTGCACATTTGGTAACCTCCAAATATCCTAATGACCTGGAACATTCTATACATTTTGGGGCGCATTGGGCCATCTATTTCCACCCATTGATCCTGATTTTGCCTTATTATGCTTTAAATTTTTGAAACAGTCACTTCCTATGTGTTTAGAATTTCCCTCCTAGCTCAAGATTGCTTTTTAGTGTCCTCTGCTAGCCGCTTATTTGACCATTTCATAAATATATCTGTGTTCTGCTAAGTTTGATAGGTCATTGTCTTCTAACCTTAAATTCTTTCCAATGAATTAAACTGCCTTCTCTGTGCTCAAATTTTTCCAGTTTCCATTTCTAGTGCATAATGCTTTCTTGAGTCCTGGACCTTAGATCATTATGTCTTACTGTCACCTAAGCATATATGCTGTGAGATTCCACAGGCAAATGTCTAATATACCATCTTTTTTATCTTGTTTTTCTCAACCTCTCGCCCTGTTTCTTAGAAACATGAATTGATTCACATGAAACCAAAGCCACTAGTCTTGCTATCACCCTTGATCACTTTCTTTTCCTTAGACCTAGGATTTAAACAGTATTTACCAAGTAGAATTAATTATAAATTGTGGAGGTATTTTGTGAAATACTGCCACTGCTATGATCCGTATTCAGTGCCTATCTACCCTTTTGGGAAAATGTGGGAGAAAAACATGAAGCCAAACTAAAAATTCTTATTTTAAGTTCTTGCCTACAAACATCAAGTCGATCCTTTAAACTGCACAACAGGCACACTAGAAGTTGCTAGTCCACTCGCTATACCACTCTCCTACATGATCGTTTTATACTTCCTCCTCTCCTCTCACACCGCATTAGCTGTTTTATTATTGTCACTCACCAATTGCTTTTCTTCCTACTTCACTGAGAAAATTGAAGCCATAAGAATTTTTGCAGACTCTAATAACTACAACTATCCAATTACCAGCACAGGCAACTATATTCTCTGCTTTATAGCCTTTCGCTGCACACGCGATTATCATTCTCTAATGAAAAATATCTCTCCTTGTGCATGAGAGTCAGTCTTCTCTTATTTAAAGACAATGCTTTAGGACATCTTCCTTCTCTTTACTACAGTATGAAATTTTCATGTTCTACTATAAGCACATAACCTCTTTTTTCTTTTAAAGATTTTATTTATTTGAGAAAGTGAGAGTATGAATGGAGAGGCAGAGGGAGAGGGAGAAGCAGACTCCCCACTGAGCGGGGAGCCTGATGCAGGGCTCGATTGATCTCAGGACCCCAAGATCATGACCTGAGCTGAAGGCAGATGCTTAACTGATTGAGCCACCCAGGCGTCCCAGCACATAAGCTCTTGATAACATTCTCCTGTGAGTTACTGTGCAGTTTTCTGGCTCTTTTAGCACACTCTTCAGGTGAGTTTTTATACATTCTTCCTCAAGATCCTCTCATCTCCTGCTCTCAAACCCAATTTACTTCATTGGTCTACAGAGACTGTTTTTGTCAAGGTCAATAATTATCTCTATTTTAGAAAATCTAACAGTCAATTTTCAGTTCACAGATTGTTTGAAGTACAGGCAGCACTCAACAAAGTTGAGCATTCCCTCCTCTTTCATCTGTTTCCCCTCTTGACTTCACTTTGTCTAAGTGTTCACTCTGTTCCCATTTCCTTCATGGATTCTCCCCTTTGCCCAGATATATTTCATTTTTTGTGTATTTTCTATAAATATATTTTTTCTTATATGCTAATAAGGCATTTTCATGAAGTATCCTGTGAATATTTATATGATTAATATGTCAAAAGTGACATTTATTGAATGAAAACATGTCAAGGTTAATGAGGAATTAAAAACTAAATGTGATCTTAGAAAAGGAATTTCTATGACTTTCTGTCATTGCCCTAAATAAAAAGTTAATTTTGTAACATTATAATCATGAAGTTATTCAGAGTTGCTCCTTTAACACATCAAAGCCATTCAATCAAATATATGCCAGAACTATTTCCAGTATAAACTGGACTGAATTGATAAATTAGAGTTTGAATGCCTTGCTTTTTATTACCAAATCAATGAATTTTCCCAAGCTTCACCAACAATAAAATCACATTCTCAAAACATTATATGAGTGGGAAATATATTTGAACTTCACCCACTCATAACATGCTTCTCTTTATGCCATTGGACATCATTTACTGGTATTTGCATAATTCACTTAAAATACATTCCATCTAAGCATCCATATTTAAAGATGAAATAGGAAACGTATTCAACTCTTGACCATTTATAAAATTTTTCAGTGATATGATTCATCCATGAAAATTAGATGTGTTTCCAAATGTGTTCAGCAATTCACTCCCAAAATTCTGGAACATACTGTGTAGTGGACTTCCAGGTATTTGAGATTCAGGCATAACTCCTCACTAGTCAAGAACACATCCCATGGTGAAATAGTCTCCATTTTGAAAAATTCTTTAGGGAAATATTGAAAAATATTAGCATTATCTTGGCATAGTATCAGTTCTGTATGATGGAAATCTTCTGGGGAAAAAAGGTCCCATTAAGGTCTTTGACTGCCTTTTTATATTCTTTACTTGTAGGATATACAACTTCTACTCTGCAGTCTCCAGATATTTTTCATGCAGTGCAGAAATCTAGTATTTTCTGAGGTTTTGCAGCTCCAGCATAGGGCACTTTTGCAGGAACTCTCCAATAACCGGATTCCTGTTTGTAAGTGGTGATTCAGCAGATTGTACCTCACACACCTGCGAGGCCCAGGACCAATATGCGCAGTGTTTGGACCAAGCTTGCCATCCCACCTCCTTCCTGCCTTTTGAAGGTGACTTCTGGCAGAGAAACCTTAGATATCCATGATTTTTTAATGTTGAGGTGCCTCATGTCTCCGTCTTTCTCCATTCCCGTAGTTGATCGTAGCCAGACCCGTATCTTCAGTATATGTGCAGACAGACTCCTAAATTTATATCCTTTGCCAAAATGTCTCTCTTAAACTTCATACTCATACGTCAAACTATTTGACTTCTCTTCTAGACTGTGAAATAGACATTCAAATTTATCATATCCAAAACTAAACCTATGATTTCTCCCCAAAACATATTTCACACGGCACCTTACTCACTTCCATTGGAATCTACAGTTTTCTAGTTGCAGAAGCAAGTAAAGCCAGTTTCAACTACTCTTTTCCATATCATCCAAGACATTAGAAATATTTGTTGCCCCTACATTCAATTTAAGCACTGTTTACTACCTCTATTGTTGTCACCCCAAACTACTGATTAGGGTTACTATAATAGTTTCTTAACAGATCTTGCTGCTATTACATCTGCCCTCTCATTTTCTTCTCAAAATACTTGGGTGATTTTTTTTTTTTTTATACCAGTTTCCCAGTCCTCTGCTTAGAACAGCAATTCTTCCTTTTCACTGAGACTAAAAGCCAAAGTCCATACAGTCAGTGGCCTCCAGGCTTCATACTGTCTGCCTCAGCCTGAAACCCTGACCTATTCTAGTGTCTCCATTCGCTCACTCATTCCAGCCTCATAACCTCCTTGTTCTTCCTTGAACACTTTAGGCAAGCTCTCACCTTATAACCTTGCTCTAGCTGTTTGTTCTTATTCTTTCTGTAGTGCTTATGTGTTTTCCAACAGAATATGCAATTTATCAATTAACTGTATCTCTGAAAATTCCTGAAGAAATGGATGGTAGATCTTCTCTCCTAGTTAATATGTAAGATCGAGGTACTATTAGACATAATTAATTTCAGTTAATTTGATATAAATTACTTCAGCACTGACAAAGCTAACATATGTAAGATAGAAGAACCTCATTTCTGAATAGTCAAAGCTAACTTTCTTTTTTCCCTTCTTTCCAAAAGAAAGAAAGCACATAAGCATATAAACTCTTGGTAACATCCTCCTGTCAGTTACTTTGCTGTTTCTGTCAGTGCCTGCTTTCTCTACAGCTCTACCCAGCCTATGTCCCTCCATACCTCTGCCTGACTGCTCCTTTTCCAACTCCCCCCAAAAGTCTATTTTGAGTTAAATAGGGATTTGAGGAGGTATAGGTTTTTTAAAAAGGAAAAATCAGGGCAAAGAAGATAAAGCAACAGAATTTTAGAGTTAATAGGAAAGGTAGAGGGCTTAACCCCAAATTCAAAAGCAATTCTACGTTATCATACCTATAGGAAGGGAAAGAGAAGATATAGTCCTAAAAGTGCAGGTTGAAAAGACAGTGTTTTTGTATTTTGTTTCAGAAAGGGAAACAGATGAAAAGAGAAACTTACACAGAGCTGCCAAGAGTGTTGAAATGGATGAAAGGTAAAATAGGATCTTTTAAAATGCTGTTGTTGACTATGGAGTTGGATCCCTTTCAAGGAGTTCTTAAAATACAAGTAAGGATTATAATAATGTAGCATAATTTTGAGTTGTAACATTTATTTTTGTATTTTCAGCAATTTCTTGATATCTTGGAATATAGAGGGATTAATTCATCTCATAGTTCAGCTAGTGAAATTTTATCAGCAATTAGTATAGATTCTCACTCAGGTTTTATTTACTTATTTTAACTTTTATTTATTTTACTCACGATTCATATAGCTGGAAATCCTTCTATCATATATGTGCTTAAAAGAAGGAACAGATTGTTGTGTATTGCGTAAAAGAGATTTCTGTATGGATATTACACAGCCAATGAGCAAAATGTGGCCATATAATCTTTCTGTATATCATCTATTATGCATATTACATATGTATTTTATATTATATATGAATGTATATGCATTATATATAGCATATTAATATATATTATATCATATATAATTATATATTATTATACATTTTTCATCAACAAAAATGCTCTGATTTGCATTGTCTGTTTTCTTTTTAAGCAGATTACCCTGGAATCTGTTTGCTTTTTTTCTGTCCCTATGCTTTTTCGGGACAGTCTTTCACGTTCAAGAGCGTCTCTTTCAGTCACTGTAGTGAGTACAGTTTCTTTATTGAACAATTTCAGTGGTAAGTAGTGAGAGAATGGCTTGGCCTGTATTGCTCTATATCTTTTATATTTTTGCAGGATGCTTACATTCTCTTCATCCTTCATTCTTTTTCATCTTATGTAATTCATCTGTCATTCTTTTTCTACTTATGTAATTATTCTCCAGAATAATTACATAAATAATAAAGTTTCTATCAGGCTACCACCTTCATTCCTGGGCACGTGGAAGCCCCTTTTCTTATACCAAGTCCTACTATCTTCATCTGACATTTAATCCTCATCTTTGTCTTACTGGAGTTGGGTTTTCTGGTCTTTTTGAATTCACTCTCCAGCCTTAACCCCTCCCCCCTTTAAAAACTGATTCTCTTAAGCCTCCCTTTCCCCATCTGATATACAGTAGGACTAGAAACTCTGTTAGAATTTAGGGCTATTTTTCCATATATAGGTAATTTTGAAGTTTTTGGTATTATGTCTCTACCATTGCTGAAGTTATAATTCCTGTGTGCACTTACTTGTATTACTCTCAAGTTTAAATATTTTGAGGGATGGACACCTAGAGTAAGTTCTATTTAAGCAGCTACCATTAAACTCTAGAAATTATTTTCACAATGGTGTATGTCAATATTTAAAGGTTTCAATGTGACAAATGAGCTCATTTCTTGTTAAATTATCCACTTTAGCCTAGATTAATGGCAAAATGACTCAGAGAGGATGATACACATGTTATGGATTGAATATTTGTGACCCTCCAAAATTAAGCTGAATCCCTAACCCCAGTGTGGCTATATTTGGAAATGGGGTCTCTGAAGAAGTCATTAAGGTTTAGTGTGGTCATAAGGGTGGAGCCTTAATCTAATTGGATTAGTGTCCTGATAAGAAGAGACACCAGAGCTCACTCTTGCAATTTCTCTCTCTGTGTACCTGCACAAAAAATAAACAAAAACAAACAAAATACCCCCGCCCCCCCCCCCACACACAAAACAAGGAAATCACAAGAAGGCAGCTATCTACGAGTCAGGAAGAGTTCTCATTAGGAATTTATCTGGCCAGAATACTGATCTTGGACTTTTAGACTTCAAGACTATGAAAAAATAAGTTTCCGAATTTTGTTTCAGAAGCCCTAGTAATTAATAAAATATCTAAACTATATCTTTATTTTAATAACAGCTTGAGAAACCATTCTTAAGATGTATATTGAAATGAACAAAAGAGATTTTAAAGAAAATCAAGATCATGATGTTTATATTTAATTACTACTCAAAATACAGCATGTGATGCCAGATTTTCAATACTCATTTGCAATCGTTCATCACTTGCTACTTCTAAATATTTATTTTCTAAAGGTATAGCTAAAAGTAAATGACAATCCAGTAAGATAAAGGGATTCCAAACCCAGAAATTTTCAATGCACGTATCTTCTTCATATAGAAATTAAATAAATTTATAAAATTTGTAAGTTGTTACTTGATCTTTTTTTTGTAAATGAGAATAATCAAGGTTATCACCTATCACATTAATAATTGTTGCTAAATTACAGATGGTATCATATAACATCAGTAGAAGATAGAAACATTTTTCCCAGGCTTCTTTTTTTTTCTTTAATTTTTGTACTGACACTGAAAAACATGTTGTATTTCTTCTTTTCATACAGTGTTAAGATTATTTTCTGATGTTTTTGAAATTATTATTTGTGCTGTTCATGTTACACTTTTTGAAAACTGGGACCAAACTGACTTCTTATGTAGCAGTACAATTATCTCCTTCTCTAAAAAGAAACAAGTATTCTTCTAAATGTTAAAAACGTGTGCTTGAGGGGCGTCCGGGTAGCTCAGGCGTTTAAGCATCTGTCTTGATTTTGGCTCAGTTCATGATCTCAGGGTCATCATATCAAGCCTCTTGATGGGCTCTGTGCTGGACATGGAACTTGCTTTAGATTCTTTTCCTCTCCCTCTACCCCTCCCCCGAACTCTCTCCCTCTCTCTGTCTCAAAAAAAAAAAAAAAAAAAAAAAAAAACAACGCTGGTGTTTAAGCAATAATATTTTTTCCATTTCATTTCTTACTGAACAGCTCTGTTACTCTGAGTGTTAGATTTAGGCATTTTAATCAGTAACTCTGTCTTTTTGGGTCTTTGGAAGAACATTTAAAGAAGCCCATATGAGAATATAATTTGAAATATTCACATTTACACAAGAAAATATATTAATTAATCCAAAATTGTTTTTTTAAAAATCCAATATTTGATATCAGTGTCTTGAGGAATTTTTTTTATGAAAGTAACTTTATATAAAAAAATAACTTTGAATAATGACACCAAGCTTAATGTCAATATGTCACCAAGGTTGACATGTTTACAGAGACCTATACTCCTGTACTTCACTATGCAGCTATTCTCTGTAAACATGTCAACCTATCACAAAACATAATGAAGAGCTTTTAATATTTACTTTTTTCTTAAAACATCTCTCCCCTTATCTTTGTTCACCCAGGTGACATATTGCCGTTTAGCTTGTGAGTACATAATGTATTGATTTCAAGTCACCCTTCCATAACTTATTTCTTAGGTGAGTGAGTATATTCTATAAGTAAGATCTAGCATTACTTGGTTTTTCTTTCAGCTCTTATCCTCTTCAGAGTCCTTTTATTAATCCAATTTCAAAGTAAAATACTCTATTATAATTGAATTTATCTTTTATATACAGACTTTTAGATGGCATTGCTTTATAACTTGGTGGGTTGGAGAGGTGTTTTGAAATGTATAAAAATAGGTAAGAGGGATGCAGAGAAAACAAGCACTCGTTAATATAGGTCAGGACAAAGAGCTCCCTTTATTTTTTTCTCTCTCTCAGGTAATGTAAAATATGAGAAAAATTTGAGAAAAAAAATCTGACAAAACCAAAGTTCTGATGGATTCTTTAAGGTGTTCATGAGGAAAATGTTCTGAGTTCTCTTTATCTTTTCCTGCCATATGATAAACCTTCTCTTGATATATTAGAGCAAGAGAAGACATTTATTACTAAAGATTTTTAAATATAATTTGTATTGCTTTTTAAAGGAAGAACATTAAGCAAAATCACAAAAATAGAAATAGAAAATTATTTTTTATACTCTCTCACGGCGTGGAAAAAATATTTATGAAGCCCTTGCCATTCTTTTAGGTACACCATTGGGTTGGCTATATTATAATAAATAAAACAATCACATTGTGTATGGATTCCACAGTCTATGGGGAGAAATATAGATATATTTAAATTTGCAGTAGACTGGAACATTGTAAGCAAACATCTACAATGTAGTAATTCACAGGAGAAGGATCCAAAAATAACCTGATAGCTGAGTGGAGGATTATTATTTGAGTTCAAATATCAAATCTTCAAAATGGCCTTCCTCAAACACTAACTTATTTAAACCCGCACCTCACATTAACAACTCCAGTAACTCTCTAAGGCCTGGCTTATTTTCTTTTTAGTCTTTAATAGAACAGAAATTGATAAATTGTTTATTGTCACTCTCTACTAGATTTTGAGCTCCAAAGGGTAGCTCCCTCGTTTGTCTTAACAAAAATTCTCTCCATGACCAAAGTGTAGTCAGTATCCTCCCAGCACTCTTTTTGACTAGGCCTCATCTTGAGACCTTGTCTTCACCCGTCTCCTCCAGTTTTAGTAAGAATTCTGCTAGGCCAGCTTAGCAGGTATCCCCCTACCTTGATCTCTGACCACTATTACAATAGTCTTAAATAAAGTCTGTATTATAATTCTAACAAGTGTTAGAATGTAATGATCTTCTCCACCACTTTATACTCAGCATCTGTTATAGTCCCTGGCATGCTGAAAGTCACAATGTGCATTTCCTAAAGGCATGGATGATTCCATGATTAATGGTGATGTTAAGTATGTGAAAGAGGTGTGTGTGTGTGTGTGTGTGTGTGTGTGTGTGTGTGTGTGTAACACACTGAAGAGATGCAAACTTATAAGAGGGTATAACAAAGACATCAGGACCTCAGGCTCTGGAGCCCAGTTTCATGAGTTTGACTCATGATAGGACCACAGATGAGTTGTGTGACTTTAGACAAGTTATCAATCTCATGGATCTTCATTTTCCTCAGTTGTAGAATGTGGTTAATAAAAGTACAGAATAATAGGGTTGTGAAGGCAGTAATGAACGCGTTAATACATCTGAATTTGTGAAAAATAACAGGTAAAATATACAGTCAGTAAACAGTGATTATCATTAAGGACTGTGCTAGCATTAGTAATACCTCTGACTCAGTACGTATTGCACACATAACCCCATTTAGAGAGATTTAGTCTGGGGAGAAAATGCCATCTATTCACTTGAAATGTTGGTACATTACGGGTTTTTATTTGCTCTCTCTTCCTGCTAGTTTATATATTTTTGCTTACATTGTAACTGAAATTTCAAGACCTGACCATTCTGTGACTGTAGAACCTAAAATCTGGGTGAACACAATTCCCTTCATGCTCGGTCATGTTTGATGTCGTGGTCACCAATCATGACTTATTTTTCCCCAGTTTAATTGAAATGTAATTGACGTAGCATTGTAGCAGTTTGAGGTGTACAGGCTAACAGATTTATGTTGTGAAGTGATTATGGCAGTAAGTTTAGTTAGCATCAACCATCTGCTATATTTTTTCCTTGTGACGAGGACTCGGTATTTAACAACGTTCATAGATGTCACCCAGCGGTGTTAACCGTAGTCCTCATGTTGTGCAGCTCTAGTATGGGATTTTGTACATTTTATCATCTTCCTTCAGTTCTCCCGCCCCTCAGCCTGATGCCTCTCGTAAACACAAATCTGATTTTTTTTTTCTTATGAACTCAGGTTTTTTTAAACGTACATAGACGTGAGATGATAAAATATGTCTTTCTCCAACTTACTTCACTTAGCATAATGCCCCCAAGTCCATCTGTATTGTCACAAATGGCAGATGTCCTCTTTTGTTATGGCTGAATAAGATCCCATTGTATATAAATACAGCTTCTTTATTCATCTATCGATGGACACAGGTTGCTTTCATGTCTTGGCTATTTTTTAAAAATTTTTTTTATTATATTATGTTAGTCACCATACAGTACATCCCTAGTTTTTGATGTAAAGTTCCATGATTCATTACTTGTGTATAACACCCAGTGCACCTAATTCTCCTAGGAGTGCAAATAGCTTTCAAAATATTCCCAGATGTGGAATTGCTGTGTCATAGAATAGTTCTACATTTAATATTTTGAGAATTCTCCATAATGATTTCCATAGTGGCTGTGCCAGCTTAAAATCCCACAGTGCACAAGAGTAAACTTTTTTCATATCCTTGCCACTATTTGTTATTTTTTGCCTTTTTGATAATAACCATTTTTAAAGGCACGATGTAATATCTCATTGTGGTTTTGATTTGTATTTTGTTAATGACTAGCAATGTTGAGCATCTTTCTGTACACTTGTTGGACATGCATACATCTTCTTTGAAAAGTGTCTGTTCAGGTCTTTTGCCAGGTTTAGTTGGATTCTTAGGTTTGTTTTTGGTTTGGTTTGTTTTTTTGTTGTTTTTTTTTGTGTTTTTTTTTTTTTTTTGCTATTGAGTTGTAGGAATTATTTATATATGTTGGACATTAACCCCTTATCAGATATAGGGTTTGCAAATATTTTTCCTATTTTATAGGTGGTCTTTTGACTTTTTTTTTTTTTTTTTTCTGGGCAGTCCCACTTGTTTGTTGTAGTCATGCTTTTTTTTTTTTTTAATTTATTGATTGCGCTTTAGGTGTCATATTAAAAAAATGATTAAAAAGATCCATGTCGAGATTTTTTTTTTTTCTTGTAGGTTTTCGTCTAAGTATTTCATGATTTCAGGTCTTAAATTTAAGTCTTTAATCCGTTTTAAGTTAATTTTTCTGAGTGTTGTAGGATAGGGGTCTGTTTTCATTCTTTTTCATGTGAATGTCCAATTTTCCAGGCAACCTTTATTGAAGAAAACGTCTTTTCTCCGTTTAGTATTCTTAGCTCACTTGTCAAATATTAGGTGACCAAATGTACGTGACTTTACTTTCGGGATCTCAGTTCTGTTCCGTTGATGTGTTTTGCTGCCTTTATGCTGGCACCACACTGTTTTGATTGCTATCGCATTACAGGATAGCTTGCAATCAGGAAGTGTGATGCCTTCCACTTTGTTTCTCTTAGGATTCCTTTGGCTGTTCAAGGTCCTTTGTGGGTCCATATAAATTTAAGAATCGTTTTCTCTACTTCTATAAAAACTGCCTTTGGAATCTTGATAGGAATTGCACTGAATCTATAGATGTCTTTGGGTAGTAGTGACATTTTAGTAGTACTGATTTTTCTCATCCATGAACATGGGGTGCCTTTGTATTTATTTTTTGTCTTTGGTGTATTTCATCAATGATGTGTTTCATCAGTGTTTTCAGAGTAAAAAGTTTTCACCTCCTTGGTAAGTTTTTTCCTAAGTATTTTATTATTTTTGGAGCTACTGTAAATGGTATCATTTTATTTTTCCCAGATAATTCATTGTATAGAAATGCTACTAATTTCTTTATATTAGCTTTGTATCTTGCAATATTACTGATTTAATCGATTAGATCTAATGGTTTTTGGGTAGAGTCTTAGGATTTTCTTTATATAAAATCATGTCATCTGTAAATAAACATTTTCACTTCTTCCTTTCCAATTCTGATGCCTTGTATCTCTGTTTCTTGCCTGATTGCTCTGGGAAGGACTTCCAATACTATATTGAATACAGGCAGTGAGAAGTGGGCATCCTTGTCGTGTTCCTGATCTAAGAAGAAAATTTTTCAACTTTTCATCATTGAATATGATATTAGCTATTGGCTTGTCATATATGTTGAGGAAAGTTTCATCTACACATAATTATTAGATTTTTATTATGAATGGGTGTTGAATTTTGTCACTTTTCCTGTGTATACTGAGTTTTTTTTTTTTTAACTAATGTGATGTATTACATTAATTCATTTACATCAAACCATCCTTTCATCCCGGGTATAAATACCACTCAATCATGCTAAATGATTTTTTTTTCAACGTGCTGAATTCAGTTTGCTAATATTTTGAGAACTTTTGCATGTATATGCATCAGAGATACAGAACTACAGTTTTCTTTTCTGGTGTGTCCTTTTCTTGCTTTGATATGAAGGATAATGCTGGCCTCATAAAATGAATTTGGGAGTGTTTCCCCCTTTTTGAGTTCTTGGAAGAATTTGTGAAAGATTGGTATTAATCCTTCTTTAAATGTTCAGTAAAATTAACCAATGAAGCCATCTCGTCCTGGGTGTTTTTGTTGTTGGAAGATTTTTGATTACCAACTGAATCGCCTTATTAGTAATTGGTCTATTTGGACTTTTTTTTTTTTTTTAAGATTTTATTTATTTATTTGACAGAGATAGAGACAGCCAGCGAGAGAGGGAACACAAGCAGGGGGAGTGAGAGAGGAAGAAGCAGGCTCATAGCGGAGGAGCCTGATGTGGGGCCCGATCCCATAACACCGGGATCACGCCCTGAGCCGAAGGCAGAGGCTTAACCGTTGTGCCACCCAGGCGCCCCTATTTGGACTTTCTATTACTTCTTGATTTAATATTGGTAAATTGTATGTTTCTAAGAATTTTTCCATTTCTTCTAGGTATGCAGTTTATTGGGGTATAGCTATTAATAGTAACCTTCTCTAGGGGCGCCTGGGTGGCACAGCGGTTAAGCGTCTGCCTTCAGCTCAGGGCGTGATCCCCGCATTATGGGATCGGGCCCCACATCAGGCTCCTCCGCTATGAGCCTGCTTCTTCCTCTCCCACTCCCCCTGCTTGTGTTCCCTCTCTCGCTGGCTGTCTCTCTGTCAAATAAATAAATAAAATCTTTAAAAAAAAAAAATAGTAACCTCCTCTAATCTTTTGCATTTCTGCGGTGTCGGTTGTAATGTTCCCATACAATTTCATTTATAATTTTGTTGATTTGGATTTTTTTTTCTTTAGTTAATCTAGGTAGAGGTTTGTCATTTTTTTCCCTTTTTTCAAGAACCAACTCTAGGGTTGGTTAATCTTTTCTATTGTTTCCCTGTTCTCTGTTTCACTTATTTCTGCTCTATCCTTTCTTATTCCCCTCCTTCTGATTACTTTTGGCTCAGTTTATTCTTTTTCTAGTTTCTTAAAGAGTAGAGTTAGTTTATTTGGGATTTTTCTTGTTTCTTAATGTAGGTGTTTATTGCTATGTGTCTCTTTTGCTGCATCCTATAAATTTTATGAGTTTTATGAGTTTTTTCCATTTTTGCTGTTTCAGTATACTTCTATTTTCTTCTTTGATCTGTTGGCTGTTCAGCAGAGTGCTTGATTTTCATGTGTTCATGAATTTTCCAGTTCCCTCGTTATGTTTAGTTTCATACTATTGTGGTCAGAATATTTACTTCGTATAATTTCAGTCATCTTGAATTTGCTAACTTGTTCTGTGGCCTAACAAATGGTTTGTCCTAGAAAATGTTTCATGTGCTCTTTAGAATTTGTATTCTGCTTTTATTAGATGGAATGTTCTGTATATATCTGTTAGGTCCATTTAGACTATTGTGTTGTTCAAATCTCCTATTTCTTTGAATGTCTGGATGATCTGTATATTGTAGAGAGTAAGATATTAAAGTTCCCAATTATTGTATTGTTTAGATCTCCTTTTAGTTCCATTAGTTTTTGCTTTATATATGTACGTACTCCAATGTTGGGCACAAAATTATTTACGATTGTTAAATCTTCTTGATGTATTGATCCCTTCATTATAATATAATGAACTTTTTTTTTTTTACCATTTTTAAGTATTATGTCTAAGTATAGCTACCCATTTTTTAAAAATTATTATCATTTTCTTAAAATATCTACTTCATCCCTTCACTCTTGGTTTGCTTGTGTCTTTAAGGCTTGCCTGAGTCTCTTAGAGGTAGCAAATTGTTGGACCTTGTTTTATATCCATTTAGCCATTCTGTGTCTTTTGGAGAATTTAGTTCATTTATATTTGAAGTCATTATCGATAGTTAAGGACTTACTATTGCTATTTTTTGCATTGTTTTCTAGTTGTGTCTTGAGCCTTCTCACCCTACTGTCTTTTTGTGTGTGTTCTGATGTATTTTGGTATTATGTTTTGGCTTCTTTATCACGTCCTTTTGTGTAATTGCTACAGATTTTTTCCATGTGGTTACCAGGAGGCTTACATAAAATATATTTTAAACTTGTAACACTATTTTAAACTAATAACAACTAAATTTAATAGAATTCTTAACCTTTACACTTCTCCTTTCCCTCATTTTTTTAGTTTGTGCAACTAATAACAGATTATTATAGTTATGGATATGTTTACTACATTCGTTTAACTTTAAAACTAGAGTTGTAAGTGAATTATGTACCACTATTACCATATTACAGAATCCAACTTGGACTGTATATTTATCATTACTAGTAATACTTATGTTACCTTAAGTTTTTATGATAATTAACCACCTTTTATTTCTACCGAAAGAATCCCGTTAGCATATCCTGTAAGACTAATCTAGTGGTAATGAATTTTCTCAGCTTTTGTTTTTTTGGGATAGTCTTTATCCTTTCTTTGTTTATGAAGGATACCTTCATCTAATATTTTTGTTTGACATTTCTTTAATATTTTAGATGTCATCCCATTCTCTCCTGGCTTAAAGTTTCTGTTAAGAAATCTGATTGTCGGCAACCCTGTTGCCACCCCTCTCGCTCCTGAGAGCTTTTTCTGTATCCTCAGTTAATAAAACTCTCTTTAAAAAAAAAGGAAAGAAAAAGAAATCTGTCTTGTGGTGTTTCGCTTGCATATAACTTCGCTTTAATTTTGCTTTAAAAAAGTTTTTGTCTTTGACTTTTGACAACTTAATATTGTATGCCAGTGTAGTCTTATTCAACTTATTTGGGGTCCTTTGCACCTCTAGTATCTGGATGTCTCTTTCTCTCCCCAGATTTGGGGAGTTTTCACCCATTATTGCTTTAAAGATATTTTACATCCTTTTTATTCCTCTTCTCCTTTTGGAATTTCTATAATGTGAATAAGTTTCTTTTCATTGTGTCTCATAAACATTATAGATTTTCGTCACTCTTTAATTCTTTTGTCATTTGCTCCTCTGACTGGATAATATCAAATGTCCCATCTTCCAGTTTGCTGATTTATTCTTCTGCATGGTTGAGGCTGCTTTTGCAGCTCTTTATTGAATTCTTGAGTTATGGTATTTTTTTAGCTCTAGAATTCATTAGTTTTTTTATGCTATATCTTTGTTGAACTTCTCATTTTGTTCTTGTAATTGTTTTCCTAATTCCATTCAATTGTCTGTGTGTTCTTGTAGTTCATTAAGCTTCTTTAAAAGGACTATTCTGAATTCTTGAATGATTCATAGATCTTCACTTCTCTAGGGTCTGTTGTAGCCTTATTAGTTTCTTTCACTGGTGTCATGTTCACCTGATTTTTTTTGTGAACCTGATTCCTCATGTTGGAATCTGTGCATATGAGTAATAGGGCTCCTCTTTCAAACTTCACAGGTTTACTTTGGCAGAGATGGTTCATCACCAGTCAGCCCAGTTTGTGTTTTTGGACATGTCTGCTGGGATGTCATTGGGCAGGTTGGGCTTGCTATTAGGACCTATTTTTAAGTGAGGCAACTGTTCCAGGTAAGGGGTAAAAGGGGGGGTGTAAAACTGGCTAAGAACTGCTGGATAGGACTTCTGACGTTGTTCTCTGCCCAACTGAAACAGTAGGATTGGTTCTACAGATCCCTGGATTCTCTGGTTAGGCTTACTAGATGATCGGGACTGGGTACTTTATGGAGAGGTACTGGAGCTATGAATTAGCTTTCCTTCCCTGGCAGGGCAGCATGACGAGTCCCAGGGCCTGCACAGCTAAATGTTTGAGGACCTAAATCAGGCAGGTGTGTGCATTGAATATCCTAGTCAAGTGTAGCCAACAGTTTTGCTCTGCAGACAAGAGAAGCTATGGGCTGTGTTCTCTTTTCAAGTTCCAATGTAAGCAGGGATGTTGGATGGGCTATATAGCTTCCCCTGTGCTCTGGTAAGGTTCCATGGTTGTGCAGGCTGAAGGCTTTATTCCACAGTGAGTGGGGCTACAAATCAGTTTTCCTGCCCAGGTACAACAGAAACTGCTCTAAGGTCAGGAAGGCTTATTATTTGTGGTCTTGACTCAAGCTGACCTGTGCCCCACAGTCCTTGGCAAAACACTGCTTTGTTTGGGGGGCAATCAGGTATACCCACCCACCTTTTTGCTTAAGCATTGCAGAATTAGGAGGCAGCTTCCAGGTGTTCTCATCAACTCCGCCTGCCAGAAGGGGTTCAGAGCCAAGTTCCTCAGCTCATGGGACTAAGATTCCATTCTCCTGCCTGGGTAGGACTGGCAGGGTCCCCTTCAGACAACCCCAAATTTTCCTGGCTTTCTGGCCAGGAAGTGCTAGGTGCTACTCTCACAAAGTGAACATTTCTATAAATGAAGCCTGCACACCTGGTACTGGCTTTGCTCTGGGGGCAGCCAGCTTTGCCCATTCAAGGCTGACTTATGCAGTTTCCAGATGTCCTTGCTAGTCCTTGCTGTGAAATGAGGCTGGGATGTATGGTCCTCAGTGGGTGAGGCTATGTCTCAGTGTCTCTGCCTGGGAAGACTACTTTATAGGAGTAGCAAGACTCCTCATGTGGGGACTCAAATCAGGCAGACCTTCACACTTTCAGACTCCCTGGTCAGGTTGTGTCACTGACTTGGTTCTCCAGCTGTGCAAAGCCACTGGTTGGGACTAGACTCAGGCTTTGAAAGTAAGAATTTGTTCTGCCAAGACCCAAGTGCAGGTTTTTGGAAACCCCTCTCCACCACAATTTGATTCCCAGTGATTGAACCCCACAGATTTTTATGTGCTAACGATGGGGTTAGATCAGAGTAGGAGCTCCCACAAAGTGACCCACAATACTGGAGTAAGGCTAGATGTCACTACTGGCTGATTCTCACTAGAGGAATTTTAGGTTCAGAGGAGACCTGTGTGGTGCTGTACTAGCCTGGGGGAGGGGCACTGTAATCAATGTGCGGTTTTTCCTCTTACCCTTCCAGTACAGTCCATTTTGGGCTCTGTAGTACGGGGGTTTGCTTCAGCCTCACGCCCATATTCTAGGATTCTCTCAGTTGTGTCTTGTTCATGAATAGTTGTTGGGAGGGGGATGTCACCATCTTCGTGACATCATTCATTCTCCATGACTTTCTTATATGGGAGTTCTTGTAATGAAGTTTAAAAGTGTTTTAATATATTAGGAAATACTTCAAATATATTGAATGTTTTCATAATACAAAGAAAATAATTGTGTCAGCCCAGCTTAGTTTCCATATTACATGGCATAACGTGCATTTATCAATGAGTATGAGTTAATACATGTCAGGAATTGCTTTATGTGATAGAAACACAGCAATGAATGAGTGTCAGCTCAAACAACAGACATCTTCGCTGACCAAAGTACCTAAAGTAGAATCATTTTCCAACCATTTACTGACTTTTCATTTTGCCTTATTTGTATTCACAGATGTTATAACAAAGTATAAATATATTTAACTGTTTTTTACTCCCACACCGAAATCTTTAGGCAGGGATTCAGGTTTTTATTCATTTTTTTCTTTCTAAAGTTTAAATGGAATCCTAAAATCAACTCATTTAGAAATGGTATTAAAATTATTACCAGATATTATTGATTGGGATGGAAAAATTACTTAGTGGTTTAGTTACATAAATGAAGACTAGCTTTTAGAAATAAAAATAGTTGAAGATTTAATTAAGATGTTAAATTGTAGAAATAAGTCATAATCATAAAATTTAATCAAAGAGACTGAATTGTACTGTAATGTTCTTTTCACTTTATAGTGCCTGATATTTAAGGGAAAAATAGGTATCACTTCATTTGTGATTTATCTATATGTAGCATACTACCTTCCAGTCTTATTAGTGGAGCATTTTGGCGGGGAGGAAGTGCCTGGGTGGCACAGTCAGTTAAGCGTTCAACTCAGGTCATGATCTCAGGATCATGGGATCAAGCCCTATGTCAGGGCTCCACGCTCAGTGCAGAGTCTTCTTGAGTTTTCTATCCCTCTCTCTCTGCCCCTCATGCCTGCTTTCTTGTTCTCTAAAATAAATACATCTTTTTAAAAAAAGCATTTTTGGACTAATTCAGTGTTAGTGCCTAGTGTATTAAAATGTTTTACATTATTAACTATTCTTTTTTACCACTAATTTATAAGATCACTTTTCAGAGCCTTAAGTTTCTGATCATGTATGCATCTAATAGGTGCTATCCTCATTGCATCTTAGAATATATAAAACATCACATTAGCAATTGAGTTCTGTACAGAATATGCATTTGAGAACTAGGGCGTGGCTGTCTGATGCTGGTTTATACTTCTGGGATGAGGAAGGAAACTAAGGGAAAGAGTGTTTCATTGGGAAACTCAAAGTAGGTTTCTAGAAAGATATCAGAAAACCTTTTGCGGCTATGGTTTCCCCACTGATAAAAGACTAGCAGTCAGTATGGATCTTTAATTTTTATTTTTTCTGAGTAGTACAAGAAATTGGAGGAATTGTGAAATTACTTTTACTTGTTCCTTTGTATGTTGGCATTGAAGAAAGTTATTTCTACCATTAGAATTGAGACTAGATGCTTTTACACAATCATGTCTTAGAGAAAATTAGAATATTGGAGAATGTAATGTATTTTAAAATTTTAGGATTCAGGATGGAAATTTTGAATTTGAAATGATAGAATTCATGGTAATGATAAAATTTTTGAAAATTATTGAAATACCTATACTCCTTTGTATATATCATTTTTAAATATTTTGATAATTTACAATACCTGTGAATACAGACTATTCATTCTAAAATACTTGCTGCATATTGTGCTGTGCTATAATTGAACTGCTCCTCCTTCCTTAAAGTGAATCTGTTTCTACCTTTATTCCTGAAATTCAAACATTTTCTGGGGATTTTTTTTTTTTTTTGGCTATTTTAGGTGATAGTGACCAACCTCAGTCATTAATCATTTATATCAGGAAAAAAAATAACAACCTCTCCACTACATACCTTTTTTCAGTCCAGAGTCATTTCAGTTCATTTCTGATGCTAAAATACCAAGATGTACCATATTCATGAATAGCTGACAGCACTGTTACATTTTCCCCATAGAATTATTGTAAATAAGTATATTTGAGGCTTTTAGTAACAAAGCTTACTTTTTGATCACAGTTTTCCTGACAGTAAAATATATGGCATTTGAAATGATTATTCTTTGCAAGCAGCACTTTTTGTATTTGCTAGAGTAACTACTTCTGGGTTAATTGTGCCTGTTATGAAAAGAAGATCCTTAAATTATAAAGTCTCAGTCTCACACTTTTCAGAAATAAATCATGTTAAATGACAGCCATTGAAAACCCAGAAATGTAGAATTCAGATTGTTACATGTAACGCTGAAAATATATTCCCATTAAAACCCTAAGTCATGTATTCCTATTCTGTTCATTTGTTTTTTCTCACTTGTGCTTAGTCAGGAGTCCCATATATTAAAAAAAAAAAAAAAAAAAGTAATGTAGACCTAATTTCTCTTTGAAATGCATGATTCTTTTTATTATGTTCAGTTATCCACTGTATAGTACATCATTTGTTTTTGATGTAGTGTTCAATGACCTTAACACATTGTATTGCATTCACAGAGTAATGCTCTAAGAGTTGCTGGAGGGCACATTTCCTCATTTTAAAAGTAATGAATATTTAGATCAGTTTCTTTCATATTTGTAAGTATCCAAAACTGGAAGGAGAAGCAAAATAAACAGCATTGGAAATGTAAAATTAATGACTTTAATTAAAACATTTTGCAATCCTTATGTATAATCTTAAGTATTATGATTATTGTTACTAGCTTTTACATATAGCTAGCCTTTACAAATAAAAGTGTTGGTGCTAGTTCTAAAACCACTTTCCAAGATAAGATTATATACCTGCATACCAGAAAAGGATAATGAAAATGTTTAACATTTGAATATGGAAACAAATACGTAGACATTGCATGTTTATAGCAATATAGAAAATTAGTGAAGCAGAAATACTGGAAGTATATGACAAAATCTGTGAAAACACAGAGGAGCCTAACCCTTTGATTATAAATATGTATACTGAAAATTAAAGTAGGTTATGTGGGAAGGAAAAAAAAAAGCCCTTGAAACTTAAATAGTTTCACCTGTAAAACTTTGTATGACACCAGGCTTGATTGATAGCAGCATCTTTTGTTCATAGAACCAAATGGCTAACTGACAAATGGTTGTATTCCAAACTTCTATTTATAGGTCAGATGTTAGTTTCTCTACAGCTCCCCAAAGAAACAAATGGTTGGCTTATAACAACTCTAGTTATGTATACAGATGAGGAAATATTATGCATTTGTAAAAGAGGATTTGGTTAATCTTTTTAATCTGCATTAACATTATTACATAGTATTTATAATTCTTATTGAAAACAATATCTTGATACTATTCTTTCTCTTTCAGGTTCTAAAACTATGCAGACTTCAAAACACTACCTCAGAACACTGAGCAGACCAAAAATAAGAATGAAATTATTGGTAATCAGATTATTCTGTTGGTCGTCTCATTAAAGATTTAAGATTTCAATACATGCATATATTGATATTGTATGACAGTCATGCTTTTAAATTTTTTAAGTTATTTTTGACAGTTTTAAATGTTTTATCAATATATCTGAATGGATCACCTTCTAGTCAATTAAATCATTGGATATTGCCTGAGAAATACACCTTATAAGCCACTGAAGCCCAAGTACACCTCTTTGTTTCTGAAGTGCATCTCCAATTTAAATAGAACTTAGTATAAATTACCATAACTTAATCTATGTTTGTATGTGCCTTTCATTCCCATTTCTGTAATGCCCAAACTATGTATTTCTTCCTTTTTAAATATTACTTATGATTCTCCCCAAAACTTTCTCCTTTAAGAAGCCCTCTACATTACTCTTCAGAATGGAGAATTTCATTCCTCTAAGCCACCACTTCACTTTATTTCCACTCATTTATCACAATTAGTTTTTTGTTTAACCACTGCTACTCAAATTACCTCTCTTAATAAAAAATGCTATCAATTATATTACCTTTCACCTCATTGCAGGAATAAGATCTAAGGTAATAATTTATATACACTATGATATATATTTATAATGTTAAAAATTATAATTATTTTTATAGTATTTTTTTAAATTTTTTATATTTTTTTGTTAGTCACCATACAGTACATCCCTAGTTTTTGATGTAAAATATATATATAATTATGATTAAATTTGAAAACTGATTTGTTGTATAATTTTTTGAGACTTTTAAAAACTGCTTTACAACTTTGGTGTCTTTATACAAATTTATTATTTTACTGTTCTATAGATCAGACATGAAAAAATGAGTTTCCCTGGGTTAAAACTTAAGTACTGGCTTGGCTCCATTCCTCCTATCTGGAGGCTTTTGGGGAGAATCATTTCATTGCCTCTTCCAGCTTTTTGAGGCTGGCCATATTCCTAAAATCCTGGCCCCTTCCTCCATTTTTAAGGCCAGCAATATAAGATCTTTATAAATATTCAGCCATAGTCACATGTCTCAATTATAGCCAGGGACATTCCTTTTAATGATCTATAATTAAATTGGGCCCAACTGGATAATGCAAATAATCCCCAGATTCTTACTTTTTTAATTATTTTAGAGAGAGAGAGGAGGGACAGAGAAATTCAAGCAGACTCTGCACTGAGCATGGAGCCCCATGACCCTGAAATTATGACCTGAGCTGAAACCAGGAGTTGTACCTTTAACAACTGTGTGACCCAGGTGCCCCCCCAAATCCTTATTCTTAAAACATATCTGTCATGTAAGATAAAACAGTCACAAATTCCTGGGATTGGGGATAGGATATCTTTAGGAGGCTAATATTTTGCCCACCACAAGTAAATTTACTCACTATATATCAGTTGATGAAAAGTCAACAACTACTTGAAAAACAAAAAACAAAACTTGAAAAATACAATATTTAAAAAAAACTGAAGGAATTCATTAATAAATGGACTCTGTCCTTAGGGAGCTTTTTATTTTAGTAGGTTAGAGTGTGAACCATAAATAAATGCATACTGTGTGAAAAGTGGTATAGAAATACACAGCTGTGTAAGAGTATAGTGAATGTTTTATCCAAGGGAGTAGTAATTTAAATAGGGTACTTACACAAGGTGTCCATGAAAAACTGAAGTTGAAAGAAAAAGTACAATGAAGTCAGTCATCAGATGAGCCTTCAGAAGATATGAACAAAAATATTCTGCAAGATGAAATGAAACAATATTTAAAGAAATACCAAAAAAAACCATTGTTCCTGAAGCATAGTAAGCAAGAAGATATAACATGTGCAAAAATTTATCTAAGATTTTATTTATTTGACAGAGAGAGACAGCGAGGGAGGGAACACAAGCAGGGGGAGTGGAAGTGGGAGAAGCAGGCTTCCTGCCAAGCAGAGAGCCCGTTGAGGGGCTCGATCCGAGGACCCCGGGATCATGACTTGAGCTGACCGCAGACGCTTAACAACTGAGCCACCCAGGCGCCCCTCTATCTATCTATATGAGGTCAGATCAGAAGCAGATATAACATGTCAGGGATCAGAGTTGGAGATGGTCTCCAGCAACAGGTTGTTAGTGCGAACCCTGGAACGCAGTGTTCCAGAGGGATCCACAAGTGGAAGCCAAGTTGGAGGGTAAATGAGGTAAAATAATAAACAAGATAGTGCTATATCTAGAAAGCAAGGTGAATAAGTGTCAAGGAGTGATCAACTGTATTTACACGGGTGATTTACCAACACTTAAAATAAGAGATTCTAAAAATTGATACAAATATACTTTAAACATTTTAGGTTTACTTAAACATCCACTGATGTGGTAGACAAGCCTTTTTATTTCCATCCAGTTCATTAATAAAAGTGGAATGTAAATGGGAAAATATTCATGATTTTTCTCTGGCAGAAAGCTCTTTTTTACAGTTGTCATATTCACACCTAATGCTATAATGTATATTTTCTAGTGGCTTTTCCAAACTATTTGCATTAATGCAAAAACTCTTTTCTTCTTTACAGTCATATTTTACCACTTTATTTAATAAGTATAATGGACATGAACAGGTTTGAAATATAACTTGATAGTTAATGAAAGCAGACATGTAAGGATATAGGTTTTATAGACTAATAATGCCCTATGAGCTGTTGTCAACGGGTTGGTTTTATAAGAACTTTAGAGTGTTTGTTAATGAAATGAGTAGGTAAATGAAGGGTAAGAAGACCTGTAATACCTACCAGATGTTAGTGTTAAATGAATACAACATTGCAGGGTGCTTTGAAATGGTTATACCTAGTTATCACCTAAAACTAGTAAAGTCAATCAAGTTACTGTTTAAAAAAAAAAAAAAAAGTCAGCAGAGGGATTAAGTAAATTGCCAAAGTCAAATTTGTCATAGTATTGGGATGCCTGGGTGGCTCAGTTAAACATCTGCTTTTGGCTCAGATCATGATCCCAGGGTCCTAGGATCAAGTCCCACATCAGGCACCTTGCTCAGCAGAGAGCCTGTTTTTCCCTCTGCCTGCTGCTCCCCCTGCTTGTGCTCGCTCGCTCTGACAAATAAAATCTTTTGAAAAAAAGTGGGGCGCCTGGGTGGCTCAGTTGTTAAGTGTCTGCCTTCGGCTCAGGGCGTGATCCCAGCATTCTGGGATCGAGCCCCACATCAGGCTTCTCCTCTGGGAGTCTGCTTCTTCCTCTCCCCTCCCCCTGCTTGTGTTCCCTCTCTCGCTGGCTGTCTCTCTGTCAAATAAATAAATTAAAAAATCTTTAAAAAAAAATTGACACAGTATTGACAATATTTGAACACACAAAGGTGGAACCCAAATTCCAACCTTTTCTCTATGAAATATCTCTATAAAAGTTTTACCTTAATTTGAAACAGTCTTAAAGGACAGTTTTTATGATTGGAAAATCTTATTTTGAATCAAATGTAAACAGTTTAAAACATTTTAAAGTATATATTAAATGACAATATTTTTTAATGGATCCCATCTAAGATGGTACAGTATCTTACAGGCAATAAATTCAAATATTTGGCATATATAATGACTTTTCCTGTCTGAAAACAATTTAATGAAAATAATTTTAGTCTTTACATTTATAAAAATGTAACTACGATTTGTTTTTTAGTTGGCACTTTTTATGAAACTGCAGTGCCATCTTCATTTGATAAAGTTTTAGCTGCAGACTAAAATGAATTGATAGCAGTTAGCAAGGAGAAAATCAATGAAGTAGAAAAAGGCATCTTAATCATGGGAAAACACATTTTCCTTGGAAAAGAGTCATTATATTATAAGGCATCTTTTTAATTTTCCTCAGTAAGCTTTTCAAAGAACATTGAAGGTCATATAAAAATGTAAGCTATATTCTTACATCTTTTTGTTAATAAAAATGTTTCAAACCCACTTTAAATAGCACTTTTCTTTCCAATACGGTTAACATTTGTCCTGTAACCCCCTCTTCTCCTTTGTTTCTATGTTCTAATACTATTCTTTACCCTTTTCTTTTGATAACTACTGTGACCTAGTGCTGGGCTACTGACATAATCCAGAAAAATTTATGCTGATATTTTAAGAATTTGTTTAGAATCTATTTGAACTAGAGTTTTCTTTGTATTTTCACTGATATAATTAACAAAGAATAAGCTGCATATGTACCTGGGAAGCCATCACCACAATCAAGTTAATCAGCATCTCCTTTATTCTCAAAAGTTCCTTGTTCCAGAGAAAGGCTGGAAGATGGCTGCAGAAGGACTGTAGGCTCACCTCATTACATGAATACAACTAGATAACTATCAAATCATCCCATATATCCCAGAAATTGACCTGAAGACGGGCAGAACAAACTCCACAACTAAAGGGAGAGAAGAGGCCATATGGAAGAAGGTAGGAAGTGTGAAATGCATCATGGCCACTGCTGTGGGGGATAGAGAGCCATGGTCACAAAGAAGGGTGAAAGACTAACACACAGAGGAGTACACAGGAAAAACAAATTCCTGTAGCAATTGGCTTGGAAAGTGAGAGGAGCTGAATTTTGTGAGTTCTTGTAACCAATGGGGCGTAAGACCTGAAATTTTAAAAGTCAGTGTGCTTGGCTCAGGGAGAGCTCAGAGGGTATTGAGGCTGCTGTTGAAAAAGCAGGGCCATAGCCTGGGAACATATAGCATTGAAACAGTGACCTGAAGAGCTCCTGGGGTACACACTTCAGTCATCTCAGAGCACACCAGAGAGACAGTGTTCATGGAGAGAACCCTCTGTGAATAAAGGAACTTGCTGGTCCCATTTTCCCCTCCCACCCCTCAGCCTAAGCACAGGGCCACCTGCAGGAACACGTACAGTGGCCATACTTGCAACTCTAAGCCCTCCCTGAAGAAGAACCTCCCTTTCCAGTCACACTTGCTTCAGTCCCAGCTTGGTGGGCCCTACCCCCAGAAGAATGGCCCAAATCCCTGCTCATACCATGTCTTCCAACATGGGAGTTTTCTGGAGCCTCGGTTCCAGTGAAAGTGGCAATAGGTCTCATTTCACAAATAGACAAGAGGACACCTGGTTAAAACATGCCACACGTGTGGGTAGTGTTTGGTTCCTGGGCTAACAGGCAGAGAGAGGCTCTGCAGATAACTGGTCTGAAGGATAAAGTGGCCAAGACAAAACAGCAGACCATAAACAGCACACCCTGGAGACACTTCTGCAAGTGCCAGTTCCTGGGGAACAGGGAATACTATACTGTGGGGCACTACAGGACCTCTTCTTCCTAACATATAGAAATAGGCACAGAGTCTTACCTCTCTGGCTATGGCCTTGTCCCGTCTTTCATTTGGGATAAATTCCTCAGTTTCCTCATTTTATGCAAGCGCAACAGATATAAGCAGAGGAATGAATTAATGAGCTAGAAGATAAAGTAATCAAACTGAATTAAAAAAAAAGAATTACATAAAATAAAATTAGGTAGGGAACTCAGTGATTCCATCAAACATAGTAGTAATATTTGTATTTATAGGAGTCCCAGAAGAAGAAAGGAGAGAAAAGGGGGCAGAGAATTTATTGGAAGAAATAATAGCTGAAAACTTCCCTGACCTGGGGAAGGAACAGATAACCACATTTAAAAAAAAAAAAAAAATCCCATCAAAATCAACAAAAGTAGACCCACACTAAGACACATTGTATTTAAATAGGCAAAATATAAAGAGAAATTTTTTAAAGCAGAAAGACAAAAGACAGTATCTTACAAGGGAAAATCTAGAAGGCTGGCAACAGCTTCTTCAATAGCAACTTTATAAGCCAGGATGCAGTGGCATGATATATTCAGTGATCTGAAAGGGGAAAAAAATGCAGTCAAGAATAGTCTATCTAGCAAAGCTATCAGTCTGAATAGAAGGAGATATAAAGAGCTTCCCAAAAAACTAAAGGAGTTCATGATCAGTAAACCAGCCCTGTATGAAATATTAAAGGGGACTCTTAGAGTGGGAAGCAGAGACACAAAGTCACAGTATAAATGTAGGAAACACAAAAGCCATAAAAATATTTCTATAAAAATGAGCCTATAAATGCACAAAATAAAAAGATATATAACATTCACCTAAAACATGGAGAGTAGAGGAATAAGAATGGGTTCAAACTTAATGTAGACTGCTATGTGCAGAAGAGGTTTTATACAAACCGACTGGTAATCATATCAAAACTAATACACATGCAAAGAAAAAAAAGAAAAATTCAAATAAATCACTTAAAATCAGAACATGAGAGAAAGACAACGGGTCAGAGAAAATCTTCAGAAACAACCACAAACAAATGACAGTAAATACAATCTATTAATAACTACTTTGAATGTAAAGGAACTAAATGCTCCAATCAAAAGACATATGGTGACAGAATGGGTAAAAAGCAAGACCCATCTATGTGCTGCTTACAAGACACATATTGCAAACCTAAAGACACCTGCAGATGGAAAGTGAGGGGATGGGGAAACATTTATCATACAGCTGGATGTCAAAAGAAAGCCAGAGTAGCAATACTTATATCAGACAAAGTAGACTTTAAACCAAAGACTGTAACGAGACAAAGAAAGACGCTATATAATAATAAAGGGGATAATCCAACAAGCAGCTTTAATAATTGTGAATATTTATGTGTCCATCATAGGAGCACTCAAATACATAAAAACAGTAACAAACATAAAATAAGTAATCAATAGTAGTACAATAATAGTAAGGGACTTTAACACCTCACTTATATCAATGGACAGATCATCTAAGTGGAAAACCAACAAAGAAACCATGGCTTTGAATGACATACTAGAACAGATGGATTTAACAGATACATTCAGAAAAGTCCGTCCTAAAACATTGGAATACATATCCCTTTCAAGTGCACATGGGACACTCTCCAGAATAGATCACTTATTAATTAGCCACAAAATAAACCTCAATGAATTCAATGAATTCAAGAATATCAAAACATAGCATGAATCTCTTCTGACCACAACACTATTAAACTAGAAGTCAGCCACAAGGAAAAATCTGGAAAGAGCACAAATACATGGAAGTTAAATAACATGCCACCAGATAAAGAAATTTAAAAGTACATGGAAACAAATGTAAACAGTTCAAAACCTTTGGGATACAGCAAAAGCAGTTCTAAGACAAAAGTTTATAGCAAAATAGGCCTATCTCAAGGAGCAAGAAAAATTTCAAACAACCTAACCGTATACCTAAAGGAGCTGAAAAGAACAAAACCCAAAACCAGCAGAAGGAAATAATAAAGATTAGAGCAGAAATAAATGATACAGAAACTAAAAAAATAATAGAACGAAACCCAGGAGGTGGTTCTTTGAAAAAAATCAATAAAATTAATAAAACTCTAGATATATGAAGAAAAGAAGAAAAAAAATCGAAAATCACAAATGAGAGGAGAAATAACAACCCATACCACAAAAATAGAATCCTAGAGTATTATGAAAAACTATATGCCAATAAATTAGATAACCTAAAAGAAATAAATTCCTAGAAACATATAAACTACCAAAACCGAAACAGGAATAGAAAATTTCAACAAACTGATAACCAGCAAAGAAATTAAATCGGTAGTCAAAAAACTGCCAGCAAACAAAAGTCTAGGAACAGATGGCTTCGCAGATTAGTTCTACCAAACATTTAAAGAAGAGCTAATACCTGGTCTTCTCAAACTATTCCAAAAAAAAAAAAAAATGAAAGAGAAAGGAAAACTTCTAAATTCATTCCATGAAGCCAGCATTACCCTGGTACCAAAACCAGATAAAGACACCACTAAAAAAGAGAACTACAGACTGATATCCCTGATGAACATAGATGCAGAAATACTCAACAAAATACTAGTAAACTGAATTCAGCAGTACATTAAAGAAATAGTTCACCATGATCAAATGAGATTGATTCCTGGGGTGCAAGGGTGGTTCAATATTCATAAATCAACATATTACATCAATAAAAGGATAAAAACCGTATGATCATTTCAGTGGATGAGGAAAAAGGATCTGACACAGTACAACATCATTCATGATAAAAGCCCTAAACAGGGTAGGTTAAGAGGAAATGTAATATAATAAAGGCCATGCTTGAAAAACCCACAGCTAACATCATGTTTCATGGGGGGAAAAAGTACTCTTTTCCCGTAAGATCAGGAACAAGTCAAGGATGTCCACTCTCACAACATTTATTCAACATAGTTCTGGAAGTCCTAGCCACAGCAGTCAGACAACAAAAGAAAGAAAAGGCATCAGAATTGGTAAGGAAGAAGTAAAACTTTCACTATTTGCAGGTGACATGATACTTTATGTAGAAAACCTGAAAGATTCTACCAAGAAACTACTAGAACTGATTAAAAAAAAAAGCTGCAGGATACAAAATCAATGTACAGAAATCTGTTGTAGTTCTATACACCAATAATGAAATAGCAGAAAGAAAAATTAAGAAAACAATCCCATTTACAAATGTACCAAAAATAATATCTTATATATCTTTATCTTATTATCTTATAATATTATCTTCTATGTTATATCTTATTTTTGGGATATTTGTGGTATAATATAATACATTATTTTTGGTGCAATTGTAAATGGGATTGCTTTCTTAATTTCTCTTCCTGCTGCTTCATCATTGGTATACAGAACTGCAATAAATTTAATCTGTACATCTCTATATTATTCACTAGCATAATGTTGTTTGAAAAAAAAGGAATGCCCTTGGGGCGCCTGGGTGGCACAGAGGTTAAGCTTCTGCCTTCGGCTCAGGGCGTGATCCCGGCGTTATGGGATCGAGTCCCACATCAGGCTCCTCCGCTATGAGCCTGCTTCTTCCTCTCCCACTCCCCCTGCTTGTGTTCCATCGCTCGCTGGCTGTCTCTATCTCTGTCGAATAAATAAATAAAATCTTTAAAAAAAAAAAAAAAAGAAAGAAAAAAAAGGAATGCCCAGAAGATAACATAGACCATTGTTGTCGTCTTTGTAAGTTTCACAACAAAAACCTCAACATATTGTGTGGCTAAACAAATATACATGATCAAATTTTAAAAATGGTTATTTTTCCAAGTATTAGGATTATGTTCAATCCGAGGGTGGTATCTGGATGAGCTTGAGGGGAAGACAAAATGTTTAGTATTGGCAGCATTCTGAATTTGGGAGTTAAATGGTAGCTATTATAATTATATCTAATTATTTGATAAAATTTAAATAATACAAATAGGCACATGATCAGTTTTAACAGTATGGTACAAAATGAATTTTTTCTAATCCTGAGGTCTATAAAATATTATAAAAATAACAAAACAGGTAGTTTAATAGAAGGTGATACTAGAAAACTAGTTAGTTTTATATGAGGAGTTCATCTCAAAATGGGACATTATGGTCCAGTAAACAAATACTTTCTGAAGTTATGTTTTGTGTAGGTGTGTAAATGTGTGTGTGTGTGTAGATAGGTATATATATGTGTGTGGGTGTGTGTATGCAAATGACATTTTGGAGGAATATATATATGTGTGTGTAAAACTAGTCTGACATGGGTAATACATGGCTGACTCATAATTCAATTGACATTTTTTAACATATACGTGTGTTTATTTTTTATTTAAAAGATTTTATTTGAGAGAGAGTGAGCGAGTGAAAGAGAGCATGAGCAGTGGGGAGGGGCAGAGGGAGAGAGAGATGCAGGCTCCATGCTCAGCTTGCATGACAAGTGATGCAGGGCTCAATCCCAGGACCCCCGGTTCATGACCTGAGATGAAGGCAGACGCTTAACTGACTGAGCCACCTGGGCTCTCCCACATATGTGTATTTATAAAAGTATATAATATGTATAAAATTTATATATAGATAACATAGATGTGATGTTAAAAAGTACCTCACATAAACAATTTGCAGCAAAGAAAATCCAGAAGGCTAACTAGTAGGAGTTGATCTATTCACATATTTACAAAAACTAAAAAAAAACTGTCAATGCAATTGCTGAAAAGGTTGTGAAGTACATGAAAACTCATGCTGGTCAATGCAACTGTCCTAGAAGATAATTCAGTATAATGCTCTCAAATGTATACACTATGACACCACAATTCTGCTATTGGAAATAGAGCCCAGAAAAGTCTCACAAAGTACTTGAGAAAATATTAATGGAGATAGTCACCTTTGTGTTTTGGTGATTTGTTCAAAGCAAGCAATATTCAGGTTTGATCAATGGGAAAGTGTAAAAGGAAAATACCATTCATGCAACAAGTGACAAGTAATAAAATAAGAGTGCCCTTGTATAGTTGAAAGGAAACACTTTTGGGGCACCTGGGTGGCTCAGTAAGTTAAGCATTTGTCTTCAGCTCAGGTCATGGTCCCAGGGTCTTGGGATCGAGCCCTGCGTGGGGCTTCCTGCTCAATGGGCAGTCTGCTTCTCCCTTTGCCTCTCCCTGGTTTATGCTCATGTGCTCTCTCTCTAAAAATGGGTGAAATCTGAAAGAGAAGGAAGGAAGGAAAGGTAAGAAAGGAAGGGAAGGAAGGAAACAGTTTTGATAGTAAAAGAGGAGGGATGAAGCAAACCAGAACAATAGGTTTGCATAAAACTGACAAATAATTCTATCAAAAGATGTTATTGAGGTATAGTGAGCCTCTAAGTATAGTTTTTCTTGTAATGCTATTGCTTCAAGGGAAGATGAAGCAATGAAAGTTTCTCAGTAGAATAGTCTTAAGTTATTTATAATATTTAGTAATAATAAGTAACATTTTGGGCACTCCCTTGTTCAAGGTACTTATCTATATTTACATTTATTATATACAATTAAAATTTATTACAACACAGTGAGAATATATGATTATTCTTAATTTTATTAGAAAATAGAACTTCAGAAAATTCAACTTGCTTACGTTCATGCAGGATTAAACCACATTCTGATTTTCCAGGCTGTGCTATTAACTATCAAATGAAAAAAATCATACTGGAAATTCAAAGATAAAGTTATTTGTAACATTTTTCTGAAAAACAAACTTTTGTTACCAGACAAGTGCCCATCAAAAATGAACCCTATTCCATTATCTTTTTTCTCTATATATAACATTTGAATTTCTAGTATTTTCCACATCTTAACCTTTTAACTTCTATCAATGCTTTTGAAATACAATTTTTATGTCTATAATAACATTTTATATCTATAGTTCCTTATTAAATCATCTTGTTCAATCTTTATAATAACCATATGAAAGTGTTATCAACCTTTTATATTACCTACAGCTCAAAGAATTTTTAACCAAGATCATACTACTAATAAATGGTAATATACCAAGCGTAGAAATTAATTCTTTTGAGAATTCCGTATGTAGTCTTATATTATCCAAAATTTTTTACACTAAGCCAGTGGTTTATAGAGCTCTTAGGCTAGAAGAGACTTTCTCTTTTTGAAATTTAAAGAAATAATAAAACACTGAAAGTTCAAAACATACATATTTTTTAGCAGAGAAATAGTGTTCTACAAAATGCAAGACTTTAATGTCCACATGAGCTTAAAACATTCCTGATCTCAATCGAATATAAGGATACCTCAAGTGCCAGTATACAAATATTCTCAGAATTTCCAAATAAAGCAAATTAAAGGTACATTTCTAGACTGCAAAGATTATTTAGTCAGTTGAAGTGAGCCTGCAATGGAAGTTTTTAACATTGATTTTATGTGGTATTAGAGCTTATAATAGTTCATGAACATATATAAGGCCAGAACAGTAGATACTACTGTTGAAATCTAATTAGGATATATTACTATATGTAATTGAAAATGAAAACCACTGGAATTTTACTCATTTTCATATATATATATAACAATTTTAATTTTTTTATATTAAAGAACTATTTTACTAATGATATTAACTAGAGTCAATATAGAAGAAAAAAAAATTCCAACTAGTCTCAAAACAAGGACTTTTTTTTTCTATATTCTTTAGGTATATGCTAGAAGGGATGAAAAGAGACAAACACAGGGTTACGTGCTCAACAGTCAGTTGAATGGTATTGATAATTCTTTTAAATAACATGTATTTCCATATTTTAAATATAATTCAAGATAATAAAATTAAATTCTGCATTAAAATTTATAACCTAATTTGAATATATATACAAGGACATAACATGGCCTTTTTGACTCTAAAGTGATACAGATATTTAATTAGCTTAAACAGGGGTCCTTTTCTCTGTTAATGCCATAGTGTTCCATAGGCTGTACTTTAAATACAATAAAAGAAAAAATATATATATTTTCTGAATTGCATATAGCATATTTTTGATTAGAGAATTTTAATGTGAAATATAAAGTGTTAAATTCTTTTTATAAAATTTAGGGTCTAAAAGGCTAAATAAGAATTTCATGGTTGGGGCACCTGGGTGGCGCAGTTGGTTGGGTAAGCATCCAGCTCTTGGTTTTGGCTCAGGTTGTGATCTGAGGATCCTGAGATCCAGACCTGTTTTGTTCAGGCTCTGTGCTCAGCATGGAGTCAGCTTGACATTCTCTCTCCCTCTCCTTTTGCCCCTCCCCATGTTCTTTCTCTCTCGAATGAATCTTTAAAAAAAAAAAAAAAGGAAGCTAAATAACATAACTCAGCCACAGTAAAGGAGGCATGCTCTCATAAGAAATATAACTGAGAAAACACTCATTTCCTGTATTCTAATTGACTTAGAAATATTTTGAGTAATGAAGCACTGAGTTTATCATTAAAATGCCTCATTCACTGCTTAAACATTAAACTTTATTTGAAATATTTTTAAACTATAAAAGTTACAAGAGCAGTACAACAAAATTCTGCATCTGCTACACAGATCCACAAATTTTTAATTTTTCTACTTTTGCATTATTTTCTGTGCTTTACAGATATATACTTTCATACATACGGGCATGCACATCTATAGATTTTTTTGTTTCTATGTGCTACAAAGTTATACCTCAAAATACTATTAATTACTCAAGATGAAACGTAAAGTTTAACCCACAGCAGTGCATAAAACAATCCTAACAAAATGGATTTAGAACAAGGATAGAGAAATCTTGATACTATTTTCCATAGTGGCTGCACTAATTAATATTCTCATTAGCAGTGCCTGCAGGTTCCCATTTTTCCACATCCTTGTCAACACTTGTTACTTCTTTGATAGTGGCCATTAGGACAGGTGTGAGGTGCTATCTCATTGTGGTTTTATTTGGACTTTCCTGATAGTGATCTTTCATAGTCCTTTTACCATCTGTAGTACTTCTTTGAAAAAAAAAATGTATATTCAGGTCTTCTTCCCATTTATTAAGTGGATTGCTGTTATTGAGCTGTATGAGTTCTTTACATGTTTTGGATATCAGTACCTTATTGGATCCATTATTGCAAGTATCTTCTCTCATACAGTAGGTTGCCTTTTTATTTTGATGGTTTCTTTTACGGTGAAAAAGCTTTTGCTTTTGTTGCCCTTGCCTGAGGAGACATAACAATATATATGTTAAGGTAATATATCTTCTATAAGACTGATGTCAAACAAGTTACTGCCTATGTTTTCATCTAGTTTCATGGTTTCAGGTTTTGCATTTAGGTCTTTAACCCATTTTGAGTTCATTTTTGTACGTGGTGTAAGAAAGTGGTACAGTTTTCCCAACAACATTTATTGAAGAGACTGTCCTTTTCCCATTGGATGTTCTTGCATCCTTTGTTTTAGATTGACCATATAAGTGTGAATTTATATCTAGGCTGTTTCATTGATCTATGTGTCTTTTTTGTGCCCGTATCATAGTGTTATGGTAACTGTTCCTTGTAGTATAGTTTGAAATCTAGGAACATGATGCCTCCAGCTTTTTCTTTCTCACGATTATTTTGAGGGGCACCTTAGT
This sequence comes from Ursus americanus, assembly GCF_024610735.1. NCBI lineage: Eukaryota > Metazoa > Chordata > Mammalia > Carnivora > Ursidae > Ursus > Ursus americanus. The sequence goes on from NC_142139.1 coordinate 11,519,656, forward strand.
AGTATTGTTGGATGGGCACCTAACTCTTGGTTTTGGCTCAGGTCATGATCTCAGGGTTGTGAGATTGAGCTCCATGCTCAGTGCAGCCGGCTTGAAACACTCTCCCTCTGCGACCCCCCCCCACTCCTGCTCTCTCTCAAATCAATAAAAATCTTTAAAGATTGCTTTGATAATTCAAAGTCTTTGTGGTTCCATACATATTTTAATTTTACTTAAATTCTGTGAAAAATTCTATTGGTATTTTGGTAAGTATTACATTGAATCTATAGATTGCATTGGGTAGTGTGGACATTTTAGCAATATTTTTCCATTTGTTTCACCTTCAATTTCTTAATGTCTCAGTTTTCAGAGCACAGGTATTTCATCTTTTTGGTTAAATTTATTCCTAGGTAATGGATAAAGACGATGTGATATATACACACATACATACATACACACACAATGGAATACTACTCAGCCTTCAAAAAATGAAATCTTGCCATTTGCAACAACATGGATGGAACTATAGGGTATTATGCTAAGCAAAATAAGTCAATCAGAGAAAGGCAATTATCATATAATGTCACTCATATGTGGAATTTAAGAAACAAAACAGAGGATCATAGGGGAAGAGAGGAAAAAATAAAACAAGATGAAACCAGAGAGGGAGACAAACCATAAGAGACTCTTAATCATAGGAAACAAACTGAGGGATGCTGGAGGGGTGTGGGGTGGGGGGATGGAATAACTGGGTGGTAGACATTAAGGAGGGCATGCGATGTAATGAGCACTGGGTATTATATAAGACCTCTACCTCTGAAATCAATAATACATTATATTTTAATTAATTGAATTTAAATTAAGAAAAAAAATGAAAAAAAAATATTCCTAGTTGCCTTACTATTTTGATGCAATGGTAAATAGAAGTGTTTTGTTTTCTTAATTTCTCTTACTGATAGGTTGTTACTACTGTGCAGAAATGCAATAGAATCTGTGTATTGATCTTGTATCCTGCAACTTACTGAATTTTTTTATTCTAACGGTTTTTGGTGGAGTCTTTAGTGTTTTCTATATATAGTATCATGTCTTCTGCAAATAGTGACAGTTTTACTTTTCCCTTTGCAATTTGAATGCCTTTTATTTATTTTTCTTGCTCTGGCTAAGGCTTCTAATACTATGTTAAAAGTGGTAAGAGTGGGTATCTTTTTCATAATCCTAAAATTAGAGGAAATGGTTTCAGTGTTTCACTATTGAGTATGATATTAGCTGTGGATTTGTCATATATGGACTTTATTATGGAGTATGTTCCCCGTTTACTTTGCTGTGAGTTTTTATCATAAGTGAATGCTGAATTTCATCGAATGTTTTTTTTCTCTTTATACTGAGATATGATTTTTACTCATGTATTATGTGAACTGGAAAGTCAGTAAGTGAAATAAAACAGGAAAATTTCTAAATACATAAAAGTAGAAAACACAATTCTAAATAACCCATGTGTCAAACAGGACATCTCAAAAATTAAAAATATAAAACTGAATGAAAATTAAAAACATATCAAATATATCACATAGCTAAAGAAGTACTAAGAAAATGTCTGCTATTACACTGGAAAAGAAGGACATTCTCAAATATAAATCTGAGTTCCTCACCAGGAATCCAGGAAAAGAGAATTAAAAAAAAAAAATGCAGGAGGGAAATAATCATTAAAATAGAGCAGCATAAATCAGTGAAATTGAAAATAAAGATATGTAAAACAATTCAAAAAAATCAAAGCTGATAAACCATTAGCAAGACTGTCAAAAATAGTTAAAAGACACAAATCTCAATTTTAAGAATAAAAGAACAAGCATTACTATAGATCCTGCAGCTATTAAAAAAACAAAGGAATACTATGAACCTTACTTTAAAAATAGACAATATAGAAAATGGAATAAGTCCTCAAAAAAATCCAAAGTATGTGACTCAACAAAGGTGAAATAGAAAAATTTGAAGGGTCTTACATCCAAAGTAATTAACAGCAATTTTACATCTCTTCCAAACGTGAAGACTAAGGGATGCATTCTGATCCTTTTTGTGACCTTCCCTAATATCAAAACTATGCAAACTCATCACAGACAAACAAAAACCCTAAACACAGCATAATAAGATCTGGGAACTGAAGTCCTGTGCATTTATTCCAGAAAAAAAAAAAAGTATTCAAAAAAACATTCATAGCAGCTTCATTAGCAATATCCATAACCTCCAAACAACCCAGATTCCATTTACTGGGTAAATGGTTAAAGGACATTAAGAGGGATGCTTATAGCAATGGAATATTCAGTATCTTGACTGTATCAAAATCAACATTCTCTATGTAATATTGTTTTGCAATATGTGACTATTGGGAGAAAGTGGGCAAAGATAAATGTGGTATCAGTATTCCTTACAACTCCATGTTTATATACAATTATCTCAAAATGCAATTTTATTTACAAGTTAAATAAAACCCAAAGTTCACTTCTTCAGCCACAGTATTTATATTTCAAATGCTCAATAGCCACATTTGGCTAGTAGCTACCTATTGAACAATGTAGAATGTTTCTGTCATAAAGAGTTTTACTAGAAGGCACTAGTTACACTATTGAATAGAAATATTTATAATAAAATATTTAACCTATACTCTAGTTAATGGAAGTTTACAGTTAACTGAAGTATCATGCTACTTAAAATTCTTAACACCATAAACCCTCTTCATTTTAATTTAGAACATATGACTCCTGAATTCACAAGACTTTTCTATTATGTTGACCTTATTTTTCAACTTTTGCTTTACCAGGGATATATTTTCAATCAATTAAGCAATTGGACAGCTAATTAAATTATTAAATTCTCCTTAATACTAATTAGATTATTAAATAAGCTACTAGGGTTGAACTTTATAAAACATGGAGATTATCCATATTATTTACATTGATAAATAGTGTTCTCATAATTTTATGCAATTTTATAATTATGTCTAACTAAAACAGTATAATTTCATATAAAATGTAAAACCTTTAAAGTTAAGAGACATCAAGAGGGAATATCTAAAATAAATTGAATAAATCAAAATACAATGTTTTCTCCAACTAAACACAGAAATAGTACATTAAGTATACTTAGTACACCTTTGGAAGAACACTGAAAACATGAAGATCTTAGAGTTATTTTCAAATTTTAAAAATATAAATTGTAGTTTAGCTTCAAATGCTTCATACTCCAAGTTAACTTAGCTTGAATCTAGGCTGAATAGTTTTCACTATTAGTTGATTACATTTTGATAGTTCATAGTAAAACACTAAAAAGATTTCAGGGACTTTTTTTTAAAAGATTTTATTTTTAAGTAATCTCTACACCCAATGTAGAGCTCAAACCCGTGACCCCAAGATTTAGAGTCAACATGCTCTATTGACTAAGCCAGCTAGGAGGCACAGGCCCCCCCCCCTTTTTTTTTTATAAGAAAAAGGCTTAAATGAAATTCCTGGTTTGTCCATGGACATTAACTTTTGATTTGAAATTGCATTTCTGCCTTTAGGTGCATATCATCAGTCATATATCTAGTAAAGTCAGTTTCCTGCTTCTGTTCCTTTTACCTTTGCTTATGAGCATGCATTGCCAAGGAGATGAGTATTAACACTAAAATGAAGAGGAAATATGCTGTGGGGTTTAGATTCACCACAATGTTAGAATTGCTTTGAGGCAACATTTAAAAAAAAGTTTACTTTTACAAAAACACTCTAAAATATATAATGTCTAAAAATTACAGAGTTTTATGGAAAAAAATTAATTTCTAAAGTCTGACTGATCATAAAATGTCCAGCATTTTCATGTTGCATTTTAGATACCGTTAAGTTATACATTAGCTATATTTACCTTAGAACTAGAAAAAAAATCACAGAAGCTGATTGAGATTGCAGAGTAGGAGGATCTTGAGATTACCTCCTCCCCCGGACACACCAAGACTACAACTACTTTCAGAGCAACTATCTCTGAGAACTACCTGAAGACTAGCAAAACAGTTCTTCCACATCTAAAGGTATAAATAAAAAGCCATATAGACAGGAGTAGGAAAGGCAGAGATGTGTTCTGGTTAGGATCCATAATGTGGCCCTATGCCCTACAAGCAGAAGTGTTATCACAGGCACAGAGGCCTTTCCTAAGAAATGAGGGGTTCTAGCTGCAGATCAGGGAATCCCCTCCCAGGGTACCTGCACTGGAAAGACAAAATCCTATGTTAGAAGGTGGATGCAGGGTAGAGGGAACAATAAAGTATCTTCAAAACTGAGAAGAAACATTGAGACTAAGAAATGAAGCAAACCACTTTATACCATTTAGATGGTTCCGTTCAGGGTAACTTACTGACGGGTCATCAAAGGGATGACGATCCAGGGAATAGGCAGTCATTTTCCAAAGCTCTGGACCTTAATCCATGTATTTTATGAAGGAGATATGCAGAGGTCATTGTGAAGACAAAGGATTGACCGTTTATAGGATCTCACGGTTCCATTTGTGTGACAGAGGGGAAGGAGGAGAAGAAACTATGTCATCTCTACCAGTTAACAACTTTCAAGAAGATCACGACAGCCTTCTCTCACATGCTGGTCAGGACATACATTAACCTTCGATGGGCCCAGAACTCATATCCCCAAGGGAGGTCATTGTATGGACATGAACAAGACGGAGGGACAAAGATGGAGTCAGTACTGTCAATATTTCTACAATGTCATAACATCTGTCTTTGAAAATGAGCAGGGATTAAATTCAGGAAAGCTGGAGCTATAAGAACTTGAGACTACTGTCCATCTGCCTTGCTAGTGCTACACCACATTCTTGCATTCCCCTGCAGAAACAACCAACCTGCCCACTCTAGCAGGCACCCCTCTAAAGCAGCTCCTGCCCCATAACATCCACTGGGCATACGTGGACAGGAACAGTGCACAGGTAAATCTTCCTGCTTGGGCCTCACAGCCAGCCACAACAGGGGCATCCCTACCCACTAACAAGAAGAGAGAAGGGGACAGAAAACTTATTTGAAGAAATAGCTGAAAACCTCCCTATTCTGGGAAAGAAAACAGACATCCAGATCCAGGAAATACAGAGAACCCCTGAAAGATTAACCTAAGGAGGTCCACACCAAGATACATGCTCATTAAAATGGTAAAATATAGTAATATAAAGAGAGAACTTTAAAAGCAGCAACAGGTAAACACCAGGGCAACCCCATAAGGTTATCGGCTGATTTGTCAGCAGAAACTTTATAGACTAGAGGAGAGTGGCATGATATATTTAGTGCTGAAATAAAGATAAAAAACCTGCAACCAAGAATATTCTATATAGCAAAGTTATCATTCAAATAGAATGTGAGATAGTTTTCCAAACAAAAGAGGAGCTCATCACAACTAAACTACCTTTACAAGAAATGTTAAAGGGAATTCTTTAAGTGGAAAGAAGAGGCCACCGGTAGAAGTAATAAAATTATGAAAGAAAAAATTTCATGGGTAAATACAAACATATAATAAAGATAGTAAACTAATCATAAAATCTTTAGCAAAATAATTATATCTACAAACATAGTCGAGGGACTAACAAAATGAAAGAATGTAAAATAGGACATATACATAAATGTATTGAGTGGAGGGTAGTACAATTTTTGTGCATTCAAAATGTGTTCAAACATATGTGACCAACAACTTAATATAGATTACTATATGCAGATGTTATATATGAACTTAATGATAGCTACAACTGAAACCTACAAGAGATACACACACAGAAAAGAAAAAGGAATCCAAGCATAACACCTAACAAAGCAATCAAACCACAAGGGAAGAGAGAAGAACAGAACAAAGAAGAACTACAAAACAAACAGAGAACAGGTAATAAAATGGCAACAAGTATATACCTATCAATACTTACCTTAAATGTCAGTGGAGTAAATGCTCCCATCAAAAGATGTAATGTGACTGAATTGATAAAAAGAACCACCTATACACTGTTCACAAAGGACTCATTCAGACCTATAAACACATGCAGATTGAAGTAAAGAGATGAGAAAACATCTACCATGCAAATGGAGCCAAAAAAAAAAAAATCACTGGGGTAGCAATATGTAATATCACACAAAATAGACTTTAAACGAAGACTGTCCAGCCATTGCACTACTGGGTATTTACCCCAAAGATACAGATGTAGTGAAGAGAAGGGCCATATGCACCCCAATGTTCATAGTAGCATTGTCCACAATAGCTAAATCATGGAAGGAGCTGAGATGCCCTTCAACAGATGACTGGATTAAGAAGTTGTGGTCCATATATACAATGGAATATTACTCAGCTATCAAAAAGAACGATTTCTCAGCATTTGCTGTAACATGGACGGCACTGGAGGAGATAATGCTAAGTGAAATAAGTCAAGCAGAGAAAGACAATTATCATATGGTTTCTCTCATCTATGGAACATAAGAACTAGGATGATCGGTAGGGGAAGAAAGGGATAAAGAAAGGGGGGGTAATCAGAAGGGGGAATGAAACATGAGAGGCTATGGACTATGAGAAACAAACCGAGGGCTTCAGAGGGGAGGGGGGTGGGGGAATGGGATAGGCTGGTGATGGGTAGTAAGGAGGGCACGTATTGCATGGTGCACTGGGTGTTATACGCAACTAATGAATCATCGAACTTTACATCAAAAACCAGGGATGTACTGTATGGTGAATAACATAAAAATATTATTATGGAAAAAAAAGAAAAAGAAAAAGAAAGACTGTGGCAAGACATAACACTACATAATGATAAAGGGAACAAAAGAAAAGTTGCTACAGCTGATATCAAAGAAATTGCTGCCTTTGTACTCTTCTAGGATTTCTATGTTTTCAGGTCTCATATTTAGGGCTTTAATCCATTATAAATTTATTTTTGTGTATGGTATAAGAAAAATGGTCAAGTTTCATATTTTTTTTTTTTTGCATGTTGCTGTCCAGTTTCCCCAACACCATTTGTTGAAGAGACTGTCTTGACTATAGAGAACAAACTGATGGCTACCAGAAGGGAGGTGGGTGGATGGATGAGAGAAATAGGTGATGTGGATTAAGTACTCTTCTTGTAATGATCATGGGTGATCTATGGAAGTGTTATACACCTGAAACTAATATTATACTATATGTTAACAATTGGAAATTAATTAAAAACAAAAAGAACTGGTCACATCTACCATTTAACATGTGTTTTAAATATAACTCCTTTTTCAAACTTCTCTGTGGGGAAAAAAATGAAAACACAACGGTCCAAAATTTGTAGGATGAAGGAAAAGCAGTTCTAAGAGGGAGGTTTATAGCAATAGAGGCCTGTCTCAAGAAAGAAGAAAATCTAAAAACAATTTAAACCTTATACGTAAAGGAGCTAAAAAAGAAAAAAAAAAAACACATCTAAAGCTAGTAAACGGAAGGAAATAATAAAGTTTAGAATAAAAATAGAGACTAAAAAAATAAAAAAAGATCCATGGATCTGGGAGCTTGTTTTTGAAAAGATAAACCAAGTTGATAATCCTTTAGCCAGATTTATCAAGATAAAAACACAGAAGACTCAAATAAATAAAATCAGTAATGAAGGAGAAACAACGATGCCACAGAAATACAAAGGATTGTAAGAGACTATTATGAAAAATTATATGCCAACAAATTGGACAAACTACAAGAAATAAAGTCCTAGAAACATATAACCTTCTAAAACTGAATAAAAAAGAAATAGAAAATATGAACAGATTGATCAACAGCAAGGAAATTGATTCCATAATCAAAAAAACTCCCAACAAAGTCCAGGACCAGATGGGTTCATGGGTGAATTCTACCAAACATTTAAAAAAGAATTACTAGAAGAGGAACAGAGACTTCCAAAGCCTAGAGACCAGCATTACCCTGATACCAAAACCAAACCAACACCCACCCACCCCACCCCCAAAAATACACGCCGATATCTCTGAACATACATGCACAAATTCTCAACAAAATATTAGCAAACCTAACAATACATTTTTAAAAAATCATTCTTTATGATCAAGTAGGATTTATCCTAGGGACACAATAGTGGTTCAGTACTTGCAAATCAATATGGTACAACTCATTAGCAAAGCATAAAAACCATATGATCATCGCAATATATACAGAAAAAGCATTTGACAAACTACAACATCCATTCGTGATAAAAACTCTCAACAAAGGTTTAGATGGAATATACTTCAATATAATAAAGGCCATATATGAAAAATCTGCAGTTAACATCATACTCAATGGTGAAAAACTGAGAATTTTTCTTCTGAGTTCAGGAACAATACAAGGATGTCCACTCTTGCCACTTTCATTCAACATCCTACTGGAAGTCCTGGCTGCAGCAATCAGACAAAAAAAAAAAAAAAAAAAAAAAAGGGGAGGGTGGGAGGAAGGAAGGAAGGGAGGAAGGATGAGAGGAAGAAAGAAAATTCTCCCAAATTAGTAGGGTAGAAATGAAATTGTCACTATTTGCAGGTGACATGATATTACATATAGAAAGCCCTAAAGACTCCACCAAAAAAACTCATTGAACTCATAAATAAATTGAGTAAAGTGCAGGATACAATCAATATGCAGAAACTGGTTGCATTTCTATATAGTAATAACAAACTAGCAGAAAGAAATTTTTAAAAAATAATCCCATTTAAAATTGCACAATCAATAAAAATGCCCAGGAATAATTTAACCAAAGAGGTGAAAGATGTGCTTTCTAAAAATTATAAAACATGAATGAAAGATATTAAAGACAGCACAAATGGAAAGAAATTCCATGTTCATGGATTAGAAGAATTAATATTGTCAAAATGTCCATGTTATCCAAAGCAATCTATGAATTTAATACAATCCCTATCAAAATATCTATAACATGTTTCACAGAACTAGAACAAATAATGCTAAAAGTTGTGTGGAGCTACAAAAGACCCCAAATAGCCATAGCAGTCCTGAGAATGAAGAACAAGCCTGGAGGTATCATAGTCCCCCAGCTTCCAAATTATACTACAAAGCTGTAGTAATCAAGAGTATGGTATAGACACAAAAATAGATACATAGATCAATAGAATAGAATAGAAAACCCAGAAATAAACCCACACTTACATGATCAATTAATCTATGCAAAGTAGGCAAGAATATTCAATGGGGAAAAGACAGTCTTTTTAACAAATGATGCTGGGAAAACTGTATTGGTACATACAAAATAATGAAACTGGACCACTTTCTAACACCAACACAAAAATAAACTTAAAATGCATGAAAGACCTAATGTGAGACCTGAAACCATACAACCCCTAAAAGAATACATAGGCCATCAATTTCTTTGACATCTGTCTTAGCAACTTTTTCCTAGATAGATTTCTTCAGGCAAGGGAAACAAATGAAAACAAAACAAAAACAAAACAAAAACAAATAAAGCAAAAACTATAGGAACTACACCAAAATAAAGTTTTCGTACAGCAGAGGAAACCATCAACAAAACAAAAATGCAATCTAATGATGGGAGAAGATATTTGCAAATGATATATGCAAAAAGGGATTAACTCAAAATATATAAAAAAGCTATATAAGCACACCAAAAACCCCACAAATAATCCAGTTAAAAAACGGGCAGGGGACTTGAATAGACATTTTTTTTTTCCTAAAGAAAACATGAAGATAGCCGAAAGACACATAACAAGATGCTTGTTAAGATGTAAGACCATCTCTTATCATCAGAGAAATGCAAATCAAAACCAGGATGAGCTATCATTTTATATTTGTCAGAATGGTGGGAATCAAAAAGACATGAAAGAACAAGTGTTGGTGATGTGGAGAAAAAGGAAGACTTTTGCATTCTTTTTGTTGTTGTTGTTAAGATTTACTTTATTTCTTTATTTGTCCGAGAGAGAGAGAGCACACAAGCAGGGAAAGCGGCAGGCAGAGGGAGAAGCTTGCTCCCCACTGAGCAAGGAGCCCCATGTGGGACTCCATCACAGAACACCGGGATTATGACCTGAGCTGAAGGCAGCCGCTTAACCACCTGAGCCACCCAGGAGTCCCGGACTTGTGCATTCTTAATAAGAAAGTAAGTTGGTGCAGCCACTATAGAAAACATCACGAAGTTTCTTTAAAAAAATTAAAAATAGAAATACCATGTGATAAAGTAATTCCAATACTGGGTATTTACCAAAAGAAAATAAAACACTAATTCAAAAAACATCTATGCACTCCTATGTTTATTGCAGCATTATTTGCAATAGCCAAGACATGGAAGCAACCCAAATGCATCAACAGATGAATGGATAAAGAAAATGTGATACCCCCACATATACACACATATGCACATACAACACTGGAATATTAGTCCTAAAGATTAAGATCTTGCCATTTGCAATAACATCAGTGAGCCCAGAAGGCATAATGCTAAGTGAAATAACACAGACACAATTATCATATGATTTTACTTATATATGAAATATAAAACACAAAACACAAAAAAAAACAAAAAACAGATTCTTTAATACAGAGAAAAACCTTGTGGTTGCCAGAAGGAGGTTGTGGGGCAGGATGGGTGAAAGGAATAAAGGGGATTAGGAAGCACAAACTTCTAGTTATAAAGTAAGTAAGTCACAGAGATACAAAGAAACAGTTTGGTGCCAGAAGTTGACTAGGTTTATCATTGTGAGCACTGAATAATGGATAGAATTGTTGTATCATATTGTACACCTAAAACTAACAACACTGTATGTTAATTATACTTCAGTAAACAATAAGTCATCAGGTAACAAGGGAAGAGAGCAAGAACAAAGAACTGTAAAAATAATCACAAAACAATAAGATGGCAATAAATACATAATTTTCAGAATTACTTTAAATGTAAATGATCTAATAGCTCCTTTCAAAAGGCATATGGTGACTACATGGAAAAAAAAAAAAAAGACCCATTTCTGTGCTGCCTCCAAGAGATTCACTTCAATAGTAAGGACCCATACAGACTAAAAGTGAAGGCACAGAGAAAGATAATCTATACAAATAATATCAAAAAGAGAGCTGTGTTAGCAGTACTTACATCAAGCATAGTAGACTTCAAAACAAAGACTAATGGGAGATAAATTAGACCACTGTGTAATGATAAAGGGATGAATCTAACAAGAGGATATAACAATTGTAAATATCTAGGTACTCAATATAGGAGCATATAAATATATAACACAAATATTAAGACAAAAATGAAGAAATTGACAATAATACAATAATAGGGAACATTAACACCCCACTTATCATCCAGACAGAAAATCAATAAGGAAACATTAGACTTAAAAGATGTGTAAACCAGATGGACTTATTGATACATACAGAACACACCATCCAAAAAAGTAGAATATACTTCTCTTCAAGTACATATGAAACATCTCTAGGATAGCTCATATGTTAGGCCAAAAGATAAGTCTCAATAAATTTAAAAATACTGAAACTAAATCAAGTATTTTTTCCAAATACAATGGTATGAAAGTGAAAATCAATTATCACAAAGTGGCAAAAAAACCAAAACCAACATGTGGAGGCTAAACAATACGCTATTAAATGACCAATGGACAACGACAACAACAACAAATCAAAGAGGAAATTTAAAAAAGTATATCTTGAGACAAACAAGAATGGAAACACAACATTCCAGAATCTGTGAATACAGCAAAAGCATTTCTAAGAGGGAAGTTTATAGAAATATAGACCTCAAAAAACAAACAAAAAATCTCAAACAATCTAACCTTAAACCTAAAAGAACTAAAAGTAGAACAAACAAAGCTCAAAGTTTGTAGAAGGAAGAAAATAAGATCAGAGTACAGATAAATGTAATAGAGGCTACAAAAATAGAAAAGGTCAATGAAACTAGGAGTTGGTTCTTTGAAAAGATAAACGAAATTGATATACCTTTGGTCAAACTCATCAAGAAAAAAAAAAGAATGCTCAAGATGAGAAATGAAAGAGACAAATTACAACCAACATCACAAAAATAAGGTTTATGAGAGACTAACCAATTGTAGGACAACAAACTGGACAGTCTAAAAAAAATGGATAAATTCCTAGAAACATAAACCTTCCAAGACTGAATCAAAAAGAAATAGAAAATCTGAACAGACCAATTACTAGCAATGAAATTGAACCTGTAATCAAAAAAATGTCCAACAAACAAAAGTCCAGGACCAGATGGCTTCTCAAGTGGATTCTACTAAACATTTAAATAGTACCTACTGTTTTCAGGGGAGGTGGGTCAGGGGGATGGGGTAACTGAGTAATGGACATTAGGAGGGCATGTGATGTAATAAGCATTGGATGTTATATGCAACTGATGAATCTGATGAACCTAGAAGTTATTATGCTAAGTGAAATAATTCAGACAAAGAAAAGTACCATATGATTTCACTTATGTGGAATCAAAAAAAAAAAAAAACCGAAAACAAAAAACAAAAACAAAAAACAAACCAAAACAAACAAACAAAGACTCTTTAAATACAGAGAACAAACTGGTTGTTGCCAGAGGGGAGGAAAGTGCAGAATGGGTGAAATAGATAAAAAGGATTAAGAGATAAAAAGTACCAGTTGTAAAATAAATAGATAATAGAGATCAACAGCAGAACATAGGGGATAATACCGTAGAACGTATGGTGACAGATTGTGAGTACACCTGTTATGGTAAGCACTGAGTAATGCATAGAACTGTCAAATCACTATTTTGAATACCTGAACTAACACTGTATGTTAATTATACTTCAATTAAAATGAGAATACATAAATAAAAAGGAGATGATTCCATTTACAATTCCATCAAAAAGAATAAAATACCTAGGAATATATTTAACCAAGAATGTATAAGACCTGACCCTGAAAAATATAAGATAATGATAGAAGAAACGAAATATGAAACAAATGAATGGAAGGATATATCACACTCATGGATTTGAAGAATGAATATTATTAAAATGTTCATACTTCTTAAAGCAATCTACAGATTTAATACAATACAAACACTAGAATAGCATTTTTCACAGAATTAGAACAAATAGCCCTAAAATTTGTATGGAATCACAAAAGACTCTGAATAGCCAAAGCAATCTTGAGAAAGAAAAGCGAAGCTGTAGGTATTATTCTCCCTCATTTCCAATTGTACTGCACAGCTGTAGTAATCAAAACACACAGTACTGGCACAAAAACAGACACATACCCCAATGGAATAGAGAGCCTAGAAATAAACCCTATGGTCAATCTGCAACAAAGGAGACAAGAATATACAAGGGGGGAAAGACAATCTCTTTAATAAATGATGTTGAGAAAACTGGACAGCTACATGTGAAAGAAACTGGACCACTTTCTTGCAACATATAAAAAAGAAACTGAAGATGGATTAAAGGCCTAAATATAAGACCTGAAACCCTAAAACCCCTAAAACTCCTGAACTCTAGGCAGTAAACTCTTGGATGTTGATCTTAGCAATATGTTTGGATCTGACTTCTCAGGCAAAGGCAACAATAGCAATAATAACAATTGGGACTATATCAAAATAAAAGGCTTCTTGTACAATGAAGGAAACCATCAAGAAAATGAAAAGACAACCTACTGAATGGGAGGAGATATTTGCAAATGATATATCTGATAAGGAGTTAAAATAAAAAATATATAAAGAAATTATACACTCAACACCAAGAAAAAAATCTGATTAAAAAATGGGCAAAAAACCTGAATACACATTTTTTTTTCAGAGAAGATATACAGATGGATGGCCAAGAGACATGTGAAAAGATGTTCAGCATTACTAATCATCAGGGTAATGTAAATCAAAAGCACAATGAAATATCTCTTCCCAGTCAGAATAGCTAATATTGCAAGGAATAAATAACAAGTGTTGGCAAGGATGTGAAGAAAAAGGAACCACTGTCGGTGGGAAAGGAAATTGGTGCAGCCACTATGGGAAGAAACTGTGGAGGTAGCTCAAAAGATTAAAGAGAGAACTACCATAAGATCTAACAATTCTCCTTCTGGGTATTCATTCAAAAAGATCCCCCTTTTCATGTTCATTGTAGCATTATTTACAATAACTGAGATATGGAAGCAATCCAAGTGTCCAAACAGACAAGTTGAAAAAAGATGTGATATGCATAGACCCAGGAATATTACTTAGCCATAAAAATAAATGAAATCTTGCCATATGTGACAACATGGATGGACTTAGAACATATTATGCTAACTGAAATAAAACAGAAAAAGACAGATACCATGTAATTTCAATGATATGTGGAATATCAACACAAGATAAGAAAACAAGCAAGACAAAAAGAAGCAGACTTATAAATACAAGAACATACTCAGGGTTGCTAGAGGACAGAAAGACGGGGAATGGGTGAAATAGGTCAAGTGGATTAAAAGGTATAGATTTCAAGTTATGAATAAATAAATAAGTAGCTCAGTCAGTTAAGTGTCCGGCTGGATTTCAACTCAGGTCATGATCTCAGAGTCAAGGGATTAAGCCCCACAACAGGTTCCACTCTAGATGTGGAGCCTGCTTCAGATTCTCTCTCTCTCTCTCTCTCTCTCTGTCCCTCCACCCCCACCCCTGCTTGCTCTCACTCTCGCTCTAAAAAGTAATAATAATGTAGCATAGGGAATATAGTAAATAACATTATATGACTTTGTATGGTTATACATACTAACTAAATTTATTGTGATCATTTCATAATGTATATAACTTGGATCATATCTAAAACTAATATTGTGTATCAACTATACTTCAAAAGAAAAAATCTCGTTAATAATTCAAATGTTTTATTTTCCTCAGGAAAGATTAAAAACAGATTTTCAATAATATGTTTCATTTTAATGTCACTAGTAGTCTAACAAAGAGATTATTTATGTATTTATGTATTTTGAAATGTTTTTGGAAAAATGGGTCTATGATATATATACATATATATATACACATATACATATATACACATATATACATATATATGCAGAATTATTTTCAATCAAATGTAGACTATTTCAAATATCTTAAATTTATTTTATCTTTTAATAAACATACATTGATATTTAAATTAACGTGTTTTTTTTTATTACACGTGGCGGAAAACTATCCTGGCTCATCAGTAAAAAGGGTAAACTGGCATATTTAACTGAAAAAGTCCACCTGTTGAAGAAATGGCCTACCGGTGGTCAGTCAGTTAAGGCTTCAGTCTCTTTCTGCAAGTCTCTCAGCTCTGTCCTTGGTTTCTTTGCAGTTTAAGTCTTAGTCTGGAAGTAAAATGGTTGTAGTTTTTCAAACAAATACATGATGTTACACAGAGAAAAAAGCTATCTCTTGCTTATTCAGCAACAATCTCTTAACAGAAAATAAATGAAGAATCTGAGATCTCCCTAGAATACTTCTTCCATCTAATTGGCCTGAATTGAGCACATAATTATCTGAAATAGTCCCTTGCTGAGTGTGATGCCATGCTCCAATTCTCTTAATTCTGGACTCCTTAAACGAATCACTAGCAAAGGAAAGAGCTTATTCTTAAGAATCAGTTCTGCCTTTGGATAGTGGCAGAAACCTGCTTTTTAGAGAGACATGGATTGTGTGGCCAGAGAGTACATAACAAAATGAAAACTGAGGAATGATTATTGAAATTGGAATTGGATACTTTGCAGGCAGTGGAAGTGTCTTTTATAATTTCAAAAATTAAAATCATTGATCAGAGTTACCAGAATATTTTTTGAAAGATAAACTTTTTGACTTTGAGTTATCTCTAGAAATTTCATGATGGGTTGCAATGTTTTGATGGGTATTACTATAATAACACTATATGCATAACTATTTTATGGATAGAAACAGAAAACATATAATTATGAAACTGGGAAGGGTCACAGGTACTATTTTAAAGGAAGCATAGTGCCACATTAGGAGATATAGCTGAATCTTGGAGCCAGTAAACCTGAATTCTTGTCCAAGATCAGACATTAACTAGCTTTTTCTCCTCCTCCTCCTCTTTAAATGTGTCAGAATTCTAATCTGTAAATAAGAGTGCTAGACTCCAACTTCAAAGAAGTACACTAAATAAGTCTCAATCATTTGAATATTCTGGAACTGCAAATAAGGAGAATGAGAAAATAAAATCCCATATACCTAATAATACGTAAAATGTAAACAACATATGTAAAGTTTGCTGAGATCATTCCAATTTGGCTAAGGAGAGTGCTGATTATTATTGATTTAGGGTAAGTGAACAGAGACATGAATTTTATAGAATAGATTGCATACTCGGGGAAAACAAAACAGAACAAAACAAATATGGCCTGTTGATATAATGCAAGCAGAATGTTTGGGCTGGCTATAGGAGTTTTCCTGAAATTATCTTTCACTATAAAATGACAGCACATATGGCACTAAAAGAAGATACATGTACATACACACGGCAGAGTGACAGTGGATATGTTTCTCAGTGAAGACATGGTACACTCATTTTCTTTGCAAGTAACAGCTCTTGGTATGACTGGGAAAGGGGAAACATAAAAGACAATCAGCTTTATAGCAAGTACACAGGATCAGTTAAAGATAAGTAAAACTCTCAGCAAGATTTTCTAGCAACAGGAAAGAGATCTATACCTAAAGTCTAAATAGTGATGAAAGATTTTCCCACAGACAAAATGAGCTCTAGTTTTGAAGCACACAAAATCATTTCAGGAGGATTACGGTTGATAATTAATTGCTGGGAAACAACCACAAGCGAAAAAGTTGAATTCTGAAATAAAATATAAGTAGACTAAAACAAGAGAGGATCTTATTTTATTGATTCAGTGTAGAATACTCTATAAAGTATTATATATCAAATAACAGCATTAAAATATATAAACAAAATTGTTCATAAGTAGTAATTTATAGCAGCAAATAAAATATATTAATGACAGTTTATACACACAATAAATATGGTATATACACTTATATGCTTATGCATATATATTTGTATATGCGTATGTATGTATGTGATAAACAAATGAGGCTACACATGATGAAAAATTAAATCCCACAAATAGAAATTTTTAAGTATTTTAAGCCATGTCTAATAAAATTGAAAATTAATAAATGGTTAGGTAATCATGAACAACTTAAGTTCTAGTAAATCAAAATAGTAATGTTATAAAATAATGTTAATGAGAAATCAACTTATTGACACTTATGAGCTTTATAAAGAATATTAAATGTGTCCAGTATATAAAATGAAAAAAAATGAAACCTGCATCTAACTCGTGGAAATAAGAATAAAATCTTTGAAAAACTGTAAGAAGGATCTTATCCATAGTAGTAAACAAAAGTGAATTATAAAAAGAACACTACTGAAAATTATCTCAAGTAGTTTAAACATACTGTAGTTTATGAGTATACCAAATGAAAAAGGAGATACAGCTGCAAATCTGAGAAGACTAAGCTATGGAAAATATAAAATTATATGTCATATGTACATACTTGAAAATTTAAAAGGAGTAACTAATTCTCTAAGAAAACACAAGTGTTAACATATATTGACACCGAAAATGTAAATTTTTTACTAATAAATACCTACCCAAGTATTTCCCAAATTATCCTGATCATAGGAATCTTCAGGGATCCTTGTTATAAATCTTCTCCTGGAGATTCTGACCTAGTAAGGACAATGGGACCTTGGAATCAGTATTTTCAACAAGCACTGGTGAATATTCTGATCAGGATCGAGCCCCACATCCGGCTCCTCTGCTGGGAGCCTGCTTCTTCCTCTCCCACTCCCCCTGCTTGTGTTCCCTCTCTCGCTGGCTGTCAAATAAATTAAAAAAAAATCTTAAAAAAAAATAGCATGTTGCGGTTCTTTATACATTATAAAATAATGTTAAGCAGAGCTTATTAACATTTCTTCACAATTGTTTAGTTTGACGAGCTTGTCACAATTGTTCTGTCACCTGCTCACCTGCTGTTCATGACAAGTCTCTGACATTAATTTGTAATTGCTTGGGGAAAATCAGCATTTGGCCTTCAGCAGCCTAACTCAACTAAACTAAGAAAAGCTGTATTTTTTCTTGCTTTGGATAAATAAGACCTGATTAAAAATTAGATTATATATGGAATGCATTAACGTATACCTACAATGAAGCCAAAAGTCATAAGGGGAACACACCAAGTGTATTCCAGATTATGTAATTAACAGAATATGATGATTTATAAATTGACCACAACAGATAATTTGACATGGTTAGCTTTATGCCATTTGCAAATTGCACATCACTTCAAAACTCTATCCTCCAACGTTTTTTATATGATACACACTTATATTGCTGATTTTTGTTTTTGTCATTCTAAATTAAATATTTACTTCTTTTAAACATGGAATTCACATTTTCAAACTTCTTCCTCTGTATAGACAAGCACACTAATATCTCATAATTTAATTAAAATCAATATGAATATTTCATGTTGACTGAATTGAAAATTCAAATAATATTGCATAAGACAAAACCTAAGACAGAGGTAGAGGCCTAAGAAATTTTGTGGGATCAAAAGAATACTAGATTAAGATTTTCTACCTAAAAAGAAATAAATAGAAATCAGCAAACAATTTTAAGCTTCCTAATCTCAATGAAAACCAGGAAAAACAAATTGGATTTGCATAGTTCTCACTCTCTAGGTGCTTTGAATTTATTTCTCTGTCAAAGATACTTGTAAATTAACCTAAAATTTTAGTTTTCGCATATTTGCTTTGAAATCATATTATATAGGGAAGTTAAGTTAGTTACATTTGAAGTATAATTTTAAAATAATGTCAAAGTTCAAAGTTGTTTTTTCTTTGCAATAGTAACACATTTTTTTTCTTTTTTGTTGTACTGGCTATTATCTCCAGGCCAGTGGAGTGATCAGTATGTGGGCACCTTTACCTCTCTGAAACTGATAAAGGAAGGCTTGTCTTTTTTGGCAAAGAAAATTTTATCTTCTCTAGCTTTCATTTATTATATTAAATTATATCGATTTATTTTTATATTAATGAAACTGATACTATTTCTTACAGAAACTCAACCTGGTCACACTGTAATATTAAACTTCTATTTTTTTTTTTTTTTCTAGAATCAGATCAGGTAGGTGGTATTTTCTGTAAGAAGGTACTAATTTTAACTACAATTTCAAATATATTAGCATAATGTAAGATTTTTAATCACCTGCTTAAGCTCGCCAGCATTGGCAGCTATGTTTTCTTATTCTTAACATCTCCTGTTGAATATTTTATTAATTTACATTTCTAGATGCTGCTATTAGCTAAAAAGAAAAAGTTTCATCAGTTTATTTGCTTTCTCATTTTTATATTTTTTTCTTCTTTCCATTAAATTAACTTTTAAATTGGTTGTTTAGATAATTATACATTAGCCACTCTTTAAATGTTTCCACTCACTTTAGCTTCAACCTATAATTTTAAGTAAGCTTTATGCCTGACATGCAGCTTGAATTCATGACCTCCAGATCAAGGGTCTCATGCTCTGCTGACTGAATCAGCCAGGCACCCCTCAACCTATAATTTTTGATAGTAAGTATTCTCATCAAGTATTATAAATTATGCCTTCTTCCTTTTTTTAGTTGTAAGGTTTTTAATTTTGATATAATGGGTATCCGATATATTTATTAATATCCTGTATATTATTTGTGCTTAGAGAAGGTGTTATGTATACCAGTACTTTTCACTTTGGATCTTGTTGCTTGACCATGAATATGGCCAAATTTCATAAATGTAACATTTATCTGGAAAAGAACTGAACTTACAGTCAAAAGGGCTAAAAACAAAAAGACAACAAATAACAAGTGCTGGTGAGGATGTGGATGAAAGGGAACCCTCATATACTATTTATTGGTGGAAATGTAAATTGGTATAGCCATAATGGAAAATAGTATAGAGGTTCCTCATAAGATTAGAAACAGAACTACCATCAATAGAACTACCAACAATAGAACTACTATCAATTCCATTTCAGGGTATTTATTTGAAAGAATAGAAAATGCTAATTTAAAAAGATTATTCACCTTTATGTTCATTATAGCATTACTTACAACAGGCAAGATATGGAAGCAACCTAAGTGTCCATCAATAGATGAATGGACAAAGGAGATTTTATACATCGATAGAATATTAGACATAAAAATGAAGGAAATTCCCTTTGTCACAACGTACATGGATCTAGAGAGTGTTATAGTAAAGTGAAATATGTCAGACACAGAAATACAAATAGCATATGATTTCACCCATATGTGGAATCTAAAAAACAACAAATCAAATCAGAAACAGACATATATACAGAGAACAAAACTGATGGTTGCTAGAGGGTGTGAAAGGTGGGTAGATAGATACTATAGGTGAAGGGAATTAAGAGGTACAAAATTTCAGTTATAAAATAAGCCACAGGGATGTAAAGTACAGCATAGGGAATACAGTCAATGATAGTATAATAATTATGTGTGATGACAAATGGTAACTAGACTTATTGTTGTGGTCATTTTGTAATGTGTATAAATGTCAAATTACTTTGCTATACACCTGAAACTAATATGTTGTATGTCACTATACTTCAATAATATATATATAAATATATAATAGCTAACATTTATTGAGTCCAGGCTTTATAATCATTATGTCACTTATTCTCAAACTATCAAAAATGGTTCCCCAATTTGTAAATGATGAAAATCAGACACAAATAGATTATATCAATTCCTTAATTCACACAGTTACTAAGTGGTTCCCCAATTTATAAATGATGAAAATCAGATTATATCAATTCCTTAATCCACACAGTTACATAGTAGAAGAATACATTCATAATACAAATGGTTTGACTCTAGGGCCTTTCCTTTTCCATCACTTTATTTAGAAAAAAACATAAGCTCTTACCAGGTAGAAATGCAGATCACAAGGTAATATAATGTATGCATTTTGTAGTGAATAATCTCAGTTTGAAGATATTTTTTGAAAATTCAAGCTGCATCATGACATTAGGAAAAATTATAAATAGTAGTAATGCTCCTAACATCAGAAGAAATGGAATCTTTAAATGACAATGAAAATTTGAACAAAATATAATTACAAAAGAAGTAATTTAAAGTTTTAGGAATTTAGCCCAAGTACCTTAATCTTAGACTGATACTCTGCACAGGTAAACTTTATTAAAGAAGTTTTCACTTCAGCATAATTTTCAAACTAAAATTATTTAAGCAGAGAAAAAAATTATGTCGTTTCCAATTTGGCAATTGCACTTTTGACAAAGGCTAAGGAAGACCTAAATTTTTTCGAATAATTATTTTGTCTAATATTCTGTCAAGTAGCATATATTTACTAAACATTTAGATATTTTCTAAACACAGCAGCAAAGCTTATCTTTCATAAATAGTTATGAACATAATTAGTAAAAAGTTTGGTTAATATAGTTTTTTCTTAGGGTTATTTCAGAACCTTTAAAATATGTGAGTGTATGCAAACAAATACATGCACATACAAGAATATTTATAAATGCAGTTTAAGCAACATTGCTATAGAAGGAGCATTGCTATTCCTTGTAGTGTACTCGTGGATACTAAAAATCGTTTTATAAAGTTGTGTCTGTACTGGCTTTTCAGAGATTAAAAGGTCAAAATGCATTATAATGTAATTAAAACATTAAGTTAAGCAAAATCCTCTCATATCATGAAGGGGAAAATAAATCTCTATTAAGTATATTTCACATAAATCCTGGGTGCTTCCTAGCCCTTTCCTATAGTCAGCGCTCTACTATAGGAGGATAGTTTATTTTCTCATTCAGCCTAGACTTTTCCTGCCAGTAGTTTAGAATAATTTTCAGCATAGTCTACTCACCTCCCGTCAGATTTTCTCAGACCATCCTTTCTCAGTGCAGATACATTTGCCGGCAATCAAGCTGGCCGTTTCGCAGCAAGGTCGCTGGCAACCCTGCGGGCAGGTGTGTGGTCAACAGTACACAGGTGATCCAGGGCTGCCCACCCTTCAGAGATTTCTGTCAGCACCCCATCACAAAACTTCTTTGTCATCCAGTGACCTCATCCCCTCACTCTCCAATGGGCTCAGAATCTTAGGCTTAGTGAGGTTTCTTTGAGTCTGATCCTTTCTTTTTTACGCTCCATCAGCCCTAAAGGTAGTGGTTGTCCCTTACACTGTCTTTTTATTCCTTAGTTCCCTTTACCTCTCCATAGTAAATTCCCTTTTACTAGTTAATTCTCACCTTAGTTTTTGTTGTTCTTCCTATTGTTGTTGGGTTTTCTGACCCCTACCTGGACACTAATACGAAATGGAATACAATTACTCGAAAGTGAAGATTTCTTCACTACTTCCATTTCTAGCCAAGTGTTTAAATGACAATTTTATCAGTAAGATTTCATCAGTGAGATCCACTTGTTGGTTCTAAGAGCAAAAATTATTAACTGGCCTTATAAGAAGAAGGATCTGTGGGTTTAACCATCTATAAAACATACTTTCTGTCATTGCTACAACCTGCCCAGCAATGCCTTCTGCCGTGTCATTTATGAAGTATTGTTTAGTACTGTCCCTGATACCAATATTTCAGATTGACTGCAAGTCTGTTTCAAATCTGTTTTAATGTCAGGAGAAAACAAAATTGAATTCAAGATGGATGGGAGGTAAGCGTTTCCCTTAAGTGATGAAATCGGGGATTGGGTAAAGGTACGTGGGAAAAAGGCAGCACCAGAGATTCTGTACCACCTTGTCACTCAGGTGCAGAGCAGTTTGGGGACAATGTACAGGGATTTTTGTTATGACAGAATATATGCATTCCATGTAAACCTCGCATTCTGCAAAATCTTAAATACTCGGGGCTTATTAGAGTAATAAGGTTGAGCCAGTGCACTTGAAACTACAGTATAATTCTGTAACAGGAATACCCACATACAAAAACAACAACAAACAAAAACCTTGGGACATTGATAAGTAACCTCATTACCAAAGGCAGGTAGCTCATTATAGCTCTAGACTTCCTATAGGGATAATAAAATTACACCCCCCCCCCCAAAATTAAAATTAAAGTGAAAATACTGGCATGCTGACCCTGAGATAATTTGGATGTAACGGGACCTCCAAGCATTAGGGGAGGTACAACATGCCAGGAACCTAGAACTGTGTAAGGCGCAGAATTTACATCTTTATGAAAGAACAATTTGCAAGCACTTCCTTTATCATTAAAGCAACAATAAAAAAGTAAAGCCAGTAGCATTTCTCCCTGGGCAGTACCCATGCTTATTCCTTTCTTGCTGAAAATTATCATTCTATTTATGATATTCTGGCTGTCTTTACCACAGAAAATAGTTTATATTGGGACACCTGGGTGGCTCGGTTGGTTAAGTGTCTGCTTTTGGCTCAGGTCATGATCGCAGGGTCCTGGGATCAGTCCCAAGGGCTCCTTGCTCAGCAGGGAGCCTGCTTCCTCTCCCTGCCACTCCCCCTGCCTGTGCTCACTCTCTCACTCACTGACAAATAAGATCTTAAAAAAAAAAAATAGTTCATACTCCAACATATGTCCGTTTTATTGTACATAATTTTCCCATTTTCCAATCACTGCTAAGTTGTTTTGGGAACATGCATTGTAGTGGAATGCAATGCATCTGAAAGTTGAATACCTGAAAGCGGATTTCCTCAAAATTCTTTGCTCTGTTAGCTTTATGGGTTTGTGCTACTCCTAGACGTCTGCTTATCTCAGTTGGAAGTCTGATGATTTATACCATTGATCATTATATCTTTTTTTGTACTCTGATGGGAGACTCATGGTAAAAATATAAATGCAAAGTCATATATAAAGCAATGTGCTCTTACGGGTAGTACAAATTATATTACCAACAATGTTTGTGTAATTGTAAAGATCAGAGACAAAATGGAATTTCAATTTTTATAAATGTTGTATCCCATTTTATCCAATCTGTCATGATGGATTCTATAGATTAGAGTTCTTTCTTGTATTGTTTTGAATTAGAATTCCAGACTTCTAGAACAGAATATTTATAAACTAGAAAAATACATATGTGAATTATTTTCCCAAATTAAGGAATAAAATGGTATATACTTTTTTTTTTTTTTTTTTTTTTTTTTAGATTTTGAGAGAGAGCGAGCATGAGCAGGGGAGGGGCAGAGGGAAAAGCAGACTCCCTGTTGAATGGGGAGCCCAATGTGAGGCTCAACCCCAGGACCCTGGGATTATGACCTGAGCTGAAGGCAGAGGCTTAACTGTTCTACCGAGGCACACATACACATTCTTTCTTAAAGATTTTATTTATTTTTTAGAGAAAGAGAGAGTGCAAGCCAGGATGCGGGGAGGAGCAGAGGAATGAGGGGAAGAATTTCAAGCAAACCTGATCTGGTGCTTAATCCCATGACCCTGAGATCATGATCTGAACAAAAACCAAGAGTTAAGACACTTAACTGAATGAGCCACCCAGGTGCCCCAAGTATATACATTATTTATAAGAGAAAATATTTGATATACTAGTTACTTTAAGCATATTTTAGTTACTTTTAAAATAATAGACAAGGGGATATCTGAAGCATTAGATTATTTTATAATCTTTGACAATCTGTAGAATATACCAGAATGACCTAATTATGTCTGGGATTAAAGAATCCTACATTCATCATAAAAATTCAATCTTTATAGTAAAATAATACCGCTAATAAGCTCGTTAAAGTTGGCATTTACAAATAAAATTCTATTAGATGATTGTGATTCCAGGATTGCAATATATGTTGATAATTACTTCTTTAGAAAACATTTTTATCATTGAGATTTTTTTAAATGTGATATCAAATTTTGTTGTTATTGTCAAATGAGCCTTTATTGAAATATTTTTGTTTGTAGGTCTTAACTAGCTGGGCATTCTACTGCACCATTCTTGATATTATCCATGAGGTCATGATGGTGGCTCCCATCAACATTGCAGCCCTCAGACTGGGCAGTCCCTGGAGTCTTTAATGGTTCCAGAGAGCCTTCTGGCTAAAGATTGGTGCTGCATCTGTCAGTCAATGTGACAGTTTCACCAAAAGTGGTATTTCCGTTGTGCTTAATGTTTCTCTGCTTCTTTTTGGCTCTTGGCAATTCCTTGAGGGCTTTGATAATCAGAGCAAAAGCAGAAGGTACTGCTTAAATCTGGGCCTGTCTGTTCTGAATGGTCAGTTTCACTGTAATCCTTAGACCCTTCCCATCACTGGTTGCCTTGGTGATGTCATCACCAACCTTTTGTGGAGACAGGCCCAGGGGGCTGATCCTCATGGCCAGGGCAGACATGCACTGACTTCCCAACCTCATGCACCTCAGATATAGGACTTTTATCTCTTTGGGGTAGAATTTAGGTGGCATGGTGAAGGCAGATGTTGTTGGATGAACCTGGATTCTGGAGAACCAAAGAGCCGTACCTGGGCCTTCTCTAAATCAAAGCCAAAAGACTCAGTATCCGATAATTTCTGAATGCAAATTAATACTGGTGAACAGTTGCTATCTACAAACATTTTTTTCCACTAGTACAGAAATAGCTATATAAAAATATTTGCAAGACATATATTATCTATAAAATGTTTAATAAAACCTCTTACTGAACAAACTCCTGCAAGTAACTAGAAGAGGACATATCAGAAGATATCCCCAGACTAAAGGTAAGACAGTTATTTACAACTCAGGATGCACACTGACTGAATTCAAATTTCAGCTCCCCTCATTCCTAAGACAAGTTATATATAACATTCAATTTTCTTATCTGCAACTGAGGATAGTAATACCTACCTCCTGTGGCTGTTGTGAAGTTTAAATGAATATATACAGTGTCTGACTTAGAGTATAAACCTCAATAAATGTTAGTTATTATTATTGCTATTATTTTCAATGGAATCAGATTTTTAAAAATTACAATAGAGGCATTATATGAGGTGGTAACTCTTAATTTGTGTAATTATATTGAATGTCAGGGCTGAATCTTAGTTTGGTGATGCATAGTAATTCTGTTATTTCCATTGAGGATTCCAATTTTAATTATATAACTTTGGTTGTATCCTTCCATTATTAAACACAAATGTTTGCATTTAAGTAATATAAAAAATATACAAAGCACAAAATATTTTACTATATGTCAATTTTTTTAGTGTTCCTGGGGGAGTGTCTCTCAGGTTTCCAGGCTAAGACTAGATTGATTGGTCAATTCAAACCAACAATAAAGTCCCTTGCTCACTTTTTAATAGGATTGTTGTTAATGAGTTACAGTTCTTTATATGTTTTAGATAGTAATCCTTTATCAGATGTATGCTTTGCAAACATTTCCTTCTATTCTGTGGGCTACCCTTTTCGTTCTATTGGTCGTGTACTTTGATTCACAAAGGTTTTTAATTTTAATGTGGTACAAGTTATTTTTGTTCTTTTGCTCATACTTTAGCTGTCATTTCCAAGAAATCATTGCCAAACCAAATGCTATGAAGCTTTTCCTGTTTTCTGCTAAGAGTTTTATAATTTTAGTTCTTGCATTTGTCTCCAATGCATTTCAGTTAATTTTCTTTGTGTTTTTAAGAGTCCAAATTCATTTCTTTGCCTGTGGACATCCAGTTTTCTTACAACCATTTGTTGAAAACATCCTTTCATCAATGAATGGGCTTGAAATTCTTGTAAAAAATCATTCTCCCATACATTTGAGGGTTTCTCAGCTCTCTATTCTATTCTAGTAGTGTATAGGTCTGTGTTTATGTAATACTACAAAAATATAGAAATAAAAATAGTGTAAGCTTTGGGGCGCCTGGGTGGCACAGCAGTTAAGCATCTGCCTTCGGCTCAGGGCGTGATCCCGGCGTTCTGGGATCGAGCCCCACATCAGGCTCCTCCGCTGTGAGCCTGCTTCTTCCTCTCCCACTCCCCCTGCTTGTGTTCCCTCTCTCGCTGGCTGTCTCTATCTCTGTCGAATAAATAAAATCTTTAAAAAAAAAAATAGTGTAAGTTTTGGAGTCAGCAAATGTTAAGACTTCCAACTTCGTTCTTTGTCAAGACTGTTTTGGCTATTTTATGTCCCTTAAGATTCCATATGAATTTTATAATGAATTTTTATTTCTACAAAGAAATATCATTAGGATTTATAATGACTTTGTTAAATTAACATGCATTAAGTAGAGCCCCAGGTGGGATGTCAGATGATGAGCACAGTTCAAAAAAGATCACAAAGGAAAGTAAAATAGAGAAGTTCATTTCTCATAGGTCCTGGAAGAGGTACACAGCAGGCCTTGAGGGGTCACAGGAGGAAGTAAAGCCTGAGTGCAGGGGCGGGACCTGGAGAATATGATTTTATTAGCATTCACAGAGGGAGTGTTTCTAGGGTTTCCTGGACTAAAGCTGGATTGGTCAATTCAAACCAAAAATAACGGCTGGTTAGTAAACTCAGAGGTGGTCTTATTTTATGGGGCACACAGCAAAAAGGAGCTGAGAGACAAGACAGATCATCACCAGAGGTATAGGGAGTTGTATCAGGGACATAAACTTTCTTATGACTCTCTGGGCTGTTATCTAGGGCATGCACTTGGGAGATGGTCTTGGTCCGTTCAGTTAGCCACTTAGCAAACAAAATGGATTCTGAGGAAGCAAAATTATGGAGTAGTTTAAACTCTAAATATGATTTTGACAGCAATTGCATTGAGTCTGCAGATTTCTTTGCATAATATTGACATCTTGACAGTATTGTCTTTAATCCATGAAAACAAGGGTGACTTTCCATTTATTTGTGTCATCTTTAGCTTCTTCCAGCTGTATTATGTAGGTTTCAATATACAAATCTTTTCATCTCCTTTGTTAAGTTCATTCCTAAGCATTTATTCTTTTTGATGCTGTTGTAAATAAAATTATTTAATTTCCTTTTTGGACTGTTCACTAGTATCAGCTATAGATTTTTCTTCTATAGACTATTATGTTGTGGTACATTCCTTCTATTCCTGGTTTGTTGAGTGCTTTTATCATGAAAGTGTGTTAAATTAATATGTTTTTTAAAGGAGCTAATAATTGTAAAATTGATCTTAAAGATATTAAAAATGTTATGTCATTTCTTTCTCTAGAAAAATTCAAAGTAAAACTTGCTACATTTATTGAAACTGCAAATAGTAAGAAGAAATATGTTCTTAGACAATATTCAGGCAAGGAATATTTAAAAATTGAAAAGTCTGAGCAAATTGAAAGTTGACTGGTAAGAATAGGAATGTCAACTTCCTAGGTACTGTATTAGTAATACAGATTTATTATGTGATCAGATATTTCTCTTAACTGTATACATTCATATTATAGATTTCATGTATTCTATATAAATATTAAAATAACAGCATCTATGACCATGAAACAGAATAATTTATATTTAATACTTTCCTTTATGTCAATATTTACTAATAACATTTAAAAATATGTTCAGAAATTACTTTTATTAAGTAATTATTTAATAACTTTGGGTATCTTATTAAATTCATTTTATAATTCAGGGTATCTTGTAAGAAAAAAGTTTTATTGACTAAAATGTACATATATGGACTAAAACTCATTATCAGAAAGGTACTGAATTTTTTTTTCGCCTAATAGTAATTGATATTAGTCGATATTTCAAATATAAAAAACTGTTGCTTCTAAAAATTAATAATTGAACAGCCTCGTTTTCTCTATTATAGTGACTGAAACTAAGACTGTCAAATATATTGATTAATTTAAGACAGAGTAAATGACAATATTCTTCAAATATAGCTTTATAGTTATATAGTTAGCACTAGCAAGATCTCAAGAATTGGAATTTTTATACTTAAATATTTTTCTGTGATGAAATTAATGGTATTTAATTAGCAAAGAAAATATGTATGTACAGGTTGAGGTGGGGCTGTATGAAGGAAAGACAAGGCCATGGCAGAAATGATCCTAATACTTTTGATAGCTTGGATGATGGAAATTTACCCAGTAATAATTAAAATAACAACAAAAGTTAAACACCAACATAAATTTAGGCTATTTCAAAATAATATTATAAGAAATGCATAAGTTACCTCTAGAATTACTTGGTATATTTTTAACCTTTCTTTTCAAACTAAAAATAATTTCAATTTATGAAATATAAAATTACTGCTACTAGGCATTGGTCAAAATGTGTCAATTAAGATGTAGCATTTGGGTGAGCTTTCTATTAGCTTACAATTGTGTCTTAAATATCACTGACAGGAAATAATTAGTTTAGAGATCTTCCTCGCTAAAGAAGGGAAGGAAGATCTTTACTAAATGTTAAAAATCAACAAAAGTGACAGATGCTATGATAGGCACCTAACATAAGAGAAAGCAAATGCCAGATGATTTAGATTGATAATTGCCAAATATGTGGCACCACTGAAAACTTTTGAGGGAATGATCCCCCAAAAAGAGGGTCAAGCACACGTTATACTTTAAACTTACCACGATTAATTTTGTACTGCTATTGAGCAATTGGTTCTTTTGCTTTTTACTCTCCCCTTCTTGAGAACTATTTCGTACCTTCTGTCTCTTCAAACTTCCACCCTTTCTCTGTGCACCTTAATTTACAACCTTGCTCATACTTCGCTGAAAAAAATATAGTAATTAGAAGGGAGCTCCACATATTCTCAGCACTCAATGATGCACCAAGTAGTATCCATAACTATTTTCTGCTTTCACATCTGCTACAATATATTAACTGTTCATGTTCCTGTATCAGTCAGGTCCTTTCAAATATATATAATATATATAATACATATATATGTATTTATAAATATATGTATTATATATTATATATATTTGTATATATTATATATTTATATTATATATAATACATATATTTATATTATAAAAATTCATTCTTTTTCATTTACTGAAGGTCATCAGTCTCACAAATCTTCTGTTACTTTTCTACATCATTTATTTTCCTCTTTACTGAATCATTTCCATTAGCATAAAAAGACATGTTGGTTCTACCATTTTAATAACACTTACCTGATTTCATTTATCTTCTAGATACCACCCCTTTTCTCTCTGCCCCGACTCGATTAAAAATTCTTGAAAGAACGGGCTCTACCTGATGTCTGCAATGCTTCTTTTTATGTTCTCTTGTCTAATCCAGCTTTATCCACATGGTTTCACCAAAACTGTTCCTGTCAAGTTCATCAAAGACCATAATATGCCACCTAAATCAACCCACTCATTTTATACACTTTCCCCATATTACTTCTAGCACACCACAGTGTTCTGTCTCACCTTTTCAGTTTCTCCCCAACCTATTATGATTGGAAAATTCCAGAGTTCAATAGTCACTCTTTCTTCTCTTTTTTCACCTTTTCCTCTGGGGATTTCATCCTTCCTCTAAGATTTAAATGTCATATATGTGTTGATTTCCCCAAAGTTGTATCTCCAAGCCCTGGCCTATCTTCTGACTTCTGAAATTTTATACCACAAAACATGTTCAGCATAGAAACTTGGAAGAACAATTAACATCTCAAAATTAACATGTCTAAAGCTGAATTTCTTATGTTACACCATCCTGACCTCAAACTCATTCAATCTGTAGTCTTCCCCATCAAAAGCAATGATAACGTTACCCTCCCAGTTTCTCAGTTGCAAAACTTGAAACCATTCTGTATACCACTCTTTCTCCCAACACATATATGAATTATTTTAAAGGTTCACACATCACCTCAACTGTGATATCTTACTCTATGCCAAATGGATTTATGTCAATAGCTTTTTAACTGGTGTTTCAGATTTCATCCTATTCTTCACACTCATAGCAAGAATTATTCTTATAAAATGCAAATCATTCTACGTCTGTTCCAAATTTCCCAGTGGTTTTCTGTTTCCCTCAGGACAAAGACTAAATCCACACGGTTGAATACTATCTACCTTTAAGCCCTCTCTAACCTTATCTCCTTCCTCTCTTCCAGAGTCCCTCTACCATAGCAACACTGATTCTGCTGATTCTAGAACACACCAGGCATTATCCATATAATCTTTGTTCTGTTTCCTCCACCTGGAATGTTCTTCCTCCATATAATCTTTTCTCCAGCTTCACCTCCTTGACCTTTTACTCAAATACCACTTTCTTTATGATGCCAACTCAACTACCTTGGATTTTACTCTCAACTCACTTGATGCTATTTACGCTAATTTTCCATAACATTTATAACCTTATAGTTTGTTATGTACCAAATGATTTTAAATTTATTATATACTGTATTATTTATTACACTATTTTTACTCTCTGCCTTTCCAGAATGTTGAACACAGAGATCACTTGAAGTTTTTTTACTAATAGATTCTAAGTGTACAGAAGAGTGCTTGCACGTTCATAAATAATTACTGTTTGTATGAATAAGTAAATAACTGAATTTATATAATATGGAAATGTATTCACCTGCTACATTATAAAGCATATGCAAACACATATAAAAAGAATGCGATAAAAAATAAGTCCCTGTATTAGACATTTTAAACTTCATCACATAACACAGTGGGCCATTGTGAATGCCTAAGGGGTTGCTGTTGGTTGTGGTGATGAGGTAATACTTATAAAAGAAGGAAAATAGAATAAAATTTTTTAATTTTAAATATTTTAACATTGTGGTGTCAAGTTAAACTGAGCTCGGTGTTCTTATATTTAATCATTTTTGGATTTTGAGTAATAAAATCAGTTTATCATTAAGAGATATCAAGAATTATGATATCAAGTAAAATGAGCTATCGTAGTATATTAGATATTTAATGTAGTGCAAGAAATACACTGCTAATTACATTCCAAATGTATTGTAGTAATATCTTCATTATTAAAAATTAAAGTCTTATTTGAAGAATAAAATTCAATGTAAATACTAATGACTTTGAGCAAGACAGTGTGGATTCTAAATCTAATTCTACCACTAAGTACATTAGAAAGAGTGGGGCAAAATATTTGTTTTCTCCACTTGAGATTCTTCATGTATATAATTTGAAAGTTCAGTTATAGGGCCAACCAAATTTCTTTCCAGCTCTGAGAATACATGACTCCCTCAAATTAAAAAAATAATAATAATTTTAAGTATTTTAAGATGGTTTGAAAGTGGATGAGATGTCCAAGTTATATGGACTTTTTAATAATAGTTTCCCAGATGTTTCTGCTTAAACTTTTATATAAAATAGTCAGTGTGTTGAAAAAAAAAGTATAAATTTTATATTAAAATCACGACTGGGACACCTGGGTGGCTCAATTAGTTAAGTGTCTGCCTTTGGCTCAGATAATTGTCCCAGGGTCCTGGGATCAAGTCCCACATCTCATCAGGATCCCTACTCAGCGGGAAGCTTGCTTCTTCATCTGCCCTCCCCCCCCACCCCACCCCCCACCAAACTTGTGCTCTCTAGCTCTCTCCCTCACAAATAAATAAAATCTTGGGAAAAAAAAAAAAAAAGACCCTTAACTACAGAGAATAAACTGATGGCTACCAAAGGGGAAGGAGGCTGGGGGTTGGGTGAAATAAGTGATGGGGATATAAGAGAGCACTTACTGTGATGAGCACCAGTTGATGTATGGAAGTGTTGAATCACTACATTGTACACTTGAAACTAATATTATACTGTATGTTAACTGGAATTTAAATAAAAATTTAAACTATTTTTAGTGTCAACAAGCAACATATAGCATGTTTAATATTTACATTATGTTTAATAGAGAAGCAAAAACATTTTCCCCAACAGAATGTCTTGTTTTCTATACTGTTTTATATTTTTGTGATTTACTAAAATATTAACAGGAAAATGGTAATGTTAAACAATACTATCAATAGCTCTACAAGTGCAATGGAAAACATGATTTTAAGAAATTAGTTGTTAAGATAATTGTATACTTTTCCATATGATCTCTAATCTGGCTTCATTTTCATTGTATCCTAGATCAAGCTGCTTATGCTCACTGTAGATATAAAGCAATGCTTAACACCACATCATAAGGCAGCTCACAGTATAAGCAACAACATCTGTTAATAGTACCATGCATACTTACCAACTTTGGTGCTCAAATGGTTTTGTTAGCAAAGCATTGCCTCCTAATTTATGGAAGCTTCATTTTTCATGGTTTAGTAGTTGCATTCAAATATACCAATAATTTCAAATGCAATCACTTTTATACAGCAAATTTTATTTTAGAACATAAGATGGAATTGTTAGTTCTGTGGATGGGTAGACAGTTTCTCCAGCAGCAGTTTGCCTCAATCTTTTCTTGTTTTTAAATTAATTTTAAAATAATATTTAGTAAAATTTAAGTTTGATTTTATGCAAGAATTAAAAATTATTTACAAATGTATGAAAATGAAAAATTATAAATGTTCTCTCATAGAGCTTTGGAACTGTGTCATTTATTTTCCTGCATTTTCAGTAGCTGAAAGCATTTTTACAGAGGAAAATGAAAACATTAAAAGTTTATGATTAACAATATGTCAAAAGAAGTTATAAATAAGAGATCTATGAAAACAACAATATCCTTAAGAGAACAGAGTACAGATGCTGGGAAATTATAATACCCTGTGTATAAATTTAACTTTTCAAATAGGTTACTTCAAATACCACCTTAAATCACATACTCAAAATTAGTGATAGCAATTTGACATGTAGGTATTTCTATCTAGCTGTGCATCAGAAAATATGAAAGAAAATAACCTTAATTCTAAGTGTCTAACTCATGATTTCCCAATCAAATATTAGTGTTTGTCTAAGGAATTCTTTACTGAAGTTCGGTAAAATTTTATAGAACAAATCACTAAAGTTATTTTGCCTATGAAATTGCAGCAATAACAATGTTATTTAATGACTCATTTAAGTCTTTGTATAAAAGTGTTTAATGCATTTCAAAACGCTCCTAGATATAAACAAGTGAAACTTGATGAAAATTAAATGGAACGAGCATCCCTGTAAGAATCTATAACAATAAGACAATGATAGGAATAATAAATGCATTTTGTCATGTGAGAACCAGCATGGAATGCTACATAAATGATGTAGGGTAAACTTGCAAGTCTAGCAGACAATGACACAATTACTACTAATAATGGTGATATTTTAAATTTTTAAATGTAATATTATAAACATAAGTTACAATTTATAATTATAATTTACGCTTTTATGCTCCATTGTTTTCACTGTTCTATCTACAGCAACACTTTATTTCACAATTCGATTATCAAGAAAATGCCATTATTATCCACTGTTAATGTATGAAGTTTCAGAAGGAAAATAACATCAAACCACATAACTGACATATGATGAAACCAGGATTTGTGTGCAACTTGACAGTCAACCACTATCATTTTAATTGTGAAACAAAGAATCCTATAGAGTAATTTTAAAAATTTGATTTTTTTTTTTTTTTTACACAGACCATGAAGACAGATGGTAAGTGAAAAGCTGAGAAAACTCTTTCCTAACCTGTTGGTACCACAATCCCATGTCATTTTTCAGAAGCATAGGTATTATAAGGCAAAGGGAATGTGTCCATGACACATAGAGAATAAAGTCAAGGCAGATAGTGGCCTGTATTGTTGCCATATTGAGAACAAGGGGTGGTTTATCACATGAAACACATACTATTATTAGATATTAGGCCAGCTGGGAACAATGGTGCTCAAGTGTCACCTATGGTATGGACCTCTGCTCCTCTAATGACAGCACCCACAGATAACCACAAACCAGTAGCTACATCACCTTACCCAACAGAGCCAGCAGAAACCCTACCCAAGATATTATAGGAAACAAGAAACGACCCATCAGTTCAGCATTGTACTCTTGTTCAACAAATGGGAATGGCAGGGGGACAGAGACTTCAAAGGCCTTTGGCAGAACAAACTCCAGTGTCTCTGGCACAAAATCCTCAAATGGTCTGCACTAAGGGACTCTATGTTGAAATCAGGATTTGGCTGTGGTGCTAACTTTTTTGGTTACCATGATTGCCAGAAAGTATTTATACATCAGAAACAAACTGCAGCAACTAGATATAATTTCATTTTAGGTCCTCAAGCTGGAGTTCTGCGAAGCGCAGCTCAAGGGTGCACCCAAGCAGGCAATACCTACTTTACTGAGAATCTTTTTATCATGGCCCAGTGGCCCTCTACTGTTTTATGCCCATGACTGCAGAAAATAGTGATCAGGTATCACTGTGTGAGATGCTTTTAAGCTCCAGGGTCATTTTTCTGTGTCAGTTTTGCCTGGCATTCCAACACGTCAGTGACACTGCATAGAATGACGGCAGCTCAAACCTATGTATTGTCAATGATATTGATAATATAGTCCTATTTTTTTAATCCTAAAATGGACCCAATCTTTCTGACCACTGCACAGCTCTATGCAAAACATCAATACATTAGAGGTACACATATTTTTAGAACCCATGAATCCTATATCCTTCAAAGAGAATACTCTCTGGGGAGACAGGAAATGAACTTCTATTCTCGTCTCCCATCAAGGAGAGAGGACGAACAAAATCAACAAATTTGATTATTCAGAATTGTGATTTTTTTTATGGCTGAGTAATATTCCATTGTATATATGGACCGCATCTTCTTAATCCAGTCATCTGAATGAACCATGAGAGACTATGGACTCTGGGAAACAAACTGAGGGCTTCAGAGGGGATGGAGGTGGGGGAATGGGATAGGCCGGTGATGGGTATTAAGGAGGGCACGTATTGCATGGTGCACTGGGTGTTATACACAAGTAATGAATCATCGAGCTTTACATCAAAAACTAGGGATGTACTGTATGGTGACTAACATAAAAAATTATTATAAAAAAGAATTGTGATTTTTTTAATCTTATAATTCCAAATGTTCTATTTCTTGGGTTTCATTTATTAAAGCTAATCCTTTCCATACCACCTGGCTAGATGGTGGTAATTCCAATAAGATGGTACTTCTGAGAAGTCTTTGGAAAGCAAAACACTGTAGAAATGCAAGGATTAAAAAAAAATTCCAATAGTTTTTATTAATAGCATATCTATCAACAGTGCTCAGTAAATATTTTCCATAATGTTGCGTTTCTAAGTCTCTT
This sequence comes from Ursus americanus, assembly GCF_024610735.1. NCBI lineage: Eukaryota > Metazoa > Chordata > Mammalia > Carnivora > Ursidae > Ursus > Ursus americanus. Next base: position 11,555,772 of record NC_142139.1, read on the forward strand.
GTAATATGATACCTTATTTTTTTATTTATATAACTTTTTCCAAAAAGTTAATGTTGGATAATTTGGCTATCATCTTAGATTGTATATAAAATTTGTCAACAGCTAAGAGATAGATTGGATAAGAGGGGGATACTTAATATGAAACTCTTTTCAATAAATGTATCAGTCTTGAAAACATACTGAAGTTTGTTTTGTTTTTGATCTTCCATGACCAGTTAAGATTTCATTATCTACAGTCTGTCTTGGGACATTAGGATACTGATGAAATTGAGTGTATATTTAGACATAAGAAACTTTGCATATCTTTAAGAAGTAGCAGTAACAATCCTTCATTGATGGTTGTATAGATGGTCGGAATAATTTTGTGAGTACATTAAAGTATGAGGTACTTTTAGTAACTGTCTAATTGCAAGAATGTGTACATGTTAATTTTTTTTAATTTGAAACAAAAATTCTTTTTTACTTGTTTTACTTTAACTCAGTGTTCTAAATCTTTATCTTCAGCCTGTTTCCTTCAGTGTCTTTAACCCATCAGAGGATTCTTTTGTCTAAATTATATATGGGAAGAAACTGGCATTAAAAAAAGAACAGGGGGAACCTGGGTGGCTCAGTCAGTTAAGCATCTCTTGATTTTGGCACGGGTCATGATCTCAGGGTTTTTAGACTGAGTCTTGCTTTGGGCTCCACACCGGGTGAGAAGTCTGCTTGGGATTCTCTCTCTCCACTTTCCTTCTGCCCCCTCCCCCCCTCGGGGGGGGGGAGGAAGGACAGATGTTAAACAACATGAAAAATGATATTTATTCAGTGAGATGGATGGATAGCAGCTTAGCCATCACAGAGGATAATAGGAATAATTTTCTCCTTAAGTTACGTGACATTTCAATATGTAGTAGATATATTTTGAAACTGTTTTATGATTCTAAATTATTCATAGCAAGTGCTAAACTGACTTACGTCTGACCAACTTTAATTCTTTTGGTCAGGTGAGAATGTTAATCATGTCAAGTGACTGATTCTACTTGATTGTAGTAATCTATACCTGTGCATCTATACCCATCTATACACGTGCATGTACATATATAGTACACACATACATTCACTCACACATATACTAACCCATTTATGTATACGTATTTTTAGAATTTAAATGTTCTTGACAACTTTATTTGCAATGATCAAAACCTAGCAACAAAGCAAATGTCCATCAACAAAGACATAAGCAATTACAGCGTGTCCATACAATGGAATATTGCTTAGCAATAAAAGGGACAAATTATTGACACACACAACATGGGTGGAATTGAAAATATTAATGATGAAAGAAGCCAGACAAAATGAAGTACATGCTATATGATTCCATTTATATAAGTGTCTATAAAATCCAAATAAATTCATAATAACAAAAAGCAATCAGTGGTTACATGGAAATTTTGAAGAGTGATAGATATATTCATTATTTTTATTGTGGTGGTGCTTTCACAGATATGTTCATATGTCAATACTTAAACTTTCTACTCTAAATATATGCTGATTATAGGTTAATTATTCCTCAGTGAAAGTGAAAAAAGTTAAGGTTATAAAAGCTCAGGTTCTATAAGTTTGCATACACACACACACACACACACACACACACACATATGTATGTGTATGTATATATGAAGGGGAAAAAAAAGGTGTTCCAGAATTTTAACTAAATATATGCTCTCTAGCCTAAGAGGAAATGATCAAATGTATTGTAAAGGATGTTTTATTCACACTTTCCCTTAAAGTAATATTTTAAACCCCCAAAATTCATTTCTTTTGTTGTAAAGAAAAAAAAAATTCCTGGTTTACTCTGCCTGATATCAAAGTAGTGCTTCAAATTTCCAAAAGACAAAAGCTGACCACATTTCGGGGAAACATACTGTACATAAGCTTAAGTCTGAGAGGTGTTCTACTGAAATGTCTCCTAAAAGCATCCTCGATGATTTACCTGTTACTGAAACCAATGCACACTTCGTGGTTTTGTATTCATCACTGGGGACTAAGTCTTGCTTTTGAACTACTCTCCTACTGAGAAAACACAGAACAGTCCGCTGATGGTAGAAGATTCCTCCTCCAAAACAAAAATGTTCTGAAAATGAAAATCCTCAGAACTCAAGGTGTTTCAATTTAAACATGCTAATGACACCGAATAAACATCTTTGACTTGTAAATTGACATTCTTTTTGCAGTTTTCCTGATAGTTTCTTAAATCAAGGGAGAATTTGAAAATTGTCCTAATATCATTATGAAAATTATTTTGGTGTTTCAATTATGAAGTACTAAAACTCTGAAATGCTCACCTCGTTAATTATGCATATATTTTTGATAATATTTTTTGAAAAGCCATCTTGCACCCTTGCAAAATTTTAAAAATACACTATAGTTCTATATCAAGTAAAACAAAATTTAATGTAATTAAAATATATACCTTTTCAAACTTTTATTTATAGTTAACATATAGTGTACTATTGGTTTCAGGTTGTAGAATTTAGTGATTCATCATTTACATGTAACACCCATGCTCATCACAAGTGCCCTCCTGAATACTCATTACTCGTTTAAACCATCCACCGTCCACTGTCCACCTCCCCTCCATCAACCAGTTTGTTCTCTTAAGAGTCTCTTATAGTTTACTTCCCTTTCTTTTTTCCCCTTCCCCTATGTTCATCTGTTTTGTTTCTTAAATTCCCAGTATGAGTGAAATCATATGGTATTTGTCCTTCTCTGGCTTATTTTGAAAAAAAAAAAATATGTAATATACCTTTGATTTTGCCCATCCTGGGAGGGACCTTGGGCACACATCTTGTTAATCTTTATGAAATGTCAATGAAGAACCACACCCATGGGATGAGGTAATGTCGCTACATGTCTTATTGAAAATGCTAAGCCTACATACATTTCTCCTTTTTCAAAGGTAAGAAAAATTGAAAAATACCCAGCACTAAATCAGTCAGATAATCTGTGTCCTTGCTTAATACACTATCTGGCAGGATGTGGTCAATTCACCAACATACAGTAACAAATATAAACCACAATGACCCTTCAGTGTTTTGACTTCTTGAAGATTATATAGAAAAGCTTTAATTATCTGTTATGGTTGAGAAGACACCTTTAGTGTTAATATGTTAATTAGTACAATAATGTCACTGGTATACCAGTTCTCTTTACTTTTCTATTCTACTATATTCCCTAAATATTGATAGACTCCCCAAGATATAAAGAATCAATAGTATTATGAATGTAATGAATCTTGCTTTTATACAAATTTGTTAACCAGTCACAGGCACATAATATAGCATTATCCGTACATACAAAAATAATTTCTAATTAATTGCAATTGACTTTAGATAACTTCACAATATACACTAAAATTACCTTAACTAAAAATAAATATTATCAAGGCTTCAACTATTATCTTAAAAACCTGTTTAAAATTAAATGTTCTTTGGGGCACCTGGGTAGCTCAGTCGTTAAGTGTCTGCCTTCGGCTCAGGGCGTGATCCCGGAGTTCTGGGATCGAGCCCCACATCAGGCTCCTCCGCTGGGAGCCTGCTTCTTCCTCTCCCACTCCCCCTGCTTGTGTTCCCTCTCTCGCTGGCTGTCTCTATCTCTGTCATATAAATAAATAAAATCTTTAAAAAATTAAGTTAAATGTTCCTTTTATGGATTTTAAATTTCAAAATGTAACGGAATGTGAATTATAAGTGTCTGAAAGGGTTGACTCTTCAAATTGAAAGTGGTTTAGAACACTTGTGGGTCTTTTGGGGGGTTGTTTTTTTTTTTTTTTTTTTTTTTTTTACTGGACACTTAGCACCCCTTCTTGAGCAGCCTTGAGGATGCCTTCTGTTTTTATTTTCAAATCAACAAATGGGTTAATTATAAAGAAAGGAGGAAGGCAATCACATATTTCAAGATTGTGATTTAATTCTCTATCCCTATTACTTCCTGAAACTTGTTCTTTTTTCCTGGTTCACCGTCATCTTTTTAACTCCTCCACTTGGAAATAATATTCAGTATCAGCACAAGCTCTTGAAATACCAAATTCTTATATTGTGTCGCAGTGGTTATAAATCATAACCACATGAACATCTGCAAAACGGTAGAAAGCTTGGTGGTTTTTGAACTTAAACCAACATCATACTTTCTTGAGTGAGCTTGTATGGTGATGAAAGCTGAATCGTAATCATACTTTCCAAAAACCTACCAAATACAGTGTTTAGTATGCCTACAAATCAAAAAATGCGGGCGATTTAAGGAAGCTATAATTTGGGAAACTTGATTTATTCATAGGGTTTGGTGCACATCTTCCTAAGGAATACCCATCATTCTGCCATACTAAAAGAAGGAAGTCCTGCCACTTGTGGCAACATGAATGGACCTTAAGGGCATTAGACTAAGTGAAATAAGTCAGACAATGAAAGACAAATACTATATGATCTTATTTATATACGATATCTTAACCATAGACTTATTAGTAACATTGATAAAGTCACTTACCTGATGGTATATATTTTAATATATCCTATTCCTGGACACTATTTAGGCTACTCTGGCCTGTTTTGTTTAGTTTTTATTCTGTTTATTTCTGGGGTATTTACTCTGTTCCACTGATCTATGTGTATTTTTGTGCCAGTATCATACTGCTTTGATTACTAAAGATTTGTAGTGTATCCTGAAATCTTGTATTATGGTACCTCCAGCTTTGTTCTTATTTCTCAGGATTGCTTTGGCTATTCTGATCTTCCATGGTTTCATATAAATTTCATTATTATTTGTTTTAGTTTTGTGAAAACTGCTGTCTATATTTTTATAGAGATTGCATTTAATCTAAACATTGCTTTGGGCAATATAGATATTTTAACAGTATTAATTCTTCCAATCCATAAGCAAGAAATATCTTTCCATTGTTTGTGTCATCTTCAAGAAACAGAATAGAGAGCCCAAAAATAAACCCGAGCAAATATGGTTAATTTATCTATGACAACTGAGGCAAGAATATACAATAGGGAAAAGCCAGTCATTCAGTAACTGGTGCTGGGAAAACAGGACCAGCTACAAGTAAAAGAATGAAACTGGAACACTTACTAACACCATACACAAAACTAAACTCAAAATGGATTAAAGACCTAAGTGTGAGACCTGAAACCATAAAAATCCTAGGAGAGAGCATAGGCAGTAATTTCTCTGATCTCAGCTGTAGCAACATTTTTCTAGGTATGTGTCTTGAGACAAGGGAACAAAGGCAAAAATAAACTATTGATATTACAACAAAATAAAAAGCTTTTGCACAGGAAAACAAAAAAGCAACCAATTGAGTGGGAGAAGATATTTCAAATGATATACCCAATAAGTGGTTAAAATCCAAAATATAGAAATAACTTCTACAACTCAACACCAAAAAAAAAAAAAAAAAAACAATTCAATTAAAAATTGGACAGAGGACCTAAATGAACATTTCTCCAAAGAAGACATACAGATGGCAACACACATATGAGAAAATGCTCAACATCTCTCATCATCAGGGAAATGCAAATCAAAACCCCACAATGAGATATGACCTCACACCAGTTAGAATGCCTAAAATCAAAATGACAAAAGATACATTTTGGTGCAGATGTGGAAGAAAAGGAATCCTGTGCACTGTTGGTGGGAATGTACTTTGGTACAATCACTGTGGAAAACAGTATAGAAGTTACTTAAAATATTAAAAATAGAAATACCATATGCTCCAATAATTCCACTATTGATTATTTAACCAAAGAAAACAAAAACACTAATTTGAAAATATATATACATTCCTATGTCTATTGTGGCATTATCTATAATAAGCAAAATACAGAAGCAACCTAAGTTGGATAAGGCAAATATTACACACACACACACACACACACACACACACACACACACACACACAAATGGAATAGTACACAGTCAAAAAAGGATGAGATTGTGCCATTTGAGACAACATGGATGGACCTAGAAGGTATTATGCTAAGTAAAATAAGTCAGAACAATAGATACCATATAATTCCATTCATAAGCAGAATTAAAATAAAATTAAAAAAAAGAAGCAAACAAAATACAAAAGCAGAATCAGACCTAAAAATGCAAAGAACTGATGGTTGCCAGACAAGAGGGGAGTGAGGGGTTGGGCAAAAGGTGTCAAGGGGAGTGGGAGATAATAGGCTTCCAGTTACGGAATGGGTAAGTCATGGGAAAGGCACAGCATAAGGAATACAGTCAAGGATATTGTAATAGTGACGTAGCAGGACAGATGGCAGCTACACTTGTGGAAAAGATAGCTTAACGTATAAACTTGTCAAATCACTAAGTTGTATACCTGAAACTAACATAACACTGTATATCAACTATACTCAATTTTTGTTTGTGTCTCAGCAAGGCCTGAGTTACTGGAATTTTTTTTTCCCCTTATGAGAGCAGGTACTCTTTCAGCAAAGAAAAAGGAAAAAGGAAATTGTTAGCCTTCTTTAATTACTTGGAAAAAAATTTAAATGAGGATGAATATTAGAATAACAGCCTGTATATGTTATTTATTATATATAAAAAATTTATCTCCTTAGATTATTGGTTTGGCTAAAAAGTAGAAAAAAAAATCTCAAGAGAATACCTCAGAACTAGATACACAGATTCTTAATTTTCTTTACTACTGGCCCTTGTTCCCTAAATTGATTAATCAAATTTTAAAGGGTAACATTTAGCTTAATTTTAAAATCATGATCAAAGAAGTCAAGATTCTTCTAATTTAGAAAGGCAAGTTATAATTTAAGTTTATAATAGCATTAAACTTATGTTCTGCTTGACTTCTTTTAGCAATCTCAGCAGCTAAAGCTTTGATAAACTCTGGATGCCTTTAGAAGAGTCATTTTGCCTTCTCTGAGGTTGTAAATAATGGATTAGTAATGTATAATGTGTTCCTGAAAGCGAGTACTGCCTTGTTTAACACTATCTGTCAGTTATAATGATGCTGAAATAGAACTCACTGTGAAAGGAACATTGGGGAATGTACTGCTGCTCAATGTGAACGTGAATGAATTTGTATCAGTTGCACAATTGCTTCATTTTTTAATGCAATTATGTGTTACCTGTATCTCAAAAAGATAGCCAAGCATATGACATTTGGTTTGATACTTTTTGATACTCCGAAATATAGATAATGTTATAAGTTTGACTTAGATAACATTAAAAAAAAAACTTATTTTTTTTAATGAAAACTAAGATTTTTAGTGCATCATATGGTGCCAGAATCTGCATCTGAACTAAATATATTCTTAAATGTTTATAATAAAGCTTATGAATAATCTGATTTTGAGCAGTCTTAAAATTTTTCTCAGCACAGAAATTCTGCTAGCATGTAAAATTCAGCATAAAGTAGAAAATGAATTAAACTATGTTTGATAATAACTTGCCAACATCCTAAAATCGGATTCAGACAATGTGTTTGAATTAATGTGAAATGTCAGCCCACCAATTGAGAAACCATAGCTCAATTGCCTTACAAACCAGGTAGGCTCTCTGAACACAATTCCTATCACAGATTATTTTTCATATTAGAGAAAAGGAAAAGAGGGCACCTTGTGAGCTCTCATCAGTTAATTTGGTTACAATAAAGTGAATCTTAAAGAGTCAGTCTTCGGATGCCTGGTTGGCTCAGTTGGTTAATCATCTGCCTTTGGCTCAGGTCATGATCTCAGGGTTGTAGGACTGAGTCCCACATAGGGTTCCCTGCTCAGCGGGGAGTCTGCTCCTCCCTCTGCCCTTCTCCCTGCTTGTGCACGTGTGCTCTCTTGCGCTCTGACAAGTAAATATTTTTTAAAAATAAGTGATTCTTGATATATTCTAGGAAATATTTGAATTGTCAAATGAGATGACCTCATATTCATTTACATGTGTCTGAATTGCCAAATGTTTCTAGACTTGAGTGTATTAATAAGCTAACTACCACAAAAAATGCTGTAATCTGTTTTTTTTCTTTCATAAAATCAGGCTTTTTTTGTGTGTGATTTAATATTTTTTAAAACATGACACTTCATGTTAAAGATGCCCCATTATTACAATTTGAAACTTACTATACAAAATTGGCTTATTTTTAGAAGCAAACATACTTTAGGATCATTTTTGTCAAACACTGTAGATATCTTAATGCCTAAATGTATGCACTAAGTGTATACGTAAATATTTTGGATATAATTTCACTCATGAGTTGAGGACATTCACAGCAATATATATACCAAGCACAACTTTCTCATACTCAGTTAATTATTACTATATTTTCCACAAATGATTTTGAATAAAGGAGGATCCATTAGGACTTTATGTGATTCCACTGCACATTTCAGAAAAATCAGCGGCAATAACAATAGCTATAATAATACTAATACCACCATCCAATGGCTATTGGCATTTTCACTGTCAGGGTAATGTGCAAACTGTATTACATGAACCAGCTCATGACTGAAACATAATTTTATGTATATAATATAGTTAATGCTCCCATTTTTAAAAATGAGAAATAGTGACATATGGAAATAGAATTTGCCAGGGTTTTGGCAGAAAAGGATTAAGTCAGGTTGTTTACTCAAACCCTGCTCATTCCAAAGATGGCTTGGTCAATTTCTAAAACATAAACTTTGAGCCCTTGGAACATTTTGCCTGATAAGAGTTTTTCGTTATGTATGAGACCATATTGTACCATTTGACAAGTTTATCCTAAAATGTGACTTATGGTGAACAAATGTTTTCTTTCTGTGAGGTTAGCCAGGAATCTGAGTAGCTGAAGTCATTCACATGGGCACTCTGCACGCTTACATGACTGACTCACTATCAAAACCCTGGACACCAAGGCACAAGCAAGCTTTCCTGGTTGAGAATGTTCACATGTGTCCTCATATCACTGCCGGGAGTAGTAAGAACATCTCCATGCAAATCCACTAGGACACCTGGAAGCTTGTACAAAGTGTTTCCTAGACTTCACCTCATGCAACATTCCCCTTTGATTATTGTCACTATAATAAACAAAAGTTGTCTCTATTTCATATTGTATTCTATTTGCAGATCAGGTAATTTTATATCTAGAAAATCCTAAAGACTCCATCAAAAAAACCTGTAGATCTAATTAATAAATTTGTTAAGTTTCCAGATGCAAAGTTAACATACAAAAATCAGTAGCATTTGTACTGATGCTATATTGTTACTAACAATGAATTAACTTAAAAGTTAAAGAAAACAATCCCATTTATAATAGCATCAAAAACAATGAAATACTTAGGAATAAATTTAACCAAGAAGGTGAAAATCTCTACACTAAAAACTACAAGACACTGATGAAAAGAATCAAAGACACATAAGTGGAAAGATACCCCATATTCATTGGTATTGGGAGAATTAGTATTGTTAAAATGTCCATACTACCCAAAGCCATCTATAGATTCAATATTTATCAAAATTTCAATGGCATTTTTTTTATAGAAGTAGAAAAACCACTAGTAAAATTTATATGGAACCACAAAATACTCTGAATAGACAAAGAAATCCTAGGAAAGAACAAAGCAAGAGACATCACATTCCTGATCTCAAGCTATTCTATAAAGCAGTAGTAATCCCAACAGTGTAGTACTGGCATAAAGCAGATACAAAGATCAATGCAACAGAACCAAGAGCCCCAGAATACCATCCATCTACGATCAAATCAACTCAAATTTGACAAGGGAGCCAAGAATGCTCAATGGAGAAAAGATCATACCTTAGATAAATAGTACTAGAAAAGCTAGTAGAAATATTTCTAGAAAACTAGAAATTGGATATTCACATGTAAAAGAATAAAACTAGACCCTTATCTTATACTACTCACAAAAATGAACTTGAAATGGATTAAAGACCTAAGCATAGAAAATTGTAAATCATAAAACTCCTAGGAACCATGAAACTCCCTGGTGGGGGGGGCGGTGCATAGGGCAAAGCTCTTTGACATGAGTCTTGGCAGTGATTTCTTAGGTAGGACACCTAAAGTATGAGCAACAAGATAGAAAAGAAACAAGTAGAACTACATCAAACTAAAACGCTCTGCATAGCAGAAGAAACAATCAACAAAATGAAAGGCTACACACATAATGGGAGAAAATATTTACAAACTATGTATCTGATAAGGGGTTAAAATCCAAAATATATGAAGAACTCATACAACTCAATAACAAAAATAATAATAATTCAATTAAAAGATGGGCAAAGGATCTAATTAAACATTTTTTGAAAGAAGATATACAAATGGCCAATAGGGAACCTGACAAGGTGTCCAACATCACTAATCATAATGGAAATGCAAAACAAAACCACTATGAGAGGGACACCTGGGGGGCTCAGTTGGTTAAGCACCCGCCTTCAGCTCAGGTCATGGTCCCAGGATCCTGGCATTAAGTGCCATATCGGGGGCTCCTTGCTCCGCAGGAAGCCTGCTTCTCTGCCCACTGCTCCCCCTGCTCGTGTGCTCGCACGCATGTTCTCGCTCTCTTTCACAAATAAATAAAATCTTAAAGAAAAAAAACGAGAGATCGTATCACACCTACTAGAATGTCTGTTATCAAAAAGATGGACAATAAATGCTGACAAAGGCATAGAGAAAAGAAACTTTGTGCACTGTTGCTGGGAACGTAAATTGGAATAGCTGCTAGGGAGAACACTATGGAGGTTCAATAAAAAAACAGATCTATATGATCCAGCAATTTCGCTTTTGGGGATTTATCCAAAAAACCTGAAAATACTATGTAAAAGAGATATCAGTTTCTGCATGTTCATAGCAGCATGATTTATAATAGTGAAGATATGGAGACCACCTGTGTTCACTGACAGGTGAACGGATAACGAAGTTGCGATATATACGGATAAACACATTAGAATATCACTCAGTCACAAAAAGGAAGAAGTCCTGCCATTTGTGACAACATGAATGGACCTTCAGGACATTATTCTAAGTGAAATAAGTCAGATCAAAAGGGAAATACTATATGATCACACTTATATTTGGGATCTTAAGGAAAAAAAAAAAAAAAGTCCTCAGAAAAAGATGTCAGATGTTTGGTTACCAGGAGTGGGGGTTGAGGTAATTGGATGAAGGTGCCCAAAAGGTACAAACTTCTAATTATACGATGAATAAATACCAGGAATATAATGAACAACATGATGATGACTATAATTAACACTGCCATATATATGTGTGTGTGTGCATATGTGCATGTATATGTGTGTGTACATATGTGCCATATAGAACACACACACACACACACACATAAAGAGTAAATCCTGAGTTCTTATCACATAGAAACTTTTGGTATTTTTGTATTTTCTATTTTACGCATTTTTTTTTTGGTATAAGATGATGAATGCCAACTAAACTTATTGTGGTAGTAATTTCGCAATATATGTAAGTTAAATTATGTTGTATACCTTAAACTTATACAAGTGTTTTATGTCAACTATCTCTCAACAGAACTAGAAAAAATAAAAATGAAGACTTTTTATTTTCACAGCAAAACTGAATGGAAGATATATTTCACATAGGCCCTGGCAAATATGAATCAAGCTGTTATAACATACATGTACAGGTTTTTGTGTGGACATAGTATTTTTAAGAGCTGGAAACCTAAGGAGTATGGTGCTGGATCAGATGGTAAGAATATGTTTAGTTTACTTTTTAAAAAATTTATTTATTTATTTATTTTTATTTTTTTAAAGATTTTATGTATTTGACAGAGAGAGAGAGAGTGCACAAGCAGGGGGAGCAGCAGAGGGAGAGGGAGAGCCAGGCTCTCCGCTGAGCAGGGAGCCCCATATGGGGCTTGATCCCAGGAGCCTGGAATCATGACTTGAGCAGAAGGCAGATGTCTAACTAACCAAGCCACCCAGGTGCCCCAAGAATATGTTTAGTTTTGTGAGAAACTACCCAACTGTCTTCCAAAGTCTCTATGGAATTGTGTATGTCCACTAGCACTGAATGAGAGGTCCTGTTCTTTCCAATTTCTCCAGCATTTGGCCATGCTAAATGGTGTGCAGAGGTTGCTCACTGGCTTTAATTCACATTTGCCTGGTGACATGTGACATGCAATATCTTTTCACATGCTTATGTGCCATCTTCAGATCTTTGGTAAGGTGCCTGTTAAGGTCTTTGGCCCATGTTTTAATCAGGTGTCTGTTTTCTCATTGTCGAGTTTTAAGTTTTCTTTACATATTTTGGGTAACATTTATAAAATGTGTCTTTTGCAAATATTTTCTCAAGTCTGTGGCTTGTCTTATTTTGACATGGTTGTCAAATAGTATAGGTTTTTAATTTTTTTTAAAAGATTATTTGAGAGAGAGAGAGAGAGAGCGCACAAGCAGGGGGAGCAGCAGGCAGAGGGAGAAGTAGGCTCCCCATTAAGCAGGGAGCCTGACATGGGGCTCAATCCCAGGACCCTGGGATCATGACCTGAGCCAAAAGCAGATGCTTAACCAACTGAGCCACCCAGGTGCCCCTAAGTTTTTAATTTTAATGAAGTTCTGCTTGTCAGTTTTTTTCTTTCATGGATCATGGCTTTGGCATGTATCTAAAAGTCATCACCATACCCAATGTGATTTAGGTTTTCTCCTCTGTTATCTTCCAGGAGTCTTATAGTTGTGTATTCTACTTGTAGATCGATGATGCATTTTAATTTGCCTTTGGTGAAGGGTATAACAACTGTGTCCAGATATTTTTTGCATGTGTTCATTTGTTCAGCATCATTTATTGAAAAGATTATTTGCTCCATTTTAGTACTTTGCCATAGATTTGTTGATCTGGAAACTATTTACTATTAAGCTTCCCTTAATTCTTCAAGTGAGAAACTTTGCAGCTTCCATATTTGCTCGTATGGTGTTCATTTATTATATTCATTATAGGTGGATTTAATTTATGCCAATGCTAAAGCAAAACAAAAACAAATGTCTCCTAATAAAGGTCTGAAATCATTACTGCACAAACTAAAGTAGAACAGCAAGTACTATAAATACCTACTTTATAAAAATCACTCTGTCCAGAATAAGTTAACAGAATTCAAACTATCGACAACATATCATCCGCCATGTTTAGTACATGTTTTGAAAATGCAAGAAATGTGAAAAAAGTGATCCGAAATCATTTTTAAAATGAGGTATGGTTATGATTAGGAATTTTACAACTAAGAGTAAATTAAAATATATTCAAACTAACCAGTAGTAAGAGAAATGCAAATAAAGTAACGATTTTTAAAATGTAATATAATAAATGAAGAGAGTAGCCTCATGTGTACCAGTGATGTAAGAAAAAAAAAAAAAAAAGTGCCATAAAAGTGAGGAGCATACTAAACTCAATGTTCTGCCGAGGAGGTCTAAAGCAAAATAAACATACCAACAAAAAGCCTTAGTTGTTCACTTCTGGACACCAACCAATACACTGATGGTCGAGATAGAAAATGTAGAGGAGTAACATTAGCATCATAGAAATGTGAGTTATTCCTTTTTTTTCTTTCGCCTTTGATTTACAACGAATTGAACATCCAAAATTGAACACAAGTACATCTACACATTACACTAGAACATTTAGATTTCCACCCACCTATGCATCCAAAGGGGGTGGATAGGACTTTGGAGAGGGCTGTGAATAGAGGGGACCTGGTGAAACAACCCCACCCCTATTTACCACAACTGGGGAGAAGGGGAATTCTGGACAGTGCAAAATTCGCTGGATACCCATGGGAGAGAGAAAATGTGTGGAGGTCCAGACTGACTGATGGGGGAGCCTAGAGTGGGATAGAGACAAGTTTGGAGGCAGAAGAATGGGAAGAACTTTCTAAGTTGACCCCCCCCCCCCCCCCGAAGAAAGAGTACAATGGACTGGGTTTGTGGCCATGGCAGAGGAATTAGAAAGTGACAGTGGTGAGTGACAGACTAACTGTATGGATTGTAGCTGGAGGAACCTGTTTTTCTTCTGCAGTATCCTGATTTCTGAGGAGGGACCTTTGTGGTTGGTTGGATAGAGAAGAAAGGGAAGGAGTCAGACAAGACTATCAAAGGACATTGAAGGAACGTTTGCTATGGTCTGTATTGACATTTCAGCAGGAGGTGTACCCACGGACCTCATTGGGAGTCCCCCCAATCAAGGATCCCCCTACATGATCTGTGTGCACACCCAAAACTCCAGGGCTAAACCCACACCTCCCCCACTCTGTTGCCAGGTTCTCGTGCCCACTCCCAAGTGCGTTTGCCAAGGCCAGGCCAGCTACGGTATAAGAAGCTAAAAGCTGGAGCTATAGCACCACCTTCTGGAGCACAAAAAACTTTCCAGTGTCCAGCTTGCTGAACTAAAGAACCAAAGCAAACAAATCCTTAACTAGGAAGAGGTCTGCCATTCGAACGTGAAAGCACCTATCATCAAACACTATAAAAATCAAGGAAATATGGGATCACAAAGAGAAAATGGTACTTCCTCAACAAACTCAAAGGCATGGGATATTGCCATCTGATAAATAATTCAAAATAACATGAATAAATTCAATGACATACAAGAAAACTCAGAAAGGCAATTCAATGAATTCAGAAAAGAAATTATCAGGAGTTCTTAACCAGATATTGAAATTACAAAAAAGAACCAAATTCTAGAGCTGAAGATTTCAAAGCATGAGACGGAGACTCTATTAGAGAGCACTGGTACCAGGGCAGAAGAGGTAGAAGAAAGAGTAACTTGGAGGATGGTGATTTAGAAATCATTCATTTAGAAAGAGAACTAAGATTTTCTTTTTTAAATGAAATTCTGCAATCCTAGCACTCATACACAGCGTTCAGGAAAAATTTGGTTCGTTAGTATGTAGCAAGATGATGACTTTCCCAAAAATTCCTGAAAGGATAGCTTAACTTGCTTTGAACCGACATCTCCTGGGGGGTGAAAGAGATACTAATGAGGTATAGTGAAATAAATATGAAACCACGAGAGCACCTCCAATGACAAAATTTTGAAACAGGAGGAACGAAGGGAGGAAAACAGAAAAGGCGAACAGAAAGAACTATATTTTCTGTATTCTCCAGAAGCACATTTTCCCCAATTGATTCTACAAGTTTTCTCTAAGATGTGTCTGATTAAGAGTGCCTGATAAAAATTAGTTTCCCCAATTTCCAGAAATTAGTTTTATAATCATAATTTATCAAACACATAATTCAATCACTTACACTTCTTTTGTGACCACTGTCAATTGTTTGAAACTCTAAGAAAAGAATTTAGGAGAATCAACAATTTCTACAAAGATTTTAACTACCACTTCCCACTCGACACATCCTACAATAACACTTATTGAATGTAATCATCTTTTTTTAAAGATTTTATTTATTTGCCAGAGAGAGCATGCACGAGTGCACAAGCAGGGGGAGCAGCAGGCAGAGGGAGAAGCAGGCTCCCTGCTGAACAGGGAGACTGATGCGGGACTCGATCCCAGGACCCTAGGATCATGACCTGAGCTGAAGGCAGACGCTTAACCGACTGAGCCACGCAGGTGTCCCAAATGTAATCATCTTATCTCAAAAAGTACCTCACTCTTCCGTAATACAGCTAAACTGATTACCTTTTACATATTTACTATATTTCAGACACAATGCTAAGAGCTTTATATGAAATTATTTTTGTTCCTTGAAATAATTCTATAAGACAAGGACAACTATTGTTTTCATTTTACAAATAAGAACACCAGGTCTACATAAAATGGAAAAATTATGCAAGGTTATACAGCTAGGCACAGACGTCTTTAGACTTTTGGGATTGATTCTTTTATAAAAATACTTCCCTTTCATTCTCTATTCATGAATAATTCGATTTTGGATCTTTATAAAAAAACTTTAATTGTTTCATAAAGAATGTTACTTAGTAAAATACACAAGTCACAAGCATAAATATTAAGCCTGTCAAAAATATTTAATACATTCTTTGGAGGGTTGGCTTAATCGAAAGGAAAACAAACACACAGAAATCTTAAGTTTTTCAATGACAGTTGAGTCTAGATTTGAGGGATTTTATCCTCGATTTATTGAAAGTAATTATTTTGATTATACTGGACTTTTGAAAGCTGAGCAATATGTGACCAAACATTTTTATGATAAAACAGCTTATTTTTCTGTCATGTATTTGAATATTGTTATGTGAAATAAACAATGCTAAAGTTTAAGTGGATCTATATCCATGTTCCCTATACTATAAAAATGATAAAATTTTTTGATATGCTGCAAACAGGAAGTGATAGCTGTATATTAAATAACCTGGTAGCCAGAGAACTAGCTGAGGACTTCTATATATTGCCACGGTGAAAACAGTCCTGGGATTTTCTACTAGAAGTCAGACTCAGTCGCTCAGTGTCTGTCTCCTCGCCCGCGCCCGCACCCCCCCTCCTGCCCACCCCCACACACTCCTTGAACACTGCAGATCTGTTGACCTGTTGTCAGGCGTAACTTCTGGACATAAAATTGTCTGTCCTTTTCTTAAATCCGAGCATGTACTTCATTAGTGTATAACCTTGCGTTTGATTACTTTGGGTGCTAGTTTGGATAACGTGTTCTTAATAGGTAATAAGATCAGTCAGGACGAGTTACACTTCTCACAGCTTTAAGTACCCTTGTCTTCTCTAGTTTGGTTAACTGCCTAACATTTTGCAACTACTAAACAAGCTCTAATTAACTTGGATGTTGTAGTCAGAATCAGTTAGCTCTTTCTGAATCCAGGTTTAAATTGCTACAGCACGAAGGTATAATTTAACGCTCTTGATCAGCAACAGGCTATATTAGAGAACCGAAAGCCTTAGCAAAACTGATTAAGATCTTAAAACACATTTATAGGATTGCTTTTTAATTGAAATATGTCAAGTCAAATGAAGCAATGCATTAATGGCTAGATGATCAGAAGTTTAAAAAAAATAAACAATTTTGACCACGAATTTCCCCTTATGCTCGCTCATAGTGTATTTTATTTGAAAGATCGTTCATTTAAATTTTGCCATATAGTTTTTTTCTTTGCCTCTTAATGTTATTCTATTCTTAATTATTGCTTGGTTTATAATTCCGAGATATTTATCTTGTTTTTAATGTGTTTACTGTATTTGTATCTATTTCAGGATTCTCTCTTCCACATCTTTGCATGTGGATTACCTGACCCTTCAGAGAAAATTCAGATTCCTTGAGAAAGGAAAGCGTTGCTGCTGCGTTTAATTCAGCCTCAGTGTGACTGAGATAAACCAGGGCGTATGTGCAATGACTGCCACTCCAAACACTGCGAAATAAGTATATGTATGTAAGTAAGAATGCTGTTACATACAGTCTAATAATAAACTTGATAAGAAGGGCTGGACTTCTCCCCTGAGTTATGAAAAAGACTCGTTACCTCCCACTTGCCTAAAATAAAGATGCCAAGGGTAATTATTTATACCTGAAAATGAAACTGAAATTGGATATGTATCAAAATTCAATGAAATACAATCAATCAAGCGTAGTTGGAACCAATGGCTAAGAGTTACCACTTATTTCACTTAGCATAAGGAATAGCATGGAGGACCATAGGGAAAGGGAGGGAAAGCTAAATGGGAAGAAATCAAAGAGGGAGATGAACCATGAGAGACCCTGGATTCCAGGAAACAGAAGGAAGAGAGGTGGGGGGATGTGGTAACCAGGTGATGGGTATTAAGGCAGACACGCGTGGTGATGAGCACTGGGTGTTATACACAACTAATGAATCATTGAACACTACATCAAAAGTAATGATGTACTACACGTTGGCTAACTGAACATAAAAAAAAAGTTATCTCTAATCAATATGACTATATTTTACTCATAGCTAAGAGGAGATAGAAGAACCATATCATTATATCCAGAATTCATTGAATTTTTCCACAATTAATAAAAAAGACTATTTCAGGATCACTGATTTCTATTCCCAACAGTATAGTTGTTGGCTCCCCAAACTTCCTAATATTTTCCTTCCCCAGTGTAACTAACACACACAAAAAAGAAGTTCAAAGATGATCAGGTTGATGATAATGTTGCAACCTCATGGTTTTGGAAATTTTACATTTCTTACACTTTTTCTTTTAAAACTCTGATTTAAAAGATTATGCTAATTCCATTTTTCGTTACACATTATGCATGACTTTTATGAATCATCTTGAGCACTTGTATTGCATGATTTTGCATGAATTACATCTTGAATGCCCAAAACAGATACATGCTAGAGGGGTTTAGTTTTCTAGTTCAAGACCGTTTTGCAAAGATCATATTTATATTACATTACAGCACACTGTATAGAGCAATGAATGGTATTTCTTTATATTTCTATAGTTATTTTAAGTATCAAGTGAAGAGTAATGTGTAAATCAGTGAGTATTACTGTAAGGTATTACTGTATACAGAGGAGGGGAGAAAAAGAATCCAGAAGACATGTTAGAAACAGAACCTCAGTAAAGCAAATCTTAAGTTTTACCATAGAACTTATAAATAGTTAACTAAATTATAAAATTAAATAAGTATTAGATTTTTGTTTAAGTAAACTCTACCCCTTCCATGGGGCTCCAACTCACAACTCTGAGATCAAGAGTCACACGCTCTATGGACTGAGCCAGCAAGTCACTCTACAGTTTTTTTAATGCAAAGAAATTTTCTACTGAATTAACAGCAACAGTTTTCAAAAGATTTTAAATTACACTAATAGCATCTAAAATCCTGAAAGTATGTATATATAATATACCATATAAACAGCAATATATGTACATTAGAATGTTTTAATATAAATTATAAAATAGTTGCAGTGACTATTCTTAATATTGGTATTAAAAATTATATGCAGAATATAAAACAGTTTATGTTATTGTGAACCAGTATTTAACATTAGAAGTGAAAATATCAACATAAAAATGAATAAAATCCTGTATTTCTTATTTTAGAAATATCAGTTGGAACTCATGTTGTAGTTCTGTTAAAAGCTTTATCTGTCCACTTAAAGGGCTTATGAACAATGACCCAGTAACAATGGGGATGTTCACCAACACCTAGATTATGGTCTAGATTAAAATTAAAATGTTAATGGTAAAATATATTTAGAATTCTTGGAGAAATTATTAAATCCAGGACAGGGGCAAGAAAACACAAGAAGGACCTGGAACATCTTGTCATCAAAGAAAGTAAATTTACTTTCGAGTTTTCTGGAAGTAGGGCAATTAGAGATTTAAAAAGAATGTCTAGAAATCAATAAATGACTGGAAGGTTAATATCCTATTTTCTTCATGTTATACATTTTAAAAAACTTGATAGAAGACATATTACATTTATTGATGCTTATAATCCATAAAATATCAAAAGAATAACTGGATAGCGTCTTAACAAAAAGATTTAAAAAGTAAATTGATCCTAGTGGTGTAGTTTGTTCATTTTCCACCACTTACAGTTGCATTTATTCTAAATAGTTTCTTCATTCATGCTCAGAGAATCATATTTATCTGAATGCATGACCCCTAGGATACGTTTCCGTATTGCGCAAGAGTAGTGCCATCAACGCGAAACATTCATCAGGGGCAACACCCTCATCAATTACATTAAAAATCTAACTTTCTAATTCTTCAAAAACAGGAACAAAAAAAACAGTCCTTCTGAAATGTACTATAGTTCACACATAGAACCAATCACAATATGAAAATGTTAGTTTTCTATATTTTATGAAATAACTCAGATGATTGGAAATAATGTTATCCTATACTTTGTACTGTGGTATCTACTATCTGACTACAATGTTTCCCTGATTTATTGATGATTTTGATTGTTTAAACGTTATGGAAAACACCAGTAGCTTCAATTTATTCGGTGGGGGATGACACACAGGTATAAATAAAGATAATCTTCTCTATTAGAACAAAACTCTTTAATTATCAAAAGATTTTTTCCTAATTTCTAAGGAATAAAGCATTTGAGTTGGAGCTTTGCACATTTTAGGCATTAAATTGCTATACGGTAGGTACTGCTATTATTGTTAAGATAATTTAAAAAAGAGAATTTGTTCTTCTAGTATACATTTAAGAGTCTGGGGTCTCATAGATATTATTGCCTTAGTAGAGGTTTTTTTACCCTCAATATAAAAACACCAAAGCTTACGCTTAGAAACATGTGATTTAGCTTAAGGTTTTCAGAGGTCCACAATGCTAACTTCCTTCAATATAAACATTCAGTGAAACTGTTTTGAAATATTTTAAAAATTATCTTGTTACGAAATTTTAATGTATACTTTTCAAAATTTTATGTAAATTCTAGTTAGTTAACATAGTGTAATATTGGTTACAGGAGTTTAGTGAAACTGTTTAGTGATTTATCATTTAGTGATTCATCCCTTACAAAGAACACCCAGTGCTCAACAAACGTTTTCTTGTTTTTGTTTTTTAAACATCATGGGCTGATTTGTAAAGAGGACCACAGGAAGTCTCAGATGTGACAGAGGCTGACTGACCACACAGAAAACCTCCGTCCCAGTTTCCCTACAGTACAGCTGGAGCTAGTGACGGACTCTGCATGTGCCTTAAAAGCCCTGCGCAGATGTCATTTGGGGTGATCTCAAGGCAGAGGACCCTGTGAAGAACTCTGTCAAGGCTCAGAAGGTTGGAGAGTCACAAGCTGGATAGAGCTTGGATGCCCAAATCACCATTAGATAAGTCCCCAAAGCAATATACATCAGACTGATGTGGACAAAAAACAACAACAACAAAACAAAACCCAACCCACATTGTGTTAAGCCACCAAGATACAGGACTGGTAGTTGTAACAGCTAGGAGCAAATATTTTAACATGTTGCATAAATCAAATTTTACAAAAATCAGTTATTATGTATGTGTATGATTACACAGTCTCTTAAAAGCATATTAATAGTTCAAATATAATCATAATACTTAGAGGGGAAAAAAAGCAAAAAATTTAAAAGAAATATAGCTCAACCAGATCTCATTAATGTTTGTAATAAGCATGTTCTCTTTGAAGCCACAACAATAGCATCAAAAACGTGTGTATATCAAAAATCTTTCCTGATAGATGGGTAGCTAGAACATCTAGATAGGAGATACAGCAGGTTTTGTGAGAGCACGTACCCAGACCATGTTATTTACTGTGCTGCCCCTAATACTTCATCCAGTTCCAGCACATCATAGGTGCTCTAAAACGCCTGAATAAACTAGTGAATACAAGGAATTGTGGTGATCCTTTGCATTATTGATACTTTGCCTGCTGTATTAGACAATCAGCATTCAGCTGGCTGTACTACAGATAATTCATTGCAGTAGGTTAAAACCTACCCTCACTGAGGATACAATAGAGGAATAATCAAGTAAAACAAAACTTTCCAAGGGTCAAAAACAAAGCAGCTAACCAAAAAACCCAAACAGTTATTTTTCATTCTCATTATGTAAATAATGTTTTCTGAATTTACCATTTGTTATATATCTAAACCTTTAAGCTGCAGGATTTTTAGTGAAACTACTGCTGTATTACAGAATTTTCATACTAAGTAGACATTTTCATTTTATTATGGCTAATCGGCAACTTAGCATCTGTTTTGTTTCGCCTCTGATTAAAATCTAAGATTTCTTTGTGAGATGGTTTTTTCATAGGTATTTTATGATTAATGCAAAGGGAAATCTTTTGATCTTACAGTATTTGAATCTTGCGTGTTCAGGTTTTTTATACTTGTTTTGAGGGTTTTTTTTTTTTTTGGATAATGTATAAAAAATTGGATAACGTATAAAAATCAACTGTCTGCACACACTTCTGTTCTTCAAGGTGAGCTCCTTGCCTCGCCCGGACACGTCTCCAGCGAGGGTCAGCTCCGCCTCAGCCACAAACATTCATGTTCTCGTGATTTTTTTTTAAAAGATATTGACCTCCTTCAAAATGTTCTATATAATCTAACTCTTTGTTACCTTATCACCTGTGATACATGGTTCAAATACTGTAAGGAAAAGGAGTTTAAGGTACATAAAAGCAAATCTGAGGCAGCAGTTTTTTTTGTTTTTTTTTTTTCCCCTGAAGTTTCAGGCATTTTTGTCTGTTAAGGTGTTTAGGCTGAAGAAGCAGTGGGTTCCTAAGTACTCAGAACAGCATAAATGAAGGGAATTCGGGTGATTATTGAAAAGAGATTAGTGGTAAAATTAGTTAAACGGGGTGCCTCTGTACTTGCCGAGTCCTCCGCGCTCTCGACTGCCCGAAAGACAAGGATAAGCCCCCTCTGTGCGGAGTCTCGGCGAGCCCTTGAGCGACCGAGCTCTCTTCAGGGGGCTGACAGCGCGAAGCAACCATTAGTGAAGTAACAGAGTATGATGGCTTCATGGGTTTTCTCCCCACGCACAAAAAGCTGTGTATAAAAAACCCAGTGCGTGTCTCTCTGGCTTAGCATTGTCAGTAGTTTTTACACAAACAGTTCACAGGTCTTAAACTTTTAAAACAGCAGTGCTACTTAACAGAGCCACCATTAAATCCAGCGTCTGGAAATTTTTTACGTCATTCTACTTAAATACCTCTAGACAAGAACTCTAACATATCTCCTCCCAAGAGCAAAACTATTGATAAATGAGCTAGAAACAAATTCTTGAACGGTAGAAAGGAAAACAAACAACAAAACTAGGTTAAATTACATAGAGAATGTGGACAGAGCACAACTTGCTGTTTTAGTGATTAATTCAGAGTCAACTCTAAGGCAGTTATTATTATAATACTCATTTTACAAAGGAGGAAATTGAGGCAGATAGTGATTGTTAGTTTCTCTCCACTAATTTCCTCGCATTTTCTCCTTTGCACCTATCTTATTGGCTCCTTTCCACTTTGTTTGGGTAGCCTCTAACCAACTTTTCTTTACAATTATAGGAAAGGCTTTTAAAATATTCATCCATTCATCCACCTATCTACTCACCCATCCAATCATTCAGTTATACTAAACAGAACATGTGAGAACGGCTGAATACATGCATTACATTTATTACACATATATAACCCAGGTGATCACAACAGTAAAGACACCCAACAAAGAGAGAGAACAGCCCCTACCATTAGAAAGCAATTGCATGCCCACCATTGGCAGATCCTAGGACACGAGTATTCTCCACAGAATAGATGTGGGTCACATGGGAGAGCGAGTCATTTTAAGCCAAAAGGAGAGTGTAGGAACTGCCACAGTGAGAAAGGTCGCATGTGGTGGACATGAGGAAAGGGCACCTGAGAACTTCATTGTGAGAAGGCCCACCAGGGATCTCCAGTAAACCCACCAAAACTCTAAACCTGCTTTCAATCCTAGTTCCCCAACCAAGTCAGAATTTTTCAAAATGATTCTTTTAGTTTTTATTTCCCCTATTTGGAAATTTCCCCTATTTCCCCTAGTCAGGTGAAAAGTCATTTCTTTAGTGAAATAGGAGTTTAGGAAGCAGGAACCCTCCACATCTTCTTCTTAGGAGGTAGGCAGCTGCCATCTACAGTTGAAAGACACCAACAACAGATGGGGAAGTTGTTAGAATAAAAATATGCCATAAGAGACTCTTAATCTCAGGAAATGAACTGAGGGTTGCTGGAGGGGAGGGGGTTTGGGGGATGGGGCAGCTGGGTGGTGGACATTGGGGAGGGTATGTATTGTGGTGAGCGCCGTGTGTGTAAGACTGATGAATTACAGACCTGTACCCCTGAAACAAATAATGTGTTATAGGTTAATAAAAATTAAATATACAGTAGTTATTTAAGGTCTTAAACACTTTCAATTTCTTTGAGAAGCTGTGTTTCAAGAGTTAAATTATGTATAGGAATGGTAGAATATGAGTGGCACAGAAAAAGCGTTGCCCAGTGACTAAATTTGTAATGGGGCAGTGAGACAAAATGCTTTTATATTTCTCATATTGTGGTTTATCAACAGTCAAGTTGCATGTTTATTTACCTTATTTGACTACAGTCCTTATAGCTGATGTCTGAATTATTTTAATGCATGCAGATTTTATAGGGTTTACATGTAATAGTTAATATTTTAGTCATGCTTTCATGGTAAAGCTTGAATTCAACTTTTCTAATTCTCACAGCCATTTTGTTTTCTCTTGAGTTCCCCCCCTTCTACAAGGTACTCAAATTAAAGATCTATTACTTTTCTAGAGATCGGACAAGCAAATCTACTTCAATAGATTTGGGGAAAATGTGCCTTGCTCTGCTTGATGCCTGTGATATAAAATATTTTATAGATTTGTTATTACCTGTATTTTCTCTCTGAGTTTTGTTTTAAGGGAGGGGAAGAAGAGGTATATGGTACTTATTTCATCTGGAAGAAGCAGTTTGTGTAGTTAGCAAGTGACATGTGGGGATGCTGGAAGAAAATTCTTTTAAACTACTTGGCTCAGACCTTTATCCTCAGCATTTTTTTTTTTTTTTTTTTACTATTCTCTCAGCTATTAAGAGGTAAAGTCTCATTGTGACTATAATTTTTTACTTGTTTTTTAGTTTTTCATGTTTCAGAACTAGGTTTTTGGTGCACACAGATTTAGTTTTGAAAAATCTTGTAGGATGTATCTGTTGTCACTATAAAATGGCCTTCTGTAGGTCTAGAAAGGTTTCTTGCCTTACAGAACTCTTTGCCTGGTATTAGCATAGTTACGGTAGCTCTCTATTAGTGTTTGGTGGGATAACTTCACTATCCTTTTACTTTTAATATCTTTGTGTTCCTTTATTATAATGCTTCCTTTATGCAGTATGTAGTCAAAATAATGCTAAGCGAAATAAGTTAAGCAGAGAAAGACAATTATCATATGGTTTCACTCATTTATGGAACATAAGAAGTAGGAAGATCAGTAGGAGAAGAAAGGGAAGAAGAAAGGGGGAGTAAACAGAAGGGGGAAGGAACCATGAGAGACTGTGGACTCTGGGAAACAAACTGAGGGCTTCAGGGGTGTGTGGGGGGGAATGGGATATGCTGGTGATGGGTTTTAAGGAGGGCATGTATTGCATGGTGTACTGGGTGTTATACACAAGTAATAAATCACGGAACTTTAAAAAAATAAATTTAAAATAAAAAAATTACTTTGCATGTAATTTGATATAGGTGAGTTTATGTATTTTGACTATTGAAGACACGCTATTTTTTTTTTAATGATTTTGAGAGGCTCCCCTCCCCCCACACACACACACTGGGGGCAAGAGGGGGTGAAGGAGAGGGAGTCCAATGCAAGCTCAATCCCAGGGCCCTGAGATTATGACTTGAGCTGAAAGCAGACGTTTAACTGATTGAGCCACCCAGGCGCCCCACTGTTGTTTAATGTAGTCAAAATTTCATCAATATTTATTAAAAACTACCCAAGTATTTGTCCCTTTTGGCCCTCATTCTGCACTGCAATTCTGTTTCCCCGAAGATTACTTTTATTACCTTTATTATTTAAGTACACTTGTGCTAGTGATAAATTTCATCAGTTTTAAAACAAGTTTCTGAACAAGTTTTCATTTCTCTTTATTTTTGAAGGATATATTGATATAGATACACTGTTCTTTCTGAATTTCAAGTATGTCACTATTTTCTCCTGGCTCCCAGCTTCAATTTATGGAAAAAATAACTGTCAGTCCATTGTTTTTTATATATCCACCAGTCCTGATTTGTAGATTTTACCTAATTATAACACTATAGTTCTCATCCTGAGAGATTTGGTCCCCAGAGAACTTTTGGCAATGTCTATAGAGACATTTCGGTTGTCACAGTGGGATGTCACTACTGGCATCTAGTGGACAAAGACCAGGAATGCTGCTAAACATGCGACCACAATGCACTAGAAAGACCTACACAAAAGGTATTCCAGCCCAAAATGTCAAGTGCAGAAGTTGAGAAACTACCATAGATTTTATTTCCTCATATTATCTAGGCTATCTGAGTCCCTGAAATGTATAATGTATATATGATGATGTAATTTCAGTATTTGTAGGGACAATACTTTTTAAATACAGAGAATAATTTTGGAATTTAGTTTGAGCCATAGATGGATTGTTGCATTTGCCATTGAAAATTACTACTCTTCTTTCATAAGAATTAAACCTTTTATTGTAGATACATCAATGTCTGGCAGGGCAGAATATATATATATATCAATTATATGTAGTTATAGAGCAAATTACATAAATTTTTAAAAATATATGCCTGTATTAATGTTTATATTTAAAACCACAGCGGTCTTTTTTCCTTTAAAGGAAATATTTATGTCTGATACATTATCTGATTTCCAGTGAACTATTTTGCTTATATCATTAATTTTACTTAAGCCATTGTGTCATCTTAGTACCTGGATAATTTTAAAGGGGTGTTTTCAATTAAAGTGCTACATTATTTTAATAGAAAAATGCCATTATTGTCATTAATAGACTTGTATTATAAAATGTGCTCCATTATATATTTTAAGTTGTCAAAAGTTATGGAAGTATTTTGTTATGTAATATATACATAATTGTAGCTTTGGGCCTAACAAACCTTAATTTATATACTATCTGTCCCTTTACAGAGAATGTTTGCCAGCCCCTAAAATAAAAACTTGTAGTTCTGTAAGCCACTGAAAGTTTTCTAGGGAATTCACATTTTGAAAAGTAATTTTCTTCCTCCAAATAGAAATAATTTGCCTATGGGAAATATATACAGATTCATCACCAGAACAGTTTAAGTTGGAATTTTTAAAAAGAAAAAGGATTCTAGAATAGAGCTGGAAGACAACATAGCCACGGAAGTTTCTTCACTATGCTAACATGTCAGCCATTGAAGGGAAGAAGTTGAAGTGAGAAGTGTAAATTATGTTACAGGATGTCATTTCTGTACTTAGTTTTCTAAAACTGAGACTAAGTTATAGTCACACTGGGAAGTAACCATAAAAATCTTTTATATATCAGAAGGTTCACAGATCACTATTTTGAAATTATTTTTAGGTGACTTGTGAATTTGATTTTTCTTAGGTCAAAAAAAAAAAAAAATCACTATCACTTACAAGCTCCCTGCCCTGTAGATAGCTTAAAAAACAACACAGACAAAAATCACTTAATTCCCTCTCACAATATGTGAGAAAGTCATTGCTTTTCAAAAAAAAAAAAAAAAAGATTTTCAAATGAAAATCTAGAAATTCTGAATTAGTGTATTAATTTTTTGTATAATGCATGTATATACAGTTTTAGAGAAAATATTAAAATTTTTAAAACTAAGTTTTTTTAATATTAGCTCATATTCAGAAAGATGAACATTGGTTGAATTTCAATGTGATTCAATGAATTTCAAATGCAATAACATAATTTTAACTGGTAGAAATTATTGAAAATGTATGTCACAATTTCATAAGGGCTGCAATCACTACTACTTGGATATACCTAATTTTGTGACTATTTTTTCCCCTCAATGTTAATGACTGAAATCTTGTATTAACAGAGATAAATTTAGTATCATATATTCAAAATTGCCACATGAAGAGTTTCATTAATAATGAACATATTCAATTTTGTTTCTCTTATTTTAGTAATATCACAAAAGTTTCTATGCAATAAAAGAAAACATTTAGAAATATTTATTTTTATGAAGCTTATAATTTTAGCCATGTTTGAAAATTTGCACATATCAGTTCAGTATCTCTATACTGCATTGGATATATGTGTTATGTCTGTAATCACAAGTTTAACTTACAAAGGTGTGCTACTAGGTCAGACTTAAACATTATAGTCTTGTCAAACTGGGAAGTAAACATCACAGATTGAGTTTTTCTACCAAAAAAAAAAAAAAAAAAAAAAAAAGCCAACAGGCTAACTCCAATGTAGCCAATCACCAGTATCCCTGAAGATCAAAAACAGGCAAGTGATTTTAAGCACAGCTCAGTATTAAACTATATTTTATACAGTTTCTACATGAAAAAGTTACTTCAATGTAAACTAAGACATGCAAAGTATTAAACATTGCTTTCATTTAGGAAAAGATGAGACAATTTAAGTCATTATACCAAGCTAATATTATTGAGTTTTCTTCTAAGATTTGAGATGAGAGCTCAGATAGATAGAATACGATTGCTATTCATAAACCTCAGTTAATGTGTATTTGAATACTTTTGTAAAACTATAAAGCTTATTTTTCCCCAGTGTATTAGTTTCAATAATACAAGTGATTTTCTTGTTTAATTGTATTTGCTGTTTATTTTTAACCTACTGGGGAACTGATTTTTAAAAAATTATTTTTCTTATTATTTCTACTCCCACTGAAAAAGTATATGCATTGTTTTTAATTCCTTGAAATCAGATATAAGAATATTTTTATGTGAATGGTTGATGCTTACAGTAGATATAAGCCACAATAAACATGCTAAGAGTTTTACATTTTTATGACATTGTGGAACATCTAAAACATACTGGATAAGTAATGCAATGAAGATTGAGATTCCACTTCATGTTTATGACCCATTTAGTCTGAACAGAAAATGTAACCAACTGTCCAAATCTTTACCCCCAAATTTACTTAATACTACCTTAGTGTACGGCCAATTACAGTGAACAATTTCTTCTAATCTAAAATAGTAAACAATTATGTGCCTTTGAAAATGCTGAGAAAGGGGCATCTGGGGGGCTCAGTGGATTAGGCATCTGCTTTCAGCTCAGGTCATTATCCCAAGGTCCTGGGTTCTGCCCTGAGTCTGGCAGCCATGGAGCTCCCTGCTCGGTAGGGAGCCTGCTTCTCCCTGCCCCTCCCCTCTGATCATGCTAATAAATAAAATCTTCTTAAAAAACGCTGAGAAAATTTTAACTCTGACTTTTAATTTAAATGTAAATAGTTATTAAATAACCTTTCATAGACCTTCTGTTCTTCAGTTTTAAAATTTAAGAAATGTATATCTACATATATATTAGAAAGAAATCCCATTACCTAGAGTTTATATCTTTCATATCCTAAATCAAATTATTGATAAACAAATTTAAAAATTGTTGCAAGTTTCCTAATGTTTTTAGGAGTATTGATATACAATAAAAGCCTAATTTCTTGTTTTAGCATAATGAACATTTCAAATACAAAAGCAGGTCAAGATTCCATTGTCGGTAGAGGTGGATAACTAAATATCAATGCACAAACAAGTGTAAGCATTAGGAGATTATTACCTGGCAACAGGAAGATAAGGTGGGCAAAGTTTGATGGAGTAGTTGCATAGAGTCAAGATGCATGGAAGGAAAACCTTTAAGAACAGTAATGTGTTTTATAACATAAAACTGTTACCTCTTCTGTGTTCTACTGTACTATCTTCCACTAGGACCTCAGACTTTCAATAAAAATCTGCTCTATAGATTAATGTTATCAGTGGCATAGTGAGAAACAATTAGAGTCGGAACAGAGAGGAATATTTAGGCTGTGAGAGTGTCATTTAAAAATAAACCTTTTAATACTATCAAGACTTATGTTGTAATTTCCTGTTTACTTTTCAATTGGATTAAAAACCAAAATTGTATTTATAGTCTATTTGCTGTATATTTCACTATGTAACTTAAAAAATTCATATATTGTGTGTATGTGTGTTTTCTCTGAAGTATTTTTTTTCTCCATAAAGGAACTTCCTTTATATTCTTAAACTGTGTGGGATTTCATATTTTATCTTCAGAATTGATAAGAAAAATCTATATTTAAAATTACAGAAGTTTAGAATCCACTGAAGTAATCCAGGCAGAAGGAAGCTAATAAAGGAATGGAGTGTAGAAGGGATGGATGAGAAGGACATTAATGTGTTATAAAGAAGCAAAAAGTAGAGGCATGTTTATGAAGAAAGGAATGGAGAAATGACTATTTTGAAGATACATTCTGCAATGATAGAGTTGAATTTTCCTGGACAAATTTTTCATCAGTATCCAACCTAGCAATGTATAAAACGAATTCTACACATGTGAGGATTTATCCCAGATATGCAAGTCTGGTTCAACACTGAAAATCAAATAATGCAATCAATCACATCAACAGACTCAAGAAAAATCACATAATACCAGCAATAGAGACATTAAAGTATTTGACAAAAATCAACACTCATGAGAAGAAACACACACACACACACACACACACACACACACACAAGTAACAACTCTCAGTAAACTAGGAATGGAAAACAGAACTTCAACTTGAATATCTACAAAAACCTCCCACTAAGATCATAATGGTAAGAAACTTGAAACTTTCTCAGTAAGATCAGGTAGAAGATGAAGATGCCTCCTCTCACTCCTCCTTTTCAACATCATACTCGAAGTCATAGTTAATGCCTTAAGAAATAAAAGGTATACAGATTGCAAGGAAGAAATAAAACTGACTTTGTTTGCAGATGTCATGATTGTCTAAGTAGAAAATCCAAAGAATCGGGGAGGGGGGGGAACCATCCAGGAACTGATAAGTGATTATAACAAGTTTGTAGGATACAAGGTAAACATATAAACTTGATCATTTTCTTATGTCAAAAATGAACAAGACAAATTTGAAATTAAAAACACAGTATCATTTATATTAGCACCCAAAAAGTTTAAATATTTAGGTATAAATCTAACAAAGTATGTATAAGAGCTACTTTAGAAAAACTAAGAAAACTACGATGAAAGATGTCAAAGAAAAACTAAATGGAGAAATATTCCATGTCCATGGACAGGAAGACTCAATATTGTTGAGAAATCAGTTCTTTCCAAATTGACCTACCGATTCAGCACAATGTTAAAATTCCAGCAAGTTACTTTGTGGATATTAACAAACTGATTCTAAAGTTTTGCCTCTTGATATAAAAACTGAGAATAGCCAACACAATATGGAAAAAGAGCAAAGTCAAAGGAATAACACTACCTGACTCTAAGACTTATTACAAAGGTAAGTAATCAAGACAGTGGTATTGGTGAAATAACAGACATACAGAACAATGAAAGAGAATAGAGCTCAAAACTGGCTCCACATAAATTTATCAACTGATTTTGGACAAAGAGGAATAAAGTCAATACAATGGAGCAAAGACAATCTTTTCAACAAATGGTGCGGGAAGAACTAGATATCCACTTGTAAAATTAAAAACAAAAATGATACATAATATATATAAAGCTCCTAGAACTTATGAGATATCCTAGATGACTTTGGATATGACAATGACTTTTTAGATATAACACCCAAGTCATTATCCATAAAAAAAAACAAAAGAATTGATAAGTTTGAGCTCATTGAAATTAAAAATTTCTGACATATGAAATACATTTGGAGAGAATAAAAAGACAAGTAACAAACTGTGATTAAAATATTTGCAAAAGACTTACCTGATAAAGAACGGTTATCCAAATATACAAGGAACATTTATAACTCAGCAATAACTCAACAGTGTGATTTTATAATAGTCAGAAGACCTGAACAGATATCTCACCAAAGAAGACATAAGATGGCACATAAGTACATGAAATAATGTTAAACATTTTATATCATTATGGAAATAAAAATTAACACAACACTGAGGTACTACTGCTTGCCTATTAGAATTGCCAAACATTGTGACACTGATAACACAAAATACTGATGAAAGTATGAAGCAACAGAAACTCTACACATTGCTGATAGGAATGCAAAATAGTACAGCCAATTACAGTTTAGCAGTTTCTGAGAGAACTAAACATATGCTTACCATATGATTCAGAAATTTCACACCTTAGTATTTACTCAAAGGAGTTGAAAACTTATGTCCACACAAAAACCTGCACATGAGTGTTTATGGCAGCTTTATTCATAATTGCCAAATCTTGGAAGAAACAAAGATGCTCTTCAGTAAGTTCATGAATAAATTTTGGTGCATCCAGACAATGGCATATTATTCAGCACTAAAGAAAAATGAACTATCAATCCAAGAAAAGACATAGAGAAACCTTAAATGCAAGTGAAACTTCTATGTATTATAGGATTCTGAATATATAACATTCTGGAAAAAAGCACAACTATAGAGACAGTAAAAGAATTAGTGGTTGTCAGAGGGTAGCAGGAAGATAAGAATGAACGGGTGGAATACAGCAGATTTCTAGCGTAGGGAAAATACTCTGTATGACACGATGGCAGTATATAATAGGTCATTATACATTTGTCAAAACTGTAGAATGTACACCACTAAGAGTGAATCCTAACGTAAACACGGACTTCATGGATAATGATATGTCCACCCACACACAACACACACACAAAACACACACAAAACACAACCAAGAATATTTATAATAGCATTATGAATAAAAGCCCTCAAATGGAAACCTCAGTAGTTTAATGGATCAGTGATTGTGACATTCATAGAATTATTGACTTATATGTTGTGCAGGATTAAGTTAGTGCTACATACTACAACATGGATGAATTCATGACTATGAGAGAAATAAGCCAAATGAGAATGTGCAGATGCACACACAATGATATGTACATATAATCCTATATAATCATGTATATACTTAAGAATATATGTATGTATGATTTTCTCTCTGTAAATTTCAAAAACAGGAAGATAATCCATGATCTAAAGCTCAGGAAAGCAGTGTCCATATAAAGAGTATTTGTTTGGTAAGGAGGTAGGTGCTTAAAAAGGGAATCTGTGGTTCTGGCAACATCAACTTTCTAGATATGTGGGTTTTAAAAGAAGATTAGTTCAAAGGATTTTTCATAAAATGAACATAAGACATGATTTGTGAACTTTTCCAAGTGTTTGCTTATACTTCCTGCAAGTTTTACTTAAACATATGGCTGGTTCATTTTGTTTCCCAAATAGTTGTTTCTATAAAATATAGAAATACAAGAAGTAAAGATACATTACTTGAACCATTTTAAAGAAATATTTCGTGAGGAAAATGATGGCTTGCATAAACATCCAATAAACACATGAAATATATAACATAAATACCATTACTGAAGATGCATCTGAACAAAAATAATCACTGGTTTAATAGGTGATGATATTAGCATGAATAAAGTTCATTATATAAGTCAAACTAAAATGCCCATGATGGATAAAAAAATTTTCACAGCACCTACACATAAGAATCTTAATTACATCTGGGAAAGGTGTCAGACTAGGAGGACCCGAAACTTAACTCACCCCACAGATACAACTAGATAACACTCACATCAGTGCAAACAACCCAGAAAATGACTCAAAGCTAGCCAAACTGACACCACAACTAAATATAGAGAAGAGGTCACACTGCAGAGGGTGAGAAGGGCAAGGATGTGGGTCTGACTACCAGAGGGTGGGAGCCTCAGGTATAGAGGGTGAGAAACAGCCTATAACACTGGAGAGACTGCAAGGGGAAGAGGAATCCCTAAAGAATATGGCTTTGAAGAAAATCACAGAGGCCAAATTTCATGAATGCTTATAATCAGTGGGACTTAGAGTTTGGAACTTCAAAAATCAGTGGTTAGCCTCTGGGCATAGGAAGTTGAGCCCCTGGCCTTAAAGAGACAGTACAGCAAAGAGCCCCCAGAGATACTTGGAAGCAACAGTTAGAAAGGTGCCTGGGGGTTAAGGGAGGGAGAGTTACTTATGAATCTAAGTTCACTGAGGGACTTCTCCAGGAATAAAGGCGCCAGTTGCCTTTTCCCTCCACAGTCCCTCATCATAAACACTCTATCACCTGCTGGAACCAGTTCCACACTAGCACTATCTAACTTGCTTATACTGCACCCTGTCCTCTCCAGCCAGGCCTGCCTCAGTCCCAATGCTACAGATCCCCTCCTCCAGAACTTTACAAACCTTACCAACACTGTCTCCCAACCTCCCAGAGAGGACACCTGGTTAGAACTGCACCCCACACACACATGTGCTTTGCAGAACAGCCATGGGCAGCCTCAGTCTGAGGCAACTGCCCATTCCCTGTGGAGGAGGACAGCTTGAAGCACTGCACATCCCACAATTCCAGTCTCTACTGCAGTTGTATGTCTCCTGTAGAAAAGAACAAGTGCAACCTAATTAAAAGTCCACGTCCCACCCACTACTTTTAAGAGCAAGAAAGTAGCAGACTTTCCAACACAGAAACAGACACAGAGGCAAAATGAGACTGAAAAATGGGTCATATGAAAAACAGGACAAAAAAAGAGACTTGAAAGAAAGAGATATAAGTAGCACACCTGATAGAGAATTTGAAATAATGATCATAAGATACTCACTGGACGCAAGTAAAGAAGGGAAGACATCAGTGAGACCCTCAACATAGATAAAAGAAAAAGATGAACACAATATATAATTATAAATATACTTTGTGGAATAAATAGACAGGAAGCAGAGGGACAAAGTAATGAACTAGAAGACAGAGTAACGGAAAATAATCAAGCTGAACAAATGAAAAAAAATGTGCAAAACAAGAATAGACTTAAGGAACTCCGTGACTCCATCAAGTATAATAACATTTACCTTATAGGGATCCCAGAAGAAGAGACAGAAAAGGGGGGTAATTTATATGAAAAAAATAGCTGAAAACCTAATCTAGAAAAGGAAACATATCTAAATCCAGGAGGCACAGAAATCCCCCAACAAAATCCACCAAAGGAGATTTACACTTAGACACATAGCAATCAAAATGGCAAAAAATGGTGATAAAAAGTTTTAAAAGCAAGACAAAAAGAAGACAATTATATACAAGGGAAAACCCCTAAGGCTTTCAGGGGATTTCTTAGCAGAAACTTTGCAGGCCAGAAGAGAGTGGCATAATACATTCAAAGCGCTCAGAGAGAAAAATCTGCAGCCAAGAATACTCCACCCACCAAGCTATAACTCAGAATAAAAGAAAAGACAGAGTTTCTCAAACAAAAATTGAAGGAGTTCATGACCACTAAATCAGCCTTAACAGAAATATTAAAACGGACTCTTTGAATGGAAAGATCAGAAGTGAGAGTATGAAAAGTAGGAAACACAAAAGCAGTAAACGTAAGTATTCTGTAAAAAATCAATCAATCAATCAATCATTCAAGGGATTCACAAAATAGAAGGATATAAAATA
Organism: Ursus americanus; assembly: GCF_024610735.1. Lineage (NCBI taxonomy): Eukaryota > Metazoa > Chordata > Mammalia > Carnivora > Ursidae > Ursus > Ursus americanus. Next base: position 11,590,830 of record NC_142139.1, read on the forward strand.
CGACACCATACCTAAAATGTGTGTGTTGGGGGGCAGGGAGGAGTAAAAAACAGGTTCAAATTTAAGTGACCATCAACTTAATATAGACTGCTATATGCATACAATGTGATATACAAACTTAATAGTAACCATAAATCCAAAAAAACCAAAACAAGCAACCAACCAAACAAAAAATATCCACTAAGATATATAAAGAACGAAGAGAGAGGAATCCAAGTGTATCACTAAAGAAAACCAGCAAACCATGAAAGAGAGCAAGAGACGGATCAGAGAAAAACTATAAAAACAACCACACAACAACAAAATGGCAATAAACACATACTTATCAATAATTACTTTGAATGTAAATGGACTTAATGTTCCAATCAAAAGACAAGGGGCCAGTGGATAAAAAAAAGTAACACCCATCTATATCCTTCATACAAGACCTATTTCAGACCTAAAGATACCTGCAAGTTGAAAGTGAGGGGATGAAAAAACATTTATCATACAAATGGGTATCAAAAGAAAGCCAGGGTAGCAATACTTTTTCATACAATAGACTTTAAAACAGACTATAACAAGAGACAAAGAAGACCACTATATATTAAAGTAGACAATCCACAAGAAAATATAACAGTAAATATTTATGCAACCAACATGGGAGGCCCCTAATACATGAAACAGTTAATAACAAAGGAAATAATTGATAGTAATATAATAGTAAGGGACTTTAACACTGCATTTACATCAATGGACAGATTATGCAAACAGGAAATCAACAAGGAAATAATGGGTTTGAATGACACATTGGAACAGATGTATTTAACATATATTCAGAAGATTCCATTTTAAAATAGAACATAGATTTTTTTTTTTTTTAGAATATAGACTTTCAAGTATACATGGAACATTCTCAAGAATAGATCACATATTGGGCCATAAAACAAGCCTCAACAAATACAGAAAGATCAAAGTCATACCCTGTATGTTTTCTGATCACAATAGTATGAAATGGAAATCAACCACCAGAAAAAATCTGGAAAAACCACCAATGTATGGAGGTTAAATAACATCCTATTAAACAATGAATGAGTCAACCAAGAAATTAAAGTAAATAAAAAATACATGGAAATAAATAAAAATGAAAGCATAATAGTCCAAAACCTTTGGAATGAAGCAAAAGTGGTTCTAAGAGGGAAGTTTATAACAATACAGATCTATCTCAAGAAGCAAGAAAAATAGCAAATAAACAACCTAAACTTACACTTAAAGGAGCTAGAAAAGAATAACAGACAAAACCCCAAACCAGCAAAAGGAAAGAAATAATATAGAATAGAGCAGAAATAAATGATGTAGAAACTAAACAAAATAAAACAAGATAGATCAATGAAACCAGGAGCTGGTTCTTTGGGGAAAAAAATTTGATAAACCCATAGGCAGACTCAGAAACAAAAGAGAAGGGAGTCAAATATTCCAATCACAAATGAAAGAGCTGGAATGATAACACCACCAAAGCAATACAAACAATTATAACAGAATTTTATACAGAACAATAGCCAACAAATTGAACAACCTAGAAGAAATGGATAAATTCCTAAAAACATATAACCTACCAAAATTGAAAAAGAAAATAAAAGAACTCTCAACAAACAAAAGTTCAGGAACAGAGGGCATTACAGGTGGGTTCTATGAGATGTTTTAAGGAGAGTTAATATTTATTCTTTTCAAACTATTCCAAAAAATAGAAGAGGAATGAAAACTTTCAAATTCATCCTATTAAGCCAGCATTACCCTGATACCAAAACTAGATAAAGACAACTAAAAAAAAGAGAGAGAGAGAGAGAGAGAGAGAGATAGAAGTACCGGCCAATATCTCTGGTGAACATACATGCAAAATTCAACAAAATACTAACGAACCTAATCCAACAATATATTTAAAAATCATTCACCACAATCAAGTGGGAATATTCCTAGGTTTCAAGAGTGAATCAATATTCACAAATTAAAGTGATACATCACATTGATAAAAGAAAGAGTAAGAATCATATGATCATTTCAATAGGCATAGAAAACATTTGACAAAGTAGAACATCCATTCATGATAAAAATCCTCAATAATGTGGGTTTAGAGGGAACATACTTCAAAGTAATGAAAATCATACATGAAAAACCATAGCCAACATAATGGGGAGAAACAGAGCTTTCCCCATAAGAAAACGAACAAGACAAGCATGTCCATTCTCACCACTTTTATTCAACATAGTACTGGAAGTCCCAGCCACAGGAATTAGACAACAAAAAGAAATAAAAGTATCCAAATTGGTATGGAAAAGTAAAACTTTCTCTATTTGCAGAGGACATAATATATAAGATAACCCAAAAGACCCCACTAAAAAAACTATTAGAACTAGTAAATGAATCCAGGCAGGATACAAAAATCAGTGTGCAGAAATCTGTTGCATTTCTATATACCAATAAATGAAGCAGCAGAAAGAAATTAACAATCCCATTTACAATTGTACCCAAAATAAGATACCTAGGAATAAACCTAACCAAAGAGATAAAAGACCTGTACTCTAAAAAGTATAAAACACTGATGAAAGAAATTGAAGATGACACAAAGAAAGACATTCCATGCTCATGGGTAGGAAAAAGAAATACTGTTAAAATACCCAAAGCAATCTACACATTTAATGCAATTGCTATCGAAATACCAACAACATCTTTCACAGTATTAGAACTAATAATCCTAAAATTTTTATGGAATCACAAAAGACCCTGAATAGCCAAAGCAATCTTAAAGAAAAGCAGAACTGGAAGCATTGCAATTCCAGACATGGAGTTATATTTCAAAGCTGTAGTAAGCAAAACAGTATGGTACTGGCACAAAAATAGACAAATAGATCAACAGAATACAAAATCCAGAAATAAACTCACAATTATGTGGTCAATTAACCTTCTAGAGGAGGAAAAATATCCAGTAGGAAAAAGACAGTCTTCAACAAATGGTATTGGGAAAAGTGGACAGTAACATGCACAAGAATGAAACTGGATGACTTTCTTATACCATACAGAAATAAATTCAAGATGGATTAAATACCTAAATGTAAGACCCAAAACCCTAAAAATTCTAAAAGGGAACACAGGCAGTAACTTCTCTGCAGTCAGTTGTAACAATTCCTTTCAAGATAGGTCTCCCGAGGCAAGGGAAACAAAGGCAAAAATAAACTAGTGGGACTTCAAAGTAAAGAGCTTCTGCACAATGAAGGAAATAATCAACAAAACTAAAAGGCAACTTATGAAATGGGAGAAGATGACATATCAGATAAAGGGTTAGCATCCTAAATCTGTAGAGAACTTATAAAACTCAACACCCATAAAGCAAACATCCAATTAAATATGGGCAGAAGTTATGAACAGATATTTCTCTAAAGAAGACATCGGGGGACACCTGGGTGGCTCAGTCGGTTAAGTGTCTGCTCAGGTCATGATCTCATGGTCCTGGAATTGAGTCCCGCATCAGGCTCCTGGCTCAGCGAGGAGCCTACTTCTCCCTCTGCCTGCAGCTTCCCCTGCTTGTGTGTGTGCGCGCCCGCGCGCGCTATGACAAATGAAATCTTAAAAAAAAAAAAATAAAAGACATCCAGATGGCCAACAGATACATGCAAATATGATCAACATCACTCATCAAGGAAATGCAAATCAAAACTACAATGAGATATCACCTCACACCTGCCAGAATAGCCAAAATCAAAAACACAAGAAACAAGAAGTATTAGCAAACATGTGGAGAAAAAGGAACACTTTTGCATTGTTGATGGCAATGCAAAGTGGTGCAGCCACTCTGGAAAATAGTATGGGGTTTCTTCGAAAAGTTAAAAATAAAACTACCCTACAATCCAGTAATCACATTACTGGGTATTTACCCCCAAAATACAAAAACACTAATGCAAAGAGATACATGCACCCCTGTTTATAGTAGCATTATTTATAACCGCCAAACTATGGAAACAGACTAATTGCCCATCAACTGATGAATGGACAAAGAAGATGTGGTATATGTATATATACACACACACACACACACGCACACCCCGGATTATTAGCCTTAAAAAAGAATCAGATCTTGCCATTTGAAAGGACACGGATGGGTATTAAGGAGGGTACATATTGCATGGTGCGCTGGGTATTATACGCAAATAACGAATCATGGAACATTGCATCAAACACTGGGAATGTACTGTATAGTGACTAAAATAACAAAATAAAAATTATTAAAAAAAATCAGAAAGGACACAGATGGAACTAGAGGGTAAAATGCTAAGTGGCATTAAGTCAGTAAGGCAAAGACAAATATCACATTAAAAGAATTCTAATTAAGTGGTGAGGCATTGAAGATAACCTAAATACGTTAATGAAGCATATATCTTAAAATGTATTTAGCAAAATTTATTCTAATATGAAATTATAATTAGTAAAATTGTGGTCCACATTAATAAGCATTTGTAAAATAAACTCAATATATAAACTCCCCCAACAAATGGGAAGGGGGAAATGACACTTTTCCCTTTTTTTGGTCCCTGAAAAATATTTTACCCATTGTCCTCAACATATTACTGTTCTTGGATGGAGTATTAGTTACAACTGAATGATATAACACCTGGAAGAAAATTGAAAAATTAAATCATCTGGAAATGTGTAGATATATGCAGACTAACAGTATTTGATGTTTTAGAGAATAGAGTGCCATTACTTGTCACTTGTGCTATATTATAATTATGGAAATCTATATACAGATAGCTTATAAACAAAGGCCTCTTTTCAGACTGAATTTGGCTTATGTGTGGTGCAATAGTTCAACAGATTGATGGCGATCTGAAGTCAAACCTTATCTCTACCTCTAAGTAGGTGATACTCAGCAGTTTATCTCCCATGTCTCACTTTCTTCATCTGTAAATGGAGAATATGGTAATCCCTACCCTAGCAGATGGCTTTGAGGATGAAATAACAACTTAAAACACTTTGAAAATAGCCTCACAAATGTCATTAATGTTCATATACTACATAACCAGGATTATGAAAAGCAGGAAAGAAAATTCCCTTCTAATGAATACACAAATGTTTCAATATATTTTACAAAATCAACTATATATGCGAAGTTATTACATTAAATATGACCTGAAAAAGCATCTCGACAGAACTTGAAAAAGGACACACACACACGAAACCAAAAATCTTAAATATAACTCTAAATAACTGAGAAATTTTGAAAGAGTTATCATTAAATTTACAAAATAAAAAATCTGAATAAACTGCAAAGATGAGAACAACACCTTTTCCAGTTGCTTCTGTAAGTGGAAACATGGTGTCCCTAAAATCTGACACAAGGATTTTGAGAATCTGTTAATGTTACTAGGTAAGTTAATAACTCACTTCAATTCTCTTGACTTTCAAATAAGAACAGCAGTAAGTTGTAATTCAAAAGTATGTTATAAATGCAAAATGGTTAATTCCATTTAAAAAAATGTAAAAGTGAGGGATTATGTCTAAATTAAATATCAACATAATTTATATAAACTCTTACATGATTACTATTTTTACTACCTGTAATTTGTTAAATACAGTTCTACTGATCATACTGTAAATACCCAACTACTATATAATTATCACACTAGGCTTGTTAGAATAAGTATACTGTTTGAACAAATTTCTACATATAGAATTTTTATATGGAATTATTAAATATATATATACCCAATTTCTCAACATATACTACATGGTAAGGTATGTCATCTTCTCTATTCTTTGGCTCAAAGGACTTTCCTCAAATTTTCCATCATTCCTCCTACACTTGTTACTGATCATTTTTCTTCTAGTAACAGTATGTGTCAGTGGTTTTCTTTCCAATTTCTACTCAGTCACTCCACTATCTGAAATCTCTTCACTGTTGTGTCTAGAAATGTAAATTTTCTGAGTGCTGCATAGGTTATGCACATTTTCTAGTTGCAGCTCTATCATCTCTCATAAAATGAAAATACCCTTCAAGGAAATTGCTTATCTGATTCTTCTTATACCTGGACAACGAGAACACAGAGTTAAAAATAGCACATTAATGAATAGATGTATATGTGTGTTGTTTTATACTTGCACATACATATACATACATGCTTGAAATAAGCTAGATCTAGTTTAACAAATATGAATCAAAAAAGGATTCCATTTCAATCCAAATAAAAACAAGACCTATTTTCCCATTGTGAACCAATATGTTTATAACAATTGACTCAGGTGGGAATATCAATTATTGCAAGAAGAATGAATCCTGTGAAGAAGGATACCTATACTGTTTTTTCCAGATACAGAAAAAATAGTATGCTGAACTGTCTTCTTGGCAAATCACTACTATGGTAGTGTAAGGCTGGTCACTATGATATCTGTATTATGCTCATTCATCCCTGGGCAAGTGATTTCTGAGATCTTGATAAGTACACATCCTAAATCTTCCTCTGCATCTACAAAACATGTGCCTAAAAACAGAATGGTCAACAACAATATATGTTTACTAGGAGAAAACAACATGACTAATATGTCCTCAAAAGAAAAAAAAATAAAGCAGTATTTTTTTTTTAGCAGTATACAATGCCAATTTTAAAAACACATTCAAGGAATGTAAATGCATTCCTCATTTTGGATGCAATGTAAAATCTTATTCAGTGTTTATTTTTTAGCGTAGGTCTCAACAATTAACATTCTTACCAGAAGGTAAGAATAGATGTATCAGCTTCAATGTTTATCTAAGCAATAGGTCCTATGGCAAGGAAAATGCAATATTATCTTTATTTACTTATAAAACATTGTCCTACAATATACTGTACTATATAATACGCCATCTGTAAAATACAATCTGTACTCTAAAATCTATATCTATATCTCTATATCTATATATATTTAAAGAGAGAAAGAAAGAGAGAAGGGACATGGGAAGGAGAAAGAGAATCCTAAGCAGGCTCTTGCCCAGCATGGAACCTGACGTGGGACTTGGTATCACAACCCTGAGATCATGACCTGAGCGAAAATCAAGTGTCAGATGCCTATTGGACTGAGCCACCCAGGTGTCCCTAAAATCTGTATCCTATGTGTAGTTCATACTATACTATATTTCAAACATTTTATGTGCTTACTATTTTTAAAGATTTATTTATTTGAGGGGGGAAATGAGCAGGGGAGTGGCAGAGGAAAAGAGAGAATATTCAGGAGACTCCTTGATGAGCATAGAGACCAATTCGGGGCTTGATCATAAGATCTGGAGATCATGACCTGAAGCAAAATCAAGAGTCTGACACGCTGACTGAACCATCCAGTGCCCATATTAATATATTACTAAAGAGAGCTTGCTCCAGATTTTTTAAAAAGATTTATTTGACAGAGATAGAGAACATGAACAAGCATGAATGGGGGTCGGGGGTCAGAGGGAGAAGCAGATTCCCCCCTGACCTGGAAGTCCGACGTAGGGCTCCATCCCAGGACCCTGAGATCATGACCTGAGCTAAAAGCAGACACTTAAACTACTAAGCCACCCAGGTGCACCATGTGCTACTCTAAATTAAATATTCTAAAGAGGAGCACAATATACCATGCTTAACAATTTTTGTCTTTCACGTTTAGTAAACTAAGTGTGTTTAGGTGATATTTGCTAATCTTTTATCATGCAATACTGTGTTTCTCTAGGTTGACTATCAATATATTTTTTATTTTTCTTTTTATATTGATTCTTCAACTGAAAAATCCCTGAAAATATGAGCATATGTGGAATGTGTTATAAGATATTGTTCAGGGCACTAGTAGTGGTTTGAAATAACTACAACTATGTGGGGGATTTTCCCACTTCTCTCTTTCATTCCTCTAGGTCTTTACCTCCATATTTCCCCTCAAATCTGCTCAATTCTGAGATTTCAGATGTTCACTGAAGACACATTTATCATATGTAAACTTAAGTCTTTGAAAAGATTTGAGAGAGAGAGAGAGAGAGGCACAGGGAAAGAGTGTTAAGCAGCCTCTGACGCGCTCAGTGCAGAGCCCGACTCATGGCTGGATCTCATGACCCTGAGATTACGACTCAAGCCTAAACCAAGAGTTGGGCACTTAACTGACTGCACCATCCAGGTGCCCCTACACTTATATAAACTTTTTGAAAGTCTTTGCTAGTTATAAGCTTTTTATAGCTCTCAATTTTCTGTAAGATTTGATGTTAATCACAGGGTTAAATTTCCTAAAAAACAAAACCACTTTTTTATTAATATGTTGTTATGTGTCAATTTGATGTTTATGTAGATTTACATAAGGCAAGCAAAAAGATATTTTGAGGATCTGAAGTATAAAAGATAAAATTGAAAAGCAATCAACTAGAAGAATTTCATTCAAATATTTAACATTTTTGTGTGTCAGTATGTTGGGAAAGAAATTCTGGTATGCACATACTAAGAATTTTTAGAGACTTGAAATAAGTTGAAATGTGTGAGATGTTGAAAGTGTGATTAAGGGGCTCCTGGGTGGCTCAGTTAAGTGGCCAACTCTTGATTTCGGCTCAGGTCATGATGTTGGCCTTGGGGTTCAGCAGGGAGTCTGATGTAGGATTCTCTCTCTCCCTCTGCCCCTCCCCTTGCTCTGTCTCCCTCTGCCCCTGCTCCTGCTCTCTCTCAAATCTTTAAAAAAAAAAAAAAAGTCATTAAGCTTTGGGATTTAATTTATCCTGTGTTTGGATTATGTTGCTTAAATTGTTTTCCTTATATTTTTTCCCTTAATCTTTTCCTTAGCGTAGATTTCATTAGACAAATGATATTCTATCCAGAGTAATCCCAAGAATCTTTTATTTCCATGGAATTAAATGATGATACCGTGAATTAGAAGATGAAATCAAAGATCGCTTTCATAAGTTTTAGATTTTTGCCTATGGTGGTTAAAGTGACATAATATTTTTGGTTCTAACTAGAATACATTTTCTTTGGCATAAGGAAAGAGAAAATGGCTTAATCATGCTCTAATATAGCTCACCTGTCTGAAATGTACCATGCATACTTTTACTGAATTATGAACTCTATATAAAGCACACTAGCTGCTCAAATTTTTAATGTATTCTACTGAATCAATAAGACAATATGATCCCCAGGTGGATGATAATAGGATAAATTGCTGGTGGTCAACTTTGGAGAAAATCTACCACAGTTCTTTGCCTACCATAATTTATATATGCCCCACATGCACAGTATGCCTACTTTCTCCAAGACTCCCAAAGTATCATTTAGTCTGGTATCAGGATCTCATCATCCAAATCAGATATAGATATGGATAAGGCTCCTGGGAACCCTTCCTCTTGACCGAGAATCTTGTAATTAAGACTAAGTTAACTGCCTAACCTTCCCCCCACCCAATATACAATGATGACCTGAGAGCATGAATATTACATCAGAATCACATTTTAAAGAGAAAAGAAAGAGAATCTCATAGGATCATTAGTTGGTAGCAATTCTAAAATGCAGCTAGGCTCATGTTGCCAGTTTCCCCAACTCTGGGAACAAAGACTGTTCCTTTAGTAGCGCTATATTCTGACCTTTGGTACGGGGAATTTAATTCAGTTTTATCCAAGGCTCTTGGTTTCCCCCCCTCCCTGTTCTCTTGACCTTTGATTCCTCATTCTTTTCTGGTAGAAATTATCCAACTTATAGTTAAGGGCCCATTTTTAACGAACTCTATATGTATGCAAGCTGACAGGGCATTCCTCACGTTTACCTAATACTTTGTGGGCTTTTAATGAATATTATCTGGGTTTAAACAAAAGTAGTATACAATAGCAAAATCTTAGAAACGCTCCCTTCAAAATAAAAAATAAAACAACCACATCTCTACTACATTATTTATATCAGATTAAAAAAAAAGTGATGTAATTTTAAAGTGTGGGGTCTACAAAGAAAGAAAGAAACCTAATCTCCAGAATCTTTCTACACACATTTTCATATCTTCATTGAGGCAAGATTCCTTTTGGGAAGATGGACTCCACTGCCATTGACAATTTATACTGAGAACTTTCCTATTCTCCTCCCCTCCCCCAGAAACCTAATGTGTTTAGCAATCCTGTTTTTGCCAAACTCTGCTGTCTTGCTTTGCTAGGGAAACTGTAACAAAGTACCACAAGCTGGGGGGCCTAAACAACAGAAATGTATTATCACAGTTCTGGAATTAGAAGTCCAGGATCGAAGGTTGGTTTCTTCTCAGAGCTGTGAGGGACAATCTGTTCTAGGTTGCTCTCCTAGCTTCTGGGGATTGGGTATCCATTTTGGGGGCCCTTTGGCTTCTTTACCACCCCAATCTCCACCTCTGTCTTCACATGGAATTCTACCTTGTGTGTGCATGTGTCCAAATTTCTCCCTTTTTATCAAGGTACCAGTCATATTGGATTAGGGGCCCATCCTACTCCAGTATGACCTTGTCTTAATTACATCTGCACATTTTGAGGTGGAAGAGACAGGGTGAGGGACAGAGTTTCATACCACATATTGCTAACCTGGGAAAAAGATCAAAATTCAAAGTAGGATTTCTACTGAATACATATTTTTGCACCAAAACAAAGTCAAAAAACGGCCAGAACCATTTTAAATTGGGGACTGTGTGTGTATGTGTGTAAGGAAAAGGTTTAATGAATGATCTCTAAACTTGTCAGAATAACTATAACGAGATGAATAGTAGCATTAATAACTAAGAAGGGAATGATTTTGAAGCAAGCCGAGTCAGGTAGGTTTCAAAAGCTTAGCTTTGAAAGTGTAAAATTAGAGAACCTAAAATACTGCTCTTTAAGACCATGGTTGCAACTTGTTAGGAAGCTAAATATTTCATTATTCTATCCAGAAGGATCATGTCCACAGGCACACAGGCTTCTTGCTGCCTCAGAATCAGCAAAAGCTTTTCCCAAACATTTGAGAAATCTACTGTCAGTAATTAGCTTCCCTATACTATGTTCCAAAGCAAACATTCAACTTCATTTAACTCTAACCCAAACTCAGTCCTTTCTTCCAAAATCCAACATAATCTCTTTTATTTAGGAAGGCTGAGTTTTCATGTTGGGTTCTCTGCATGAACAAGAATTTTGACATCAATTCATATTTTCAGATTTGAGTCAAGTGTGATATTCTTAAACATGTTCTCAATACTTTGTAATACATTTAATTGGAGATTTAGGCCATTGGATATGAATCTGGTGTATAAATTTATATCATTAAAATACTGCTGGCATTGAAAGCCTAGAGACTGGTTAAGCAAAACTACAGAATGAATTTATTTTTATTTTTTTTAAAAGATTTTATTTATTTATTCAACAGAGATAGAGACAGCCAGTGAGAGAGCGAACACAAGCAGGGGGAGTGGGAGAGGAAGAAGCAGGCTCATAGCGGAGGAGCCCAATGTGGGGCTCGATCCCATAACGCCAGGATCACGCCCTGAGCCGAAGGCAGACGCTTAACCGCTGTGCCACCCAGGCGCCCCTATAGAATGAATTTAGATAATATGAGGATGGTGACTGAGTTCTGATCATTCTGAAAAGCACACACTGAATGTAGAAAAGGAGATTTAACTGACGTGAACTGTATTAGAATTAGAACAGGATGGTATCCTCTTAGAGAAGAAGTTATTTCAAGAAGGAAGAAAAGAAAGGATCCACTGGGTTTGTACTGCCAAGATGCTGCTTAAAGTGGTTATTTGATTTGGGGATCACTGGGGAACTTGGCAATTGAAATCCAAGTGCTGGTGAAGGATAATAGGGAACAGAGGCATTTAATCCAGTGTAACAGAAGGGAAGGCAAAGAACATATGTATAGATACAGATAGGTTAACGGGTTTTTTTTTTTTTTTTTTATAAGCAACTGGATAGCTTTCTCCAGATTATTTTTCTTTTCTTGTAAAATCAGGAGCAAAGTCATCGCTTAAAATGGGAAGTGGCAAAAGGGTTTTGAAGACTTGAGAGAAATGGTAAAATTGTGTCACAGCTTTACTACAGTAGGAAAGTGAGTAGGGAAGTGGGAGAGGTAATGCTTAGGGCCAGTTTTAGATGTAATGTCCTAAATTGAAAATAACATGCAGTTAGCAAAGTTCTAAACTTTTCCCCAATCATCTTCATTGTGTGGCTGGAAACAAACAACAACAACAACAGCAACAACAACATGGAGACTGAGGATTAATTGGTTTTTGTTTGTTTTTTCCTAGGAAGGCAAGAAGGTGGAGAGAATGTTAAGCAGATTGATTCCAGTGATTGTGGAATCTAAATTAGCTAAAATGGGAAAGGGAGATAAAGAGCAGGGTGAAAGTTGGATTAAAAATTGTATAGGTTTATGGACTTGGAGATGAATAATGCTACAATAAGTGAGCTGGAAAGATAGACAGTGGTAATAACAACAGAACATGAGGCTTAAAGAAAAAATCAATACTGTAAAGGTGATGTGGTTATTGCTACTGATCAAGTATTGGGCCTGACAATAGTAGTCACGAACTGGGGTGGGTGAGAGGAAACGACCACTGGAGAGTTGAAACTCAAGAACTCAAAGTCCAGGGTTTGGGGCTGAATGTTTGTGCATTTGTTTCTGTAAGGTTTACATTTAATTTGGATTTATATTATCAAATATCTCTTAAAATTGTGATTTCTCAACTAAACTTAAAGTAAGAACAAACAGTTTAGAATAATCAACATTCCTGGGGAGTCAATTTTTGATTGACCCCTCTGGTTAATCATTATTTCTTTCAATGTAACTATGTTTTCATTGACATAAGTCTTGGACAATCATTTATTATTGTTGAAAATAAATTTTAACTGATTCAAAGCTGAAATAGGACTCCTTTTATGTACATTTCTGAATTTCACAATATTCCTACATTTCTTATTTCCTGTTTAAATGTCAAAGCTGTGTTCTTTTTGTAAAACTTCGGCAGAAAAATTTCTTTGAATTGATGAATAATTAACATTTGTCATACCATGCTGTCAGGTGTTCTCTTGACACAGAGTCCTAAAGGCTTTATTCTTCTTTTCCCATTAGTGTATGGTCTATGTTATAACAACACTTGATGGCCCAGATGTGAAAAGTTTATGGTAGGTGTTTCTCGTAAATGTCTACTATATCTCCTGAATTCTCAAGGCTATTGTTTCAATTGTAATTGATGACGGAATAATTAACGAAGAAATTTAACCCTTACTAGAAAAAAATTTAAGAGTTTTTTGGGGGAAACCCATAATAGGCTGTTAATATCTTCTTTTAAGTATTTAATGTTACATTTTTAAAGATTTAGTCTGTTCATGATGAAAACCTCTTTTTACTTGATCTGATAAAAAGATCTTAGAGATTCTATGGAGAACAAACCTTTAGTTTTTGAAAGACAAGCTGAATATAAGGGAAGCAGTGAACTGAGAAATTCAGAAGACATTTTTATGTGATTTTGGTAATCACTCTTTCAAAACACTGTTTTTAAATTTAGGAATACTTCACTTCAAAATACATAAACTATAGAAACTCAAATAAATGTGTGATTCAGAAATAAGAGATTAAGAATTGGCTGAAATGTAAGTATTGTACTGCTAAGAAATATTACACCATTTCCTCAAAAGCCTTTTAAGATTAGCAATCATTCCAACAATTTTGAAGTTCTATTTTGGTAGAATTTGTTTAGAAAAATATTCCTTCAACAGATAGTTGAGCTTATATATTCTCTCTCTCTCGGGGTGTGTGTGTGTGTGTGTGTGTGTGCGTGAGTGTGTGTGTGTGTGTGTGTGTGTGTGTGTGTGTGTGTGTGTGTATGTATGTATGCATGCCAGGCAGCATGCCAGGATCGGGGATACAAACTCTTCCCGAAGGCATTTCTCTCAAGGAGCTTAAGTATAAAGCTAGACTCTTAGGGCTCTTCATCTATAAAGCTGGGGTGGCAGAGCATTAGGAACTATAAGTGTAATACCATTTTTTCCCCTGCAGCTAATGATCATTGCTGGATTTTAGTTCATGCATAATTTTGAGGTTGTGGCTCAAACTATCTAGGTGGCCTGTTCTCTCCGGAAAATGATAGCCTTCTGGTAAAGGCAGAATATGTCTTAAAGGTTTTTGCAAGAAAATCAAGACAATGGTAAAGTTCATACTGTTAATAGATTAAGTGATAGCAAAGTCTAATCAATGGCAGGGTAGGATAGTGTAGGAGATAATGACCATTTTAAGTAATATATTAAATCTTAGTTATGGTCGAAGTCAGGATCCTGGAGATAAATACTGAAAAGATAGATGCAGTGATAATCTCTATTATAGTACTTATAACATAGGAACAGCGAGCTGTAACCTAACGCAAGGTTATACTGAAGATATTGCCCGACCGGCTTCAGTCACCCTTTTCTGTGACCATTCTCTTCACTCCACTTCTATTATATAAAATAGCCTTTCTCTTTCAGTCCGATGTTCTTACCTTCCTCAGGAGGATGGTTTTCTGTTGGGCAATCATAGCTCCTTCACCAGACCCAACACTAGGTTGGAGATAATTAGTCTAAGAATTTTACCCTGACTGAAGTGAAGCCGGGATACATTGGGAAATCACAGACTGAACTGAATTAGTATATATTATTTGGAGTTTTAAGCTGTAATATATAAACTTTGGGGGTTTTTTTGTAGAGTAATTGGTTTTGAGAAGCATAAAACATGAATGCAGAAAAGAGCAGATATGAGACTGAATTTTCTGGATTTGTTCAATTTTTTCCTGGAGTTGGGACACATTTTATTGCTCAGGCACTCCTACATCTGAAATCTAGTTATGGATGTTTTCCCTTCTGTCTATAATAAAAGAATCCTAAATAAAAGGAAAATGAAATGCCCAGAAGAAAGCACTAATGTAGAAATTCAACAAGTATTTGCCAAAATTAAAAAAATTCCTAGGATTTCTGAGGCAATTAGAAAAAAAAAAAAGTTTGGAAAAACAAAAAAATATTCATATAATTCAATATTTTCTGGGATTATGAATTACAGGAAAAAAACAGTTGATCTGTTTACTATCAATTTCACCTGATCTTCAGAGATGACATTTATTTTAAAATAAGTAAAAATAAGGAATCTCTAATGTAGTCATGATGAATACTTTCCATTAACTTAGAGGAATATCTGACAGACTCCCTACTAACAGTTCCTATATACTTGAAACGAACTTTATCTCACAAAAGGCAAAAAAACAAATGGAAGTAGGTTTACCTTTTTTTAATACTCTAATCTCAGACTTCATCTCTAACAACAGATCTTGCAGAAAAAATACCCTCCTTCCTAGGAAATGCTGCACGGTGGCAATTGATCTAGACAGGAGTTATAAGTACTTCTGATGTCATTGCAAGGCTATGTAGGGAAACCTGATGCCCTGGCATTGGGGATCTTCATTTGAGTACAAGGAAAAAATTTTGCCTTATATTTTGGACAAGAGGCTTGAAATGAGCATGTACTAGCCTGCTATAAGATATATGCTATTGACTAAATCGTGTCCTCCCAAAATTCACATTTGAGGGTATTTGGAGACAGGAATTTTAGGGAGGTAATTAAAACTGAAATGAGGTCATAGGGTAGGGCTGATGCCCTTACAAGAGGAAAAGAGCTAAGTGGTACCCCTGCCCCCCACCACGTATGTGTGCACACGCAGAGAAAGGCCCAAGTGAGGACAAAAAGCAAGAAGGTAGCTGTCTACAGGCCAGGAAGAGATGCCTCACCAAACACATTGATGCTACTTTAATATTGACTTTCTAGCCTTCAGAACCATACAACACAAATTTTTGTTGTTAAAAAGTATAGAGATTTCCCATACACTTCCCTTCCCCACGTATGAATAGCCTCTCTCATTATCAGCATTATTCACCAAATGGTACAATAATTTTTACCAAGTATGAACCTGCCTGACACATCATAATCATCTAGATAACGTGAGAGGCTATTCATGTGTGGGGTAAAAATGTATATGGAAAATCTCTATACCTTCTTTTAATAGTGTTATGAACCTAAAACTGTTCAAAACAAGTCTTTAAAAATTAGTTTTAGGAAACAATGATAACATTGGCACAAAGTCTAGTCTTGTTCTCTTTTTAATGTCATTACTTTTTCTGATATTTCCTAATCTTCTGCAATCCTCTGTGACCTTCTAAACTCATTATCAAGTCCTGGCATCCTGGCAATATAGGTAACAGAACAGCTGGTATTTGTTTTTTTCCCTTTCAACTTATCCTCTCAATCTTTTTCCATGAACTTTAAGTTAATTTGCATATTGCAACTGCATTGCTTAAGATAAATTATTCAAATTACTTTAAAATACAGAGGATAGCATGATGACATATTAAATTAGTTGTCCTAAACTTGATCAAATCTGTCTTATCTTCCATCAATTTAAAAGCTAAACTGGAGAAATGGTTGTATAAAGAAAAAAAAATTCCAAAACTAGGACTTAAAACTGAACCTTTTTGAATATTTGAAGTAATAATACTAAGGGTATGAAAACTCAGAAGAAAAAGGCTCATGGTATTTATAAAGAAACCTAAGTCCCATCACACCATGTATAATCCATTTTCTTGTTAGATCATTCTAATAAAATTGGAGGCAAAGATATTTTAATTGGCCATGTATTAAAAGAGCCAAAGAAAAGAGCACAAAAGAGAATTGCTACTTGTTTTGACCATGTACCTGGAGGAAAACAAAACAAAAAAATCCAAAGACTTAAGTTATCAAGCATAAACATTTTATAGATTTTATAACAGCTTATTTTTAAACTACCATGGGGAAAATTTAAGATAAAATACTTTAACAAGCCAACTGAAACTTGTTTTGAGCCTTCACAAGGGTTAGATCTATAAAGGTTCTCCTTACCTAAAAATATAACATTTAAGGGTCATATAAAAGTGCTTTTATTTTTTCTTACTTTTTAATATTTATTGGTCAAGAAAATCCATATGGCAAAGAAAAATAGGAAGCCTTTATCAAATTATTAATATACTATGGGACCTACATTGTGGACAATAACTGGTACAGTTACACGTGCTCCACGTAGCTTCATTTTTCTGAATATTAAAAAAAAAATCTATCAGGTTAGTTCAGGTCTGTAGTTCTACATGTAAGAAGATTGGAAGTTGTACAAAGCTGAATTGAAAAAACCCAACTCTTATAGGATCCGTATGGGAGGGGAGAAGACTGCTGCCAGGACTGGTGAGAGACAAATGAACAGAGGGAATCACAACTTACAAGAGCAGAGACTCAGCAGAGGAACTCATCCTGGAACCAGTGTGATGACTGTAAATCTCAGCTCTAAGTGATTAATTGTTTGAAGCTTGTGCAGACAATTCTGAGAACTAAAACTCCAGGAGTACCTAGTCATAAGGAGACCCTCATAGCATTGTAAGATTTACCCGCAGGAACTGAACAAGACTCCCACAGTAAATATCAGAAAAAATACCCTCTGGCTTCCATCAGAGGGAGGGAAAAAGGTACCATTTTCAAATATACAAGAGCACTCTGTTCTTACCAGACCTTGCCCTCAGGAAAAACTAGTTATCCAGAGCCTAACATGCTAGGGTATCATCAAAGCCTAAGTAACCTAGGGAAGGGAAATATTCAGCTCCAGTCCACTGCAGCCATCCTGTCCCACATAAGGAAGAAGGGAGGGGGAGGAGGAAAGAGAGAGAGAGAAAGAAACACTTGTGAAGTTCACAGACCAGAGCCTCAGACTCAATGAAAGACTGAAGAAATCACGGGACTATGGCACACTTCCCCTCCTCCCACACCTCACCACTACATTACTAAAGTCCAATCTACAGAAATTCATTTTACTCTCTAAATCACATTCTGTCATCAAAAAATAGTTACAAGGCATACCAAAGGAAACACCTACAAATGCACACACAGTTTGAAGACTCAGGACAAGAATCAGAACCAGACATGATGGGGATGTTACAATTATCAGACCAGGAATTTAGAACAACTATGACTAATATGCTCTAATGGAAAAAGTGATGACATGAAGACTAAAAGGGCAATGTAAGCAGAGAGATGGAAATCCTAAGAATAAAAAAGGAGGGGCACCTGGGTGGCACAGCGGTTAAGTGTCTGCCTTAGGCTCAGGGTGTGATCCCGGCGTTATGGGATCGAGCCCCACATCGGGCTCCTCTGCTATGAGCCTGCTTCTTCCTCTCCCACTCCCCCTGCTTGTGTTCCCTCTCTCACTGGCTGTCTCTATCTCTGTCGAATAAATAAATAAAATCTTAAAAAAAAAAGGGAGGAAAGAATTAGGATTATTTGGTTACTGTAGTCATGAAGTAGTATACTGTAATTTGAAGGTGGACTTGGATTAGTTGTAAATGTACATTGCAAACTCTAGGGCAACCACTAAAAGTAGTACCAAGAGAAATATAACTGATATGCTGAAAGGAGAGAAAGTGGGGAGATTAAAACACAAAATAGTGAAAGATAAAAATAGGAACAAAGAACAATGACAACAGAACAAATGGAAGATATGAATACAGCTATATCAATAATCACTTTGAATACCAATGTTCTGAATGCACCAAGACAATAGTCAGATCAGATAAAAAAAAAAAAAAAAGCATGAGTCAACTATAGGCCGTCTGAAGAAATGGACTGTAAATACAAAGACACACATAGATTAAAATAAATGGACAAAAATATGCTATGCTAACACTAATAAAATTTTCTTTAAAAATCACAGAACTAGTTATATTAATTTCAGATGGAGAAGACTTAGAAGAGGGAAAGTTATAAGGATAGAGGATATTCCACAATGATAAAGAGATCAATTTTCCAAGAAGACAGAACAACCCTTAATTCGTATACACCTAATAACAGAGCATCACTCTACATGAAGCAAAAACTGAACTGCAAGGAGACATAGATGAGCCCATTATCATAGGTGGAGACTTCAGCATCCCTTTTTCAGAAATACACACCTAGCAGGCAGAAAAATCAGTGAGGACATAAGTGAATTTAAACACCGTAAATCAAAATGTAATTGACATCATGTAAACTGCTTCATCCATTAACAGCAAAACACACATTCTTCTCAAGCTCACATGCAACACTCACACATAGACCACGTTTTGGCCCACAAAACAAATTTAAAATAGAAATCATACAATGTATGCTCTTAGGCCAACTTGGAATTAAACTAGAAGCCATTAACAAAGAAAACTGGGATCCCAAAATACATGAAGATTAAGCAAAACAATTCTAAGTAACAGGTAAGTCAAAGAAGAAATCAGGAAATATTAAAATATATTTTGAACTAAGTAGAAAAAAATCAAATTTGTGGGACATACTGAAAGCCGTGCTTAGAGAAATTTATAGCATTGGAGGCATATATTGGAGAAGGAAGATCTAAAATTAATAATCTAAGTTTTCACTTTCAAATACTAGAAGAGCAGATTAAATCTAAGGTAAGCAGAAGAAAAATAATTAAAGAGGTCAATGAAATTGGAAACAGGCAAGCAATAGAGGAAAACAAAACAAAACAAAACCCTCCATGAAACCAAACCCTAATTCTTTGAAAAGATAGATACGATCTATACGCCTCTAGCCCGGCTAACTACAAAAGGTATCCAAATTACTATTATCAGTAAGGAAACAGAGGACACTGTTGCAGATCTCATGGACATTTAAAATAATAAAGGAATGCTGTGAACAACCTTACGTCCACAAACTTGATAACCTAGATAAAATGGGCCAATTTCTTTGAAAACATAAAGCCTTCTAAACTCACAAGAAAAAACAATCTCATTAGGCCAGTATCTACTAATAAAATTCACTCAATAATAACCTTCCAAAACAGAAAATAACTGGCTCAGTTGAGTTCATGATGGAATTCTACCATACCTTTGATAAAGAAATTTTTATCAATTCTCATTAATCTTTTTCAGACAATAGAAGGAGTTAGGAGATAATCCCTGTTCTAGGAGGCCAGTATTTCTCCAATACCAAATCCACAAAAAGACATTACAAAAACAACCACAGGCCACTTTCTCTCATGCATGTAATATTTGAACATACACATTTTCTACGAAATACTATCAAAACAAATTCAACAATGTACAAGAATTATATACCATGATCATGCGATATTTAACCCACATATGCAAATCTCATTTACTTTTGAAAATTGATGTAATTCATCCCAACAAGCTAAAAATAAAAACACATGATTGTATCGATAACAGAAAAAGCATTTGATAAAAATCCGACATGCACACATGATAAAATCTCTTAGTGAACTAGTAATACTGAAGAACTTCCTCAACTTGATAAAGAATATCTATAAAAAACCTACAGCTAACATCTGACCTAATGAGAAACTTGAAGCTTTCCCAGTAATCTCAGATACAAGGCAAAGATGTCCTCTCCCAACATCCTGATTTCAATAGCATACTGGAAAATATTAGTTAATAAAGTAAGATACAAAGAGGGGAACAAAATGTATGTAGGTTGAGAAGGAAGACCCATAAACATTTTTGTCCTCAGATTACTTGTTTTTGTTTGTTAATGTAGAAAATCTGAACCAACAAAAACTCCTGGAACTGATAAACAACTATAGCAAGGTTGCAGGATACAAAGTTAATACATAAAAGTCAAAAACTTTCCTATCTACCAGCATGGAACAAATATAATTAGTAATTAAAAGACACATTATTGTTTACATTAGCAAAACCAAAAATGAAATACTTATGTGTAAATCTAACAATATGTACAAAATCTACATGACGGAAACTATACAACTCTGATGAATGAAATAAATAAATGGAGAGATACTCCACACTCATTGATAAGAAGCATCAATCTTATCAGATATCTGTTCTTCCCAAAATAACCCCTACATACAGTTAATGTGATCTCAATCACAATCCAGAAAGTTATTTTTTTATATTGATAAACTCATTCTGAAATTTATACTTGGAGAGGCGAAAGACTCAGAATAGCCAATACAATAGTAAAGGAGAGAAAGGTGGAGGGGACATATCTGACTCTCAGACTTACTCTAAAGCTATAATAATTAAGACAGCATAGTATTGGTTTAAAATACATAGCTCTATAGAACAGAGTGGAGAGCTCACAGACTCTTGTAAATATAGATAACTGATCTTTGACAAAGGAGCAAAGGCAATACAATGGAGCAAAAACAGTCTTTTCAATAAATGGTATTGGAATCATCAAACACCCATATGTCAAGAAAGTGAACCCTTACACCCTTCACAAAAATTGACTCACTATAGATTTGATCATAGTCATAAATGCAAAATGCAAAACTATAAAACTCCTAAAACACAGGGGAAAACCTAGGTATGGCAATGACATTTTAGATGCAACATCAAAGGCATGACTCATAAAATACTTGATAAGCTGGACTTCATTAAAATTTAAACTTTTATTCTGCAAAAGACAATGACAAGAGAATTGAAAGCCAGGACAAAGACTGGGAGTCAATATTTGCGAAAGACACCTCTGATAAAGGATCATTAATCTAAATATATGAAGAACTATTAAAACTACCACCTGATTTAGAACAAGGGCCAAAAACCTCAACAGACACCTCACCAAAGATGACATAGATGGCAAATAAGCATACAAAATAATGATCTACACCCTAGGTTCTCAGGGAAATGCAAATTAAGACAATAATTTCTCACTCACTATAAATCTATTAGAATGACCAAAATCTGGAAAACTGACCACACCAAATACTGGGAAGAATGTGGAGTATTAGGAACGCTCTACAAATTTTACTGGTTTTCGCTGGTGGGAATACAAGAGTTTGGCAGTTTCTTACATAACTAAACACACCTTTACCATTTGACCCAGCAAAAGTGTTCCTTGGTATTTCGCAAAGGAGTTGAAAACATGTCCACACACACACACACACACACACACACACACACACACACACAATGTTTATAGCAGCTTTATTCACAATTGTCAAAACTCGGAAGCAACAAAGATGTCCTTCAGTAAATGAATGGATAAACTGTGATACATCCAAACAATGGAATATTATTCAACACTAAAAAGAGATGAGCTCTCAAGCCATAAAAAGACATGGAGAAACCTTCGATACATGTTAAGTGAAAGAAGCTCAGCTGAAAATTCTATGCATTGTGTAATTCTCATTATAGGAGGTTCTGCTGCCACAGTTTCCCCCTTTCCCGTAAAAAGATCAGTGCTCGCCAGCAGTTGTGCGGGCTCTGAGAAGGTGAAGCGTAGAGTGTTTTCAGAGTAGTGAAACTACTCTGTGTAATACTACTGCGGTGGACACAAGTCACCTTACACGTGTGCAGTACAAGAGTGAGCCTTAAGGTCAACCGTAGGCTTTGGAGGATTATGATGTATCAGCAGAGGTTCCTCAGTTCTAACAGGTGCACGACTGTGGCTGGGGAGGTCATTAATGGGGTAAACTGCATTTGCTGGGGAGGGTATATATGGGAAGTCTGTGTACCTTCCTCTCAAGTTTGCTATGAATGTAAAACTGCTTTCAAAAATTAAAGTCTTAAAATATACACTGAATTAGAGAAATGTTCTAATTTTATCTTCTCTATGAGAAGGCCTATATCTGACCATTTGATTTTTGACACGCAAAGGAGGGTTATCTTACACTTGTATTAACTTGTTGCTTATATTGGCATTTGGAGGAAAAGGCTGACCTGGTCTCATGGTTTTCTGTCCCATGAGGATGGATTGTGCTAATTATGTACACTTAAAATGGAAAAACATAACGTCACTTTGCCTCTGGCCTTGTTCAGCTTCTGGTTCCTTACAAATGCTTGTTATAGTTTATTAACCATGAGTTCCATCTGAGGAAATGAAACCTTCTTTCCTCCCTTCCATACCTGCACTTACCCAATTTACCAGGTACAAATGTTGCATAAATTTGCAAACCAGCCAATTGGCTTTCTGAGCATACAATTAAGTTGTAAAGCATTTTCCTGCAGCGCTAACCCCCGAGAGAATCCAACAGCTCTGTGAATCCAGTGCTGAGGTTCATTTTCAAGCCAGGAGCAAAATCTCTAAATTGCGTTCAGCACCTGTCTTCTGAATACTGCTTACAGTTATGTATATTTATTAGTTTTCCTTGGTTTCCTGCAGGTTTACTTTTCTTTCTCCTCTTTGCAATCTCTCTCTTTACATTCACACACACACAATTGTTGTCACAAAGTCAACATGGTACATCAAAAAGTGTCAGTTATGAGAATTACCAATGGTCTATATCCTTCTATCGTTGCTTTAGATAGAAACCCAGACTATATCTTTTGCTCTTTATGGCCGTTTGCAGTTTCCTTTTTGCTACTGAGATTTGTTTTCTAAGGAACGTCCACCAGGTGAATATTGTTTAATACACAGGCCTTAGAGAACTGTTGATGTATTGCTAGGGACACACAAGACCCTGAATTTTCCCTGTATTTTTAAACTGAAAATACAGTTATTTAGAACTTGCAAGTTATATTTTCTTTTGTACCTCTGTTTTCCTATCCATAAAATGGATGTCGTGAGTTGACTAAATGAGATGACTTATGTGGAGAGCTTAGCACAGAATGACACGGAGTAAACTGCATCTCACCAACATCTAGTCCTGAATAAATGCATGCTACTAAAGCCTTTTAAATGCAAAGGAATACTTGTAATTAGCACGTTGTAGAAGTCAGCTTCCGAAACTACTAGAAGCTGCTGGTTTAGTTCTAAAGTTACCTTAAAAACCTTAAAACTTGGAAAAAAACTTGGAGTCTCTATATGATTAAGATTTACCTATTGCTATCATTTCTTTCAACTTAAGGCAGAACGGCATTTTCATTTGAAATATGTGCACATGGGTAACTCGCTTTCACTGTTATTTCCATAGACGCTTATCTAAGAGAAAAAGCGAAATTGTATGAATTATAGATAATTCCTGTTCTTTTACTCCAAAAACACTTTTCCTGGCTGAATTTGAGCTTTCCTGCGCTTTCAACTATTTTTTTTTATCAAGATGACCTGAAAGCTATATTCCCTCTTTCAATTTCAAAGCCAAAAATGGACTAAACAGCCAAACAGGCACCATAGCTTCAATAGGTATAAAACTGAAACGCCATCGTCACCTCTAATGAACCTCATTATTATCCAGCCGCTTCCACCAACACCTCATAAGCTATAGCAAAAATCCGGAATCACGCCCAAATAAATGCTCTTGAGCATTGCTGTAGCCTGGCCTCTGGATAAAGGAAGGAAACTCCACTGGAATTTGGTTTGAATGTGGAGACACAAGACGCCCGCACACCAAAAAAGTACCATAAGGTTTATTACTTACATGATTGGGGTCCCTGGGATAAGCAGAGCAGTCTCAAGAAGGTCCACAAAGGCTAGAGAGAGAATCAAGCAGTCTGGGTGGGGCCTTTTATTGTTTTCGGGGGGGGGGGGGCTGGGTGAGGATCCCCTTAAGAACGCAGGCCCATCCGGTGGTTTGAGTCTCCTGCAGGTGCTAACAGTAAACATTCAGGCTTCCTTAGCAGCTTTCCCAGATGTGAGGCACAAGAAGAGGAAAATATGAGGGTTGAAAGCTTTTTCGTCAAAAAGAGAGTTTCATTCTTTATACAAGCACCATCTACACAATCACAAAAATGTTCTTCACTATTACCACCCAGATTTTTCTGTTTCGCTTTCTTCTCCTTTCTTCTGACCCCCTTTTTGTTTTAAGCAGTTATCATCTTGTGTGAATCTCTGTGACAGATTTCTCACTCATCATATTACTACAGTATTAGTCTTGCATTCACGTTCTGTCCTTCACACATACAATTTCAAGAATACAGCAAAAAGTACACTTTTCTCCATAATGTCCTCCAGAACCTTCCATGATTAAACAACTTTACTATCTTTACTATCACACATGCAATCTATCAATCTATTTACCTATTTTCATCTATCCATCAATCTATCTGCCCCTTTAGGCACTTTAAATGAAAACCATGCCTACTAATTATTGTATCATGTTAATCACCTGTGCCTGGCCCATGAAATGACAATAACAGCTGCTAAAAATTTGACTATTTGGGGCTCAGGATCATGAAGATCTCAAATGTTACTGGACTCTCACTGTTCGTAGAATTTGTTTTGAGATACAATCAAATGTGTGATTTAGAATTAGAGCAACGAATTAGAATTATTTCAAGTAATATAATTAAGAATTAGATTGAAGCTTAAATCATTCAAAACATATATTTTCAATCCCTATGTAATTTAGGAAACGTTTTTGAATTTAATGATGAGCAGGTGATAAAGTAGTTTACATTTGTTCAACGCCTCCAGAATGTGTTTGGTGGGCTTCTTACACTGCATAATCTTAAGAAATGGCTTTACCTAGAGAGCACAAAAGCATTGTCTGCTTTGAATAAAATTGTGTTTTCATAAAAACATATTAATGGCCACACTACCAATTCTAAAAATGCAGTAAATAATAGCATATGAATAAAAATTTGAAAACTTTCAACATCATGTTTTAAAATGGAAATATGCTGGACAAAAATTATGTATGTATATATTTAAGCATGGAATGTATATGAACCTTTATTTTGGCTGTATATGCAATACTGGATTTTGAAAATGGCTACATAAAAACTTCAATATGACTTCATTGTTGATTACTTTCTATTATGTTAAAGGAGAGAGACTAAAATACTCCCAGAATATATAGAGGTTTTTTTTTTCCCAGTCTTCAAACACTCACCTGATAACATTTATTCTTGCTTATTTAAAAAGGGTAATTAACATCATTAATATTTGAGATATATTTAATACCTAGAGAAAAAATGCATATTTAGTAGTGTATAATTTCGCCCTCTGATTTGAGCCTACCTCCAAAATTGACACAGCTGTACAGAATAAAGATTAGGAATCAAATATTTCTGCTTTCATTTGTGAGTAATCAGTATATAATGCAAAATAGTTAAGATCATCCAGTGATTTGATTGAAAACTAAAGTGACTGAAAATAACTTTTTGTTATATTTTATCAATAAGCCATGGGTCATTATGCAACAGAATACATTAAAAATATTAAACATCTTCAAATGATTGTGTTTATTGGCATATTGTGGTTTTATACAACGAGAAATATAATGTAATTTAAACATAGCACAACAGTCTTCAAATGTATACCCATAGAGTGTTTTATAAATTTGGAAAGTCAATTTAAATTTTCACATTTATATGTGTACAAGTAACATTTATGTACATCTTTTCCTAGTTAATTTTTAGAGTTCTAAAATAATGTAACAAAATAAATAGCATACTTGTCTTTCCAAAAATATGAGTTTAATAAATTAAATGCCAATTATGTAATAATTATCATTAAGATATATTCATCTTGATTTCATATTTAAGCTGATTAAACTAGTATCACACTTTGTCATTTCTTCAAAGGGATTTTTAAAAATGCTGTCCACTTTGTAATTGTGGCTCCCCATAGAGAACAATTTTAAGACTGTGAGGCACTGTATGCTTTGATAATTTCTTCAGTTTTCATAATTCAGAGAGAAGTGTATGATATACTTGTTTGATCTGAGACAGAGAAAGAAAATAAAATTTGAAATTTGACATCATCAGTAATCATCATTGCTTTCTCCCTCCTTTCAAAGATCATCAACATTCACAACAATGGGCTAATCCAGACAGTGCCGCTACCTCCCTGAAAAGGAGAAGATGACGTCTACGAAAGATGCTCTTTTCCAACGTATTTCAAACTGATGCCAAAAAAAAAAAAAAAAGACTCATTGAATTCCGACATAAAAACCCCATGTATGTGACGGTAGCAAACAAAATACCTTTAGAGGTGGGAGAGGGTCTTTACTCTGGGCAATATTTTTTATTGATTAGTTGATGATTTGTTAATGATTCATCTGAGAAAAACTTTCCAGCTAGTTTTAAGTAAAGAACTGTCATCAGACATAGAAGTTTCGGTCACAAGGAACAACAGAGAATGAGAATGAATATACAATCCTTTGTTACAGCAAGGTGTATGTAAGTGGAAAAAGGGAAAGCTTTCAATTGAAAGATGTAAGTTTTTCATTGGTTTTGTGGAATCCAATGACATCCATAATGTGTTCTACATATATTAATTTAAAAGGTCTTGATCTCAAGGATCCAATTTTACATGTAATAAGATAATCTAATAAATACTGAGTATATATTTATGTAATATGTCTTTAATTGTTGAGAGATCTCCCTTTCCCAGAGCAATTTTAATTGATGCTAGAATTGGTGTGATTTCAAAACCAAAGTTTTGGGGCACCTGGGTGGCACAGCGGTTAAGCGTCTGCCTTCGGCTCAGGACGTGATCCTGGCGTTATGGGATCGAGCCCACATCAGGCTCCTCTGCTATGAGCCTGCTTCTTCCTCTCCCACTCCCCCTGCTTGTGTTCCCTCTCTCGCTGGCTATCTCTGTCTCTGTCAAATAAATAAATAAAATCTTTAAAAAAAAAAAAGTTTTTTCTTGAAAAGGATGACTGCTGGCTGTCCAAAAACACCCAAACAATGAGGTTTATCCTCAAGCAACCAAAAGGTGTCATTGCCATTAGCCCCTATCAATTGTCAGAAATCACCACAGTTCCCTTGTGAATCCATCTTAGCTTATTTTCCTCGTTTATATACTGTACAAGTAGAAGGCCAACATAATAAATCATATAATAATGTTCAGCAAACCCAAAGTGGTTTAGCTCAAGTAAAATACATTCTGAACGGCAGAATATCTTATAAAAGATTCAGTCTGAAGTACTCATCCTGTTAACTTGCAGAAGTAGAAAGTTATTAGAAAAATGAGCTACTTTTGGTAAGAAGGAATCTTTCCTCCTCCCAGACCTGGATGCCCACAGGCAAGGGGCAGAAGAACAAGAGTTGTGGGGGGAAGGCTGGCTGAGAATACTCATAGCTCCACTGAACGGTGCAGAGACTGACCCCTTGTTGGAGGTCTCAATCCCAACTATAGAAAAGACTTGGGATGGACCTATCAGAAGAATTTTCTTCATCTCACTGTGCTGAGCACCAAATCCTGTAACCAATACAGATTTAAGACCCCAGGGATGATACCTGCACAATATACCATTTTTTTTTCCATGGAGGTAGGCAGCATGTAAATCTTAACCAAGCTACTTATATTTGATTACACATACTGACTGATCTGGAAAGTTTAGAAATATTTGATAGCTGCTTGTATAGAAGATGGAAACTGCCCATCTTTCTTAAGGTTTAGTCTGGAAGTGGCTATATTGCTTCTTCCACCTCCTATGGTTTAACCAATTACAGGGACAGCTATGATTCTGGGAGAGGAGAAATAAATACTACATCTTGACTGCAGATGTGACAAAGAATTTGAGGCCATCTTTAACCCATCACAGTATTCTTTACTAATAATCCTATAGGTGAAATATTCCTGCCCCCAAAAATCGTCTCTGGTTGCCCAGATTGGTCATTTCTCCTTGCTACAAACTCTCGCCTCAAGCATTACTTTTCAGCTGTAGCATGTATTTCAGCACTATTTAATTAATAAGCTGTGTGATTATCTATGCACTGTGGAAATCTTCTATAAGAAGGTTTATTCTTCTATAAGAAGGTTATTCTAATAACCTTCTATAAGAAGGCTTATTTTAGAAAAAAGAAGAAGAACAAGGTTTGTTCATCTCTCTGTGCTCTTAAGTAGAAAATAGCGTTAACAGGGCATGACAAAACAGAGCTTGACATGAGAGCAGCCCAGTGAATACCTGTTAAACGAATAAAGAGACACCACTAAAATTCACAAATAGGAGCTCAGCCACTAGCATAGTCTTTAAGTTAAACCATTTTCAGTGAATGGACATTTCTATCAATCATATTCAAACACTGAATGGTAGTAACTGAACCATCATGTATCTGGCATATTAAATGTAGAATGTACCTTTTATTTGAGGACCTAATTTTTCTATTTTAGGATTCCTAGAATTTAGTGGGAATTATATATATATATATATATATATATATATATATATATATATATATATAATATGTATCATATATATTTAGTGGGAATTATATATATATGTATATATATATATATACATATATATATATTTCCCCCCTCTATTCTCAAGTCATGACAAAGAAAACATTTGCCACTATTTTTGTTTTGTTTTAAAGCTGTTTAAAAAACACCTGAGTCACCATTATTTTTTGTAATCACGAGTCCTATTTCTGCAAAAGTACATTCTGCAAAGTTTTGCAAAGTATTGAATACAAGATTTTGCAAAATCAGCAAAAGGTTGCACTTATTTGTTAATGTAACCTACCTATTTAGTTCCTCCAACACCTGAAATTATGCCTAGATGTAAAAAAATATCATAAGTCAAAATCATCCTGACAACAAAAGTTGGTCACACAAATGATGTGAAAAAAAAAAAAAAGAATGCCACTTGGAATATATTTATTAGTAACTAATGAACATCAGATTCTTTCCAATAATTAAAATATATTATTCAGTTTTTGACAATATCTTTCACAAAATTAACTATAGACATTTAAAAATGTATATTTGGAGGCCTTAAAATACATTACAAAAAATTACTAAAGGTAATTTGGTAATAGTAGGACCCAATATAAAACATGTTTTTCTCAGAGGAAAAAGTGTGTGAACTTGTGACATGCTAATTAACTCTGCTGTTGCATGGAGTACAACCAAGAAAACTCCCATCTCTAGAACCTTTCAAGACAAAGGGTAGGAAAAAATGCACTTGGAGACATTATCAAGACTCGATACATTAAATGTAATAGGAGTTTTCATTTCAATGCACTTTAATTTGTATTTGTGTTTATATTTATATTTAATTGTATTGATTTGCACTGATTTGTATTTAAACACTAGAAAGAAATGGAAACTTTTTATGCTATTCTACCCAACTTGTCAAGGGAAAATCAACAGTTACCAACTGATTGCAATCTTGGACAATTTTAAGGGGAGGGTCCTCTTGTTACAAAAGAGAGGCTTTAAAACAAATGCATCAGAGTAAAATGAAGAGGTCCTTTAAAAAATTTAATTAAAAGCCTTTACTGTACTTAATAAAACAAAATTCAACTCTATCTGAACCTGGAATTTCTTGGTTGACTAGGAGAAAACAGAGTTGATCTTTCTCCTTTAAAAGTTCCTACATTTATGACTGAGGCATAGATACCCTTAATTGGATTAAAGACAAAAGAGCTTGAGAACTTTTTAAAAAACAGGATGTGCCAACCAAGCATTGAAGTATCCACTCTAGCTAGTTTACAAAACGGGCTTCACAAGTTGCAGAAGCAACAGCCATAGCCATGCACCTTCTTGTTACTTGACACCTTATTAATGCTAGCCTTCAGAAGGTTGTCAAACTGCGGAAGGTCCCTGAAGGGGATGTTGCAGGCAGAACCTCTGCCAAAGGACCGGGTTTGGTACTACTAGAGCAAGACAGATGCTAACAGAAGTGGAAGATAACAGCTCTCCCAAACACACTGCCAAGTTGTAATGTGACTTAAAGAATAGTTGAAATGCCAATTTTCTGACTAGCGAAATATCAACAGGTTAATAAGCATGCACATGTAAATTACCGCAAGCAAAACTTTCAGAGTTATATTTGGAACCCGATAGTCACCAAGACACTACCTTTTTGTTACCTAATAAACGTGTTAAAAACAGGTTTAGGAAAAACTGGTTAAACAAAACGACTGACAGTTTCAGGACCCCTTCAAACCTCGAGAAACTTGTCTCGATGGAGAGTGCCACCTCTGGAGTCCGCATTCCCAGTCGCCAGGGTCGGGTTTCTGGGCGAGGACCGGCCCCGTCCGTCATCCAGGGCGATTACCTCGGGCTGCAGCCGTCCGCGGGATCCTCCTTCCCGGGGTGCTCGGCTTCAGCGACTCCCCAGGGCAGCCCCGCGGTCCGGGCGGCGTTTGCAGGGGACTTGGTGCGGGGAACCGGGCGGGGGCGACGCGGACGGCCCTTCCCTCGCCCACCCAGGGACCCTGCGGACGTCGCGGCTGCGCGACTCGGGCTGGTCCGGAGCGCAGGCGGCGCCCGGCTGGCAGCGGCTGCGGGGCGAGCGCGGTCGGGGACTCGTGCGCTCCCTCCGAGGAGCACCGCGTTTACCGGGACCCGCCCGACCGCGCCGCCGCCGCCGCCCTCCAGCCGCCTCCCCGCTCCCGGCCCGCAGGCCCTCCCGCCCTTCTGCCAAGAAGGTAATGGCTCAGTTAGCCCCAAAGTAGGGCGCAGTCGCACAAATGATAGTTTACTCCCCAATCCTAGGACGGTGGGGGGGGGGGGGAGACTATAAACTTCTCAAAATAGGGTGCCTGTCATTTGGCCTGACAGTGAATTAGTCCAGATCACATCTCTCAGTAGGGTTTCGGTGCCCCCTCAGCAGGTGTCTTCAGGATTGTATGTTACTGACACTACAAATAACACAGAGCTCCCCAAGGAAAAGGCTGAGATGTTGCTTCTCTGTCCTCAGAATCCAGCACAGGGCTCCTAAACATAGTAGGCACACTGTAACAGATGGTTTTGTTGAATGCGCAGACTAACGAAATGATGTAAGGAGGAAAGCTGGGCATTTCCCTCTCTAAATGGCTGTTTTGCCCGAGCTCTGGCAGGTAAATGCAAGACCAGCAATTAAAATACTGTCTTTGTGGTTTTGTTCTCCAGCATCAGCATTCGATTAGGGGGTCCACCCCCCTCTTCCAGCCTTTTGCTTCTGATAACCCAAAACACAGAGGAGCCAATCGTCCTCCTCATTTGTATCAGGCTGTAGAAACTCCTGACCTGACCTCAGGTGAAATGATACAGACTTGCCATTGATGTCATTGTATCCCCCGAATGCAGGTTCTGTTTCAGAGATGATAGGTATAAATCAAGCTCTCCAGAGACAAAAAGATAACTATCCCTATCAGAACTTTTTACTTTCACGTGGAGTGGACAGGAGTATACATTCACACTCTTCATCTATGTTAACTCTCTAGCTTCTTTAACTCTCCAGCCACCTGTATAATGTATCTGAAAAAATCCAAACCAGCTGGACATCCAGCAGAATGGCACAGTGGTACATATAATAATCCCTTGCTAAGTCAACTGGATGGGTAAGAAGTGACTTGTATCGGAGGCCTTGATAAAACACATGGATTCTAGAAGACACTGCATAAATCCTGCAAAGATACGTAACAGTAAAACTTCTAGAGGTCCTAAGGTTTGGGACATGTTAAGATATGCCTTCCAAAGTAAAGGAAGAACTACCCCATCTTGCACCTCTCACTGCTAAAAAGGAAGTTCAGTGCCTGGTATGCCTTTCTGAATTCCAGAAGCAGCATATTCCATGTTTGGGAATACTGCTTTGACCAATATACCAGGTAACAATAAAAGTCACCAGTTGTGTGGGACAACAGTAGGAAAAAAACTGTACTAAGTCTGGGCTGCAGTTCAGGCAGCCTTGCTGTTTAATCCTGATGAATGCTCTGGAATTAGAGGTTTAAGTGGGCAAAGCTGCCATTTAGAGTTATGCAAGCCCAGGATGCTGATATTGGTACCAATGTTTATATATTTATTTACTTATTATTTTTATTTTGTAAAGATTTATTTGAGGGAGAGAGAGAGAGAGATGCAGGAGGAGGGGCAGAGAAGAGAAAGTCTTAAGCAGATGCCACGCTGAGCACAGAGCCCTATCTGGGGCTCTATCTCACCACCCTGAGATCACGACCTGAGCTAGAAACCAGGAGTTACATGCTTAACTGACTGTTGCCCGGGCGCCCCCCAAGTTTATTTTTAACACCAAAAATTATTCAGATCTTTTTTCCTGAATGCATCTCAGATAATCATTCAAGTCTTAAAGTTTGCGTAAATACAAACTATGATTTTCATTAATATTTTAAGATGTTAATAAAAATTACGACAATTTCCTTTCTTAGCTTAAGCTTTTTAAAGGTTGAAAATTAGCTAAATCATACTTTGAGACTTATTTTATTAAAATTCATAGGCAATCCAAATGCTACCTTTCCTACAGTTTATTTAACTCTCAGCTTCTCCAGAGATTGTCTCCTGGATTAAACCAGACCTCTGAGATCACCGTTCTCCTCTCTCCTGTCAACACATTTTGTCTATATAGTGATTCTCAAACTTTTTGGCACTTTAGAATCACCTAAGGAGATTTTAAACAGCCTGCTGTTGGGGCCACGCTTCACACCAATTCAATCAGAATTCCTCTGGTGGGATTTAGACATAGGTTTTTGTTTGTTTTCGTTTCTGTTTAACTCTCCTGGTGATTCCGATTAGGAACCAAGTTTAAGAACTAGTGATATACACTTTTTAGAGGGCATTACCACTTGCCACTTCCTTACATTCTTAACACCCTAACAAAAAAGAATCTCCTTGAATAAATGGGCTTTCCTACCCTATCATTCATTTACTGATCTACATAGTAGAGATTTATTATGTGATTTGCTAGACAGTCAGTTGATAAACACAGCCATTACATAGACAGAAACTTCTTAATAGAAATATTTTTACTTTTTAAAATACGTATAATAATTTCCAAAATAAAATGTATGCATTTATTGTATGCATGGGGAAAAGACTTAACAAGAATATATAAAAGAATGTAAACTTGAGTTTCAGAATTCTATAAAAATATCTGATACAAATTTGCATTAAAGAGGCATGGCTGATTGTCATTGTCTTTAGTATACGTTGTTCTGAATTGAAGAAATCCTGTTCATACTAATTGTAGTATACGTCCTCTATAACCAAAAAAATGAATGAAAATTTGTGGGCATTACATGTGAATAAGAAAAAAATTAGAGTATTTTATGGAGGTTTCATTTTTGTAAAGCATCAATCTCTAGTTCAAGGTGAATATAATTATTTGTACTCATAGGCTGATACATTTAAGGGGCATTTCAGAAAGTTAAAATGAAATCAAATAAATAAAAATTAAACTGAAGTACTCCCTTTTTGGAAATTCTTATCAGATCTATACCTACTCTTTGATACTAGAGGACTGTAAGAATAAGGATCCAGAATGCACATATTTAGGGTACATGTAGAGTTGCAAAATAATTTTATTTGATAACTTCTCATTAATAAAATTTTTATTTGTAACTGATTTGATTTTCTAGTGAGAAAAAAAAACCCCTAAGATCAATACGGTGAGGTGACATCACAATTTAAAAATATTTAAATGATTGTCATCTCATTAAACACTGAGACTGCTGTATGCATTATTATACAGCTTAGAGACGACATACCTAAGGCTTAGGAGACATACTAACTTGTTCAGCCTGTAAGTCAGTGACAGAGAGCAGCCTCGACTCTTGTCTTTTGACTCAAAATTTCACTTCTGATTAAAAATAAACCCACAATTCTGGAAGGCCACTTTGATCATGGTGGTAAGGTGTTATAATAACTATCTCATATATTGAAGGAATAAAAAATTTCTAATACAAAGGATTATAAGAGAATACTACAAAAAATTAAATGCCAACAAATGGATAAATTCCTAGAAACATACAATCTTCCAAAACTGAGTCTGGAAGAAATAGAAAAACAAAATTGTTAAAAAGAATAAATATTTTATCATATAAATTTCTGAAAACATATTATTGTTTTCAGAAAGTCCAATAAACTTTTTGTAATACCTCAGTTTTTTCTCTCCTCGAAAGAGTATAAATAGATTGTTTATAATTGATACATTTTTAGATATAATTTATTTTCTGCTTAAGTGAGAGCTAATTTGCTGATGAATCTGTCTACATGTGGTAAAGTACAAAGCTGATGAAGGTAGAAAATTCTATTATTGTTCTTCCTTCCATTGGCAAGTCACTTAATATTTTTGGCATAGAAACTCTAGAACCCATTCTGATGCATTATATACTTTGGGTTTTTATATAAGATCAAATACTTCAATAATTTGCCATTTTGAGAATAATTCACATTTCAGAATTCAAGAGTAGCAGTGATTTTTTTTTTGGTACCAATGTTCATTTAATGATGGCAAATTAATCTCTGCCAGATATGTCTTGTCAGGAATGTTCCTTGAAAAATCCCTGTAGATTCATGATCCAAAGGTCATATTTTGTGTCCCCAGCTATACTTTTGACTAGAAACCACATGAGATCTTAATCATCCTTCTCTGCAGTCACAACCACAAAATATGAAAATCGCCAAAGTGACTTCTGTGTAGCTTATTAGGTAAAGCCAAGTACTCCCAAGAAGAAAGGATAACATTTATAGTTAATGATATTAATAATCCATGATCAAGAAGGCACTGTGAACTCTGAATCCATTTATAATGCATTTATCAGATACCCATAGTACTGTGGGAACTTGCGGTGGAGTGGGAAAAGCATAGAGCTTGGAATGACAGCCCTCCTTCTGTCTAAGTCCCTGCCTCTCAGAGCTGCTTCCTGGGTAAGATCATTTGGAATTCTCATTGAGAGGTATTTTCTGGATTCCAGAACAAACCACAATTTAGAATATTTGACAGATGTATGAGGATTTGTATTTTTATCAACTACCCAAGATGAATTTTGAGAACCTCTGTTATTCTCACTTCTGCCTGAATTTTTCTTATCTATAAAGCAGGGTTTCTCAACCTCAGCACAGTTGATCAGTCGTTGTCTGGAGGCTGTCCAGGCTTTGTGGGATGTTTGGCAGCATCCTTGGCTTCAGTAGCACCATCCCCTAGGTGTGACAATTGCCAGTGCTCTAGGTGACAGAGTGCCCCATGTGGGATCACTGCTGTAAAGGACCAGGGAGAGATCTTTAAGGGCCTGAAGTTTTGTTGCAGCCTCACTGAATCCAATAGTTCTCAAATACCTGAATATTGGGGCCAATAGTTACTTTTATTAAGATTACCATAGACTCCATTAAATGGAAATATATATATATATATATTATTGAATTGCAATATTGAAGTCCTAATCCTATATTTGTATATTTCATTGTACCATTTTTTTAATCTAAAATATGGGAATAATTTAGGATCCTGAGATTTCTTTTGTTTCTGGCTTTAAGATGTTCTCATAAAATACATAACACAAATATATAATGTACATGACAACATTTTGGCATCTCAGTGCTGAAATATTAGTGCATGAAATAGATATTTCAAAAGAAAAAATTTCTAATGTCAAAGGAAAGTAATAAAAGATCTATAGATGGGAGTTTTTTTTTTTTTTTCCTTTTTAGAGGAAAAACTGCCAGAAAAGAGTTGTGGTAATCTTTCTAAATTTTTTTTTCTTTTTTTTTTAGGATGTGAATCACTTAGGGTGAAATTTTAGGACTAAATAGATCAGTGAAGGGTAAATTGTCACTTTGAGCTGTCTGTTTTATTTCTTTTTTCTGACTTTGGTGAAGTAACTAGGATATATAGATATAGATATAGATTTAGATATTCTATATAGATAGATAGAATATATATATATATATTCTATATATTTGACTCTTGGATTCTCTTGACCAGTTAGTAAAACTGTCAAAGTTTGTTTTTGTTTGTTTGTTTGCAACTGCAAATGTAACTGAATAAGCTTTGGTCTGTGTTCAGTTCCATTGACCTCCAATTTTTCCTGTTTCTTGGAGCAATAACAAAACCACGGCAGCACTTAGCATCGGATCTTCTCACGGTACCACACAAAGGCTGAAAGAGGAAATGTCTGTCTTTGTGTGTCTTTTTGCGTTTCTCCTGAACTTTTCTAGAACTCTGCTGCCTATAGATCCCCTCTTCATGTTGTTCCATATCACTTCATGCAGCCATGAATGTCTTTTGTAGAAAGTACCAGTCAATCTATGTGACTTCCTTATTAGACACATACTACTGTATTGCATGTGCTTTCTGCAGTGAATTTCCTTCTATATTTTCTCATAATAGCTTTAAAACAGATCTCCAAGGAGTATCTTGACCCACAGAAAGAAGTATAGTACGAAAATATACAAGGGAACTCAATGATAGACACTGAAATCATTCTTAAAATAGATTATTTGTGATTAGAAGCAATTAATGTACAATCTGTTGATAGTGCATGATGTGCAGAAAAAGGAATTGAAAACTTTTATTCCAACGAAAGTGAGTGATTTAATTTATCAGTTCTGTTACGCTGCCTGATAATAATATTACTGGTGGCAAATTTAGACAGTAAAAGACTGAAACTATCCTGTTTCACTATGTTAGGCATATTGTATGCTAGCATTAGGGATTTTTTTTTTAACACAAATTTTCTTGTTATGTTATTTTTGTATTTTTGGAGCCATTTGGCTCTTGTTCTGAATAATAAATGAATAGATGTGGAGTCAAAACCTTTGACAAAAGTATGCTCCTTTTCTTTGCCTAACTGTTGTAATATTTCCTATCATTTCCGTAAATACTGCCCAAGGTACTTTTACGAAAGCACGTATGATACAGATGGAGCTCACACAAAACAGCTCGCGCAGAGCTACTGTTTTCAAGAGGAGTGTTGAAGAGGCCAGCCACCAACACTGTTAGGTGAAGTCTCCTGATTTTTTTTTTTAATGTTGGGAATTATTATAAAATAAATAACAATATGACCGAAGCTAAACAAATTTGCAGATCATATCTGATATCAGCCTGCTTGTGACTTCTGGTTGTAGTTTTAATCCTTTTATTTTAGAAAAGATGTGATTCCTATAAAATGAACCACAGCCTTTTTGTCACAGAGCTGGCAATAACAATGAGGGTTCATGGATCATTCCTTAGGTGCGCGCGCGCACACACGCACACACACGCGCGCACACACGCACACGCACACACACGCGCACATGCACACGCACGCACACGCACGCACACGCACACACACGCGCACACACGCGCGCGCACACACGCGCACACACACACGCACACGCACACACAAATACTAATGAAAACATTCTTTACATGCCTATTTTTTTAAAAAATCTATTTTAACTATAACATGAGTATAATAATAAAATATATATTAGTATATGTGGGCATTTGGATCTACCAAACATAGAGAATATTTTATTCTCTGGACATCTAGTAATTTTAGAATATCTGAAAATTCTAAAGCTCCTTTTAAATGGAATTTCCTGAACCTCCACATCCTAGAAAGGACAAAATCATTCTGAGTTTGGAGAATTCTACTTGTATTATGACAGATTATTCTCTTAAAAGCAGAAATCAGAAAAAAAGTGGAAATTTATCCACCTTTCTACATCCCAAATGGCGTTGGCATTTGAGGACAATTATTCACATGGAGATTTGTGTGCTGCTTAGCTTATTTATCAAATTTGTATTCTAAGCAGTGGATTTCAGAGTGTTGACATCTGTGTTTTCCTGCAGTTATCAAAATAATAAATGATGTACAGTATCATTTGTACTTTTGAGTGCTTTATGTATAATTGATCATATCCTCCGGCCTAACTCTGAGATTTTGCTTGCATTCCGAATGTCTTCTCAATGTCATCTTTCTTTCTATTACCTCCTTTCCTTTGTTATCTTCACACTTCTAGCACGTCAGGTAACTCAATGGCATATTCATTTATAATAAATTCCCACATGTGCCAAACCGTTCTCATAAAAAAAAAGACTCAGGAAAATAACCCCCTTGGTTATGGGTCCTCTTGACTGTCCACTGAGTTTCCCCTGTTTTTGTATTTCCTTCCCTCAGTCTGTTCCACATTCTCCCTGGAATGAGTCTTCCCCAAACACTGCTTTGAATAGGTAATTTCTCTACTCAAAATCCAAGATGCTCCTCATTACCTGGAATATTCTGTGTAAAACTTTCCTTAAAATAGTCTCAACCTTAATTTTAATTTAGAATAGTCTCAATGCTTTTTCTATTAAAAGCAAAATTATAACAAATATATTTATTAGTTATATCTTAACCTTGTTTGTCCAAAAAATCTTTTAGGCACTTGTTCCAGTCCCTGGACTTCTCAAAAATATTTTTTCACATTAAACAAGGTCATATCTGCAGATATTAATTTTTCTTTTTAAATATGGGTATTTCCCTCTCATTATTATAAGCAGTAGGGCTTTATTTTTCCTTAGCACAAGGGAATTTCTTTTCCCCAGACAGAAAGTAGAAAGTTGTTCATAGAAAATAGAAACTTGTTCATAGATTTCCTATCTTCCTGGCTTTGTTTTTTTAAAGAATGCCAAGATCCTGATGGAGTTTGTGATTTGGCTATGGGGAGACAAAGGAAAATACTATCCTGTCATGGAGGAAAAAGAATAAAAGAGAAGGGTATCTCATGAGTTGGTGGGCAAAGACTGGCAGGTAGCAAGCACACTACTGGATAAGGTCTTAGGACAGGTACAAGAGTCTAAAAAGACAATGACTTGATTTCTGCTACATCTGAGGAGGAGAGAATTTAGGTATCCTGTTTCCAGAACAAGCAAAAATTATCCTGTCCAACGTGGCATGGAAATAGCCAGCGGTATTCAAAGGGGTAGAGTCTTGGACCACATTTAATCTGAATATAATACTTTTACATTTTTTGCATATCCAAGTATGGAGAATAAGATATTATATCCTCATTCACAGATCCCATCCATTCTCCAAGGCTGAATTCAAACTATGCCTTGACTCTAAAATTTTTCTGAAATACTCCCAGCTTAATTCATTCCTTTTTCTTTGTACTGATTCAGCTTGGTGATTATCATTTTCCTCACTTTTTGATACTTAGAAATATTTTAAAAATAATTTCTTATAAGAAAATATTTTATAAGAGAATGTTGGCCTGTGCATAGTCTTTATGATTTCAACCAACCCATTGCAAATTTTCTACATTTCTTGACGTCTCATGAGTACCAGGATTGTTTCCCGAGCAGTGTTGATAACAAATATTATTAAGTTTTTGAATTTTGTAATTTAGTTTGTTTTACTAAAAATATATGACGAGTCTGAATAAGTATGAAATGCATTAAATATAATCCGATAAACAAACAAATGCTCTGGAAGTCTGTCAATATTCTTACGGAAATGTTCTGCTCTACTTGGTTGAATTTCCCTGGTGAATGCATTTTGAGATAGTATTTGAACTGCAAATAATTCAAAACAACAAAAAAAAATAAATCCCATTAAACTTCCCAGTCATTTTTAAAATGCAAAACTCCATATCACTCATATATTGTAAATACAAGTCAAGTTCTGCATGCTCTATTGATTGCTGTGATATAACAGTCTCCCTTAATCCTTGCTCTTGGATGTCCAATCTATATAGCTGGGCCCTTTAAACCTCTACATCTAGGCTGAGCAGTGCCTGCGGTTCTGAGATAAATCATGCCCTCTATTCAGGTCACAGACCTCCTTCATGTCAGGCCGCCTCTAGCCCAAGGCAGGTAATTAGATTTTTGTCTTATTGGTAAAAACAGTCATTCCCTTGAGGACACTGGTAGTTTCCGTCTGGTCTTTTAGTCTCTTTGCTTACCCAAACAATATGCTGGATGTTTTTTACATAATATTTCATTTAATACAGAGGAAAGCATTAAACTACTTTCAGAATATTGGTTTCAAAAATAACAGTACAATTATTAGCTTCAAAAGAGTAAATAGTTGTTGAGCTGTCACCACTTTTTAAAGTAAAGATTATAAATGCAATAGGTGATAAATAAATATATAGTGGATAGGACAGCTGATTGTTTTACATAATGTCCATTTCACCTCTAGACAGCTCCCTGATTCCACCTTTTCTTAGTTCAAAGTGCTCAAACTTTCTGTATCATATCCTGTGGAAGAACAACAAATTTATATGCACACACACACACATGAGAGGAAAAATTCAGAAAATTTTCATTACTGCTATTAAAAATGATGCATTGTGACAATTTCCCTCTTATTCTATTCTAGTATATTATTTTTAAAAATAGTGTAGAAATTGATGTATTGACTTTACCACATACTATTAGGACATCATCAGCAGGCTGAAAAATTCTCTTCACATAAGTAGGATTTGACTGCAGGGATGACCCATCGTACTAGCAGTAGTGATGAATTAAGGATGAACATATAATCCAGTCACATCTCAGGAAATAAAAGGAAATTTTATTGGTATATGAGCATACCAACTGGAGACTTTGTCTGTGTGAAACTTAAGGGTCACACTTCCACTACAGAAGAGAGAGTGGGGACCTGGAAAGAAAATAGGACTCTATCATTTATATGTGGAATTTAAGAAACAAAACAAATGAACATAGGTGTAAGAGAGAGAGAGAGAGAGGCAAACTGTAAAAGAGACTCTTAATTATAGAGAACAAACTGAAGGTTGCTGGAGGTGTGTGAGAGATGGGGTAACTGGGTGATGGGCATTAAGGAGGGCACTTGATGTAATGAGCACTGGGTGTTATAAGTAAGTCATGAATCTCTACCCCTGAAACTAAAATAAATAAATAAATAAAAAAGGACTCTTATGACATTATATGTGTATTGTATCAAGCTTTGTCTGAAATCAGCCATTTCTGGGCTTTCAGTTATGTAAATTCCCTTTACTGTTTAAGTGACTTTGTCACTTTCCATTTTTAAAGAGTTTTTTGATGCATATATCCATAAAAGTCGATCTTATAGAATGAAATTTAAATGACACTTTTTTTACTCTTATCAACTAGATACGATTTATTTATAGAAAAGCTGAAATAACTGAGAAAGGGTATCATTTTTGAAGGCTCTAAGATGTGATTGTGAGCTATTCACAGTAATGGGGTAGAATAGCTTATTTTGAATTTACTGCTTGCCTCAATGAAATCTAAGTCAAACAACATCACTTTGTTATTGGCAACTTAAATCCCTGAGGAGCAAATTATTCCCAAATGACTCATAACTACAAGGAGTGAGAGCTGTATTTGTGAAGACAGGTATCACAACTATTTGAAAGGAAAGTGGCATTTCTGGCATTTACACATGGATGTTCCCAGGATATTACCCGTGTGCTTCCAAAGCCTATTAGAAAAAATCTTGGGAGTGCTTGATATGATCCTAGAGATTCTTTATAAAAGTGGGGATGGAAGGAGAACACCAGTGCCAGGATAAGCTGTTGAAGGGATCTCTGGCCTGGGTGAGGCATCGTATGTAACAAGGGAGGGAGTGTCCCTTTTGGGCTGAAGACACTTGGAATTTACAAAGGAGAAGGATGAAATTCAGAGGTCTGGTGTTAGAACAACTGGGGGAAAAAAGGGTATTTTTATTGTTTGTTTTTTAACTGAGGGATAAGTCATAATTTTAAAGTTGATGGCACAAAATTACATGTTTTTATCTATAGACAATTTAATTTTTTATGTAGAAAACTTGATGGAATAAACAAAACAGCTGCCTGACTTAACAAATGAGTTTTAAGTTTTCAGGACAGAACACCAGGGGCACCTGGGTGGCTCAGTCAGTTAAATATTCAACTTGATTTCTGCTCAGGTCATGATCCCAGAGTCCTGAGGTCAAGCCCTGTGCCAGACTACGTGCTCAGTGGGGAGTCTGTTTGAGATACTCTCCTTCTCGCTTAAGATACTCTCCTTCTCCCTCTTCCTCCCCACTCACAACACACTCTCTCTCTCTAAAATAAAATGAAATAAATCAAAAAGAAAAGAATACCAATGTAGAAAATTCTTTTGACTTTATATATAATAGTTCCAAATAATCAGAAATTTGATATTTAGAAACAGTACCATGTAGTATAACATTAAAATGCGAAATATTAAATACGGCAACAGTTGTCCACGTAGTATACACTAAAAACTACAAAACATTACTGATAAAAATCAAAGAAGACCTAAAAAGATTCACTTTGTTCATGAGTCCAAGGACCCACCGTTATTGTTAAGTGTCTATTCTCCCAAATTAATTTATAGAATCATTATAATCTTATTCAAAGTCTCAGTAGAGCTTTGCAGAAAGAAGTTTATTTAAAATTTCAAAATAATGGCAAATTCGTAAATAGTCCCAGAAAAACAATACAAGGAGGAAGTCTTCCTTTTATTAAAATCCTCCACGTTTTTCTTTCTTTCAGAATTGGGGGCATGCGGAGTAGTAGTTGGAAGCGATCTCTCTGGAAAAAGTTTACCTCAAACCTCTCTCGACCAGCGTGTTTCTCTGCTTCCCTGATTATACTCTCCTAGATGTCCTACACAGCAGTTTTGAGTGTCGGCACCAAACCCCGCCAGAATAGTCAGGCATTGCATATCCAAAGGCAACAACAAGGAGAACTAAGAGCAGCTCTCCAACTGCCTTACTATTTTTTTTAATGCACCCCTGCCTCAGGCTACCCACCGTCCAACACACAACCGTTCTAACAACATTCAACCCCCAAAGGATTATCTCAC
This sequence comes from Ursus americanus, assembly GCF_024610735.1. Taxonomy (NCBI): domain Eukaryota; kingdom Metazoa; phylum Chordata; class Mammalia; order Carnivora; family Ursidae; genus Ursus; species Ursus americanus. The sequence continues at coordinate 11,634,171 of NC_142139.1, forward strand.
AGTTTTCTCTAATTTGTTCTCTATAGTTCCCCAAATGTAGATCATGTAGGAGGAAGCCTGTTTAAATTCAGCATCTTGTAAAAAACATAAATGGATAAATAAAAAGATTATTTTCGCCAAAGAGATTTATCACTTTAAAGATGTGATTTCTCAAGCTGTCTGGACCACCTTGCTTGGCTGTGTTAAGGAAAACTGTCTGTAGAATGGAATGAGAATAGCATAGCAGAAACATTGCTAGGATTAAGTTATGTGTGTGCCTGTCTGTGTGTTTCTATCTGTGCCTTATATCTGTGTGTGTATGTGTGTGCGCGTGTGTGTATGTGTGTGCGCGCGCACACATGTGTGACAGAGAGACAGAGAAATCGATGGTGTGTTCAGGGATCTGGACGTTGTGCCTGATGCATCCCTGAACCTCCCAGTTAATGATACGAGACATTTCCTTCCCTTTTGCATGCTAGTTTGAGTTGGAATTCTGATTCTGACCACAACAGAGTTTTGCCTCATAGGCAAGACATTTCTGGATGGGGCCAGTATTAGTGCGATGTTCGTGACACTTTTTGAACTATAAGCACCAGGTGACCAATGCTGCCTCACTGTAAGTCTGTCCCTGCCTGAGATCAAAGCGAGAAACTTTGAAAATTATTTGAAAGATACATGCTATGCAGCCTCGAGGCATCTGAAAACATCGAATTAATAATTTATGACTCAGATGAGGAATTAGGATATATTCATTATTTTATCTTTATCAGCATGCAAAAAAGTGGTACTACTATTTCTTAGGCATTAGATTTTTATTATTACATAAATTATGTTAAAGTGACTGAGTAAAATTTGGGAAAATACAATTAAGTTTTAGTTTCCTAAATAAGGAAACAATATTGTAGTGTGTTAGACACACTTGCTGGTAAAAATATTTTGCCTGACAATGCCCTGCGAGTTTTCCCTTTCTTTGCCCTGTTTTTCAACTACAATAAATATATTTTTGGGAGTACTATTAAAATATTTTGGTCCATGGTTAATCTGTAAGCAGCTGGTGAACAATGGCTATGGGTGGAAAACTGGAATGTGCAGGATGCAAAGAAAATTGTGGTTTGTACTGTTATTGACAGCAGGTGTGACTTGAGTAGAAGAGGGGTTTTCTCTTACATAAGCGGTATCAAGACAAACATGCACTATGTATGAAAGGTGTCTGATGTGCAAAGAGGTTTGAAGACAGGTCCTGTGGGCTCCCTCCCTCATGCAGCAACTCCAACAGCGACTGCAGCTGCCATTGACGCCCCGTGCTTTGCAGAATGCAAAGTTTTTCTTTGTCCTTTTTTCACAAATAGGTAATACATCTTTACAAAAGGCCAAAACAATAACATTCTTTCCACATCTCGAAAAATAATCCAAAATAGAAGTTTATGTTAAACAATTGAAAGAAATTTTGCCAAAACGAGTAAGCTTACATGACAAGTGCTTCCTCCAATTTCTATGTAGGTGAAGTTCTCTTAAAATAAGATTCAATTATATTATTAAATAAATGGTATTTCCAAACAGACTCAGACAATCCCCAGTTTAACCCACAGAACCCATTCAGGCTAGATTCTGAGTCTTGCTGACATGTGCTTCTCCTTCTTTGAGCACCTCCAAGCCTTTGGCATAAAAATGTGTTTGAGAGTCAGCTTGTTCTTGGAGTGTTGTTTTTCCTAAGTGCTCTCAGTACGGAAAGCTGAAGGCTATTTTTATCTATACATATGTGTGTGTGTGTGTATAAAAAATAGTAGCATATTCTTGTCCTTTTTCCCTCCTAATGTGTAACTCCCTTCTCCAACAAAAAGGAAACCTGCTTCTATTAATTTCTGTTGACTTTATTTGATCAGTCCTGTCCTGAACCAGACATCACCCACCCCCTCGCCGCCCTCCAGGGCAGGCTGTACTCGACCTCCAACCTGAAGACCACTCATCCTGCTTTGGTTCCAACTTGTGTTACTTTATTTTTTTTTTTAAGATTTTATTTATTTATTTGACAGAGAGACAGCCAGCGAGAGAAGGAACACAGGCAGGGGGAGTGGGAGAGGAAGAAGCAGGCTCATAGCAGAGGAGCCTAATGTGGGGCTCGATCCCATAACGCCGGGATCACGCCCTGAGCCGAAGGCAGACGCTTAACCGCTGTGCCACCCAGACGCCCCAACTTGTGTTACTTTAGAAGTGAATTGTAAGGTGAGAAAAGGAATGCAAAACAACAAATAAAGCATATAAACAACTTGTAAGGAAATTGAATGAATAATCCACCTACATAGAAAACAAAGGAGTTAAAATAGTTAGAAACAAAATATGAATGATATATATAAAGATTATTGTTACTATGAGGAAGAAAAAAACCCCGTTTTAGAGTATATGAAATTATTTCATAAAGCTGTCGATCTCATTTATTTTATTCCATATATTTAAAGATATCTCTTTAAAAATACCAATAGAATTACGTGTGTGTGTGTGTGTGTACGTGTGTGTGTGTACGTGTGTGTGTGTGTGTGCTTCAACAAAACTAAAGAATTCACATAGAAAAGTGCACAAAGATACTGGGAGATCAGAAAAGGACAAGTGTTGTGGAGTAATTAAAAATATATTGCTAGGGGCCCCTGGGTGGTTGAGTCAGTAAAGTTTCCGACTCCTGATCACAGCTCAGGTCTTGATCTCAAGGTCCTGAGTTCCAGCCCTGAGTTGGGCTCCACGCTAGGCATTAAACCTACTTAAAAAAAAAAAAAAAAAAAAAAAAGATTGCTAACAGTGCAGCCCTAGGCAAACTGGTCAAAGGAATATAATAGCATTCATAAGTAGATATCCAGACATACAAGAATGCATTTTACTTCTGCATGGCATTTTAAATGAGTGCCAAAGTATGCATTACTTAATAATTGTTCTAAGGAAACTGAGTAGCCATCCTACACTAAAATCCTACCAAATCAATTCCAAATGAATCAAATATTAAATTTATGATATTTAACCATGAAAGTATTAAAATAAAGCAAGGAGAATAAAAATGATATTATTTCTAAAAGGAGATCAATGCAAAGTTTTCAAATATAGTAAAATGTTGATAAAAATAAAATATTCTTCGAAGAATTTTTTCAAGAAATAAAATGTCAAATACCTTTCACATTTCTTCAGGGAATCCTAAGCATTCCATTGCATATGGTAAGCTTTTGTCTTTTGTAAGTATTCCTGCATTTTGAATGGCCCCTCCTGCTCACATCTTCATTCTAAGCAATTTCTGTTTTTACATGTCATGCAGATTTTCTGGTGCATATAAAATGTAGATACTGGTGATTTAATATAGTAGTTCATTTTTTTACACACAGAATGTTTGTTTGAAAGAGTGAGATTACTTTTTGTTTCTTTAATATTCTCCAAATTTTCCAACAGCCTAATACTTGGCTAAGGCCAAGGAGGATTTAGATTCTGTTATATATACCTGGGGATTGTGATTTTAGGCCATCTGTGATCTACATACATGAAGGTCTTTGTGGTTTTAGGGAAAGGCATGAATGTTTGGAAAACATTGAGTCAAATTGAGTCCCCCAAGAAAGGTATGTTAAAGGTCTCACCCCCAATACTTTAGAATGTGACCTTATTTGAAAATAGGGTCTTTACAGACTTAAGTAGGTTAAGATGAGGTCATTAGAGTGGGCCTTAATCCAATATGACTAGTGTCCTTAATAAAAGGGAACTTTGGGCACAAACACAGAGGGAAGACATTGTGAGGACAGAAAGAATACCTTGTGAAGGAGAATTGGGATGAAGCATCTACCAATAAAGGAACATCTGAGGCTCTCAGAAGTTAGAATGAGGGCTGGAATACGTTTCTTCAGAGCCTTCAGAGGGAGCATGGCCCTGCTGACTTCTTAATTTTGGACTTCTAACCTCTGGAAATATGAGACCATAGTTCTGATGCTGTAAGTCACCCAGTCTGTGATAGTTTATAACAGTAGTCCTACGAAACAAACAGTACACAAGGTTTTTATGGGGCAAGAAAAGAGACCAGTATGAACTTCCCTCATCTTTCTGAACTGTTTCTTTTTTTTTTTTTTCTTTGAGCCCATGTGGAGAACAGCAGAGCCTGAAAGCACTGTTTCTTGGAGAAGTTTTTGAAATATGGTGGAGGATTATGAATGATAGTACCTCCTAGAATGTTTAAGCAACAGAATGGATTAAAAATTGAAATTGAGTTCATTTTTCTTACTAATACACCTCCTGAACTTTGAGGATTGTGGCTTTGGGACCTTTGGTACCAGTGTTCTTGGTGACTTCACACGGTGAGCAATATAAGGAATAGCAGCAGTGAGGCACCTTCAGCATACTGATGAGCAGAAGATATTGCCAAGAGGAAGCTGGGCAGGAGAGGAAGGTCAGTGAAGGTTTCAAGGTATTATGGCTTAAACGAGTTTTGAGAGTCCATGTGGGCCATCCCTAGGAATGACTGAGAAATACATGGGCACAGACACCATGAAAAGTCTGGAGAATTTCCCCAGAAAACTGGGGACATGAGAAAGTTATTTGTGTTATTATTAAAGTGGCCCTCATCTGCCTCCATAGCCTGAGTCCTAAGGACAGTGAGTTTACTATTAATCAAATTCTGACTAAAAAAATCAATGATTCTCCTCTGACATTTGACTTTTAGTTTGGTCACGACTCAATACTTATTCCCCACGCCTCTCCATTAGTAAACAACTTATCATTCATTCTCCATTTATATATTTAGTGGGCTTTTAACAACAAGAATTTTATAAGTACCACAAAAAGTTACATTATTTGCACCTACCATGGTTTCTAGTGGAAGCCAACAAGCATATTAATGATATACAATATGATATGATATTGCAAAATGTTTGATGGCTGTATATACAGAGTTAAATTAAAAAGTGATACAGAGAAATAGGAGCTTAAATCAGTATAGATTAGTCAGGGAAGATGCCCCCCCCCCCCCAGGAAGAGAAACTTATTGTAAGGAGGACTGGATGATTTCCAGGTGATGAGGGGAAGGTGAACATCCTAGGCAGAGGCAAAGCACATGCAAACGTATGAGATTTTTTTAGTGAACTACAAATGATTTCAAATTTCTTCAGCTTTTAGGTTGAGATGCATGCGGTGAAAGACGAAGTTAACTGATATGTAGGGTACACATAATAAAATTATCTTTATGCATACTATACACTTTATCAAGGGAAATCACTGAAAATTAAAGAGTAAAGGATTGATAAAACTATATTTACAAAGTATAAAACATTGATGATATTATGTATCATAATAAATATAAAAATTACACATGAATACCCCTAAAGATTCTCTAATTTAGCCTTTCATTTCTCTTCTTACTTTCTTGGACCTCTTTTTCACTTTACTTAGATATGCCTTGAATGCCCAGTGAAATGTCCTGTGAAGAGTCTTTAGAAGTAAGATGAAGAAAGGGCACCTGGGTGGCTCAGTCAGTTAAAGCATCTGCCTTCCACTCAGGTCATGATCCCAGGGTCCTGGAATTGAGCCCCGTATCGGGCTCCCTGCTCAGCCTGGAATCTACTTACCTGTCTGACTCTCCCTCTGCCCCTCCCTCTGCTCATGCTCTCTCTTTCTCTCTCAAATAAAAAAATAAAACCTTAAAAAAAAAAAAGTAAGATGAAGAAAATCCATGACACGAAACCAAGGAGGCCATGTTAGAATAAGGTGTTCTCATAACCACCAGGGGTCTTATTTTTAAGTGCACTAAAAAATCATCTGGAATCCATTGCTTGAGAGACATAGTTAGGCCAATCTTCATAGAAAAGTCTTTCTACGTATTACCCCAGTGCATATAATTTCTGGGTTAAGGTCAACAAATAATCAACTCCACATTTCATCATTTCTTTACTTCTTAATAAAAGACACTTGCTTTATTAAATCCTAGCCTTGCTTTTTTTTTTTTTTTTTTTTTTTTCTAGCTCTTTTTCTCCTCATTGGAGATATAATTCTCTGAGGAATCCTTCCATAAAGAGGACATTTTCTGGGGCGCTTGGGTGCCTCAGTCAGTTAAGCAGCTACCTTTGGCTCTGGTCATGATCCCGAAGTCCCAGATTGAGCCAGGCTCAGTGGGAGTCTGCTGCTTCTCCCTCTGACTCTCCCCCATCTCATACTCTCTCTATCTCTCTAATAAATAAATAAAATCTGAAAGAAAAGAAAGACATTTTCTTCCTCAAGGAGGGAGTGCTTAAGCACTAAACAGTGTATCTCCACCACTTTGAATCCTCCAGTGTCAATTCTGTTTGCAATTACCATGTGGCACTAACCAAAACACTGAGTCCCAGGATCCCCTGAAGAAAGGGTTAGAAGAGTTATCCCTGACCCACCATGTTTGACCTCCTCTGTCATTCATTGTGAAGTAGACACTTTTTTTGTTTTGTTTTTACTTGCAGAATTAGTAAATAAGATGTATTTATACGACGTATTATACTGCCCCCGAAGTGTGAACATCCATCCAAGTTATAAATTATAAAATAATGTTTACAATATGGGGAAGGTAAAATTTGTCCCAAATGATATTGCAATTCAAAAAGGACCCAGCTGATTAGATTGGTCCCACCTATATAGTGAAGGATAATCTATCTCAAGGTCCTTGACTTAACTAAATGTGCAGTCCTTTTGCCATGTAAGGAAACATATTCTCAAGTTCGAGGGATTAGGATGTAAATAATCTGGGGGCTATTATTATGCCTACCACACTTATGTTCTTAGGTTATTTTTAGCTTTTGTATCTTCAGCTAGGTAAATTAGTATGTTCTTGTGTGAGTGAGTGTGGGTTTCTGTGTGTGTGTTGAATTATTCAAGTAAGGTTTAACATAGTAGTACTGATGAAATTTGCCTCAGTACTTTACATTGAATAACTTTTAGATTTTATATATGTGAAATTAGAAATATATGCCTGTATGCTTCTGCTACATGATAGATTTAAATTTATACACAAAGATTTTAATAATGACTTCCTACAACTTAATGTGCTTGTGTGGTATATTATGTCATCAAGTACTTCTGGGAAGATTTTGATTGAAAGCAGCAAGAAAATTAGTATGTATAAAACACATACTATGGGCAAGCCATAGTATGGCAAGCCATTTATTGCATAAAATATGCAATATTTTATTTGAACATTAATTAGAGTTTTCATTAACTGTTGCTCTCTACATTTTACAGATGAAGTTACCAAGGCTCAGAGAAGTTAAGAGATGTGGCCTGAATGGTATAGTACCTAAGGGCTGGAGCTTGGAACCAAATCCAAATTCTTCTGGCAAATAAGTCACATTCTCTCAAGAAGACAACACTAAAATGTCTGAAAACTAGTAATACCATCGAGTAAATTAAAGGTTCTTTGCCAAAACCAAGTAACTTTTAACATTGGATATTCTAACATGTTTCCAAAATGAGTATTTGAATGGATTCACTTAAAGTATGATTAAGTCAGTATCTTAAGTGGCCATTTTTTTCCAGCTAAGAACTAATTTATTTGCCACCTTGCTGAGACTGCAAACTCATTAGATACTTAGAATTGCTGAAATAATAGGTGAGAAAAATTTCTTTGTAATAGACTATCGACAAATTAGAGCAATATAATACTTTACTTCTGGTCTATGAGGATCAATAATACAATTTCTTTCTTCTTTCTTTCTTTCTTTCTTTCTTTCTTTCTTTCTTTCTTTCTTTCTTTCTTTCCTCTCTCTCTCTCTCCCTCCCTCCCTCCCTGCTGGCAAATATTTCAATTATAAACCACTGTCTCATCAAACACTCATTTGCTTTAAGGTAAAGATTTAAGCAGAGATGTTATTTGATTTTGATGTGTGGTTTCCTTGAACAGAATTATTGATCAATAGAATGATTCAACCTTAACTGAAAGTTCACAAAAATAATATTCTACATTATATATTATGTTTTTTTCTCTTTAGATTATTTTTCCTGGTCAAATCAAAGATCAATATTCTAAAAGTTTCACTTCACAATGGTTTTCATGGAAAGTTCGTCTTTTCCTGATCATTCCCTATCTTTATTTCTAGATAATTTTCAATGGGAAAGAGAATGAAGGATTTAAGGATACCAGCAGAAGGAAGAAGAGAAAGAAAATGAAATAAATAAGATAAAGAAGTTAGTGAGAAGGAGGAAATGATAAAAAAAAATACATAGGATAAAGAACAAGAGAGTCATAGGTGACTCATCTTTGTAAATAATCTGTGACAAGTGACACATGGAGGCGGACAGGGATAGCTTACTCCTAGTCTAACACTGTTTCTGGGAAATCCTGAGGTAGTCCCCAGTTTTACAAAGCAACTGATTCCTAGTGGAGCCAAAGTTGTCTCCAAGATGATCTGCCAACCCCTAGATCCTTGGGAGCTATCATCTAGGAACCCAGAGGAGCCTTAAGAACTATGAAAAAATAAGAAGTAGGAAGTAGAATACTACTGCTCAGGTTTAGCCCTTACAATACAAAGTCAGCCAACAGTATCTCTAGACTCTGAGATGCCAAGCTAATTTTAAGAATGACCTTATAATTCATTATACTGAACAGATCTTCAATGTTCCTTCCCTACTCAACCCACTTCAGAGGGTTATTGACCTAAAGCAATACGAATTAAGAATGCATGATGTATGGATAACATGAACTTACTCATTGTTTTTTTCCCCTAATACATGGTGGAAAAGTGGTAAGAAAATAGTCAAAGAGACAGTTTTGGCCAAAAGATTAGAAGAATGTGGGGTGTGTAAAGGAAAATTCACAAGTTTAAAAAAATGGAGAGATCTATGTATAAATACTGGCTCAGTCACTTACTAGCTATGTGACCTTGAGTAAGTTATTTACCTCTGAGACAGAGTTCCTTAACATAAAAAAATGGAATAGTAATATCTGCTTATTATGATCAGTATGAGGAATAAATCAGATAGCATATCAATCATCTATTGTAACGAACACACTGTAACTGCTAATACAAAATAACTATTGGTATAATCACTAGCTATAAATTCATAATGAATACAAAGGTAATTCTATAGCAAGTACTTGAGTGGTCAAAATTTCACATAGTTCCACTCCTGTAGCTACAATAATATATCAAGATGAGTCCCTTAGAAAATCTTGAACAGCCATTTTCTCCAATACTGTGAAAAATCTCCCTCCTTTGTCCTTGTTTATCAACGCTGTCTCTAGCATTGCGTTCTTGCAGCATAGGTTGGCATTAGGACACAGAATCATTCATAAGTTAAGTTAATAAATAAATTAAATAATTACTGAATAACCGTGATGATAAGGAATTAGAAGTTGAGAAGCTAGATAGGGTGGATATAGAGTACAGAAACCTTTTTATCACCTACCCATTTTCAAATCCAAATATTTTATTTATGTTCCTTTAAAGCTTAATAGCTTTTGATATTATGATCGAAATGAAGATCTGCTTCATTCAGCAGCAAGATTCTAATAGCTTAAATCAACCCTGAAGAAGCATTTTCTTTTTTGTTTTTCTAACTTAGCAGCAATTTTTTTCCCACTAGAAGTCCCTTTGTAGTGATCTAGAGGCTCGGTATTTTCTATAGATAACACAACACAAGATCAAAATGTGCAGAAGTGAAATAAACGGTGTCTGAGGATCATCTGTTGTCCGGAGGCGGCGCGTTGGCAGGAATTCCGTTGGCTTTACTGCAGACTTGACAGGCATCCCGCTCCCTCACGGTGAAGCTAACCCGCCTCGGCAGCGGCTGCAAAAGCAGCTTCGGGTGATTAAATCTCAGTCTTTCTGTCAGGAAACTGCCTGTGATGTCTTTTCTCACAACTACTTATGTCTCATTACAAGCCTCTTTACCTCTCCACAGACTTAGGCATTACCGATTTAATATGTTCATAGACCATGTTTTATTAATCAAGCCACTTACCTTTATATTTTAGATGACAATATGGTTTCCATGCTAATTAAAAAGAAGCTAAAGTATAGGAAATACATTTCTGTCAACATTGAAACTTTCATATGCTTTTGAATTCTAAACTCACATGCTTGATTTTTAATAATCCAAGTAATGAAATTTTATTCTTCCTCTGCTATATATAAGATTTTTTTTTATAGCACTTTGAATGTGTACTCCTCTCTTCTCTGGTTTTTATTGTGTCTTTTTTTAAAAGATTTTATTTATTTATTTGTGAGAGAGACAGAGCATAGGCCTGGGAGTGGCAGAGGGAGAAGCAGGCTCCCCACGGAGCAGGGAGCCGGATGCGGGACTCAATGCCAGGACCCTGGGATCATGACCTGAGCCTAAGGCAGACGCCCAACCGACTGAGCCACCAGGTGCCCCTGGATTTTATTGTTTCTGATGAGAAGACTGCCAGAAATATTATTGTGGTTCTTTTGTACACAATTGGTTGTGCCTTGCGGCTTGCAAAATACTCTCTTTACGTTTCTCTTTTTTCCCTTTCAACAATTTTACTGTGATGTGTCCAGGTGCAGATCTCCTGGTGTTTCTCCTACTTGATGAAGTTCTTGACGTGTAGTTCATGTTTTTCATCAGATTTATGAAGTTTTCAGCCAATCTGACCTTGGGCCCTCTCACAAGCAGTGTCTGTCACAATCTGCCTTTTCTTTTCTTTTCTACTCTTTTCTTTTTTGGGGGGGGGGTGTATGTGTCACATTTTCCTGTTTCTTTGAATGTCCAATCACAATTCGTTGAACGCTGGAAATTTGAATCAATATATTGCAGCAACTCTGGATACTGCCACCCACATCAGGGATTATCTTTGTGTAAGTTTGCTCGTTTGTTTAGTGACTTAGCTGGATTATTTTTGTAAGTCTATTTCCCATACAATGTGAAGTCTATGATATCATTCCTCAGAGGGTGCAGACAAGGCTTGCACACGTCACCTTGAGATGACAGTGGTTCTATTTGGGCTCTCTCCTTAATCTTTCTGTTAAACTTTCAGCTTGTATTGGTTACACCCAGTTGTTAGACTTTACCAATTGTGGCTTCTTGCTCTATTTGTGGCAATGCCCTGTGGCATAAATCTCTCCGTGGTATGATTCAATTAAATTTAGACTTCTTTTCAGGGATAATCTATGAAGCTAATCTTCGATGTGTGTTCTGACACCAGTAGGATTCTTTTTAACTGTATATTATCTTGGTTCTGTCTGATAGACTAATGAGTCTATTATTTTAGTTTGCTGTCCTCATGGACCTTCCACCCTCTTAATTTTTACCAATTGTTGTTTTGCCAGCGAGTAAGTCCTCTGAGATGTTCACATCACCAGTCCAGAATTCCACATTGTTCTTTTCAAATAAGTTTATTCGGGAAGGTTAATTGAGTCAAATGGAAAGATACTTGTGATAAAAAAGAAGCTAGAATAACTTCCTAGAGTATATCATAAAATAAGTATTATTCATTTACCCATACTCTCCCATTATACTAATCTTAGTAAAAAAAAATTTTTTTTAAATATATATATGGCGATTGTCTTGTACTTCTGCCAGATAGGACCACAAATCTTTAACTATATTGGTCCTAACTCATATGTATGAAAAGCAAGACCAAAAAGCATCAAATAATTTCCAGGGAACATAACTGCATGCCAGACAACATTTGGCACCCAATTAGGCAAAATTTATAATATCTGGAATCCAGTCAAAGATTATCAGGCATGCAGAGCCTGGAAAATAAGACCTGTAGTGAAAAGGAAAAGCAGTAAAAGCAACCAATGTAAACAAACCCAGAACTGATACACATGCTAAAATTAACATACAAGAATCTCAAATGTAATTATGATTGGGTAGTATATACTCAAAAGGTTAGTAGAAATATGCAAGATATATGAGACCAGTATCAAACTTTTATAGATGAAACCTACAATGTATGAGATGAAAAATGCGCTGGTTGGGATAAATGACAAATAAGAAATTGCAGAAAGAAAGATCAGTGACCTTGAAGACAAAGCAATGTAAACTATCCAAAACTAATTGCAGAAAGAAAAAAATTATAGTAATAGAAAATCATGTGAGTGGGCTGTGGGTAAACTTCAATACTCTAATATATGTGTAACTGTACTCTTCATAAAATACAAAAGCAGGTATTTAAAGAAATAATGATGTAAATATTTTTAAAATTTGTCAAAAAGTAGGGGTACCTGGGTGGTTCAGTCGGTTAAGCATCTGCCTTGGGTTAGGTCACGATCTTGGGGTCCTGGGATCAAGCCCCACACTGTGCTCTGTGCTCAACAGAGAGCCTGCTTCTCCCTCTCTTTCTCTGCTGCTCCCCCTGCTTGTGCTCTCTCATGCATGCTCTCTCAAATAAATAAGTGAACAAATGAATAAATAAAATCTTTAAAATAAAATTTGTCAAAAAGTATAAGCTCATAGATCCAAGATGCTCTAGTGGTATATAGGTGAGGAAAATTATACCAAGGTACTTTATAACATCATAATTTAAATTGCTCAAAACAAATGATAAAGAGAAAAATTTAAAAACAGAAAAGAAAGACATGCATAGAGGAATAAAGATAAGAATGACAGCATATTTCTTATCTGAAACAATTACAGCAGAGATAGTAGGAAAATATAAAGAAAAATATCAACTCCATACCCAGCAAAATATAAATATCGCATGCAAAATAAAGACTCTTTTTTAGGCATGCAAAAGTTGAAACAATTCATCAGTAGATCTGCACTATCAGAAATAAAACAAAACTATCAGAGGAAAGAATTGTGACACTAGATGGAAGCATAGATTGTTACACAGAAATAAAGGGCACCCAAAGTGATAATTACATGGGCACATATAATGTGTTTTGCTTATTGTTTAAATATCTTTAAAAGATAACTGTTCAAAAAAATAATGGTGTACTCTGGAGTCTGTAGCTAATGTATGCGTAAAATTCATAAGAAACATAGACTAGAGATAGAGGGGGAGAACTAAGTGCAAAATATTAAAAGGAGGGGCGCCTGGGTGGCACAGTCATTAAGTGTCTGCCTTCGGCTCAGGGCATGATCCCAGCGTTCTGGGATCAAGCCCCACATCAGGCTCCTCTGCTATGAGCCTGCTTCTTCCTCTCCCACTCCCCCTGCTTGTGTTCCCTCTCTCGCTGGCTGTCTCTATCTCTGTTGAATAAATAAATAAAATCTTTTAAAAAATATTAAAAGGATTTCATAACATACATGAAGTTACGTTATATCAGTTAAAGTAGGACAATGAGAGATTAAAGGTGCATAATATAAATCTAAAGTAATGCTAAAACAAGTACAAAAAAATTAGTCAAAAGTCAACAAAGGAGAGAAAATGAAATAATGAATAAAACTCAGTCCAAAGGAAGGCAAAATAAACAAGATGGTGCAAGTAGAAAACAAATACCAAGATGACGAGCTTTAATACAACCATACCAATAATCATATTGAAAGCAAATGATGTTAAACACCCCAATTAAAGATAGAGAATTTCAGATTAAATTTTTAAAAAAGAAAAAAAGAGCAAGACCCAACTGCTACTGTAGATAGGGAATGCACAGGACACGAGGTCAAGAAACGAAAACAAAAGCTAAAGCACAAATGAACTTGATCAGCTTGAGAAACATATCAATTTCTGGGCCTCAATTTAAATATTTATGATTGAGCTAAGTTAATTTATAGGAAAAAGTTTGTCGATTTAAGAAAGATCTCACCTAACGGTTTAAATCTTTTTTGTGAAATCAAGGGTAGCTCCAGATCAGCTGTTAGAGGAGGGAAGCAGGCTGCTGAAGGAAAGGCAACGTTAGAAGTGGTTGTGGGTCCAGGGCAGATGGAAGGACAGAGGACCCTGAGACGCAGGGGGAGTTAGGGGATGTGAAAATAGAGGGGCGTTCACCCGTGCACGTGTGTTTATATCCAGCAGGCTTCAGGGTAGCCGACCCTAGGAGTGAAAACGGCAGTTAAGAGCGTTTATGTAACCTCTAAATATTTTAAAGTTGTTTCTTTCTTTTCTTACTCCATTTCCTCATTCTTACCCTTGTTTCTTCCATCTCTCATAGTCCTTTCCTTTCCTCTTATTTCCCCCTTATTTTCTCTTCATTTTTCTTTCCTTCTTTATTTCCTTCCATCTTTATCTTTTCTCACTTTCCTTCTCTTTTTTTCTCCGTTTCTTTTTTCTTCCCTTCTGTCTTTCATCCTTTCCCCCTTTCACCCCTTTCTCATTGAGCATATTTATGTGCCAGGTACTGTAATCAATGCATTTATGTTAACTTCTGTATGTCCTTACAATATACAAAAAATAACACAAGTTTTGGCAATGGACCACTGGTTGGGATGTGATCAAAGCCTCCGCAATGCTGCATGATGTAATAGAAGCATCTCTCTGGGTTCCTGGTGGTTACTGCACAAATGCACTTATATTTTCAGGAAATATTCTGATGAAGCTATCATATTAATTGTGTCATTATTTCCTTCATCAATCCACCTACTTGAATTAGTAAATTGAAATGTTAATTTCAAGAGAAAGCTCTAATCAAGTAAGAGGCTTCATGAAAGTATATTAATGATTTTATTTAAATAGAATCTGAACTATTTTTAGTTCACTTCCAGTCTGAGGTCTTTGACTCATATGAAAATTCAAGGATAAATTTGTATCTTCATTTATGGTTTTTCATAAGCTGTCTCATCTCACCGAATATGTGAAGTCAGCTGATTTAATTTTAGTTTTTGCTTCCTGTGCTAGTCAGATTTATAGAATATCCCTCTAGATTTCCTGCTTTAAACCCTGGACTATGATTATAAAATATCATTAGATGATTATGCTTTTTACATGGGAAGATACATTTTTTTTGGAGACTTTGAATTAAAGGAACATTATCTTAGTAGGTTCAATCTAATTATAAGCCATTTAAAAACAACATTTTCTTTGATTGATAGCAGTAAGGAAAACGATGCGATCAGGATTGGTGCACTGCCCTGGCTTTGAACATGGAGGGAGCCACAGAGGCCCTGGAAACAGCTTCAAGGAGCTCAGAGTAACCCTTGACTGACAGCAAGGAAGAGACTTCATTCTACAACTATAGGAAACTGGACTCCAAATAGAGAATCCAGTAGGCCTAGACTTCTGATTTAACAGGATGGGGAACTAATAAATGGGTTTTGTTTTCAGCTGCTCTGTGTTAATTGGTTAGAGTAGCAATCTTTTGAACTCTTGTGTATTAGCATAAGTCTGCCACTATTTCCAAAGATATAAAACAAGAGAAAAATCAATGCAGATACAAATTCATCTTTAAAAACTTATATTTGACAAATAAAGCAAAATCATTTCCCTATTAACCAATCTTTCTGCCTTTCCAATAGTCTAATTTTATTAGAAAAGGATTACTATGCAACAAAGAATACTATTTTCGTTGGACAAATTCATATATTTAATAAATCATGCACTTCATAGATTTAGTGAAAACAAATCAATACTTATTAAGCAACTACTATGAAAAACACTAAATTTGGTCTCAATGAGATGTTAAACAATTTTCAAAGATTACTATTTGAGGATGGCATAGGTAAGGTATATTCTAAGAGATTATTTCTAACTTTTTCTAATGGTGGCTGGTTGATTTTTCAAAATTGAATTTCCCTGATTAAACCCATCAGTAGCTTCCCATTAGATTAAGAATGACAGCCAAATTCCTTAAAACAGAAAATGTGGAATGGGGTTCCCCTGGATTATTTTTCCAGTATTCTCTTTGCATTTTTTCCCTTCTACAGTCTATGTTCTGGAGAGGCTAAACTACTTACTGTTCCTATACAATACATTTCCTTCTTCACATCTCATTACTTATCTGTACTGTTCACTCTCCTTGAATGTTCTTTCTCTTATCTCAGTTTGTCTGCCTAGTTCCTCTAGCAAATCTTAGTTTATATAGAACTCCTTTGGGTTAGCTTTCCCTAACACCAACACCTGAATTAGAGGCTATCAAATGTGAGGTATCAAGGACCTGATTCTTCCCTTTCAAACTCATCTCATGTAATAAAGTAATAATTGTAACAAAGTAGTAATTGTAACTTGACTGCCTATATTTTGCAGAAAATTGCAAGTCTCTTGAAAACTTATTTTAAGGTCTACTTTTCTACCATCTAGTGGTCAGAGCTAATAAAACTTAAGCAGATTTTAATAAGTAGTTTTTTTTAAAGATATTATTCATTTATCTGACAGAGAACAGAGAGAGAGACAGCCAGCGAGAGAGGGAACACAAGCAGGGGGAGTGGGAGAGGAAGAAGCAGGCTCCCAAGCAGAGAAGCCCGATGTGGGGCCCAATCCCAGAACCCTGGGATCATGCCCTGAGCCGAAGGCAGATGCTTAAGGACTGCGCCACCCAGGCGCCCCAGAGTAAGTAGATTTTTGTGTAAATGGGGCGAGTGTTGAAGCATAAGTAGGAATTATCCAAGTGAAGAGTAGAAAAAAGGGCTCTTCGAGCAAAAAAGACATCTATGGAGATAAGAGTGTGGTGTGTGTTAAAACCACAATGAGAAAGGGGGGGAAATGATACAGTAAATAAGACAAATTATTACAAACCAAGAATGTGAGAGATGTTATGCAGTGTCTCTATATGATTCTTGTAAATTCTCTGTTGGTTTGAATTTATTTTATGCTACAACTAATAAGTTATTTGGAATTTAACATGAAATTAGAACTAAATACCAAAAAGTGAAGAAAAACCCCTAGATCTTTGACTACGTAATGTTAGTTACCTAATATAGGCTTTTAAGAAATTATTCCTTTCAAGTTCTTCATCAAGAGCTCATTTATACTCACTTCTTTTTCCTTTATGGTTCCAAATTTTTAGATCTTTATATTATCTCACAAAGTCTTCTACCCAGATGGGAATGTTATCAGCATTTAAGGCAAATTTTGTGATTGGTTATTCTTTTTTTTTTTTTTTAAGATTTTATTTATTTATTTGACAGAGATAGAGACAGCCAGCGAGAGAGGGAACACAAGCAGGAGGAGTGGGAGAGGAAGAAGCAGGCTCACAGCAGAGGAGCCTGATGTGGGGCTCGATCCCATAACGCCGGGATCACGCCCTGAGCGGAAGGCAGATGCTTAACCGCTGTGCCACCCAGGCACCCCTGTGATTGGTTATTCTAAGAACACTGTCTGGCAATACAAAAACAGGCAGTATTTGTAAAATCACAGCTATGCTATACCTTCGTTTCCTAATTTCTTTTTAAGTTATATTAGTGTCTTCAACTTACTCTCCCAAACAAAATAATTTAAGTAAAGAATGTCAATAGTACTAAACCCTTTGCAAATAAATTCTCCAAAGTGCAATATTTGTTATGGAAATGGATTTATCTTTTACTAAGATATATCAGGTTCAAAAAGAACATTTGGAAAAAGTGTAGTTGAAAGAGCAGAAGATATGCTGGAGACTTGGATGTGTTTTATTTTTACTAATGACAGTGGATGAAAGGAGTCTATGGAGGGAATCTTACACATCCAAAATTAAGAGATGAATCAGATCTAGAACATTGCATTTAATATCAGATATTCAAAAACATGTTAAGTCAACTTATCCTTTTTGTAAACTTCTGATATGATCAGAGTATGATTTCATATGCTATTGTTATAAATTATATAACAGATCATAACTAAAATATACTGACTCAAATACATTTATTTTGATTTCTTTAGAATTTGGAAGGAGAGTAAAAAATAGACCTTTGTGATCTGCCCAATAAAATGTCATCTTTTTAGAAAAACAGATTTAAATAATTCAGTATACTGGCCCAGTGATATTATCTTGATATTTAGTAGTGCATATTGCTTTTAGAAATCTTATTTTGTGGGGAAAAAGGAAAATATTTTTCATAAATTTCAAGGCTCTGGTTATGTTCTCTTCATTTTGCAAGCGAGGTATTTTTCAAGGTGTAATTCTTCATAGAAAAATAAATTTAGTTAATTTTTATCTATGTTTATACACCCATATTATTGGTTTATGTAAGATATTCATAAACATTCTTGGAAAAGCTTTGCAGGTATTTGATATCAAAAGCAGCTTTATACATTTGTTTATCATTTTCTGTTAAGGTATTCAAGTCTTTAAAAGCTAGAAGACATAATTTGTGTTGGTGAGTGATTGTTACTCTTTAACTTACTATCATGGTTTAATGACCATATGTCTAATTCAGCTTTTTTCCCAGGCGAAGTAAAAATTGGTGCAACAATATTCAGTGACCCATTAATTATCTGTTTAAACTTTATCATATTTGTTATTTATCCATGCTAAGGGAGATAATGCCTTTTTGTTATACCAGTGTTATCAATAATATATTTATAATATTTTTATAGAGTAAATACTAAAATTGCTTTGTGAAGGCGATGGTAAAAACAATTTTTTTTAAGCTCCTTTAAAAGAGAAACTGGGCCAAGAAGTAGAGCAGGAATACTTCTCTTCCTTTGATAACCTCAGCCCACTTGTCACACCTGGTGATGGGTCTATTATCCCTCGGGAAGATAAACTATGTCTTTTACAGTAAAGATAGGACTGATTGAGTAGTTTTGTGTGATAAGGGTCTGTCTTACCACTTACCTCTTGGCAAGATGGAACTAGAAATAGTTCCTTATAAAAAATAAATAAAATAAAATTTAAAAAAGACGACCTGTAAATAATTCTCCATTTATCACAAAATTAATTTCTAAAATTGTTAGGATGGGAAGAATGTGTTATACTATTGAATTGATGTTATCTATTTGACTCATTTAGCATCTTCCAGAAATGGCACAATAACTTTTGAAAAAAGTGGAAGATATACAAGCTTTATATCAAGAGAGATTTTCTTAAAGTAGATATTCTTAAAGATACTACAGAAGTTGGCTTAATGTGTTCTCTTCAACTGAAGTCTGCTTTATTTCATTGTTGGGAAAAGAGTTTTAGATGCACTTGGGAGTCTGGCTGCAATGAAAAGTTCTCCCTGATTCTCATCACACTATAATGCAATATCATTATAATTATCAAAGGCTGCTGAGAAATTAAGGAGCAAGAGAAACTCATGCAATTACGTAATTAAAAGGCTGATGTTTGGAAGGATAGCAGAGCTACCCTTTTTTATCTTTCCTAAAATTACTAAGAATGGCAATATGTAAAAACATCCAAAATGGGCAAATCATGTCCTAATTTTCATAAAGGAGAAAAAGCCCTGCATTATTAAAAAAACACAGATTAAAAACTTTACAAATTTCTAGAATATATTACTTGCCTTTGAGGCAATATTAGAAATTGAAGAATTCAAAATTTCTAAATCAGAGTTAGATTGCAACAGCAAACATTTTTATTTAAATGATTTTCTTAATTATCTTTACACACATGGAACAATTAACATATTTTATGATATATTACTATAGATGCTAATGTCGATCAACTGGCTGAGGTAGTGATTGTCAAGTTTCCCTACTATTAAGTTATTCTGTTTACTGTTTTGTATATTGTACTCTTCAAAAAGAAGTCACTATGTGCAGCCCACGATTAAAGAGTGGAGGGTTATACGTGACCTCTTTGAAGAAGCAGTATCTACACAAGTTATTTGGAATTTTTCTATTCTTCTGGGGAAAAAAATGGGACATTTGTCAATTTTTTCCATTTATTTAGTAATACAATCATTTATTTATATCAGTATGAATTCATTTATTTTACAAATAATAATCTTTGGATTATGATCCAGTATTATTGATTAATTTTGCTGCTCAAATTATTCTAGCATTGACCATTGGTAGCTCTTTCAGTTGGCTCATGTGTCCTTTTGACATACCCCCATTATTGTGTTTCTTGTTTTATTTGTTTTCTGTTTATCTGTTTGCTCTGTGCTTTCTTACTTTCAGGCATCATAAAATGCTCTAAGCTCTAAGCTCTAATGCACTAACCAGTCCCAGAATCAGCTACTTCTCTAAGGAACCCCAGTTCCTTTATTGTCAAATGGTTTAGAAAGTGCGATCTGGGCACTAGGTGTTCTCATTACTACTGAGATGCTTTTACTGCCAGGCCCTCTGAGCTGACAGAACAAGAAAATATATGTGTACATATACATGTGTGTCTATACTAAACTGTGTATACACGTATCTATAAATATGTTTATATGTAATCATTTGCATCTATATTAAGCTAAACACAAGTTCACACTGTTATCCAACTCTGGTTTATTACTACATGGATCATTTTAGACTTCTCCCCTGGCTTGAATGTAACCTACCCCTCCACCATAAAAAACTTGACTCCCACCACCATCTATTTACTTAATTGTTTGATTCCAGTATACGTATATAGTTGTTTCAAAATATGAACTTGTATATTCTTGGCCCCAACTTTATCAACAACCAGTATACAGTGTTTGTGTACAGTTCTTGCTTTTGGTATAACAGACTCCATTCATTTCCACAATGTCTACTCTTCCACTTATACCTGCCAGAGGCATGAGGAGATCTTTTTCAGATGCTCATTGTGAGAACTGGAAGGGTTCCTGGAGGCAATGTCCATGAAAATGTGGAGACTCAGAGGATTTACTTATTACCATGCCAGACTACACTCAGTCTCCAGCAATTCCTTCATATTTCCATTTAAGTTTCCTACCAATTAAACAGCTCCACTGTCTTCTGCTCTGGGCAAGCAGATGTGAATTAGTGTATCTCCCTGAATATACTTATGTCTCCAGATTCCAGGGTGATCCGATAAATAGAATTCATTTTCCAGGTTTGGCTTTTTTTTTGTTTTGTTTTGTAGCTTTTTATGATTGTAAAGGCCAGAGTGATGAGGTCTGTGCTCTCCATGTTAGAGATGAAACTGAGAGTGAAAAGCCATACTTTTTATTATGAAAGTCAGGAAGCTAAGGAAGGAGTAATTACTTTCTTTTGGATACACCACTGATGAATTAAAGGTACTTATATTACCATTTTTATGCTATAGAAACTTTAAAAATCATGACAACTTTGATTATAGTGATTTGTTTCTTGAATACTCTGAGGTTGACTGATCGTATTTTTGACCATTCTGGGATGTTTCCATAGAGTGCGCTTGATTTTTGTATTTATAAATCTATTTACATTGATGTTCTTGTGATCTTGTCATAACTGACTTCCTATGTGATATCTGTATTTTCTTGATATAATATGTGCCACATTCACGCCCCTCACTTTTTCTGTATTTTCCTTCTGGCTGTTCCTTGGAGAAAGAGGTGGTAAATGAAACTTCTCACTTCCCAGTTGTCACCTCTTCAGGGGTAGTGAATTATTATCTTCTCAGGCAACAGTTTCACTGACAGAGAGAGGTTTCTTTCTCTCTCTTCATTACTTAACGTCTTTTCAAATTCCCAGGCAATATGGTTTCTAAAGCATTGTCCCCAAGATAGGCCACTTAAGTTCTCAATATAGAAACAGTTTCAGAAGAGCCTTTTTTTAACCTTTCACTCCATCTCTTAATTCAGTTTGATTCAAAAAAATTTTTTTAGAAGATTGCCCCTCTTCAAGGAGCTGCTCTGAACATTTGGCCAGTGTCTATTCAGGCCGACAGTCAGGAAGTGTGGGAAAGTTGAGAGAAGTCAGCCCCTGCCCTGAAGATCTTAGGAAATAAAGAGCGAGCATTTCCCCAGAAGCCTTCTTTTAGTCTTAATTCCCACCATTGTGTAGAAATTAACATAAATCATGCACAAGTCAACTTACTTTACTGAAGTTCCAGAGAAGAAAGGAAATCATTTTGCTAATAAATAAGTAAGTAAATAAATAAAAGTGTTATTAACTGAATCATGTTGTTTCAGATCCTGGTAATCAAGACATGAGCGAGATCATATGGGTTGCAAGATTACATCACTGGTTCAGCAGAAAACCTAGAAGTTAGAGACTGATGGCAACCGTCTACCATCATGGAAGTATCTACACAATGACTCTCTTGGTCTCTCACTAACTCAGTAGCATATATTCTCCATAATTAACATAGATTTGATTTCATAATTCTGTTATCTAAAGAAAGAAGTTGAGGTCAAAGAGTATTCAAGGTACCATGGTCACCTGGGATAACAGCTAGCTATATACTTACCTTTTATCTGAAATTCAATTTTGTAGTCATGGCTATGGTAGATTTTCAATATCTTGTTCTCATTCAATATACCAGGAATACATTATGTGAACAAGTTAAAATATGTGAACAAAAAGAACTGAATTTTTAAAATCTAAAAGTGCAGTTTTTTTGGATATACCAACAGAGACTAAAAATAGCTTTAAAGAAGTTGAAAGTAGAAAACACCATTAAAAAGGGGTGTTTCTTATATTCCATCAATTCATATCAACTCAAATAATGAGCACTGGGTGTTGTATGTAAGTGATGAATCCCTAAATTCTACTCCTAAACCAATATTACCCTATATGTTAACTGGAATTTAAATAAAAACATGAAAAAAATAATAAAAGACACACATGTTTCTGATTATGCTGTAAACATGTACATTATTCACAAGCTTCCTCACTTTTTCTTGTTTTCTTGCTTTCTTCTTTCTTCCAGTTTGTTTTAAATCTACTTCACATATATATTAAAGGAAGGAGATGGGGGGGAACCGGGGTGGCTCAGATGGTTGAGCAGCTGCCTTTGGCGAGGTCATGATCTCAGGGTCCTGGGATCGAGCCCCAAGCCAGGCTTCCTGATCAGCGGGGAATCTGCTTGTCCCTTTCCTTCTGCCCCTTCCACCCCCACTTGTGCTCTCTCTCTCAAAGTCCCGCCTGTTTCTCCCTCTTCTTTACCACTTCCCCAGCTTGTGCCCTCTCACTCTCTCTCTGTCAAATAGATAAAATCTTTAAAAAAAAAAAAAAAGGAAGGCGATAGGACGAGTGCCTTTAAAAATTTTTTTCTAAGCAATTTAATATGAGTACCCATCAGTAAATCTTAAACTGAAACCTCACATCCCTGTTTCTGCATATTATACACAGAAATTACTAATATCTTTCATCTCCAAAAAATACTTATAAGAGTCATGATGATAGCAAAAGAAGTTTCAAAGTACAAAATCAACATGATCAGTCCTGATCATTGCTCTGTACTCCAAACTTATATTTCCAATTTCCACGGCAACATCTGTTCTACAGGTTAGCATGTATAAACTTTGATCACTTTGTGTGCCTAAGAGTAAGGATAAAAGCTTTATTAACATTTATTTTAACATTATTCTGAACTTAGGCATTGTGGATTCTTGAGTCTGTTATCTTGGATTCAACATTTTAGCCAGTTTCCCCATCTACATAATAAGAAAAATAATGCCTGAATGAGTGTGAAATTGTTGTTTCGACTAATGTGTATCAACTTTTTTTTTTAAGATTTTATTTATTTATTTGACAGAGAGAGACAGAGAGAGAGGGAACACAAGCAAGGGGAGTGTGAGAGAGAGAAGCAGGCTTCCCATCGAGCAGGGACCCTGATGCGGGGCTTGATCCCAGGACCCCAGGATCATGACCTGAGCTGAAGGCAGATGCTTAATGGCTGAGCCACCCAGGCATGCCTCAACATTGTTGTTTTAACTAATGTGTATCAACTTCCTTTGTAAACTGAAACACATAATATAAGTAAAAATGAGAATACGTAATTAAAGCAACAATTATATCCATGTAAGGGGCATATGCTAGAGATTTTATAATTAATACTATTTGCCACTTTAAAAAAGTATTTAATTCTTTCATAATTGACTATGACAATAAATTAAATTTGTTCAGCTGTTAAAACACTTTAAGTCTAAAATTCAAATTCCATTTCACGTATGAATACTGCCTTTTCGTTTGTCTGTACTTTTATACCTGTTTAAGATATACTCTATGTGAGCTGTAAATTGACTATTAAAGAATACCATATATAAACATATATAATTATTAATTTTGTTTTCTAGGTCACTTCTGTTTGTTACTGATAAAACAAATCTCTACAACTCTCAGCCATACAAATGAATAGAGCTGAGGAGATTTGAAGCTGAATTTAAATCTGCCTCATGTAATTCCGACAGTTTCTAATTCAGCCAATTCAGTTTTGATTAGATAATATTTACTCTTTTTTTTTTAAAGATTTACTTATTTATTTGACACAGAGAGAGAGACAGCCAGTGAGAGAGGGAACATAAGCAGGGGGAGTGGGAGAGGGAGAAGCAGGCTCCCAGCAGAGGAGCCTGATGCGGGGCTCGATTCTAGGACTCTGGGATCACGCCCTGAGCCAAAGGCAGACGCTTAATGACTGAGCCGCCCAGCCGCCCCTGATTAGATAATATTTACTGTTGGTGACAAATGTTGAATACATAAGAAACTAAGTTGAGCTTTTAAAATGCTGATATAGGAAATCACTGGAAGTAACTATGGAATATAATCATGACATTTTTAACATTTCGTTGTTTGGTGTTAATAGAATTTGGGTACATTTGTATATAGGCAGCAACTTTTGGGCAAAAAGGTAGATACAGATTTTCATATAATCACAGGCTTAACAATCAGAAGAAAGTTTATGAATCCCAAGAGAGGTTAAGATTGCTTCATTCCAAAATTGTTTGATAACACTGGACTGAGATCAGAAGCAGTTATAATTTGTGTATTTCTTATGATGTGCTGTGTGTATGATAAATAAAAGGTACTTCTCTATATGTTCTGTGTTTACTTCTATTTAAGTACTTATTTCACAGTATTGCAATAATTGCATGGTGTATATTGTACCCAATTGAGGTAAAATTTTAATGAATTAAAGAAAGCTCGGCAAGAGGTGCCTGCGTGGCTCAGTGAGTTAAGCATCTGCCTTCAGCTTGGGTCATGATCCCAGCGTCCTGGGATCCAGCCCTGTGTCATGCTCCCTGCCCAGTGTGCACATTCTCTCTCTCTCTCTCTCTATCAAATAAATAAATAAAATCTTAAAAAAAAAAAGAAGAAAGCTAGGCAAGACATATTTCTCCTACCTCCATTCCAAATATTAAACGAATGCAGAAAAGACAATTGCTTTGCTTGGAACTCTTGTGTTCTTGGCATAACCAAGCTGACATAAATCTCTACATAGAGATTTTTATGGACCGAGTCTGAATCACTGGTGGAGTTGTGTCAGAGCCATGTCAAAATGAGTCCACTGAAGAGTTTGACAATGATTTTCTAACTATTCACCCGGCAGGAAAATAGGAAAATATACTTGACCAAATGGATTTTCCACTCTTGCTTTCCTGGAGTCGAACAAGAGGTAAAGGCGGAATTCCTTTTCTTAGAATAGGATTTTTTAAATTGTTTGCTCTCCTATTCAAAGAATTTTTATTTCTTGCTAATGCTAATGTTGAGTAAAGGGTAATTACTCTGAAAAAATAAATCAAGGTAGGAGAAAAGCAGTAAGTGAGCATGGTTCCTTTATTTGCATCCTATTATTTTACATGCTAACGAACAGATTCGACCCAAATTTGTAATTACTCGTATTAGACTATAAATAAAAACTTGTTCCTCATTTGCTGAGACACATTGGATAAGAGCAGGAGTAGAAATTCCTGATACTCTATAACTCATTAAAAACTTGCTTTATAAATAGCTGCTCATAATGTCCTTATGACAGGTAAATATTGCCAACATTTCTTTTTAATAGACCATTTACCTTTTTTGTATCAGCAAATCCAAGGCACTGATTAATGATTAGGGAACAAAATGCACAATGAGTTGTTACTCTGCCAGAGATTGTTTTTCTCTTTTGCATAATGAATAGAACTCTTTCCTTGGAATTCTGGAAGTGAACTTTCAAAGATAAAGATAGTAAATGAAAATGCACACAGACATGCAGGGAAGGGTTGCTGTGCAGATCGTACTAATAAGGATGAAATGTGATCTTTAGTGCCAAGATGGCTGATAGGCTCCAAAGAATTGCATATGTTATAGGTGATTTCAAGTCAGCAAAAATAACTGAATATATATTATATATCCTGATAAGTGAATGGAATAAATCTCAAATAGCTGACAGCCAGCATCTCCCTCCATTTTCTCCCAAGAGTGTGAAAACATAGGAATAATATTACATCTTGTAAGGTGAATGTGACACAGCCGTCAGTTGTATTAACTCAACTTCCCTTCCATAGGAAGCACAATGATGTGCTGGTTCTAACTTGCCCATGAATTTATTGACTTTCTGTTGTGAGATAGACAAATGACCTTCAGCCGAGCAGATAGAAGAGCAACTCTTAATACGCAGGTACAAACACTGTTGAGCGAAGTAGTTCACACTTATTTTCCTAGTGTTCTTTGTATGGTGCTTACTCCAAAATAAGAGCCACTGTCTCAGAAACTGCCAAGATCTGGACTCCTAAATGAACCCAGCTTCAGATGCCTATGGCTCCTAGGTACGAATTTTTAAATATAAGGGTCACAATGTAATGAAGAATTCAAAGTCATTTTGGAAAAGTACAACTGACAGCATGTTCTTTAATTGAATAGAGCTGACAAGGCATTTGGAAAGAATTGTTCATAAATATTTAAATGGACTCTTAGGGCAATAATTAAGATTGAATTGCATTAATGTGACTAATTCAGTTTGTTGTGTTTTTTTTTTCAATTACAGAAAAATCCATTTACTGAACAAAATAGTTTTGGCTTTGCCAGCTTTATTTTTTGCAGCCTAGTCATTTTAATTGAGCATCTTGTGTCTACCCATGCATTTGTAAATGTTGCTAATTCATCAGTAGAAGGTGAATTCAATCTACATACTAAATAAGCTAACGCTGAAGCTGCTGGTTGTAGACATCAAGTAACTTATTAGGAATTCTTTGTATCACTTCGTTCTGTAATGGCTGTGTAGATCCATTCTTTATTACATTGACACATTGACGGTTGAGAAAGAAATTAAGAATGGAGTGGCAGTTAAGCACACATATTAGAATTAGAAAGAATACCAATGTACGATTTCAGAGATCCTAAAGAAGGAAGAGGGTAGTCAGATGACTGCCCCATGGGGAAACCCATGCTTCCATCGTGTCTGATTGCAATCACAGGTACACAGCTATGCCATCATACAACAGTTGCCCTTAATTTTTCTTTGTTTTTGTTCCCACATTTTTTTCCTGTTTAAGAGATGTATTTAACTATAGTGCCCCGATTTCTCCTATTTGAAATTCAGATGAAATAGGAATGGATCCTCAACTACTAAAGATTTCTCGAGTCTTTGGTAACTGGCTTGCAGAAATGGAAAACACTGCACAATAATCAAGAGCCCAACAATCAAGAACAATTTCAACAAGTATAGTTTTGTTTTTGGAGTGGGCATGGCAGCCTGATATGCTGGTGTGGCCTTTTTTATTACAGACAGGCAAAGATGTATTAATCTGCAGCAATAACATCGTGAGTTTTTATTTATCGGTGAATCTGATTTTATTACTGCATGTTTTCTTGTATATCTGAGTTTTATATATATGCATGTATATACATAGTCATTTTAAGTATTTATTCCAAGAGAGTATTTTAGGTTGGAAGTTAGGCTAGTTTTTGAAAGTTTATTTTTGCAACTCCAATTGGATTTATGTAAAACTTTCAGAGCTCTTTGGCAAATGTGTGAAAACAGTTTTTATTTCTTTAATCAATAAAACTTTTTTATCTGGAAAAATGTACCCTCCCTTCTTTCTTTCTGTTTTTATTAAACAATTGGTTTTCTGGTCATTTATGTCTGGATGATTTTAACTTGTTGTATTAGCAATTATGCTTAGTCACCAAAAAGCAAGCATGTAAAAAGAAGTTAGCCTCATAAAATAAGTTTCAAATATCACTTCCTTTTATTTACTAATCTTATCTTTCTTTGCCTATTAGTAGCTATTATAGTAATGATGATGGCACTTAACGACATTTTTACTCTTAGTCAGATTCCATACTATGCCCTTTATTTGCCTTATTTTACTTTTGAAAAAATCATGTGAGGAAAGGCACTATTTCCCACAGTTTACACATACAGAAATCGAAGCTCAGGGGTTCGGGCTCACAAGCTTAAGAGGAGGCTCTCAGTTCAAATCCCTGCTCTTCCATTTACTAACTGTGTTATTTTGAGCTAACTACTAAAATATTCAGAATTCAGGATTATTGATTGTAAAATAGGAATAATAAGGCCTGCATCATACGATTATGATGACATTGAAATGAGGTAATCCGGGACTGGTACAAAATGGGCATTTACTAAAGAGTAGGTGATTGGGTATGAAAGAATGCAAATGTTAGGATAATCACTGGGTGTTATACGCAACTAGTGAATCACTGAACACTACGACAAAAACTTATGATGTACTATATGCTGGTTAACTGAACATAATAATAATTTTAAAAAAAGTTTTTAGAAAAAAAATAAGAGTAGGTACTATTATGGGGCCTAAAGTCTCTACCCAAGATTTTGTCCCCACTTACTCTCATTTTTCCCAGAAAATTCTCTGTCAGTTATGTCTCCCTTCTTTTCTCTCATCAATTTATTCTTACCCACTGGAATTTAACTTTCACATCCTCATTTCATCCATCTTAATGCAAGCAAACAAAAACAAAGACATTTATACATTTAAAACAATTAGCAAAAAATAAAAACAAAAAATGTTGCTACCTATTGCAAGTTATTATGCCCTTTTTTACTTGCTAAAGTTGTCAAGTTCACTTACAATGATAGAAATCTGAATAGAAATCACGTTCTCACCACCCATCACTTTAAAAGAATTATAAGGGCGCCTGGCTAACTCAGTCATGAGACTCTTGTTCTTGAGATTGTAAGTTCAAGCCCCGCAATGGGTGTAGAGATTACTTAAAATTAAAAATAAACAAATAAAAGAATTGCAAAGTAGTTTTTATCAAAGTAATATACGCTTTTAAGTTAAATACCTATAAGTACATAATAATCAAAACAACAAAAAAAAGGAGGAGACAGAAGAAGAGGAGAAAGAGGAAGAGAAAGAGAAGCAGGAATAGAGCAAAGATGAGAACAAGGAGGAAAGGAAGGAAGAAAAAGAAAATTCCAGAATACACTTTATCCCATCCTTTACTGAGCTCTGAGTCCAAGTCAACTTCTTATAAATTATCTCCTTATTACAGTATTTATTGCTAAACTGATACAGCTGAATCTTAATTTTCTCAAGTTTCTAAATAATTTATTTATTTTACATTATGGAAGATGAAAATTGGCTTAGTTTTCCCTCAACTCCTACGTGTCATCCACCAGCATGGTTCTCTTACCTTCATCCTAACAGTATATCCAAAGGAACTCTGAAACTCTTCTCCCCATAGTAAAACCCATCAAGGAAACTTTCTACTCTATTTCCTTGTCCATCTGGCTTGTGTGATCTCTTGCCAGCTACCGCCGGAGTCCTAGGGCACCCTTTCATGACTATACCTCTTCTATCCTTGATTTCTCTCTTGTGTCTAATCCCAAATTCCTGGACCTGCATCTTTTGGGGAAGATGGACTACTCTTTTGGGGAAGCTGCTCATCCCACAAGTTTCCTGGGAAGGGATGCATGGGAAATAAGTTTCTTTAAGTACTTACATGTCTGAATATAGCTTGATAATAGCCTCAATCCCAATTAGTATTTGGATATAAGATTTTGAATAATTTGAATAGTAAATCAGTTTTTCTCAGCCTTCTGAAGGCATGAACCACCGTCTCTGGATTACTATTGAACAGTCTGATGACTTTTTAATTTATGTTGCATGTGTATGACGGACTTTACTTCTTTTTTTTTTTTTCCTCTTTAGGATTTTTTTCATATACCAGTATTCTAAATTACTGGATAATCATCCATTGAAAGATCATTTTTCCAATTGTGATGATGAGCAATTATTGTGATCTTTTCACATGGAATCAAATTATCTTTATGTATTTTAAGTATCTATCCAATAATTGCCTCCCATTTTTTATTGGTCCCATCTTTTACTCCTGTTGATATTGTATGTTGTATATTAAGCATTTTATATAATACTCTATTCTCCTTTTCTATTTTCTCTCTTTGCCTTTTGGTTCTACTTTCTGGGAGATTTCTTCAACATTATCATATTATAAGATTTCATCTGATATTTATTGACCTTTGGCTGTCAAATGATAATTAAGAGTAATGTATGAAAAAACTTAGTGATGAAAACAAAAAACTCAAATGTTGATATGGACAACCATGGGAATGAACTTTGAAAACATTATGCTAAGTGAAAGAAGCCTGTCACAAAAGACTGTATACTGTATGATTCAGTATGAAATGCTGAGAATAGGTAAATCTATAGAGACAGAAATTAGTTTTGTGGTTGCCTAGGCCTGAGGGTGTTGGAGAGAAATGGGGTGTGACTGCTAATGGAAACCGAATTTTTTAGAGTAATGCAATATTCTAAAACTGATGATGATGATGGATGTGAAACTCTGTGAATATACTAAAAAACATTGAATTGTGTCTTTTAAATGGGTGAATTGTATGATATATGAATCCTATTTCAATAAAGTTATTATGTATATTTTTAAAAGGTTATTTGTGAACCTTGAAAACATTATACTAAGAAACTAATCACAAAAGGCCACATAATATATGATTCCACTTATATTCGCCCAGAATAGTTAACTGTGGAGATAGAAAGTAGATTAGTGGTTGCCTAGGGCTTCTGGAGTTGGGGGACAGTGGAGAGGGAAAGCTAATGAGGATTGTGCTCCCTCAGGGATAAAGAAAAGATTCTAAAAGCTGATAGTGGTGAGTGTTTCACAGCTCTGTGACTATATCTAGGGTCCATGTAGATAAAAAACCTGGAATGGTATGTACACTGTAAATGGGCGAGTTTCATGGTATGTAAATTATATCTCAACAAAGCAGTTAAAACACAATTAAACAGCCTCTTGAAGTGCTGTGTGTGCTTGTGTACGAAGGGGTCTTGCTGAAAGATGGGCTTACTTTCTAGTGAAGCTTTATTTCGACTGCAAACTGTCCATGTCTGTAGCTTTTGTTTTGCTTTGTTTTATTTTCTCCCTCAGGCTGGTCAGTTTCTTCAGAGATACATTTTCTAATCTCTCGCTCCGGTCTAAACTCTGAGCACCCTCACAGCTGGAGCTAGTTTGAGAACTAGGATCGAAATTGCAGGGTTAATTTTTACAATTCCATTTAATTCCTTTGTTTTCGGCATCGTTTTTCACCCTCATCTTCAGGAATCCTTGGCAATCTGAACCTTAGTTTTCTCTCACTCAGTTTTTCCAGAAGATAAATCATCTCCTGCTTCATTGTGGGGAGAAATTCACCTTTCTGACCAGGGTGGGGTGACGGAAGATCTGGGCAGCTCAACTCTTTCTTAATGCAGACTGAACCAGATCCACCCCTCACCCTGCCTTCAGGAATTATTTCGTGAGTTCTTTCTGCTGCACAGACAGCTTGTTTCCTCCTGCCATCCTCCCCTGCGGGCACTGGGTTTTCAGCTTTCTCTGTGTTACAAGTCATTTACTACTTATCCATCTGCTTCACACATCCCAAAAATATGTTGACACCTCACCTCTCCCCTGCTGTCATCTCCTCTCTGGTATTCTCTTTTTGTCTGTCTCCCTATAGATAAGTAGGAAAACAGCTAGATTAAACAGACAGATCGATAGATCGATGGACAGATGATGGGCAGATAGGGAAGATAGAGGATAGCCAGCTAGCTTGATGATAAAGATTTCAGGTCCCGGGAAGAAGAAGAGTAAAACATGCATTCAATTCTCCACTCTTTACCTTCCACCTTAGTGAAAACTCCCTTTACTCCTTCCCTCTCCCACACAGGGGTTATCAATGACTAACCCTAAAGATCAACCTATGTCTTTTCTCCTTCCTTGGATACTACTTGCCCAGTCTTCTCTTTACAGATATATCCACATCCGCATCTATCTGTCTGTCTGTCTGTCTGTCTATGTATATAGATAGATATTTAACTCTTTTGCCTATGAATTCTATAATGCGATTATCTGTTTTCCTCAATCTTCTGAAACCACTTTTTTCTTTTTTAATGTCTCAGTTCACTACTCCATCCTTTCCCCCCTCTGACTGCTTTTTAACTTTTGTTGACAGAGCAAGAATGGGGCAACAGGGGCGTATTTTTTTTTTTTTTTGCCTAGCATTTTTGTGAGTATCTGGCATTGTTCGTCTTCCACAGGAGCTCAGGGCTTGAAGGGAAGAGAGTTATTGCTCCAGAGGAATCATTGCCTGGACTTCCCTAGGTAAAATATGAAGGAAACCTGCATGATAATTGTTTCTGATCATGTTGTTCCTTTGATTCCAAGAAACTCTCTTTTAACATGTAGAATTGTTGACATAAAGAAAATTGACTATTTCAGCAAGATCTAAACTTGGGAATGAAAAAAGGACGGAATGAGTGCTTTCTCATCTTATTTTAGGAGACCATAATTCCAAAATGCTTCAGCTAGCAAGGGAAAAAGCAGGTTATTAAAATATCACAGGAATGGCAATATAACTGGAAATAGGCTTTGGAGAATAATGAAGAATTTGGATTTCTGGTCAACTTTTAAAATTCTCTAAAGTGTTGTAGAAAAAACTCTTGAAGGTATTTACTTTAAAATGTATTTCGAATATTTTCATTTTCAGAAAATTGAGAAAACCGGTAGGAAGGGGACATAAAACTAACCTAAATTCATTTTCGATATCAAATGTATCAAGCACTTGAATTATGATCACTCTGCAATGTGACATTAATTTTGCTGATTTGATACTTTGTAGTGCAAATTAAAATATCAAGTCTAAATTTGTTGGTTGATTTATGTTGATAATGTGTGATTATCTGATAGATACTTAATATAAAATACACTTACATTTTAGCATTCCTAACCATATATCTCAAATTTCTAAGTTATAACCAAGCTAATCAGTACTTACAGGAAAACTATTTCACAGAAAATTAACAGAGCCTTTAAAAGCTCAAGAAACTGGTGATGGTGTTTAAATATTTTTACCTTTGAGTTACTAATCTATATCATAGGTGGCATCATTGAAACTCATTATATTCTAAATGATGATCTCTGATATATGCTCATTGTGAAATAATTTGGAGTGTAGGGATATGACTGTAAAACCACATATCTCAAATATCGCACCTAACCCCTTACATTGAAATAAGAGTTGAAGCACATAAAAAAAAAATTGTTATGGGAAATGTGCGAAAATTTGCCAGGTTTTTTGGCATAGCATTTTTATTAAGCAACAGATTAATAATTAAAAAAAATAAAACAATAGAAAACATTTTGGCTTTTAACCACTTAAGGAAAAACTATAAGGTATGGTCACTTAAATAACAATGCAATGGTTTTTAGTGTATGAACTGTGGCTTAAAATTTGCAATAAATGAAAATACCATAATTTATATTTTCTATTATAGTTACAGAAGTACACTAATTAATATGTAGCTATATTTCTATATGACGTAAGCATATCCATAAAATCAAGTTGATATGCTCAGACTCTTAAATTTTATTTTTATGTTTGTATACTGGTTTCTATTTTAGTTACAATGAGCATTTCCTTGTTGGTTATTATTGTTGAAAATCTTTTTGTCATTGGGCATTCATGTAGTTTGTGTACCTCTTTTATGAACTTTCTGTTCAAATTATTTGACCATATTTTATTGGATTATTTTTTCTTATTATTAAGTTATATCAGTTCTTACATATTTTGAAAGCAATTTTTTTGTCAGGTAAATGTATTGTAAGTATGTGCATTTAGTCTGTGTCTGGTCTTTGTATATTTATTTTTATATATCACCTATTTATTGTTCATGGGCCTTTTGAAGAGGATTTTTAATTATACTTATTTTATTATTTGTTTTTCTGCTATGTTTTGTCATGTTTGTATCCTATGTACAGTATATTTATATATATATACGAATATTTTCTCCTTTGAATTCTTTCAGAGATCTTATAGTTTGGTATTATTTTTATAGATATTTTCAGAGTGTTCTACCTTTTCATTTCTTTATTTTTAGCACTTTCCAGATAGCTTTCCATTGTTTTCTGTCTTTTAATTGTTTATGTTGATGAATTGTCAACTTTATTGTTGTTCTTATGAGTATAATGTGCCTTTTTCTTGACTTATTTTAGGAATTTCTCACATATTTTAGTTTGAGCAGTTTTTCTATGATTTTGAAGACATCCTTTGTATTTCTAATTTTGTCTATTTTTTAACTTACCTTTTACTTAATCTTTTCTTTTCTTTTCTTTTCTTTTCTTTTCTTTTCTTTTCTTTTCTTTTCTTTTCTTTTCTTTCTTTTCTTTTCTTTTCTTTAAGACCTGTCTTATTTATTTGACACAGAGAGAGTACAAGCAGGGGGAGGAGCAGAGGGAGAGGGAGAAACAGGCTCCCTGCTGAGCAAGGAGCTGATGTGGGGACTCAATCCCAGGACCCTGGGATCATGACCTGAGCTGAAGGCAGACATTTAACTGACTGAGCCAGGCAGGTGCCCCCTTAATATTTTTTTCTATTCAATCAGGCTTTACAGTCATTCGCTGAGTTGCTGATTTTAATTATCTTCTATCTCATCTCTAGAATTTCAATTTAATATTTTATAATTTCAATTTCTCTGCTTAAATTTGTTATAATTCTTAAGCCTACAAATTATAGTTATTGTAAAGTCTATATTAAATGCCTCAATTGCATGGATCTTCATAGTCTGTTTCTACTATTTCTCTTATTTCAGCCGCTTGTTCTTTTCTCCTGGTCTTCCATGTAATTTTTTCACCGCATTTTGGATAGTCTATTAAAAATGTTAGTCACATTTTGAGGCTCCTATTGATCTTCCTCCAGAGAGAATTCCTCTTTTAAATTTCTCCTGGCCCAAATGCAATGTTTATATTTATGCACAACTCTTTTTTTTTTTTTTAAGATTTTATTTATTTATTCGACAGGATAGAGACAGCCAGCTAGAGAGGGAACACAAGCAGGGGGAGTGGGAGAGGAAGAAGCAGGCTCATAGCAGAGGAGCCTGATGTGGGGCTCGATCCCATAACGCCGGTATCACGCCCTGAGCCTAAGGCAGACGCTTAACCGCTGTGCCACCCAGGCGCCCCTCTGCACAGCTCTTAATAGATTTACTAGATTTTACTAATCACATGTTTAATAAGGGCGGGTAGTCAGAAGGGGGAATGAAGCATGAGAGACTATGGACTCTGAGAAAAAAACTGAGGGCTGGTGATGGGTAGTAAGGAGGGCACGTATTGCATGGTGCACTGGGTGTTATATGCAACTGATGAATCATCCGACTTTACATCAGAAACCAGGGATGTACTGTATGGTGACTAACATAATATAATAAAAAAAAATAATAATGTTGTGGAAGAGCAACCTAATTCAACTAGTGTTTGACTAACTGAAAGCTTCTCTAATTTACCTTCATCTTTTGGGCATTGATTCTTCTACATGGAATTTTTTTCTTGACCAATAGGTAAATTCTTTTATCCTTCAAGTCTCAATTTTTCTTTAAATATTTGTATATATTTGTGTATGTATCTATGTTTTTTTAGGGTAAATTCTAAGCCCAGTGTGGGGCTTGAACTCACAACCCCAAGATCAAGGGTCGTGTGTTCTACCAACTGAGCCAGGCAGGCATCCTCTTCAAGATTAAATTTTAATGTTATTACCAGCACGAAAGTTTTCTTTTCTCGCCAAAACAGATTCAAAAGATAATTCTACTGAACTAAATACCTTTATGAATTTCTGCAAATATTATATGGTATTATAATAGTTTATTTGTATATGAATCCTCTTCCTGGATTCTACATCCTTGAGCATAGGGGCTGTATTTTTCATTTTTATGTTGGAAGCATTTAGCAAGCTTTCTGTGATAGCGTAAGTACATCAAAATATTATATGAATCTATAAATTTATTATATATTTCAACAATTACTTTTGACCAGCATAGTGTGCTATGTACATGGATTCCTGGGGATAAATAGATGAATAAGATTTGTTTTAAATCTTCTAGTATTTTGTCTTGTACTGTGCTTGCATAGTAATATATCCTGACTATGTAACAGTGTGTTGAATATTTATATAAATTATTTTGGAACCAAAAAGTAAAAATGTTGAATTTCCTTGAAGGGAAGGAAGGATATGTTAACGGGAATTATTTACCAGAGGAAGGATAATTTGAACTAAATTTAAAAAAATAAATGTAATAGCTATTTTGACATAGTGGGTATAAATTACTAGGGGAGAGAACAGCTCATGCAAACATATGGAAATGTGAAAGAGCATTGGATATTTTCAAAATGACTCTATGGTTATAGCGAAGTTGAAAGCTAATCAAGGGCACAATTATTGGAGCATGTTATGCCATGATAAGGAATTTTATCTTAATCTTTTTGTTAATGGGATTGCATGCAGAGGGAAAAACACTATCACTTGTGCACTCGTGTATATATAATTTTTTTAGTTTTATAATTTTATAGTTGCAATATGGACAATGAATTGTAGGGGTGCTTATGAAAGGCATTGTAGGATCCTTAAAGAAAAATAATGAATCCCTAAGGCAGTGAAGATGGAGAAGAAAAGATAGGATTAAAGACATGATTAAAATATATTTATGATATTTTTTCATTTTTGATTTATATATTTATTTCGCTACACAGGTTGTTAGATATGTTAAATATAACTTGATATTGTAGTTACTTAGTGAAATAAATTAAAAGGTTAGGGAGACTGATGGATGTGAAAAATTCATCATAAACTGTAACATGCTCATAAATTGTAATGGGAAGCATTAGTGTATTATTTTACACATGCACATATATTTTTTACTTAAATTCAATTAGTTAACATATATTATAGTATTAGTTACAGAGGTAGAGTTCAGTGATTCATCAATCTTATACAATACCCAGTGTTCATCACATCACATGCCCTCCTTAAAGTCCATCACCCAGTTACCCCATAACCAAACCCCTCCCAAGCAACCTTCAGTTTGTTTCTCATAATTAAGAGTCTCTTATGGTTTGTCTCTCTCTCTGATTTCATCTTGTTTTATTTTTCCCTCCCTTTCCCTATGATCCTCTGTTTTGTTTTTCAAATTTCGCATGTGAGTGAGATCATATGATAATTGTCTTTTTCCGATTGACTTATTTCACTTAGCATAATCCATCCATGTTGTTGCAAATGGCAAGATTTCATTTTTTTGAAAGCTGAGTAGATTCCATTGTATTTATATACCACCTTTTCTTTACCTATTCATCTGTGGATGGACATCTGGGCCCTTTCCATAGTTTGGCTATTGTGGGCATTGATGCTATAAATATTGGGGCGCAGGTGCCCCTTCAGATCAATACATTTGTATCTTTGGGGTAGATACCTAGTAGTGCAATTGCTGTGTTGTAGGGTAGCTCT
Organism: Ursus americanus; assembly: GCF_024610735.1. NCBI lineage: Eukaryota > Metazoa > Chordata > Mammalia > Carnivora > Ursidae > Ursus > Ursus americanus. Next base: position 11,671,493 of record NC_142139.1, read on the forward strand.
ATTTTCAACTTTTTGAGGAATTCCACACTGTTTTTCAGAGTGGCTGCACCAGCTTGCATTCCCACCAACAGTGTAAGAGGGTTCCCCTTTCCCCACATCTTTGCCAACATCTGTCATTTCCTGACTGATGTGAGGTGGTATCTCATTGTGGTTTTGATTTGTATTTCCCTAGTGCCAAGTGATGTTAAGAATTTTTCATGTGTCCATTGGCCATTTGTATGTCTTCTTTGGAGAAATGTCTGTTCATGTCTTCTTCCCATTTCTTGATTGGATTATTTGTTCTTTGGGTGTTAAGTTTGATAAGTTCTTTATAGATTTTAGATACTAGCCCTTTATCTGGTAAGACGTTTGCTAGTATCTTCTCCCATTCTGTCAGTTGTCTTTTGGTTTGGTCAACTGTTTCCTTTGCTGTGCAAAAGCTTTTTATCTTGATGAAGTCCCAATAGTTCATTTTTGCCTTTGTTTCCCTTGCCTTTGTAGATGAGTCTAGCCAGAAGTTGCTGTGGCTGAGGTAGAAGAGGTTGCTGCCTGTGTTCTCCTCCAGGATTTTAATGGACTCCTGTCTCACATCTCTAGATCTTTCATCAATTTTGAGTCTATTTTTGTGTATGGTGTAAGAAAATGGTCCAGTTTCATTCTTCTACATAAAGAATGCTGTCCATTTTTTCCCAACACCATTTGTCGAAGAGACTGTCTTCTTTCCTTCTTGGTTGAAGATTAGGGTTCATTTCTGAGTTCTTTATTCTGTTCCATTGATCTATATGTCAGTTTTTGTGCCAGTACCATACTGTCTTATGATTATAGCTTCATAATAGAGCTTGAAGTCTGGAATTGTGATGCCGCCAGCTTTGGTTTTCTTTTTCAACATTCCCTTGGCGATTTGGGGTCTTTTGTCATTCCATACAAATTTTAGGATTGTTTGTTCCAGTTCTGTGGGAAAGGTTGATGGTATTTTTATAGGGATTGCATTGAATGTATAGATTGCTCTAGCTAGCATAGACATTTTAACAATATTTGTTCTTCTAATCCATGAACATGGAATGCTTTTCCATTTCTATGTGTCTTCCTCAGTTTGTTTCATGAGTGTTCTATAGTTTTCTGAGTACAGATCCTCTGCCTCTTTGGTTAGGTATCTTACAGGTTTTGGTGCAATTGTAAATGGGATTGACTCCTTAATTTCTCTTTCTTCTGTCTCACTATTAGTGTATAGAAATTCAAATAATTTCTGTGCATTGATTTTATATCCTCCACATTTCTGAATTCCTGTATGAGTTCTAGCAATTTTGGTGTGGAGTCTTTTGGGTTTTCCACATAGAGTATCATGTCATCTGTGAAGAGTGAGAGTTTGACTTCTTCTTTGCCAATTTGCATGCCTTTTATTTCTTTTTGTTGTCTGATTGCTGGATCTAGGACTTCTAGTACTATGTTGAACAGCAGTGGTAATAGTGGATATTCTTGCCGTGTTCCTGACATTAGGGGAAAAGCTCTCAGTTTTTCCCCATTGACAATGGTATTTGCTGTGGGCTTTTCATATATAACTTTTATGATATTGAGGTATGTTCCCTCTGTCTCTACACTATGAAAAGTTTTAATCAAGAAAGGATGCTGTACTTTGTCAAATGCTTTTTCTGCATCTATTGAGAGAATCACTTGTCTTTTGTCCTTTCTTTTATTAATATAGTGTATCACACTGATCAATTTGTGAATGTTGAACCACCGTTGCAGCCCATGAATAAATCCCACTTGGTGGTGGTGAAGAATCCTTTTAATATACTGTTGTATCCTATTGGCTAGTATCTTGGTGATGTTTTTAATAAAGATGCTTAGTCTTTTGAGTATTTCACAGTTGTTTAATTAGGGCTATCTTCACAACTGGCATTTTGACTAACCCCATGTTGTTCATTTCTTCATTCATTAACTTATTCATTTAGTCATTCATTCAATTGATCATTATCTAGTACCTACTACATATAGTCAGCCACTATTCTAGGTACTGTGAATTCAGCAGTGAAAACAAATCAACAAAATTTCTTTCTATCATGGAATTTATCTTTTGGTGGAATATAAAGAAGTGGTTTGGTAGGGAATTATATCTTGAAGGTAGAACATATTAGGTTTATAAATGGTTATATTAATTCTAATGTCACATTTACATAGAATTGATGGACATAATCACATAACAGCTCCTGCTATATTTTGCAGTCTGTTGTTTCTTAACTGCATAAATTTCAACAAACAGTTTCTTCTTTGCCTCAGGAAATTGAAGAGTGCTTCTCATAACTGAATGGACATGATTTATATATTTACTTACCTTTAGGCCTATTGCTGGCAGAGAATAAGGTCCCCTGGCATTGATACACTGTAGAGAGGTGGCACACTTTTACTTTGCCGTAGTAAACTTCAGCATGATTCTCACCATGTTCAATGCCAAATTCTGACCAGTTTAGAAGAAATGGTATGAGACACTGCTGGCATACAAAAGAAAATTAAATCTCACAATAAGAAAGGTGCTGATATCGTTTAAGCTGGCAATCCGCTGTGCTGTGTCAGCTACTATCATTGGGCATGACTTTTAATTTTTCTTTTCTACCACATATCTTTTAGATTTCTTCTGACCCAAATGCAAAGTTTAGGTCCATGCATAACAATTAATCGTTGACTTTTGATAGGCACAGTTTGTAACTGGCAAGGGTAACAAAGCAAAACAAAACAAAACTCTAGAAGTTAATAGACTCCTTTGACTGAAGCAATTTAGAACTACTAAGGTGTTATCATTTCCACTGGAAATGCAATTTTCATGGTAGAGAGCAAGCATGGAGTTTTAGGTCTTCAATAAAAATAATCATTTGACTAGAACAAGGCAACCCAACTGAGCCTCTCTCTTTGAATGAAATTTGAATCTTATTTTTTACAGAATTTAATGTGTTTTTTTTTACATTTTAATAAAGTTTCTAATTTAAATTTGCATTTGCAAACAGATACGAAGAAGGGTTCTTAGAAACGACTGGTTGTCTGAAGCTGGTCAATAAATGTGCTGTAGTGGAATGATGAGTATTTCCTGCAAAACAGTGACTCAGAGTGAAAAAGTCACTCTTATTATATTCTGCTTAATGTAGTCAGATTATGTTCAGTTTTAATATGGGTTCTTTTCATTCCCAGGAACACAAGTCAGTATTACAAACAGACCCTTACAGTTTATTGTTGTTTATACATTATCTTGTTGAAGTAATATTGATTAATACTAAGAGAAGAACCTATCTAAGTTACAACTTTCTTTCAATGAATAGTATCTAGGGTGCCTGGGTTTCGAGTGGTAGTAAAGCAGAGAAACAGTGCCATCTTTTTGTGATATATTTTGCAGTCTTAAGAAATAATAACTTTTAGTTGTTCAAAAATAAAAATTAAACATCAATAACAAAACAATCTTACCATCACTAGGCTGGAAATGGACATATTGTTTGTAACAAGTATAAATAATAATATAATGATACTATACATTTCTATAGCATCTAAGGTTTTCAAATCTCTTTCATATATATGATTCATCATATTTTGGTTTTCAGAGCTATAAAGATGAAAAGCTTAATAATACATTGTTTGATGTGGGTACTGCATTATGATAATGGAAAAAATGATTTGAAATTTACAAATCACCACATAATTGAATCCTCTTGGCTGGAATTTTCCATTTCATTATATACTGTCCCACTGTCTATTAAAAATATGTTTTTTTCTTCACATATCACACGAACAATTAATCTGAATTCAAACTTCATGTGAAATGTTTATATTTCCTGTACAAAATATGCAATATTTTTATTGCATATTTCCACTCTTATTCTGACCAACTACTTTGACTGGTAAGCTCCCAACTGCTGATGGTGACGATCATGTTCAACTTACAAACAAGATTTCAAATCATGTTGATTTGGGTCTTCTTCACCTGTTGCATTAGCAGGATTTCTAGATTTTCCCCAGAATCTTCTGAATTATTTAAAGAAATCCCAGAAATGCTTATATGTAATATCTCAAAGTTCTCTATTCTCTAAAACTTTTAGGTGCTAGGTGAAGTCACTTCTTTTTTAAAAGATTATAATGGACAAGATTGTCTCATATATAATTAGCTTGAATGATTTGAGTTCTTTGTAATCATGACAAAGCTGTTGCCCACTGCTCTCTGAAGTTGACTTTTCTTCTATCTCCTATATTAATAGTTTTCTTATACCTTGCAAGTTAATAGAAAAATGCTTTACTCTTATTATCAGATTGTTTCTCCTGGATAAGCTATTGGGCCAGTACTCCAGACTAGCCTGTCATATTTGTGGCTTATGAATACAAATGTAGGATCACAATACACACACTTGAATATTTTAAAGCTAAAAACCAGCAATTGAACTTAAGTAAAATGTTTTCTGCCCTACTAAGCAGGCAAATATGCTTTCAGAGCAAATAAACAGAGTGCAAAGTAAACAATGAACTTTGATCTTCAGTCACTGTGTGCAGCAGCTGTTGGAAATGTTCTGTTAATTTGTGATTTTCACCAGAACCACGTACTGGAGAACAAAGTACAGAAAAGAGGCCCTTGATGCTACTTAGAAAGAATGCTTTAGCATACATAAATCCTTTGCTTTAATGTGACATAAGAGGAAATACTTGACATGTTAATCATTTGTCACTTCTCTTTCTAAATACCTGCACTGTTCAAGTCCTCCCTGAACTCCAAAACAGCGTCTGTTTGTGATGGTGACCCCATGGCACAAACCACAAAGCTTTCAGTATTTGACATAGTTGCCTCTTGTTTTTATGTCAAAACCAACAGATGAGAAGAACCAACTCCCTGAGACTGAAATGCAAGAATTTCTAAGGTAGGTATGGATGATTATAGGTTTTGCTATGCCAAACCTGAGTGCCAGATCACAAGTTGCAGAAAGCCTGAATATTCTAGATTGAATGTATGTAATATGTGTGGGTGAGTGTGTGCGTGTGCGATAGGAAGAACTTCTAAAGCACGGCTCCCAGATTAGGGGCTCCTCTTGCCATCACAATCTCACTGACATGCTTATTTCCTTCAAACACAGCCCCTGTGCTCCTTAGTATATTTCAGTCTCACACAGAACATGGAAGCAATGCTCTTTTTTGCACTGTGGCCTCTCGCTTAATTAGGTCTCATGCTGAACTTCTTTCTCCACTCATGATAGTTTCCCCAGGGGCTTATCATTCCTCCTTCCGGTGACCCTTTCTTGAAGCCCTTTCCCACCTCTTACCCCCTGGCATTCTAACAGGTATACGTTTAAAATAGATCGGGACTAAATTTAAATTCATCTTGCAAAGTTTCTGGATTCTATGCCTAGACAAATTTTTAACTATTCCTGAACAGTCTGTGGCTTGTGAGAAGCTTCTGAAATTTTTCATCTCTGGCCCACTGGGAAGCACTCTAGTGAGACATGTTGCCTAATTCTATAAACTATATGTTGCCACATATAATTTGAGCACCTTCCCTCAAAGTTAATAAGAGTAGTGTAATATAAAAGTCAATTCAATATGGTGTTTTAAATCCCTGCATTCAATGCTGCCATCTTATTCACCTAAACAGATCCACGCAAGTAAATTTCAAGAATACTATTTATTGCAAAACTTATACTAATATAGGAGTGCGTGGGTGACTCAGTCAGTTAAGCGGCTGAGTCTTGGTTTCAGTTCAGGTCATGATCTCAGGGTCATGGGATTGAGCCCCTCATTGGGCTCCATGCTCAGTGAGGAGTCTGCTGGAAATTCTCTCTCTCTCCCCCTCTGACCTTCGCCCCCCCACTCTCTCACTCTCTAAGATAAATAAATAAATCTTAAAAAAACACTTATACTAATATGGAAATGACCCAGTGGCATTAAAATTTGTGGGACATAAATCTGCATACAAATTAGGCATCTGAAACTCACTATAGGAGTTAACTCAATTAGTTATGTTTCTGGATGAAACTTGTCCAAAATTTTGGATTTTTTTCCCCTTTAGCATCATAGAGTGTTATTTTCCATCTAGAGAGAAAATGGCATTAACTGAGCTGAGTTTTAACAGGAAAATAAATGATAAGAACTGCTACTTTATTAAGAGACTGAGTTTCTAAGATGGTTATGAGTAACAAGTATGTCTTGGTATTAAGAAAGCATTACATAGTAGTCTATAAAAAGTGATTACTATAAGTTTTAATCCATATTTTCTCCTTATAATGTCAAAGTAATTTGCTGAGTCAGGGAAATGATAAGCACATTATCATCTGCAGTAGTAATTTCAATTTCTTCACGTCTACTTGCTTTGTAGAAGATATATGTACACACCATAAGGAGAGAAGACTCAGAAGACAAGAGTAAAGATTATTAAAATGCCCATTTCAAGGTTTTGGGGATACAGAATGACCCTCCTCTGTGTCTACATTTTCTCTGTATTAATTGGGGGGATGCTGCTAATGACTGTCATCCCAGTTTCATTCTAAGCAATTAAAGAGCACCTGAAACTGGCAGAGCACATGGTGTCAGAGTCGTAAGGTGCTCCTTAACAACGACACAGCTACCACGTCAAGTGAAAATAAACATGATTTTTTGTTGACTGTTGAAGGAATGTTTTCTCTGCTTTCCCATCAGATACTTCTAAGTGTAGAACAGATGATGGTTATGAATATTTTACATGCTATTTGAATCGGATCATCACCTTTCTTTGGCAGTCTGCGTTTTGAGTGCTAGAGCAAATTTAAATTTTTTTCAGTTAAACATGTGTCAGTTTCTATGGATTTCACAGGATTCCAATCAAACTATTATTGATACCGTGTCTTGAAAACTTACTGATACTTTATTAAAGAGTTGTTTTAGGCTGAAACTTCTTCATAAATTTTTAATTAAAAATTTTATTATTTATTCTTACCACAAAGTATTTTAAGTAGTCAGGGTTTAGAAGATATATTTCAAATTATAACTTGAACAATTTTGCCTTTCCAAAATTTATCAGTAGTAAACTGTATGTTTTTCATTTTAGTTGTAGTATGAATCTATAATATAATCACAATAATTTGTCTTCATTGTTTTGAGACCATTCTTTCATTCTAAATGAATTATAACCTACTATTCTTTTTTTTAAAGATTTTATTCATTTATTCGACAGAGATAGAGACAGCCAGTGAGAAAGGGAACAAAAGCAGGGGGAGTGGGAGAGGAAGAAGCAGGCTCATAGCGGAGGAGCCTGATGTGGGGCTCGATCCCATAATGCCGGGATCACGCCCTGAGCCGAAGGCAGACGCTTAACCGCTGTGCCACGCAGGCGCCCCTATAACCTACTATTCTGAAGTAGTTGCTCTACTTCAGATCCCGTGTATCTGGAGAGTAATGCAAACTGATAGTACTTGGCTGTCAAACCACATCTGGAGGTATCCTTTCTGTTTTGTCAAGCAGCCTGATTTCAAGGACTGCTTAATTCATGAGTATAAAATCCCTGCCTCTCTCACCAATTTAGGGAGAATTCTGTAGGGCCATCCCAGACTCATGGCTCTCTGTGAGATTGCCTGTGGTCTTTGTTGAGATTACAGAACCACTATATTCTCCTGTTGTCACTTCCTGCTTCTTCCTTTCCCCACAAGTGCTAATCACAATACACCTCCATCACACTAAACTGTATGTTAGAGACTGCTTTCCAACCAATCCAGGCTGCAACACTTAATCTATGGTTAGAAAGGGTAATAACTAAGTTTTAATAGTAGCTCATTAAAATGCAATGGGATGTCCAATTCCAAATAAGATAGTATAAGTAGGATAAAATTTACCCCCCCAGGGGAAAAAAAATCACATGACATACATGAAACAATTGCACTTCTGCTCTGTCAGAGTCTTAAGGGAATCCTTACTCTAGGCTCACTGTGAGAAACTCACAAGATTCCTGGAGAGAAAGCTCTAGAATGTTCTTTTGGCCTTGCTAGACTTTGGCTTCCCAGGACTTTCTTACTCACATGCTAGTCCGTGCAAAGCCTCCAGCAAGTCTTCAAATTACCATGTTTCTTCCTGTTCTGTCTCCAGGGGCTTCTGTTCCAGATAATATCAGGTGTTGCATATCTCTGCATATGCCTCTATCCCCAGATTTAGAAGTGATGGTTTACCCTATGACCTCAGTTCTCTAATGAGCCAAAAAGTGTAATTGATTTTTAGTTTTCCCATCTCTTTTTTGTTTTAAGGACAGAGTGGTGACTTCCAAGATATTTATATGTTGAAACTGAAACATGAATCACCACTACAGTCTTTTTAATATTATTATTCTTTATTGAAAAAAATTTCAATTACCGATGATTTTCTTTTATTAAACTTTGGTATTCCTTATAAGAAAAAAGATGTCTCTAAAATTACAGCTTCTAAGTAAATTGCATTTTACCTATGGGGAAAAAAATCAATATTTAAAGCTCTGGGGGTGCCTGGGTAGCTCAGTCGGTTAAGCATCCAACTCTTTTTTTTTTTTTTTTAATTTGGCAGAGAGAGACAGCCAGCAAGAGAGGGAACACAAGCAGGGGGAGTTGGAGAGGAAGAAGCAGGCTCCCAGTGGAGGAGCCTGATGTGGGGCTCGATCCCAGTATGTTGGGATCACGCCCAGAGCCAAAGGCAGACACTTAACGACTGCACCACCCAGGAGCCCCAAGCATCCAACTCTTGATTTCAACTCAGGTCAGGATCTCAGGGTTTTGAGATCAAACCCCACATTGGGCTCCTAGCTCAGTGGGGAGTCTGCTTGACATTCTTTCCCTCTGCCCCTCCCCTGGCTCATTCACATGCCTTCTCTCTCAAATAAATAAATAAATAAATAAATAAATCTTTAAAAATAAATAAATAAGGCTCCAGAGTATCATATATAACACATAACCTTTATTAGTAAAACCTACATATTTTTGCTCTGCCTATTGGGTTAAAAAAAAAAAAAAGACCGAGAGGACAGAAAAATACCAAATGTACTTTTTTTCTCTCTCTCTTCAGCTGAGAAGGGGAGAAATGTGGAGAAATATTCTGGATAAATGTCCTTAAACATATCCAATTTCAGTCTGCCTGCTGATAGTATGAGGTCTGAAGTCAGAGTATCTATTCAGTCACATTCCTGTACAGGCTGTGTGACCTTGGACTAGTTATCAAATTATGTGTTCCTCAGGTTAATTGAGATGATTGTGATTGTCATACTATCTGCATCATTGGGAGTACCATCTGCTTGCTCTTATATCTCTGCAGGTATCTCACCGGTCTGGCTAACCGCCTTTCCTCTTTACTTCCAATACCATGGTGGTCATATTCCACTTCCTATGTAAGTCACTGCCCCACTTAGTCAAAAATACCTACATATTTCCCAAGACATAAGTTGCTTTAATTTTGGGATGGTTGAACTTTATAATTTTAAATTATTTGTATGTCTGCTTTGGGTTTATTATATTTGCCTGTCTCTATTACATATTTTGATTAATTTAAAGCACATTCTTGATTTTACCAGTTAGTATGTTGTAGTTTAGAGACGTTCAGACCTTAAATTTCAAGGGATATTTGTCAAGCAGAAAAGAAGTCAAAGGAATAGAACAGCACCTCCTCTAGTATGTAGAAGCTCACATTTTCCAGTGCCTTAATGGAACTGCGGAAATGTAGACAACAAATGTCATATCTGGGCCTCCTCTCTTGGAGCCACAGATTTCTTCTTTCCTATGTTTCTGAATTGCATCCTCAGCATGCATTTTTAAAATTTTCTAGTATATTTAAAGTCCTGCCTTATTTTTTTCTTGTTAAAATCAATTATTTTACTTCTAGATTCTAAAACTTAACTCAAAATATTTGAAGCATTACTAAATATTTTCAGGATTATTTTGTGGTACTCTGGCTGGGTGACAAAGGAAAGTATAATGCAAAGATAATTATATAAATTGAAAATTCTGAATTGTAAAAACAAATATCTGTACTTGCCTTCAAATCTGAATACATTTTTTTTTAAGATTTTTTTTTTTTAAAGATTTTATTTATTCGACAGAGATAGAGACAGCCAGCGAGAGAGGGAACACAAGCAGGGGGAGTGGGAGAGGAAGAAGCAGGCTCATAGCGGAAGAGCCTAATGTGGGGCTCGATCCCATAACGCCAGGATCACGCCCTAAGCCGAAGGCAGATGCTTAACCACTGTGCCACTCAGGCGCCCCCAAATCTGAATACATTTTTGTCTAAAAAATTCAAAGCAATCAAGTCTTAAAGAAATATAATTTTATGTAATTTGGAATAAATTACATTTGGTTCCACATTTATCTTTTGGTTTTGTGTAAATTTGGTATTTAATAGAAATTGTAATATAAACCAACATTTTATTTTGTAGGATCTTAGCTATAGATCTACTCTGTGCCTATTAGGACTTCAAGTGAGTGGAGGTGAATATAAATACATATATTTTGTTTACATTCATATCGCTACAAGACTGGAGAACTATTTCTAACATTACCACTTGAGATCTTAGTGGAATACATTCAAAATAACACTAGTGGCCTATAATTCTTATATGGTTGATGAAGTTTGCCAGCTATGAATACATTCATAACACTAGTGGCCTGTAATTCTTACATGGTTGATGAAGTTTGCCAACTTGTATTAAGAAGGTTAATTTTGTCACTGGTTTGTATAAAAAAATAATCAAACATGTTATGACATGAATAAAATTGACAAGAGGAGATATTATTAGTCTTGGCTGCTATATTTGTTGAGCATTCTTATATGATTATATCTACATGTAAGCTTAGTCATGACCACTAACATGTCCTAAATTTAGTGACAGGAGCAGGATTAGAAATTTAAAATATAAAATGTCTTAAGTAATGGTTTCTGCTTGTCATTCTCATGGCCTCTTTCAAATTCCTAAGAAAATATTTCTGAGCATGGGGAAACAAAAAATATATACATAGATATAGATAAAATATTTTAAAAAGGCTAATAAATCAGTAAATTGCTAGAATCTTAGACTATTATTCTTAATGTGAGCATAATAAAATTTGAGTGATAAGCAAAATCCTTGGCCCTCAAGTGTGATTGAAGCCATTGGAAAAAAGCAAGTGTGAAACTAATAGAAGATGGAGAACTTTTTATATCGCATCCATTATATGTTTCAGTGTTTCTACAGGGAAGTGATTTGAAATCTACTCCACTATTCAACTGGTGTTACTGAAGGCAGCCAGATGTTGTCCTCGTCTTCACCTCTCTGTTATTTCTCCTCCATTGTTTCAATACCAGAAGGGAGCTGCTTCTTGTGAAATCTATTGCCATAAATGGAGCACTGTATTTAAGATAATTATATGGATAGGATAATAGAAAGAGAGCAACTCGTTAACTGAGCAGGCTAGGGTTTGCAGTTTTCCTGTACTCCATTTGTTCAGATGTCTGTGAAAAGTCTTTGTAGAGCCAGGATGATACCTTCTTATCTATATAAAAGAGATCATTTTGCTATTTACATTTTTGAATATTTTAGTTCATCTCACAGATAACACTAGAACTACTGTTATGGCTAGCACTAAAGTCAATAAGTCATTCTAGTGACTTAAGTTTAGAAGCCTCAGTTTTGGAACCAAGATGAGAACTGATGTGTTGGGAGGTTTCTAGAAGGTGAATTTTATTTAGTTCAGAAATTAAAGATGATAATCATATCCAAGCTAGATTTTTTAGTAAAATTTTTTTACCACAGTATATTTTTTAACTTCCATATGTATTTGACTCTTTTCTCAAGCCCATAGTTTTTGCTTTTTTAACTCTGAGGCTAAATTGTCATTGGTACTGGCCAAAGAGGTGTTGTGAACCAACATTATTCTTCTCATACATGCACAAAGAACCCTCATAAGATATCTCTTAGAAAAGAAGACTATGGAAATACACATAATATGTGCTTATGTTGAAGAGTCAGGAAAGGGAAGATGTGGAGGACATTTCTGAGGATTCCAGAACCCTATCTGATCAGGCTGACAGCTCTGACCATTCATTTGTATAAGCATAAGAAGATCTCTAATTGTTTGCAGATCACTTAACAATTACTTGGGCAGTCCTTTTGAGATCAATATTTGTTGGCAAGCTCGAAACTTGGGAAGACATAACTGAAGTCACTCTATAAATGGATAAACCCCCCAAGCAATGACTAGGAGTCTAGAAAGTCAGGAGATTGTGATTCTTTTGTAAATCAGTACCAAATGTATTTTCCATTAAACTGTCAAGAATACTTGAAGTTAGCATTTTAAAAAAGTATCTGTTCTTTAATTATTACTATTAAATACATTTCTTCATTGTCTTGCTTTCTGCATTGGGATAATTTTAAAAGGATTCTATTTTTAGTAAACCATTAGTCAATAACTCTTTTAGAACAATTTGAGAAATAAATTATATAAACATTCAAATCATGATGAACAATTATGTTTTATGAAAGACATGTTTCAGAAAGACAGATTAGTAGCTTTAAAAAACTTAAAAATATTCTTACCTTTTCAGTCCTTACCTGTCATTGCACTAGCTGATTTTATCCTCTTTTTTTCTGTGAATGTATGAAAATCCAGGTAGGTTGTATATAAGGATGATGAAGAGTTTACATTCGTAATATTTTTCTACTGGTTTTTTCATCCATAAATGCAACCTTTTATGGGTCTCTGGACTCTCCCAATGGCTGTCAAAGTTATTGATGAAACTGTTGCTTGAAAAATATTTAGTAGCTTGGGTCCATGGGTTTCTAGGCAAGAGAAAAATGAAAAGCTTTGTAAACTTGACTGCACTACACTCCTGGTGGATTAAAAAGACTAGAATTCATATAAAGTATTTATTAAAGTATTATTCAAACATAATTTTAACAGAAAACATTTAAGTTTTGAACTGGCATTGGCTTGACTGTTTCATGCTGGGTCATAGCTGAGTCACTTCATGTGTTCGATTCAGAGACATTTAAGGATTATACATACAAAGGTCTCATCAAGGACCAATGTGATACCTACAGTGGAGGTGTTCCATATCTGAAACAAAGTTAGATTTAAATTCACAGAAAACTCAGTTATTTGCAGTATCCTGTCATGTCATGGTTTTGCTTTGTCTCCCTTCTCCTTTTCTAGAACTTATGCATCCAGAGAAGATATTGAGTTTTCTCAAACTAATCTATCCATTGTCAGCGTGGAGGAAGAAAATAAATGAGCTATCAAGTCACAAAAAGCAAGGTTCAAATTGTTTTGCCGCCATATACCTGATGAGTCTTTATTTTCTTATCTTTAAATGGGGCTAATATGATTGCTATGAGCATTTCAATGCAATAGTTTATCAAAAAGATAGATAATCAAGACTTTATAAATTTTATTTTTCCCTTTACTTTTACTTAAGCCCATGATATAATAAATGTGAAGAAAAGCCACAAATGTTGTCCAATTTGTTTAGAAGAAAAATATTCCAGCCAATGTAGATTGTCAAAACAATCTTTATTTATTTATTTTAGAGAAAGAGAGAGAGAGACAATCTTAAAAACAATAGTCATTCTATGAGTTGATACTAATCATGACCAATTGTTTGGGTAACAAATAATTTTAAAAAAGGAGACAATAATCTAATCAAAGAAAGAAGAAAAATCAAGTCCTAACAAAGAGAATAAGAAGTTAAAAAATAGATTCCAAATATTGAAAACAGAACATAAATACCTTAAAAACAAGTAAATGAAAGACCATCTTCAACCTTTATGTTAATGGCAAGTTATTTTTAATTTTCTGACCTAAAACAGTGTTTGCAATTATCAATCAATTCTATATCTCATTTTCAATTAACTTGCTTCTTTTATAGATCTTTTGTGAATTATAATTTCCTATATGCTAATTCCACTGGAAACATGAATTTCCAAGTCATTAGAGCTCTAATAACTTGCTGTCTAAATGTAGCATAAGATAAGAGAGAGCGGAATGTGAGCATACAGCAAAGTGAATAATTGAAGTAAATCTGACAATTTCTCACAAGTCTGTGAATTATGTAGTTTTCTTCTGTTACTTAGATGAATTTAAATGTGGCAGGAAATCAATAGAAATTACATATTTTAAACATACACCAAGAATAATGCAAAAACTTTCTAAAGACGATGCAAAGATGGTGGCTAAATACAAATAAATGCATTTTATAATAGTTTTTTGCATTTTATTATCTACTAGCAGTATTTGGCATCATATCAAAATATGTCATTTTATACGCAACTAATGAATCATCGAACTTTACATCAAAAACCAGGGATGTACTGTATGGTGACTAACATAATATGATAAAAAATATTAAAAAAAAAGAATGTTAATTTCATAGAAACTTAGAAAAATAATTGATCTTTGTCATTCTGCCTTTTATCAATGATTCAAGCCGAAGACAGTATTTGATTTAAAGTTAAATTTTGGGCCACCTGGATGGCTCAGTCAGTTAAGCATCTGACTTCCGATTTTGGCTCAGGTCATGATCTCAGGGTTGTGAGATCAAGCCCCACGTCAGGTTCTGTGCTGGATGTGGAGCCTTCTTAAGATTCTCTCTCTCCCTCTCCTTGTGCCCCTTCCCCCCACTAAAAAAAAAAAAAAAGTTTAAATATTGTTGGTTGAGCTACAGTCTCAAGAATTAAATGCATTAATATTTGGTGATTGTTTCCAACTTGTATTTATCTTTAAGTGAAAAAAACTGAAAGAAATCATCAGAGATGTTATTATTATTTATTTATTGCATCTCAAATTAGCCACTACTGAGTAGGAAACTAATATTTCTATCTAGTCTTGTGAATACATCCAACAATGAAATTCAGGTTTCAGTAGTACCACATAACTCGTCATTGTTTCCAGTATCTCCAAGTTTTAAATACTCACATATCTGTAGTACTATTTGACATATTTCAAAGTTATATAGCCAATGGTTGAAGAATAAGAACAGATATAAAGAGTTAACTAAAATAATTCCAAATAGTGAACAAGAATGTATTAATCATACACTGGATGATATGGAAGTTACAAAGACCTATGTGGCCATTATTATATAATACATTTTAGCTGAGTGACAAAACTATTTAAGTTTTGCAATCAGCGCCATTTATTTTAAGTACGGTAGGAATTAATACCCACTGTTCTACACAAAAATATTTTATATGCCATTTAATTTAATTTTATTCTGACAACAATCCTGAAGGATACAATGACAGTGAGTGTGAGGAATATGGCACAATTTACCTAGAGACATCTGCATTAATGCCCAATGATTAACAGAGCTGAATTTTAACCCAGACCTCCTTGCATTCAAAGTTAATGATCTTTTCACTCCACCAATTTGACTCTTTTTATATATCAAGAGAAGGGTGCGAATAATACGAACCATAATATTTCAAGAAAACTTTAAGGAATAAGTGGCTTTAATCCTGTCTTTTTTAGGATAGAGATAATTTCAGTTGAAGAAGAGATTGGGCTTGCTAGATTTAGAAATCAGTCTAAACAAAAGTCTAGCAAAGGACATGAGTTTCTATATGTCTCAGTGTGTCTTTCTCACCTGTCTTGATTTTCAGAAATACTTGCACTGCCCGCTTACTGGCCCTCTTCACTGCATGTCTGGGCATGTGCTACAGTCTCCTAAAGCAGTCAAATTAATGGTCCCTTTGAATATATTCCAAACGTCAGATTAATTTTTCCAAAATATGCATGATATTTATTCATTTCATGTGTCTAATGCTTACCATTTTCCAGGAATTATTCCGAGTGCTAGAGAAACTAAGTGAAAAACAAACAAAAAAACCCAAAATTCCCTGCCTAGAAAGTCAATGTCTCAAGTGAGACCAGTAGGTATAAATAAAGAATTTTAATGTAGTAATTATTAGGGATAGGTATAGAGAACAATGGATTAAAAAACTTTATTCACATTGCTAATCCCCATGTGAGAAACAAAATCCCATTATTTTCATTGATCTAGAAAAAAAGAGGTAATCCTTTCTTCTCTACAAGATCTGTTTTATCACACCTCCCCCCCCCCCCCCGTTTATTTTACTTGAGAGAGAGAGCATGAGCAAGGGGGAGGGGCAGAGGGAGAGGAAGAACCAGACTCCCCCCTGAGCAGAGGGTTCTACACAGGACTCAGTCCCAGGACGCTGGAATTATGACCTGAGCCAAAGGCAGATGCTTAACCAATTGAGCCATTCAGGTGCCCCCAAGATAGGTTTTCTAAAACTGTCATAAATCAAATCATAATAAACCATGCCTTATTTTTCCTTTGGAATAATATCAAATTTAAGTATTTATTACAGCAAAGGGACTTGACAGGATGATGGATATGTTTAACAGTGCATTATTAAAGTTAAATAGAATGGCTAAAATCCTTAAAATAATTTGAAATTGGAAAATTATGATCCTACTCAGAGAAGAGTATATATGAAATGGCCCTTAAAGATGATCTTTTCAAACACTTTTTTCTCAATCATTTTAATATCTCAAATTAAATATAAGAAAATATGTTTTTTAGTTTACAAAGGGCTTTTCCAGTTATTAACTTCATTTTCTTTAATTATTCTGTTAGGTGAGCAGAATAGGATATTACTATAACTGTTTCAATTTATTTATTTTTTATTTTTTTTTAAAGATTTTATTTATTTATTTGACAGAGATAGAGACAGCCAGCGAGAGAGGGAACACAAGCAGGGGGAGTGGGAGAGGAAGAAGCAGGTTCATAGCAGAGGAACCTGATGTGGGGCTCGATCCTGCAACGCCGGGATCACGCCCTGAGCCGCAGACAGACGCTTTAACCGCTGTGCCACCCAGGCGCCCCTAACTGTTTCAATTTATGTTTGGGGTGATTAAATAGATTGGCAGAACAAAGATCTAGTATTCCTTTTTTTTTTTTTTTTTTTTTTTAGTATTCCTTTTCTTTTTATACTGTATTTGAAACTAAGGCCTAGAAATATTATTGTCCATAAAAATGAAGTTACTTGCTTTTCTAATTGAAAAATATGAAATTGGCATAAACAGACTCTAAATTGTAAGTGTGCCACAGCATACAAAATTCTGATGTGTAAATTTTTTAATAAAATTGATTTGCTTAGAATCAATATAGAAATGATGAAAAAGCTCCCTGAAACAGTACCTATTACATAGTAGAAAATCAATGAATATATACTGAATAAATGAATTACATTCCTTCAACTTTATGCCTGGGAGTGAAAGCAGCCTCCAAGAGCTGTTCTGATACAATCAACTCAGTTTTGGGCATTTGTAGGAGCTACTCATATCGTGTTCTCCTCTTGAATACAATTTTGCAAAACACACCAACATCAGACAACACCATTCCATAATCATGATGGATTCCAAAACAAAACCCTTCTGTAATCACATCTGAACAGAGACAAAATCAAGAACACAATATGAAAATAACTAAATACACCCTATCCTGGCAAATATGAGTGACTATTGCTTCTTCATGAATTGCATATTAAATTTGGCCTTGTTTTCCTTTCCTTCTAGATAAGAATTGTAAAGATTCTCAACTACAGAATAACTCCTGTTTTCTGACAACATACAACCTAGAGCAAAATCTTTCTTGACACTGCACCCCATCACCCAGCATAAGAACAAAACCTATAGTAAGTCCTTCCTAAAGTCATCTTACTGAGACTCCTAGGGTTTTGCTCTAGTACACTTTCACCTCTGTTCACCGAGTCAGCTATGATGTGTTTCCAGTGGTCTTGGGCTGAAAGTCATGACTTCCCCTATCCCTGTTTCTTTATTCAGTGCATCTTTCTCTAGCCTGGTATGATGGTTAACTTTATGTGTCAACTGGGTCACAGGGTACCCCAATATTTGGTTAAACATTACATCTGGCTGTATCTGTGAAGGTGTTTCCAAAAGGTTAGCACTTGAATCAGTAGACTGAGTAAAGCAGATTGCCCTCACCAGTATGGTTGGGCATGATCCAATTCATTGAGAGCCTGACTAGGACACAAACGTAGAGGAAGGAAGAATTCACTCTCTTTGCCTGATGGCTTGACCTGGAGCATCAATCTTTCCTGCCTTGAATTGGAACTTATACCATCGGTTCTCCTGGTTCTCAGGCCTTTGGGTTCAGACTGTAACTATATCACAAGTATTTCTGGGTCTCCAGTTTGTAAGCTGTAGAGCATAGGACTTTCTACCACCGTGAGAGCCATTTTTTATAATAAGTCTCTTTATCTCTATCTCTGTCTTTATCTATATGTATATCATCAATATCTATATATCTCTTATTCCTCTGTTTCTCTGGCGCATCCTTACTATACATCTGGCTATACAATGAATATAAACTTTTTATGGTTATTGATAATCTCAAATTATGTAATTGAGTGACTTCTTCTCTATCCCCATGTTGTCATTTAAAACTTCAAACACTCTCCAGCCCCCAACTTCAGGGATTCTGTTTATTTGCTTTAGATTTGTTTTGCTTTGTTTTGTTTTCCTTGGCTTATGTTCTCCTAGTAATTGTTATATTCTGGTTGTTCTTGGGCAATTTCTTTCATATGCTTTTACTATTTTTTCTATCACTTTTAATATTTATATTCTCAAATATTCCATGTAATTGTCTCTCTGTACTCTTATAATACTGTCACATATATCAACTTTTATCCTAAATACTGATCTTTTGTCTGAGAAGTGGCATTCATTATTTCTTAATGCATATCCGCAGCAGGATTTCAGCAGTTTTCAGAAATTCAAACTGTTCAAAACAAAATTCATGGTGTCTCACCCAAAACAAAACCCCATACTATACAATTTATAACTAATTATATCATACAAGTACCTTTGGTATGTAGTGATTTCACTATAATTTGGATAAAATATTTCACAATTTCCATTAATTTCTCTTTAACCAAGGATAAATTTATATTCTATTTTTATTTCCAAATATTTCAAGGTATTTTAGGCACCTGTATCAGCCTAGATTCAACCAGAGAAGCAGAAGCAGAACCAACAGATTATCTAAAAAACGTGGATGCTGACTAAATTCAAAGTCCAAGGGCAGACAGTCAGGAAGAGAAGACCGTGAGCAAGCTGGAGCCTATGATCACATGCTGAATTTTGTTTCCTACATGCAGTCAAGAAGGGAAGACACAGAGGAAAGCATGTAATTGCAGAGCCATCTGCTATATGGGCTTGAGCTCAGAGAAGATCTAAACCCTCTTTTAATGGACTTCCAACTCATTAAGTTAGATTATAATTTCACATTAAATTGGGTTATAATCTCACAGAATAATCTCACTTCTGATGAACTTAACTCCAACTTACTAGGAATTTTACCCACGTATGTAAAATCCCTTCATAGTGGCATCTAGAGTAGTTTGGTTGAATCTTTGGTATAGACATGTATATGCTACAAAGCGGACAACACTTCCCTTTTATTTCCACACTCTTGCAAGAGACTAGCTCTTATAGGTCTCCCTAATCTGGAACATACTAGAGAGAGAATTCTGGGGCCTTAGTTAGGTTGATATGTCAAAATCCATCAGAGCAATAGGTTATTCTTTTTCAATTGTACTGTATGTTAGATTTGTTTCAAAAAGGCAAATTAAATTCTCCTATATGTGTAAACTTAATCACTTTTTAAATCATGTTCAGATGTGTTTATATTTGTATGTGTACGCAAAACATATATATTATGAGACAACTTGATTACTTGAATACAATTTGATGCATTTTCATACATTCTTGTTTGTTCTCATTTCTTTTTTTTTTTTTTTTAATCTTTACTTCTCGATGTTTTTCAATCATGGTATTGTTCCTCATTTTACTCCATATAATTACCAACCATGGTCAAATTTTATATTGTGGTTCTAGCTTCTTTCTCACTAATGACATTGTAAGCATCACATATGTAGTAACTGAACAAGTAAGCAGGTGAGTCGTTTCCTGATGCAAGAAACTCTTACTCTCCATGGCTTTCATAGGTACCTGGATTCATATATCTGAAAATGCAGGTAACCATCAGCAACAGTCTCATTAGATCTATCAAGGGTAAAGAGAAAGGCAACATGCAGCCCAGCCCAGATTTCAGACAGTGCTCTTAGCCTTAGTACCCCATCTCATATGGAAAAGTTAGTCCATGTCCCCATCAGCTTGGTTTTTAGATAACAGTCCTTGGCCACAATTCTTGTCCTCCTTTTGCATTTTTGTCCAAAAAGACATTTATTTTATTCTGGAGTATGGATATGTCATTTTTAACTTCGACACTTTATCATTAGCATGTTATGAGCAATAAGTATGATAGTGTTCAAAGTGTGAATTTACACCACCATTTTGAACAACAGTCTTCTGTTGTATTGAACATATTTTATATTATTAATTTTTCCTCTATTAATTTGAAACAGGTAAATTCTAAATCTAGTTTTAGCGATAACATACATTTACAACATGCATTCTTAGTTTATGTTTCCATTTTATTTTTTACCAAACTCCTAAGCTAATCATTATTTTTATCCTGTTCAAAAACAGAGCAGAATCATAGAATCATTTACCATTACTGAGCCACCCTTAAGTCTGCTCTTTTTGTTTTGTTCTGTAGTCTACTTATTTAGATTTGCCGTTATTTTTTCCTTTCCTTTTTTTTCTTTTCCCCTACACAGCATTCATTTTTGCATTTAAATATTTTAATTTAGGTTAAATTTCCTTATTGATTTAAATCAGATAAGAGTAAGTCCTTAAAAATAAGCTTAAATTTTAATAGACATATAGATTTTAGTAATGTTCAGTTCAGTAGCCCGGTCAAGTCCCATCGTCCATTCTGCTCCATCTCTGCTTCTCATTGTAGGCTTGCATTTTGTAGTCACATCTTCCATTCGTTCCACAAAGGCGGATTGCAATAACTCCCGGGTCATTTCTGCCCCAAGAAACCCCAGCAGAAAAGAGTCTTGCAATGTCTTAGGTTACATTCTCATTATACCAGTTTGTCTGTGTGCTTATTCTGATTTAATCTCCATAGTGAAGAAAACAAAATCTTGAAGTGAGATCAGCAGCATTAAAACCATACTTCTTGAAAATGGGTTAAGTGTGACTGCTTTTTTTTTTTTTTTTAGAAGAGGACATAGATCGATACCAGGAAGGCAAAAATCATAGCATTTGACTGCATTTAGTCATATAACTATGGACAGCTTGAAAGTCACTTCTACCCAGATTGATATATTTTTGTATGAGTGTGTATGTCTATGTGTTTGTGTACATGTGTGAAGATACATATAGTTTCTGTAAGACATAGTGGTTACATTTGTTTATGTTTTTGGATATGTAGAAACTAAGGGGTTTAGAGAAATCAAGAAATTAAGAGAGATAATTAGTTAGTGGGGAATCATCGTTTTGAATCTAGGTCTTCTGATTCCAAAAACTATGTTGTTCACAAATTTGTGTATTATTCATGTTTGCTTGTTCTCCCTCCTCACTCTCTCTCATAGATTATTCTTTGACACAGAATAAGGAAATAGATTTAGAGTCTTTCAAATGATAATAAAGTTGAATATATGTAACATATTTTTATTTATTTATGCAATATACCAAGTTAAAACTAGGCTCTACAGTGTATATTTCATTAAACTAGGCTCTACAGTGTATATTTCATTAAAACACACTAAATATAATTTTTCTTGTGTGTACATTCACATAAGTAAGCCACTCAAGATTCTGCAAGGATATACCTACATAAAACGTGTGTGTGTTTGTACATGTTATATTTTTAAACTCTCAATTATAATGATTTTTTAAAAAATCTTACAAACAAGGTTATAGGAAGAACAGAATAAAGATTTCTAAGGATTGGTAAATTTGGGGCCTGGAGCAGGAAGGTATTGTAAGAAAAAAAATGTAAGGGACATAGCATATCAGTAGCCATTTGGAGAAAAATTATTGTTACATATACTAAAATAGAACTTTTAGTTCAGAGAAAAGTAATTTAGATTTATGAGCATCCTCTCAGAGAATCATGATATGGACAATTAAATATAAATAAGTTAATTTTAATATGGGTTGGTATTTCTGATTGATCTTCCAGTGCTTCTGTTGACAATACATCAAGAATCAATTTAGGATCCAGTTGAAAACAAAGTTTATAATCCTCATTTAATGGATTTTGATGCCTCCGGCAGCACAGTAATATAAAAATGATTAAAATGTGCCCCATTTCTGTATAATCAATAAAACTTCTCCTCTCTAAAATACATTAGGTTCAAAACACATCTCAGCAGACTCGTTTGTGCTGTTTCTGTAAAATCCCAAATAAACTATTAATCATTGTTTTTGTATACAGATTTATTAGACATCTCATCTTCCAGATTAACACTTATGTCACCCAAACCTATCATGAGGTCACCTGTAAACAATGAATTAAACCAAAATATATATCAAAACACTACCAGAAGCATAATAAAATAAAGTGGTGTAAAAATGAGGAAAATATGCATTTGGTATATGTAAGATAATAACAACATGCTATAATGGTTTTTAAAGGGGTAGATGAATCAATTATTGAAATCAGGTAAATAAAAGAGAAAATATCCTATTAATTATATTATATAAAAGCAACTTCTTTTAATTTTACAACATTGGATTTCTAGGTTTTATTTTATTTTCAAAGAATGGACAAAACTAACTTTTGGCATTAATTATTAATTCTCTTTAAGTATTTATGAATTATTTATGCACATATTTACACATTGTACAATGAAACTGAATTCATTTTATTCATTGAATTTTTTATTAATATGCACTTTCATCACCATTGTAAAAAATTGTGGTTATATGATTTATGTCACGATTGACTCTATGCAGATGTGTATAGATCTTAGCTTGCATGACAGCTATTTTAAAAATGTTGTTACCTTCAAGGAATTTTATAATATATACAGCAAAACAAATTTGGAGTTTAACTTCCATATACAACATGTAAAGTTTCTGTGAACTTATGTTTTGGCGAATTTCCACCTTATAATGAATTTAATAAGAATACATGTTGGAGAAATTCGCAAATCATAATAGTCACTATATTTCATTAAAATAAATAATACCTCAATAACTTTTTAGACATTTTTGCCTCATCACTTAATCACCCTTGTATTGATTTTAATTATAAATACTGAAATAAATTTGGTAGTTAAATAATCACTACATTCTTTTTATGGTATGTATGTGTATGTATGAGTGTGAATGTGTGTGTTGCTGGAATTAAATGGATTTTGGTTGTGTTTCTGAAACCGATTACTAAATATTAACACTAAATGTACAAATCCTTGAGCACCTGTTCTTACATACTTGGGGTTTATTATATAATGTTTCCTTAATTCTTAAGGAGAAATAAAGTAAATATCTCTTCTGAATTACTGTAATAACTGATTGCTTTAGCATTACCATGATAAATACAAATTAATTATTGAGCGCTCACTATACTAAGAACTTGACAGGATTATAACTTTAACACAACAATCTTAGGTGCTATTATAATCACTTTGCAGATAAAGAAACTGAGGCACAGAGTATAACTAACCTATCCAAGGAAACATAGCTAGTAAATAGTCAACCCAAGAAGCATCCCCAGGCACTTCGATTTTTGAATTTGTAATCTTGTTTGTTTGTTTTGTAAGCTTTTATTTATTTGTTTATTTATTTATTTATTTATTTATTTATTTATTTATTTATTTATTTAAGAGAGAGGGGGAGGGAGAGACCATGAACGTGCAGAGGGGGAAGCAAACTCTGGGCTGAGTGAGGAACCCGACAGGGGGCTTGATCTCAAGACCCTGAGATCATGACCTGAGCCCTGAGATCATCACCTGGCCCAAACCAAGAGTCTGACACTTAACCCACTGAGTCACTCATGCGCCCTGGTATTTGTAATCTTAGGAGCTGCACTCAACTGCCTCATGCTATCCAGAAGATTACAAAAGACATGAAGAAATGAGCTGGAAAGACCAGAATCTTTATAGTCAGTAAAATTAATTGAATTGGGGGCACGTGGGTGGCTCAGTCGCTTAAGTGACAGACTTGATTTCGGCTCAGGTCATGATCTCAGGGTCGTGGGATGGAGCCCCACATCGGGCTGGGCACTCAGCAAGGAGTCTGCTTGTCATTCTCCCTCTGCTCCTCCCCTGCTCTCTCTATATATATCTAAAATAAATCAATAAAATCTTTTAAAAATAAGATTAATTGAATTGGATAGGATAGAAGTAATACTGCATTAGCCATATGACACATCTGTGGCCCTCTGCCACTACAGGCTGAAAAGAATTTCTTAATTTGAGTTCTTCCTGCTTTTCTTTCACCCCATTCTCCTTCCATTTCCTAATGTTTTCAAAATGTGATGGCTTCTGAAAAGTCTGACTGTATGTGGCTACAACCACATACATAGCTTTTTTCAATGACTAGTGTACATTTCAACATGCGGTTGAAAATAAGTTGAGGTTAGCATGTTAGAAAATTTGGGCTTTAACAAATTGCAAATGGAGTTCACATATATTTCAGTAAAAAGTATTTTCTCTTGTATGTGATGTTTTCATGCATAAAATTCATTAGAAACATGCCAGTTAGTTATCAGTATATTTGTGTATTTTTATTTTCAGTGTTGTTTTACTTTAGAAAAGGCCATAGAATCAGTAATAATTTGAAATAAAAATAGTTTAAGATTGTGATGAAATTGAGAGTTAGTTCTGTTTTCACCCTTTTCTTCATTTTGCCCTCTTGTCTGGAGAGTGTGCAAAAGTAAAAAGAATATTTTCTAGACTCATCAGCAGATTGGCCTCTCTCAATTAAATGGTAGAATTAGAAGGTACAAATGGCTTTGGGTTGGTTGTTTTCCTGGAAGCAAATGAGTGTGAAAGAACCCTTTTTTTCTGAGCAGCATTCCAGTGTCCTGTCTCTCACTTTGGGGGTCCTGCACTAACTGCAATGGGACCAGCAGAAGTTTCTTTTCTCCCCTCCTTCCTGATTGTGCTAAAGCCACATCTCCTTCATAGGACACACCCAAAGCATTTTGCAGTCATTTTTGAAGACCCAGATTACAGTCAAC
Source organism: Ursus americanus (assembly GCF_024610735.1). Lineage (NCBI taxonomy): Eukaryota > Metazoa > Chordata > Mammalia > Carnivora > Ursidae > Ursus > Ursus americanus. The sequence continues at coordinate 11,696,534 of NC_142139.1, forward strand.
TACTCTAGTCCTTCTAATAATAGCAAAAGCACTTAAATACTATAATTAAATCATTTTAATTAGGGGCACCTGGGTGGCTAAGTCGGTTGAGCATCTGATTTTTGATTTCAGTTCAGGTCATGATCTCAGGGTCCTGGGACTATGTCCTACGTGGGCTCCATGCTCCATGGGGACTTTGCCTGAGGATTTCTCTCCCTCTCCTTCTGCTCCTCCCCTTACCTCCTCTAAAATAAATAACCAAATCCTTTAAAAAAATCATTTTAATTAAAATACCTAGAGTAGATTATTTTTTCTGCAAGGGAAACTTTGATGACATAATATAAGAAGAATGGCAAATGTTCATGTTGTCATGAAAAATGAAAGCAAATAATATTTTATATCTAAACATGTAAATAAATTATGTAGTGTTTGTTTTCTTACTTGTATCATTGAAATAATAAAGATAATTTATAAGAGAGCTTAGTAGTTGGATAAAAATTTGTATTTAGCATTTAAATGTAAAATAAATATTTGAATTAATTGCTGTAGCAATCTGAGAATACCTGTTTAAATGGTTGCTTTCATTGGCTAGCAGAATTTCTTACAAAAAAATAAATGTTTAATCTCCAAATTTAATCTTTTTTCAAGTCTCCTCCAACCCAACAGACACATACCCACATTATACTGATATTGTCAAATCACTGTTGAATCTTGAATCATGATGAAATATGCATGAGACTTAGGAGATCAAGAGAACAAGATGTTAATATTCATAATGGATGATAAATTGACATAACTAGCTATTATAAACATTTTAGGTGGAATATATCTCTGCCATCCTCAAATAGCTGAATAGTAGAGTGACACTAATAAATGTCACCAAGCTTTTTAAGAAATGTCATCTTCTAATACATCTTAAAATTTTGAGAATCCACGGGTGTTTCCAATAAAATCTTTAGGCACAGATAACTTGTGTGTTGGGGTTTATATATTTTTTAAAGATTTTATTTATTTATTTGACAGAGAGAGAGACAGCCAGCGAGAGAGGGAACACAAGCAGGAGTGGGAGAGGAAGAAGCAGGCTCCCAGCAGAGGAGCCTGATGTGGGACTTGATCCCAGAACGCCGGGATCACTCCCTGAGCTGAAGGCAGACGCTGAACGACTGCGCCACCCAGGCGCCCCTGGGGTTTATATTTTTAAATCTAAACATATATCTACATAATTCTGATTTTTCTCTAAAAAAAATCAGTGTGGAGATAATCTCTTTATATAAACAAGTAGATTTGAATCAAAATTTTTTGTTATCACAATGTCACTCAACTTTTGAACTCTTGTAAGTTATTTGTTAAAAATCACAATCATCTTTCTTTAAAGATGACTTTTAATGATCTATCATCTGGGAACATAATTATTTATTTATGTCAAAATATTAAATGTGTTAAATACATGCTGACTTTTTTGAGACACATTGCTGATTCCAAAGATGAATCAGATATGAACCCTTCCCACAAAGGATATACAGTTTAGTAAGGGAGACATATGATAAAAGCAGGGAATAATATAGACCCACTTGGGAAAGCTACAAATGTTTCTAGTGATGTTTACCAGGGTAATTCCTATAATGTTCGCTGTCTTCAAGTTATAAAGGAAAATGAGTACCCAAATCATATCATATAAATATAAAAACGAATAAGTAAGCTATCAAAAGAAATCTTGCAGATCAAGGAGAAGAAAGAAAATTTAAGAGAAAAATTATCAAGGCATAAATAATTTACAAGTGGCAGAAGAAGAAGCTTGGATGGCTAACAAGAATAAGAAAGAAGATATTTATACACATACTCCTTGCTTATGTTAGGCATACTAACTAAAATAACAGTAGGATAGCTGTTTGTACTCTATAGGTTGGCGAAGTTTGAAAGTTAGATAACACCAAATAATTGCTGATGATGGAAAAAAGATGTTCACGCACTGTCTTTATAAGAAATGATTTCCAAATATTAGGTTTGGGCCCAAATCACCAGGATAATTTTTGAAATTACTAAATCCTACCCTTATTTTCTTAATCCTCTAACAGGATGTAGGAATCTCAATTTGTAAGTGATCCTAAGTGACTTACACGTGCATCAAGGACTGGGAATTCCTCGTTGTCTTTAACCACAGTAAATAACCATTCATAGATTTAGGCACAGAATAGATAAAATGAGATAAAAAGAAAATAAAATTCTATGTATGCAAAATTTTTAAAAACTGGAAAGAATCTGGAATCCAGAAAAGAGGATAATGCCCAATAGTGTTCACCAATTTTGTATTAATCTTTTCAGTCCCTATACTCCTCTTTGCTAATTCTGAAATATGTAAGTCTAGTCTCTAGTTAATGTGAGCAAAAATACAACATTTGTCTTTAGTCAGAAATATTCAAAATACTTTTATCTATTGTAATTTCCAAAAACTTCAATAGCGTTAAATAAATCTCCGAATATTTATATTAATTATCTTTAAATACCTTTCTAACAATGTATTTGGAATCATATCATTGCCGTTTCTATACGTATTGTTAAAATTCTTTAAAAGCATAAACATATTCCTGTGGAATTAAGATAAAAGGTGATGAAAATCTAGCTCTTCAAAATAGAAGTTCTCAATGTATGCTTTCTCTGACATTTCACCATCTTGATAATGTGAAGCCAATTTCAGTTCTAGCTGCTTCAAGAAATGGTTTCTTTTTCCTTTCTTTCTTTTTGTTGAGACTTTAGAAATCAAAGACATTTTATTTCCAACTTTTCATTGAGCTTTTGACCATTTCACTGAATGTATGCTTTTTAAATTCTCCTTTATGTAGTAATATGTTCAGTTTTTGTTTTGAAGGAAGACATTTTAGCATGTAAAAAAATCCACCTCTGGTAAAATCCTTCAATAACAGACATGTTTTGATATATTATTTAGCTGCATTATTGTTCCATCAGGGAGTCTTAAAATGCTTATACAGAAGATAAGAGTCAAGGAGGACACAGAAATGGATCTTAACAACGAAACTGTTTTCTAGCTGCCTTGATGTTTTCTGAAATTGTTTATAAGACCTATTTGTGCCTTAGGCATTGTGCTTTTACAGAAAACATCATCAATAAATAACTCAAAAAAGTTTTGCAACTCAACTGACTTAGCTTCTTGTTTTCCGGCCCTTGTTATTCGTTAGACCGCTTGAGCAACCATACATTCCACTCCCTACTCAGGTTCCCCATATGATCAGTTTGAGAGCTGTTTGGTTGTTGAAGAAAAATGGTTGGGATTGTTGAAACAGTAGCCCTTTACCTCACTGGTCGGACTATGGCTAGTGTCGTAGGCTTTGATTTAGACACAGGTTTTGATTTTGGTGTTTGTTATCCATATAACTTGGACAAACACACTACTTTCCAGAATTTCAGTTTTCTTTTCTGCCTGCAAAAATTAACATATAAATCAAAGGTTGTATGTAAAATGAGATAATGTATTATGCTAACTCTGAAATTCTATTCAGCTTCAGAGTATTAGGAAAACCACACAGGCTCTCAATCCAGAAACCTAGACGTCAGCTATGCGTTTTCGCTCTCAGAGAGCACCCACTTCAATCCGCCTGTAAGTCTTCCTTCCAAGTCAGCAACCTCTCTCTGTCTCCCATTCTCTCGCTCTCCCTCCCTCTCCACTGTCCCTGCCTTAGCCCAGGACACCATATTCAGTATCCAGACTGCTGCAGCAGGCTCCAAACAGGCTTCTGCATATAGCCCTAAGATATTCTCTACACAAAAGCCAGAATGATCTTTGGATATATAGGTCAGGTCATTTCATTACCTTGTTTGAAATTGTTTCATGTTGTAATAAAATCCGAAGGCCTCACTGTGTTTCTTATCGCCCTCTGTGATCTTGCACTAGCCTAGCCTTTCAACCTCATATTGGGCTCTTTTCCCCTTGCTCACTAGGCTCCAGCCACATGCTGCGTCCCTAGCACATGGAACAGTTCTCAGTAGAAAGTAAGCACCTACTACATATTTTTAGGCTGAATAAACAAAGTGGTACCCTCTAAGATGAAAGAAAGTGAGTTATACACATAAATACCTTAATCAGAAGTTATTTGGTATGTAAATATGTAGGAAGAATAAAGTGAATAAATTTGTCTAAATGGAGTAATAAAACAAACACAAATGCACACACGAACACACACACATTTGTGTATTTATATACAAGTACACATACAAATGCTACTATCCTCGCAATACAGAGAAGTACACCATGATTATAAAACAGGGTGGGAAATAAGTCCAACGGAATATAGAGTAAGAAAATAAACAGAAAACTCTCTAACTTTGGAAGGCATGTTGAGTTGAAGGCATTTTGAGAACTTCTTCAAGGAACTAAAAGAAAAAAGTCAGTCATACTCCCAAGGAAGGACTTAAGTAAAGTTTGTTTTTGGCTAATGGGACCTACAGAAATGCAGAGGAGAATAACAATTAGAGTATAAATATATATAAGAAAAGATGCCTTAGAGAGAAAATAAAGAGCAACACTGAGGGAGAGGGTAGGGAATGGAGTTCATAAGTCAAATTTGGTTTCAGGTAAAGAAAATACGGGGTGCCTGGCTGGCCCAGTTGGTTAAACACCTGCCCTCGGCTCAGGTCATGATTGGGATCCAGCACCATGTCAGGCTCTCTGCTTAGTGGGGAGTCTGCTTGTCCCTCTCCCTCTGCCTCTTTTCCCGCTCATGCTCTGTCTCTCTCTCACTCACTCTCTCTCTTTCAAGTAAATAAAGATTTCAAAAATATCTTTTTAAACAAACATTAAAGATTTTAAAGTGTTTCTATTTATTTAGTTAAAATTTTAATTTTAATAATAAGACAAATATATAATTTAATGATTATGATAGTGTCTTAAAGTAGGAAGTTTAGAAATAAATCAAAATATCTTTTTCATAAGTAAAATATTAATTCAAAACATTGTCTTGTTAAGGATGAACATATTATAAATCCATTATTACAGGAGACCTGGATTCTAAATAGGACTCTACCATTCGCTTGTTCTATGACTCTGGGCATTTGTTTTTTCCTCTTGGTTTCATTTTTCAGATTAGGAAAAGCAGAAGTATTAATTATTAAAGGAACACTTTAATATATAAAGTTCTAAACTTTCTTTTCTGATAATCATGGATGGGGAGGAAGATTAATGTGAAGGTGGAGGGGAATGCTGTCGCAGTTTAAAAAAAATAGACTTCATTTTTTTAGGGTTTTAAGTTCACAGCAAAATTGAGTGGAAAGCGCAGACAGGCCTCATGTACATGCTGCTCCTACATTCACAGAACCTCCCCAGCTGTGAACTTCTCATGCCACAGTGTTACATTGTTGCAATTGATGACCTTACCCTGATACAACATTTTCACCCAAAGTCCCCACTATATTATGTTTCACTCTTGATGTTGTGTCTTCTATGGATTTTGACAAATGTATAGTGACATATACCTACCATGATCGTATCATACGGAATATTTTCACTGCCCCCAAAAGTATCTGTGTTTGGTCTATTCATCTCTCTTTCCCCTATTAACCACGCATCTTCTTACTAACCCCATAACTGCACCTTTTCACGTCATGTAGTTGGAATCATATTGTGTAGCCTTTTTAGATTGGCTTCTTTCACTTAGTAATATGCTTGTGAGGTTCCTCCATGTCTTTTCGTGGCTTCGTGATTCATTTCTTTTTAGTGCTGAGTAATAATCCATTTTCTGTATTATACCTCAGTTTATTTTTCCACTCACTTGCTGAAGGACATTTTAACTTGCTTACAAGTTTTGGCAATTATTCAGAATTGTGTATACATAAATTATACATTTACATTATACATATGCAATTGCATTATACCCAGAACTAATGTAAACATTCCACTGCTGTTTTTTGGGTGGACATACATTCAACTCCTTACAGTAACTGTCTAGAAGTGTGATGATTACTGAATTATATGGCAAGAGTATGATTACTGCAAAACCTGTCTTGCAAAGTAGCTGGACCATTTTTCATTCCATCAGCAATGAATGAAAATTTCTGCTGATCCACGTGACACTAGCATTTACCATTGTCAGTATTTTGGATTTTGGTCATTCTAATAGGTGTGTGCCTGTCTTTTGCCCATTTTTTTTTTATTGGATTCTTTTCTTATTGTTGACTTGTAAGGTTTCCTCGTATACTTGGAAAACAGTCTTTTATCAGTTTTGTCTTTGCAATTGTTTTCCCTCAGTCTGCAGTTATCTTCTTGTTTTCTTGACATTATCTTTCTCAGAGTGTAAGTTTTAAAATTTAATCAATCTACTCAATCAGTTCTTCCATGGATCATGCCTTTGATGTGGTATCTAAAAAAGTCATCACTGTATCCAAGGTCATCTTAAGTTTTTTCCTTTGTTATCTTTTAGGAGTTTTATGGATTTGCATTTTACATTTAGGTTTTCAGTCCATTTTCAGTTAATTTTTTTGTGAGGGGCTTAAGCTTTTTGTCTTGATTTATATATTTTTTAAAGATTTTATTCATTTATTTGAGAGAGAGAATGAGCAGGGGGAGGAGGCAGAGGGAGAGGGAGAAGAAGGCTCCCCACTGAGCAAGGAGCCTAATGCGGGGCTCGATCCCAGGACCCTAGGATCATGACCTGAGCTGAAGGCAGATGCTCAACTGACTGAGCCACCCAGGCACTCCCATATTTATATTTTTATATGTAGATGTCCACTTGTGTCCTGATATTTTTTAAAGTATGCTTAACGGACAGTTTATATTGGAGAAAAAGTAAGTACTTTCTACAAAAGAAAGTAGAAATTTTATTGCATTGTCTATAGGGAAATAACTAATTTACTAATAAAAGGTGAAAGGAATTTTTAGATACTACAAAAACAAGCAAAAAGAATGGATATCTTAAACTTATAACTTAAATACCTACATAGCTGATGTTTTTTCTTCTTGATCTCAGTAAATTTTGTCGATAAAGTGTATTTTTTTCACATCTATCTTGATTTTTCTTAGATTATGTTTTCATTATATTTAGAGATTATGGCTGAAGATATTCCTAGCATTGATAAAATGAGTAAACAACCTTAATGCATTGAGAACTCTTCATATTAAAGTATATGTTAATTATGAAATTCCATGCTGATACTTCAATTACATCCAAAATAATGTTACAGATATTTAGATCTTTATAATGTAGTTATTATATAATATTGGCATTATGAATAGAATACTGTTTATAGCTTATTGCTTGATAATTGAGTTCTTTCTGTATTTTTGCTGATTTTCTGTCTAGTTGTCTTTTCTGTTGCCTTATCTAGTTGTTTTTCTCCCTACTTATCAATGGATATTGAAGATTCCAACTATAATTAAGATTCATCTATTTCTCCTTTCACTTCTAGAAATTTTGCATTACACAACTATAGCACTATTGTTTGTGTATACACATTCAAGATTATCAACTCTTCTTGAAGAACTAACCCATTTATCTTTGTGTAATTGTCTCTGGGATGATTACCTTTGCTCTGAAGTCTACTTTATCAGATATAAATATACCTACTTGAATTTTATGTTTGTAAGATACATCTTTTTTTCCATCTGCTTAGTTTTAACCCATCTATAGCATTATATTTGAGATTTTGTATATGTGTATTTGTATTTTTAGAATATTCAGACCATTTACCTTAAATGCAATTATGGATATTTTAAGAATTAAGTCTGATATTTTAGTTTTGTTTTCTGTTTATTTTCTGTTTTCCATTTCTTTGTCCTTTTTTTCTGCCATCCTGTGGGTTGCAGAAATGTCCATGTTTTAGAATTCCATTTAATTTATTTATAGCATTTCATTTAGCTTTCGGTGGTTGATGTAGGTATTACATTGTATTTACATAAGTTATCACAGTCTACTGGTGTCAACATTTTACCAGTATAAGTGAGGTATAGAAACTTTACTTCCCTGTGTGTCTCTTTACTCTCCTTATTTAAAATTATCTTAAATATTTCCTCTATATAAATTCATAACCATGTGACATAGAGTTATAATTTTTGCTGTAACTCTCAAGTATAAATTAGAAAACAAGGGAAAGAGGCTTACGGCATTTATCCATTTTTTCCACTTCCATTGTTTTATTTATTTATTTATTGCCTCCTAGATATTTTGAGATTCTTTTTTTCATCATTTTTTTTTTCTGCTTAGAGAAATATCTTAGCCATTTACACAGTGTAGGTTTATCAATAATAAATTCTCTGAATTTTCCTGCCTCTGAAAAATCTCTTGATCTCCCTTTCATTCTATAGAATATTTTCACTGAATTTGTAAATATAGGCCTTTAGTTCTTTCTTTGCAATACTTGAAAAATGTACTATTTCCTTCAGGTCTCCATGGTTTTGATAAGAATCTACCATCATTTGAATTGTTTCTCCTCTCTGGGTGAAGTATCTTCTCTCACTCACTACTCTTAAGATTTTTTCTTTGTCAGAAAAAAAAAATCCCATTTATAATTAACCAAAAATAATAAGATATCTAGGAATAAACCTAACCAAAGAGGTGAAAGACCTGTACTCTGAACGCTACAGAACACTGATGAAAGAAATTTAAGATGACACAAAGAAATGGAAAGACATTCTGTTCTCATGGATAGGAAGAACAAATATTATTAAAATGTCTATACTATGCAAAGCAATCTACACATTTAATGCAATCCCTAACAAAATACCACCAGCATTTCTCACAGAGCCAGAACAAAAAATCCTAAAATTAGTATGGAACCACAAGAGACCCTGAATAGTCAAAGCAATCTTGAAAAAGAAAAGCAAAGCTGGAGATACCATAATCCCAGACTTCGAGTTGTATAACAAGGCTGTAGTAATCAATACATTATGGTACTGGCACAAAAATAGACACACGGATCAATTGAACAGAATAGAAAACCCAGAAATGAACCCACAATTATAGGTTCAATTAATCTTTGACATAGTAGGAAGGAATAACCAATGAGAAAAAGACTGTCTCTTTACAAATGGTGTTGGGAAAACTGGACAGCAACATGCAGAAGAAAGAAACTGGACCACTTTCACAACAGTAAATTCAAAATGGATTAAAGATCTAAATGTGAGACCTGAAACCATAAAAATCCTAGAAGAGAACACAGGCAGTCATTTCTTTGACATTAGCCATAGCAACTTTTTATAGAGGCCTCAGGAAAAATCACCTAAAAGTATAAATCAGAAAGAAAATGTTAAAAGTAACAGAGAAAAAAAAAATGAAGAAGAAGAAGAGAAAGAGAGAAACCAAGAAACAGACTCTTAATTATAGAGAACAAACTGAAGGTTACCAGAGGCCAAGGGGTGGAGGATGGGGGAAATAGGTGATGAGGACTAAGGAGGGCAATAGTTGTGATGAGCACTGGGTGTTGTATGGAAGTGCTGAATCACCATATTGTGCACCTGAAACTAATATAATGCTGCATGTTCACTAACTGAAATTAAAATTAAAAATTAAAAAAATATCCTTTGTTTTATTTTTTCATAAGTTTAACCATGAAATGTCTTGGCATAAATTCCTTAGGGTTTATAAGATTTGGGGTTCACTTAGTTTGTTGAATCTGTAGGTTTATGGGGTTTTTTGCAAATTTGTGAAAAATTTCAATTATTATTTCTTCAAGTACTTTTTCATTTCTATCTACTTACTCCTCTTCTTCCAGGACTCTGGTGACATGAATTTTCAATTTTTGTAACAGTCCACAGGTCTCTGAGGCCATGTTTATCCCTTGCCCTCCTCAGCTTATTTTCTCTCTGTTGTTCAGTTTATGCAATTCATATTGCTCTTTCTTCCAGTTTTCTGATTCTTTCCTCTGTTTCTTCCCTTCTGCTGTTGAACTTATTCAGTGTTTTTTTTTTTCAGATTTCAGTTGTATATTTTTAGTTTTAAAATTTCTATTTGTTTCCTTTTCGTATATTTTATCTCTTTGATAAGGTTTTTTATTTATTTTCTGAGATTTTCTGGGGTTTCTTTTTTTCCCATTTATCTCAAGCATGTTTATAATTGCTATTGAGAATTTTTAGTAATAGCTGCTTAAAAATTTTTGTCAGGTAACTCTAATACCTCTGTCATCTCAGCATTGGTATTTATTGACTATCTTTTTCACTCAACTTGAGTTTTTCCTGGTTCTTAGTATAATAAATAATTTTTTTAAACCATGAATATTTTGTTATTAGGTTATGAGACTGTATCATATCCAAACCTTCTGTTTTAACTGGCTTCCGGCACTGCTCTAGCAGGGAAAGAAGAGTGCTACCTCTTCACTTTATTTATTTATTTACTTATTTACTTATTTATTTATTTATTTCTGGTTGATATGATGACATTTATTATGGAAGAGGATGTCAATAAGGATTAACCTGCTTGCCCCCCAGTTAGAAAATCCAACATCTGAAAATCTATGTTTACGGATAAAGTGAGAACAGGGAGTCAAGTGTGAGGGTTTTCAATCCCAGAGGTGTCTTTGGGTACTACACCTCTTCACTTTAAGGTGGCTTAGGAGAATCCAGGTACAGGATCTGCACTTAGCTTCTGTAACATTTGAAGGAAGAAAGGTTTCATTGTTATTACCAAGCAGAAGTGGAACTTCTGGCTCCCAACTAGGCCTCTGCTGATACCCCAGGATGAAAGGAATAGAATTGCCTTGTTCCTTTTCCCCATAGGGTCTCCACTGACACTGTATGTGGAGGAGAGGATCTCTTGTTACTGCCTCATGGGAATGAAAATCCCTATTCAGCCTCACTGATGCATCCCTCCTGGAGAATGTAGAAGTTTAGGGGAATGTAGAAGTTTAGGGGAAGTCTAGGGAATTGAAGGTAAACTGTGTGTGTGTGTGTGTGTGTGTGTGTGTGTGTGTGTGTGTGATTGGATTAAAGCAATTACTGTAGAAAAGTTTTATATCTTTCTAGAGCCCCCTTTCTGGTTCTGTGGCTAGACAGACCAAGTTTTTGTTCAGGGCTTTTTTGTCTGTATCTCTTGACATTTAGGGTTGCTATCTTCATTTCCAAGACCGGGAGATGTGAAGCCAAAAGAAAACCCTGGGAACTTTCCATTATTTTGTTCATTGGGTCTCAAGGCATGAACCTATCTGCCTTCTTCTCTCTTTCAGAGTCTCCTTATGTTTATTTTTTTTACAGAATATCCAAGGCTTTAAGGTGTTTTTTTTTTTAATTGAAGTATAGTTGACATACAATATTATATGGCTTCAGGTGTACAATATAGTGATTTGATAATTATATATATTGCAAAATATGCACTATAATAAATGTAGTTACCATCTGTCATCATACAAAGTTATTACAACATTATTGACCATATCTCCGTGCTGTACTTTTCATCACTGTGACTTATTTATTTTACAACTGGAAGTTTGTACCCCTTAATCCCTTCCTTTATTTCACCCATCCTCAGGCAACCATCAATTTATTCTCTATATATGTGGGTCTATTTAGTTTTATTTAGTGGGAAGAATGGAAATAAATGCATTTATCCCATCTTCCTGGAAGCTTAAAAGTTGTTTTCATTTGAAATACAGGTAGTCATAAAGCTTGCTCAGAGACACCCAAATAGCTTCCATTTTCTGATATAGCTACATATCATCAATTACCCATTATTTGTAACAAGCTCAACGATGCAGTATAGCAACTTGTTCCAGAAAACAGTCCTCAACAAGATCCTCGTTTCTCTTGTTCTCCAACAATGCTGTGAATTAAGATTCCAGAGAGAGTTAACTCAGAGTTAAATCCTTAAACAACCTGAAGCAAGGAGAAAGGTTATAGAACAAAAGACAACCCATTACTTCGACCAAATTTTTCCAAAGAGCATGCTACAAGTGTTAGCTTTGAGATGGTCCACCAAAAAGGGGTTTTATTACTGCACATTTGCATTAGCAAAGTAGGAAGGGCACATTCAAAATTAATACAATTATTTACGGAAGTAACAGATTATGAAAACCTAGGAATATGGAAGAGCAGAAAGTTTTGACAGTTAAGCAAGGAACAAGTGTTAACAGAGCCAGGAGAGAGCCGGAACTCTGTAAGAGGGTGCACACAAAAGGGAAGCACAGGAACCCACCAACTCGTGGGTCCCAGGAGCACGAGCCCATTCAGGGCTTGGGTCCATCGGCAGTTGCACCAAGTCTGATTCTCAGAGAGACACCCGTGCTTGGTTTGAAGCTCTGTAGTGGCTGCCTTGAAATTCTTAATAATTTTACCTTTAAACAGTCCTTTTGTCAGTAAAGTTGATGGTAGGAATAAGCATTCATTGAACACAGAAGATCTATCTACCAGCGATGTTCACTCAGACTCAGGACCGCAGATGCAGTGGACAGAAGGCATCATGTACACCAGCAGTTCACCTGGCCACCTGGCATGTACAGTCAGCATAGGGTGGTTCCAATTTGCTGTGGGGGCTCTGAACAGGTGGCCTGCGCCATGGCCTGCTTCCGGCCTGATGGGGACATGGAGGCAGCAGAAACCAACAGTTTGGTGGCACTGGGCGTGGACCCTGGAGAGAAGAGGGTCTCCGTATGGGAACAGTAACTCACAGTAGAAGAAGAGCTTGCTTGTCCCTTTCTGGAGCCCATCCCTAAATCATCTGAACAAATATTTACACTTTGGCCTCAGAACTTATATAGGACATACCAGTGCTACACCAGGCAACAAACTTTGTCAGCAAATTATTACAAAATAAAAAGTGTACACATGGACATTGCAAAAAAAAAGAAAAAAAAAGCAGCACATTACAGAGTTATTGGAATTCCTTAAAGAGTTTAGAACTTCTGGTTTTAAAAACTGCCAAATATTGCAAAAGAAATATCCACAGGCTACAAAATTTAAAATAATCATCTTTGACAGAAGATAATACTAATCTTATATGAAGCTTTAAATTAATCAATAATAAATGATGAAAAAAATGTCTAGAAATTTTTATAATTGAAGATACAGAGATAGAATGAATGAAGATGCATTGTGAATTAAATACCAATCATAAAGTCACTCTTGGTTTCTTGTATGATTTCTGCAAGTTACAGGAAATGTCAAAATAAATATAAAAATGTCATTTTATCAATTTATATTTAAAATTAAATTCACACTTACATGAAACTGGATTTGTACAAAGAATTCTATCTTTTGGAGAAATTATCTCACTAGAATCATGCTCTAGATGCACTAAAATATATATTTTAAAAAGTATCAGACTCTACCCCCAGTGTTGTCACAGCCTTTAAAATACTCTTAACAATTCCAGTACAGTTGCTAAGCAGAAAGATCCTACTCAGAATGAAAAAGTACCAAAAATCATTCGCAATTTTGCCTTTGCCAAGAGCAAGTGGTGTCACTTTCAATTATATTGAGTGCACATGAAATTGTTAAAAGTGAAAATTTTGACAAACTAATAAAAATATTTTCAGAATAGTGAGCCAATGGTGTCTTTTAATCAGTTTAGATATCTTTTATTGTGTCATATAAAATTATGCTAAATATTATTTTATTTTTAATTTATTTTTATTATTCATTATTTATTATTTTATGATGTTTATATTATTAAGCATGTCTCCCCGTTAATCCTATTTCAAGTTATTAAAGTATTTTTAAAGGAAAATCTTTCTATTTTAGCATCCTTGATGCTAGTTTTTTCCAATTTTGTAAACAGGGTAGCCTGCATTATACCCAGAATCAGGAATCCTCTTATTTTCTCTTCTTACGTACTCTGATACCTTGTTGCCATCTTCAACGGTTTAATACTTAATGTGTACTTTTCCCAATTCAGACACAAAACAAGACTTAATGAATTATGGCTACACGAAGCTTTAATCCTTCAAATATTTTCAAGCCCTATTTGGCAGTCAAAATTCTTTCTGTTACCTGAAAGTCACTACTGCTGTTTTCACATTTTACTTTTGTCAGTTGTATTTATTCTCTTGGAAATAAAGTCTGATTTTGTATGTGTGTATGCATGGGTGTGACAGATTTCTGATTTTATCTTCTTATACTTTTCTATACCTCAAGATAATTCTTAAGGGAGTAGTATTAAAATAGAATCATAGTGCCTAAAATAGGTGCTCAATGAATACTATTAAATAAATAAGTACAATTCTACTCAGAGTTGAATGGTGAAGGGTATATAGTAATACGTTAAAAATAGTAGGCCTGACTCATCATCATGTTATATATGCAACTCACATTAAGCTTTTCATGTTGGTAATCTCACTTAAAAATACTTTTTAATGTTCTCTTTAATTTCTTAGTTGTCAATTTATTTTTATATATGAAATGATAATCATTAGAATGGGGAAGGATAATAGTTAGGGATTAAATTCCTAGTAAGTCAGAAGTATTTTAGAAATTTCACTTGAGGGGTGCCTGGGTGGCTCCGTAGGTTAAGTGTTGGACTCTTGATTTTGACTCAGGTCATGATTACAAGGTCGTGAGATGGAACCCCAAGTCAGGATTCACATTCAGCATGAAGTCGGCTTAAGATTCTCTCTCTCTGATAAATAAATAAATAAATAAATAAATCTTACAAAAATATTATCTCTCCCTCTCTCTCCCTCTATCCCACCTTCCCCCTCTCCCTCTCTTAAAAAGAAAGGAAACAAAATGAAACAAAAAGAAAAGAAAGGAAGGAAGGACAGACAGAGGGAAGGAAGGAAGGAAGGAAGGAAGGAAGGAAGGAAGGAAGGAAGGAAGGAAGGAAGGAAAAAGGAAAGAAGGAAGGGAGGAAAAAGAAGGAAAGAGAAAAATTTCATTTGAGTAAAATTTATGTAGTAAAGTTAATATCTTTAAATTTACTCCATTTGAAAAAAGAAGTGTTTTCTTTTTCTGCTTATGTTAATATTGATGTAATTTTTACAACATTTAATTACACAGCCTTAAAACTTAGTAAACATTTACAACATTCCACATACTTTTGATATTTGAGAAAAACTCTTCACTGCAATAACTAACACTGACAAATTTGATTCTTAAGGTAGATTATTTGATTTTCCCACCCAAGATATGTTGAAAACGTCAAAGATACACAGTGAATACCTATATAGTAATCATTATATTTGATTTAATACATAAATAGCCATATGTTCATTATTTTATCCATCCATCAATGCATCTTATTTTGATAGCCCTAAAAGTAAGTTGCAGATATCATTACATTTCAACCCTAAATGCTATGTAGCATACACATCATTGATTAGATTTTACTATGTGTTTATACTTTGGTTGAGGTTTAATTTATATACAATGAAATGCACAAATTAACTGTATCCTTCAATTATTTTGATAAGTGCATACACATGTGTAATCCAAACATGTAGGAAGAGACAGAGCATCATCCCACAAATCCCCTCAAACTCCTGTCAGTTGATCCCTGTTCCCATCCCTCAGGGGCTAAGACTGTACTTTTTACATCATAGGTTAATTTAGACTCTTCTAGAACTTCATATAAATGAAAAAACATAGCATAAGTTTTTTCATAAGAATTTTTCTTCACTCAGCATGAATTTTCAGTCAGTTTTTAAGAATCATCTCTGATCTAATATTTATTTTATCTTTTCCTCAAATTGTATTTTGTGGAAATTATTCAAGATTGCTGATCAACTCAGTCTATGTTTGTTTCAAGATGTTATATTTATACTTATTTTGGAAGTATAATTCCATTGTGTTTACCATTCTAGGATACAAATTTGTGGAGAATTTTTAATTTATGAATTGGTGTCTGTTACTCTTGTAGATAATTCTAAGCTTTCTCTGCTTTTACATATCTCATTATACTCTTTGGAACCCTGATTCAAAACACATTAGACCCTTTTAAAGTCTCAATCTTTCTTTTACAGTCTTCATTTCTTTGGCTCTCTGAGATATGTTGTAGGTAATTTACATAAAGTTAAATTTATGTAAATGAGCTCCTTCTTTGGCTGAATATAATATGATATAAATATCATCTATAATTTTTAATATGGATGTATATATATTTAATTTTAGGAGATCTTTTTAGTACTTTACAAAACTACCTGGTTAATTTTGATAACCTCTGCTCTTTAGTCATAAATATTATATTCTTATAATTTTTAACAAATACAGTATGAATATTATATGCAATGTATGCTATAATTCTTATATTGCCATAATTTATGTCTCATTTTTTTAACTACTGTTGTTTTTTCATAGTAAATTATGTTCCACTATGTTTATCATTTTTTGACTAAATGATATTTGGAAATTCCTGGAAGTCTAGGTTTAGAGCACATTCATCCAGGAGCTGTTGTTTTGAGCTCATTTTTTCTAGGTTTCTGAGGATATACATTTATGCTGAGATAATGTGAATCAGTTCCAAACTCGTGGCAAAACTGTGGTAGAGTCTCAGCTGATACATTCGTTTATTCCTGCTCAGGGCAGAACTAAACTTCAGGCAAGAAATCAGCCCACTCCATGTTTGAGCGGGGGCGTTTTCTTACTCATCCACTGATGGTGCACACCTACTTTGGTCCTAGGTTTATTCTAAGTATCTGTAATTTCACTTTCCACTTGCATGGGAAGAGGCTGTACATGACCCACAGGTATTTTTGTCTCTTATCATCAACATGAGCAAGCACACGCGTTGTCCAGTGGATACCAAATCCAGCCCAGGAGAACACACTGATGGCCGCCAGTTTAATTCTGACTTCAGCACTTATTACTTCCTTTTGAATACAATGTTAGTCATTTCTGGTGTCTGATGATTTCCCTCATTTTCCCACTTCTCAATAATGAGCTTTTGCTAATCTGAACCAGTTGTGTGTATTTCCAGCATCCTAGTGTAAAAACGCACCCATGTCATTATTGGTTGCATAAAGGCCAATACCTATTTCAAAGCCTTGTAAGGAGAAACTCAAATTAGAAAGGCTGGTTATGGAAGAGAAAGGCATGCTCTCTAATTCTAATGGCTGCCACATAGATATATAGATACACACACACACACATCTTTCACCACTTTGTCTCAATTCTTTTCTCCATATCAGTATAAATATTAAATAAGAACTTTGAAAAATTGCTCTTTTCAAAATAGATTATCCCACTGTCTTTGTTCTGTTTAATTTTCCCGAAATACATTTTCTTCTTTGATATCTCCATAAATATTTGTGATGACATCAGATTAAAATAATGTATTATCTTCACTGACTACAGGAATATATTTTTTCATGTTAATTTCATTAACTTCCTCTTGATTTCATTTTTATCTCATATATATGTATGTATATATATATGAATATATATGTACACATAAATGTTTGTGTGTGTGTTTAAATATAAATTGTGAGCCATGCCAACAAATGTATATGAGGAAATTCAATTAGATTTATCTTAATTTGCTTACCATAAACTGTAATGAATGTATATGCATCTGTGTGTATTTTTATATATATATGTATCATGTAAGTTGTTCCAAATCTATTCCTTTCCTTAATGTGTGAAATAAACTTTACCACTTAACATAACATCTAGAAACATAAATATTTCACATTAAATACCTTCTCTATTAATAGATGTTTCCCAAATTTTAACTTTTATGCCTCTAAATACAAAAACTCCTATACATATTTCAAATTAACTTTCTTGGTAAGAATTCTTCTTAATACGCTTTTACACACCACCGTAGCATACGAGGGAGCAAGCTGACAAGGTGCTTAACTTAACTTGCTCCAGCTAGAAGGATTCTTTAACAGTAATATAGTATATTATTATCTGGTTCCATGTGAAAATGAAATGTCTATAGCAAAACATACACTTTTTGCCCTCAGAAAGTGAGACATCAAAGGAAGACACTATTTGCATACAAATGCATGACAACTTTCATAAATGAAAAAATTATGAATTCATCTAAAATAAAAGTGCTTCTTAAATATCTTTTCTGTAGCTGTCTCATAAAGTCAGAGTAAATTTGACTTAGCTTTAGAGAATATAGGTAGGAAATAGTTGACAGTGCTGGCATGTGGCCCTCCTATTCTCAAGTTTCTGTGACATCTGTGTGGCAAATGGGGGGGAAAAGGAGCAATTTCTGAAAATAATACAACGTTTTTCGTGTTTCATTTATCATCTAAGGATGATATTATTTTAAATGTTAAAGAGAAATAAAGGACGTTTGTAAAAATAAAAATCTTATTTAAAGAATTGTGCCAAAAATACATTAAGACCAAGAAAGGGATTAAAAATCAATGTGGGGTAACATATCTAAAGATTGCTAGTATGCACAAACAAATAGACTGCCTCTCAGTAATGAAATAGATACTCCTATGCTCTCTCCTGGAACTCACTTCAATTAAGGCCTTGGTGCTTAATTCTACCTTGAACTTTGACTCTATGACATCTATTAATTCAGAGATAATAACTTATATTTAATTGCTCAACAATATTAGAGTTAAATGATTAAGTTATAAAAGTAAAAATTCAAGGATAAGCAAATTTAATAAGTTATTCAGCATATTCCTCTGACAGTTAACGTTTAGCTTTTTATAACCATACTTAGTTTGATCAAGATGTTCATCTTGTGACCCTTGATATGGCCACTGTAGAATACCCATTAACCAGCCATCTAATTATTTCATCCACTGAGAATCCTTGAGCCAATTATTTTTTTAAAAAAAAACCTGCACAATGCTTAGATCTTTTTTCATTTCCATCATTTTTCTACCTTTATTTAATGGAACACTTTTATAATGGAGAAGCTATTATCATCAAAGCTAAAATTCAATTTACATAGAAAGTATAGGATTGAATTAGACATAGCCTAGTTTTTCCCCTTAAATAGCTTATTTTCAGAATAAAATATTCATGCTTTAGTTAAATGGCTTAAATGGCCTGTAGCTGTTGTGGCTTCCTCTTTTTATATATGACTACTATTTTAAACTCACAGATTTTTAAATACTCAATGTAGGTCTATTCATTATATTCATAATTTCTTTTTATACTTAATTGACTCACTTTTGGAACTGTCTTCAGTGTAGGTTCTTGCTTCTTTTGGCGTAAGTCCACTAATGTTCATTAATTCCTGATATCTTCATTGCTTTCTGGCAAAGAGAAATCCCAAGGTCTTCTTCCATATTTTTCCTTTTCAGACCTGGAATAGAATTCAAACGCTAGTTGTTTCTACTGCTACCGGGTTGGAATGATATCTAGACTAACGCAGCTGACAAAGCGAAAAAAAAAAAAAGGTATTTATTTTTTTAGAAATGAATATTCCCAATTTACATTAAATGTTTTAGAATTGTAAATGTTTGATTGTATCGATTTTGTCACACTGCATACTTTGGTTGCTAAAGATTAAATATTTTCATTATTTTCTGAAATATGCTCAGAGTTCCAAAATGATACCAGTACTACTTTAGCTAATTAAACTAAACACAGTTTTGTTTATTGCAGATCTATTTGTCCTCAGACTATAGTCTTCCAAAAAATGTACAATTAGCATTCAGTGTTTAAAATCACTTGAAATAATTATTTTTGATGTGGTTTTTTTCACTACACTTATTTATTCGTACTTTTTCAACCTTGGGGAACTATATTTTCCTTCTTAATTTTATTTTTGTATATTTAAATCATCCATAAATTTTCAATCCAAAACTATAAGATATATTTAAAAATCTATAGATGGGTGTAGAGAATTTTTCATTCCTTTTCATAGCTGGAAATATGTTAAATCGTTATGACACAGCTTCTTCAAACAGTCTTCTCTTTTAATTTTCTTGAATGATAAAATGCGACAATAATGCTATCTACTCCACAACATTTGATGAAGGCTTCAGTGAGGAATACTTACACAATTTATATTTATGCACAGAAATTTGGCAAATTCTATACATAAACTATGAATAAACTCAAAATGGTTTCAATTAATTCTAGTTACTGTATTTACTTATTTGTAAGGCCTGCAATTAAAAATTCATAAGAAGTGTAAATAACAATCTGAGTGATTTCCTCTTGAGTTATGTTTTGTATGGGGAAGAAGATTACAAAGTCAATGAATGAAAAGAGAAATAAACTAAAATACTAGTCCTTAAAAATAAACGAAGGCTGGATAGTGCCATGAACTCTATTACCCACTCACTCTCTATTGAGTACATTGATCATAATTTTATGACAATAAGAGTTGTAATAGGTTACTGAAGTTCGGGATATCATTTCCGAAAATTCTTTTGAATCTTTTTGAAGTTATTTGGTATTAACCCAAAGAATATCAATGAACTTACTTTTTTTTTCTTTCATGATTCTGCTCCATTTGTCACAATTACATGGCTCTCTAACAAGTTTTAGGCTTAATGTCAGAACATAGAAAATGTCAACCATCTATTACATCTATCTTCAGTGACCCACAGGAAATGGGTATAATTTGGAACAGGAGCAATTCAGGTTTGATATGAGGAAGTAGTTTATGAATGCAAAAATCAGACAAGATTGTAGAATCCCTTTCTTAGATGTTTCTAAGAACAGAAAAGTCATCTTAGAGTAATTTGGGAGAAAAACTCAGTGATAGTTCTTGGATGCTAATTCTTTAGCTAATTCTTTAGTAATAATCCTAATAAAATACTACTAATTGTAATAATAATATGCTACAAATAAAATAATAACAAACAAGGGTCAACCAACAGGGAACAGGGACATGATAAAAAAAATCACAGCAGATCATCAATTTAACATCTGTGAGAATATCTATATTAACTAATTTTAAATAGGATTGCTGAAAAAGTATTTACATAGAAAAGAAAATAAGCCATGTATTTTAATAAGGATTATAACGGCCTCCTTAAAGAAAACCATTGTGGATCAGATGAGTGCTTTTGAACAGTTTCTTCATTCTTGGTCCATCGTGGCTAATTTCTTTGTGTTTGCACTTACCACGGGTTAGTGCTCTGTCCTCTCGTCTACAATCGATCTCAAAGATTCAACTTCTCCTCAGCCAAAGTGCTATAGGCAGTATAGCTGTTCATGTGTTTCAAAATCTCCTTCTTAATCCTGGGTTTGTTTCCCCATATGAGGTCAAGAGCATGAATTGCATTCTGAAAAACAGCAGCAGAATCTGACGGATTAGCATTGGCTCTAACTAGAGGTGGATTCTCACTGTAGCTTATTCAGTTGTCCTGTGCGTGATGGAAGCACCTTCATATAGACAAGGTCTAAAACCTGAAGCTTCATTTATAGCAAAGAGAAGCCGTCTCACCTCTGTTATTTCTATTTCCAAGCATTTCCTCTGGCACGGGAAATAGAAGTAAAACAGACGTTTTTTAAAAAACAGCCAAAGCTAACATTCATATCCACAAGTTGCTATTTTAAAGATTTGATTCAAATTTGCCTTAATTACCAGAAAAACAAAACACTGCCATATAGGTAAACTCTAATTTTTATAACGTTAAATTTCTTACCAATGTTTTTTTCTTACCAATGTTTTATACACATTTCGAATGAACAGTGAAAAACTAAACAGCCATCCAAATGCCAAATATTAGAATGTTTTGCCGTGTCAATGTTTTTAAAATCATTTTTCTTCCAGAAATTGTTCATCACTGTACATTTAATCATCTTTGATGAATTTTGTCATATATTGCAAGTGGCAAAATGAAAAAAAAAACACAAAATTAACACATTTTAATTCTCACATAAAGCAAGCCTAGTTGAGGGTGCCTGGGTGGCTCAGTTGGTTATGCGTCTGCTTTCAGTTCAGATCATGATCTCAGGGTCCTGGGATCAAGCCCCATATGGGACTCCCTGCTCAGTGGGGAGTCTGCTTCTCCTTCTCCCTCTGCCCCTCCGCCTGCTTGTTCTCTCTCGCGCGCGCTCTCAAATAAATAAAATCTTTTAAAAAAAAACTACAGCAAGCTTAATTTTATCTTCATTGTTAGTGCTAGTGACCATATTGCAGTCTGAGTTGTAAACTAAATAATATGTATAATTAAGTTATGAAAATGTATTCTCAATTTGAAAAAAATACATCATTTTATCATTCTGCCATTAGTCTTTCCATTGTTTAATCCCCATAATATATTGCAACTAAAGTACTCTTTGTAATTATTAGCTATTATTAATGTGATTGGTTTCATCCTGGGTAGCACTTTCATTGTTTTCTATAGAAAGTGTAAAAGCTTAGCCCATGTTACTCCAACATATGACACTTTCACACATTGAATTTTTGAGTTACAGGCACTTGAGAAACAGCAAATGCAGGAGGGACACTCTGATCTTTTTTTAATTCCCGAAAGCAAGAGATAAAACTCCCACAGGAAAGGTACCCTCCTTGTACAAGAGGAGAAGAAGGGAGGCATTCTTAGAACGAGGGATCAGAGTCAAGGCTGAGAGGGATCCAACAAACAACACTGCTAAACTAACCCCTTTCTTCTTAGTTATTCCTCCATTGACTTCCCTAGTTCAAATCCCCATGCTTGTCACGTTTTCACAATTCACTACTCTTTGTTCAACTTAGTATGTAAGTGATCAGCTCTCACTGCTTCTTTGGAGTCTTCATTTTTCTTGTGAAGGCTCTCATCTATATTGTAAAATTTACTAGAAATACATATGTTTTTCTTCTCCTAAACTGCCTTATGTCAATTTCCGCAGGAGAACCTGAAAGGGTAGAGGAGAAATCTTAACTCCTCTACAAAAGTGGTTATTAAATCAATTTCATTTACTTTTTTTTCCACATTGAAGTTTCTGTACTGTCCTCTCAGATGTTCCCACTTTTATTTTTAATTTTTTTTGGTTTGATTCATCTTGACGGACTTCCAGTTTGTGGTTATGAGATTATTTAGACCCTTCGCTAATAAGAGAGGCCATATTGGGTACAATATATCCATCCATTGTCATTATTTCACAGGAATATTTTTCTATGTTGATTAAAACATTACTTTCCTTGTTCAATGGAATAACTAAGCCTATTTCAAAACCTACACATACATTTCAAAGTGCAAATATGGAAATGGGCTGTGGGTCCTAGGTTATATTGGATGAAAGTATTCTATTCAGACTATTCATTTCCTAATAATATTGAGATAAATAAATTTGTAGCCCAGAGAAAACTAAAGATCTATTACAAAGTTCATGTATTTGAAAACCAAGAAGGTAGTATTACACATATAGTGCGTCTATCTTTTTATAGTTCATAGCATCCTAACAAATTGACATTACTTCTCAATTTATGCTGTGATTAACTTATACCTTCCTTTTGTTCCATCACCTGTAGGAAAAGAAGCATTCTCATCACTTCAGTTTAAAGTATACAATTCAGGAGTGCCTGAGGGGGTCAGTTGGTTGAACATCTGCCTCTTTGTTTTGGCCCAGGTCATGGTGTCAGGGCTGTGGGATCAAGCCCCACCTCAGGTTATGTGCTAAGCTGGAGCCTGCTTAAGATTCTCTCTCTCTCCCTCTGTCCCTCCACCCCCTCTCTAAAAACAAACAAACAAACAAGTAAATAAATAAAATATATGTATACAATTCAAATATGTAAATTTGGTTATTTACCTGAGAGTTCCAGCTCCGTGAACAATAAAGCAAATAAGAGTTATTTATTTTCATTACCTTAGTAGGCTGCAAGTCTGGAAATAATATTAAAAACAAAACTGAACAATTCAGGAAAACGCTTTCTGTAAGCACATGTTATACAGATAATTACGAAATAAGATTTTTAAATATCCTCCTCTACGAAGTCCTGCGCTAGCATTCCAAAGCATACATATCAGTTCCCCTCACACCTTGCCCTTCCCCCACAATTTCTTCCACTTCAGACCTAGTTTGGAAATCTTTGGGAGTTAATTGTATGGGAAAAGAAAAAATCAAGGGCACATCTAGTGTGGGAGATGACATCTATTTGACACCTATAGTACAATACTGTACATAGACTATCACAGCAAAAGGAGAACTCAAGAGCTCACCATTTTCAAACTTACTATTGTCTCTCTAAACTCCTGTATTTCTAGAATTACTACTGCGGTAGGTAAATTTGTTTTCCAAAGTAACATTTTGGATGTTACATAAGGAAACTAACAAATATCTAGTACCTCCCATCTCACAAGATGATAATGATTATTGTAACTAATATGGAGCTCTTATACACTGTTAAGCAATTTCCATACCTTAACTTGCTAAATTTTCACAACCAATATTTTAAGGCATGTGAATTTATTAACACCATTTTACAAATGAGAACAATGCCAGTAACTGGTAGAGCTGAAATTTGTACTGACACCATCTAGCTCCATTGTCTGTGTTCTCATTCAGTACACTCTGTTGCCTCTTGGGTTCAGTTATGAGGCTCTTAAAAAATTATGCCATTTTGGGGCGCCTGGGTGGCTCAGTCGTTAAGCGTCTGCCTTCAACTTAGGTCATGATCCCAGGGTCCTGGGATCGGGCCCTGCATCAGGCTCCCTGTTCAGTGGGAAGCCTGCTTCTCCCTCTCCCACTGCCCCTGCTTGTGTTCCATCTCTCTGTGTCTCTCTCTGTCAAATAAATAAATAAAATATTTTTAAAAAATTATGCCATTTTGCATGAGCCATTGTATCCACTCAAGATCACAGGGTTGTAGTGAATAGAAAACATGGATTAGAATAATAAAATCAGTATTTGAGATTTGAGCCCGAAATGACTTTGTTCACTTGTTTTGTTCTTTGTGTTTTGGTATTTTTGAGTGAATGCTACCTTTAAGAGACACAAACTGATGTACAATATACACACAGGAAAGTGCATGATGGAAAGTATACACCTTAATGAATGTCCAAAAAAGGAACACATTCGGCCAAGCAACATCCAAATCAAGAAACAGAACATTACTAGCATGCCCAAAGCCAGCCTCGTGCTCCTTCCCAGTCAGTAATCCCCTCAAGGGTAACTGCTTTTCTGAGTCCTAGTAGCACAGACTAGTTTTGCCTGATTTTGTTTTTTCATATAAAGAGAATCACACAGTGTGTACTTTTTTGTGTCTGGCTTCTTTTGTTCAGCTCATCTTTGTGAGATTAGCCATGTTGTTGTATGTAGTAATAGTCCGTTCAATTCTCACTAGTGTGTAGGCTTATAAGAACTTAGCAAAATTTGCTTTTTTTTTCCTACAAAATTTTCACCATGATACGTTCAGTTATCATCTGTCACCATTACATTATTATCACCTATATTCCCTATGTGGTATTTTACATCTCTGTGACTTACTCATTTTATAACTGGAAGTTTGTTCCCCTTAATCCCTTTCACCTGTGTCACCCACTCCCCCATATCCCTCCCCTCTGGCAATTCCCAGTTTGTTCTCTGCATTTATGTGTTTCTGTTTTGTTTGTTCATTTGTTTTGTTTTTAAGATACCACATATAAATAAAATCACATGGTATTTTTCTTTCTCTGTCTGACATATTTTACTTAGCATAATACCCTCTAGGTCCATCCATTTTGTCAAAAAAATGGCAAGATTTTATTTTTTATGGCCAAGTACTATTCCATTATGTATACATGCCACATCTTCTTTATCCATTCACATACTTACACTGCTTTCATACACTGGCTATTGTAAATAATGCTGCAATGAACATAAGAGTGCATATCTCTGTTGGAATAAGCGCTTTCATTTTCTTTGGACAAATACCCAGAAGTGAAATTGCTGGATCATATGGTAGTTCTATTTTCAATCTTTTCAGGAAACTTCTCCTCAAAAAGCTAAAAATAGAACTACCCTATGATTCAGCAACTGCACTACTAGGTATTTATTCAAATGATACAAAAATACAGATTCAAAGCAGTACATGCACCCTGATGTTTATAGCAACATTATCAATAATAGCCAAACTATGGAGAGAGCCCAAATGTCCATCGGCTGATGAATGGATAAAGAAATGTGAGATAGATAGACAGATAGATAGATAGATATAGAATATATATATAGAATATATCACATCTATATCACATCTATATACACACATACATATATATACAGACACATATACACACATATAAATGTGCGTATTTATATGTGTATGTGTGTGTGTATATATATGTATATATATATGGAGAGAGAGAATGGAATATTATTCAGCCATCAAAAAATGAAATCTTGACATTTGCAACAAGATGGATGGATCTACAGTGTGTTATGTTAAGTGAAATAAGTCAGTCAAAGAAAGACAAACACCTATGATGTCACTCATATGTGAAATTTAAGAAAGAAAACAGATGAACATATGGGAAGGGGGAAGAAAAAAGAAGAGAGGGAAACAAGCTATAAGTGACTCTTAATGATAGAGAACAAACTGAGGGTTGAAGGAGGGAGGTGGGTACAGGATGGACTAGATGGATGAGGGGTATTAAGGAGGGCACTTGTGAAGAGCACTGGGTGTTGTATGTAAGTGACGAACCACTGAATTCTACTCCAATATTGCACTGTAGGTTAAATTTTTTTTCCCTGGAATCTCCATACTGTTTTCCATAGTGGAGGCACCAATTTACATTCTTACTAACAGTGTACAAGGGTTCCTTTTCTCCACATCATCACCAACACTTGCTATTTCTTGCCCTTTGGTAATAGCCATTCTGACAAGTGTGAGGTGATATCTCATTATAGTTTTGATTTGCATTTCTTTGATGGTTAATGATGTTGAGCATCTTTTCATGTTTTTTGGTCAACTGTGTGTCTTCCTTGGGAAAGCGTCTAGTCAGCTCCTCCACCCATTTTTTAATTGGATTGTTTGTTTGGTGTTGAGTTGAGTTGGTATGAGTTCTTTATATATTTTAAATATTAGCCCTTCATCAAATATATCATTTGCAAGTATGTAATGGCTTTCTGAACTTTCTTGTCCTCAGTTTTCTCATCTGTGAAATAGTAAAACAAATCTGCTTTGTATTGCTTCAATAAAGTTTTAAGAGTGCAATGAAATGGTTAATGCAAAAAGACATTGAAACTGTAAAGAATTACAGTTTAAGACATTTTCTTCCTACAATGTAGCCCATTTGAATAATTTTAATTATTAGAGTATTCTTCTGAATACTGAAATCTGTCTCCCTAATGTCATGTGTCCACTAAATTTTTTTCCTATTGATATTAAAGTTTCAGATTCTTCAATACATTTCTAAGTCTTTCATCTTCCTCTCAATAAATTCAAATTTGAATGTTGTTCTAGATTATTCAACACTTTTTTCCCCCAGATCTTATGTAATCCTCTAGAGAAGTTCCAGTTTGAAAGCAGTGTTAACATTAAATGACACCCAGAAATAAACCTGGTGTGACCAGTACAGATATTTTCCAGGTTTTTCTGGAGAACCTACCTATTTTCTCAGCAATTCTAGGTATATACATTTACTATTAAAGCCTTTCTTTCTTTTCTCTTTTTTCTTTTTACTTTTTTATTGGCTTCCACATTTCATTAATGGTAGATTTTGAATGTGTTCATTGAAATCTTTAGATCTTTGCTATAAATCTAGAAAGGTGTTTGACCCCACATATAGGTAAATTTAAAAAGAAGTGTCCCATCTATCAAATGATTAACTGTGGATTTGAAGACAAAGAGAGAGAAAAGTCAAAATTTCCATATTTGTTTCAGCACTTGTGAGTGTGCCTACATATTACAATCTTAAATTTGAACTCACTGATATAACTTGTAGAAATATGAATAGCTGAAATGTTCTTTGCATCAAGCTAAGTAAAATCATTTCTTGTAATCCAGCTCCCCCTGCCCACACACAGTTTTAAAAGTAATAATGTTTATAATCAGAGTTTTCTACTGCCTTTCAGACAGCTTTTTAAGAACATGGACTGTAATAAAACCTCATAAATGGTCATTTGAAAACATGGGAAGCAATTAGGAAGAACATCCAAAGAAAAAAATTATCCTACAAAAATTAACTCTATATTGTCTTATTGTAAGCTAATTAGAAGATGCCACTTAACTAGTTGACATTAAAAGTTCAAACTGATTTAATTAGGTACTGCTATAAAGATATGTGTCTCTCCTCATAATAAATAGCTGAGGTCAGAATCTCTATCACCATGGGAATAAACAAAGCTCACCCTGGTTACTTGATTCCAAGCTACCCTAAATTACAAAATAACAAAATCCAAATAGAAATTCTCTTTAAAGAGATAGTTATAGAGCAAACTTAAAGCAGCTAGACATATTTAATCTATTTTTTTTTTTTTTGGACAGAGATTTCTGAGTCTTAGACTTGGTCACTTATAGTATCTCCTTCAGTAATACCTGCCTGATGTATTCAGAAATTTGTTATATTTTATCCCTTATAATATGAATTGCACTCTTTTTTATTGATGTAGAATTGACACACAATGTTTCATTAGTTTCAGGTGTATAAAATCCCTTGTAATATAAAGTAATTGCACTCTTTATAACAAGGAGTTTGTGTACAAAATTGTGATTAAAAAATTATCTCCTTAATTCAAGGTGGGACTTAGCTTATTGACTAAGAAAAACTTCTTAATGTTAATATAGTTTTATTTTATCTTTTTTAGTACTATCCATCAAGTATAATCCTTAGAGGCAATCTTAGTTCCTACATAATTATTTTATTTCTCCCCAGCTATTTTCTTTCTCATGCAGGAAAATGGCACAACTTCCTCCCCACCTTTTTGGCCTTGTGAGTGTCATATGCAACGTCATTGGCAGCTGCTTACCATGTAGTTAATGGAGCAGAAAGACAGTGCAGCAAGACTACAGTGTTATGGTAAGACCAGAAATATGATGAGGATATCTTAGGAAACACACTTATTTTAAGTCAAGATTCTAGACTGAAGTTCAACAATTTCAGACACTTTTGACAATGAAAGAGAATCTTGACATTTTCTTCTTAGGCATATAAGTGCTCTTTGTCATCACAGAAATTAATTATTTCAATGGCAGGTGTTGCAAAGCAAAGACTGCAGTGTTCTGTCTGTGGAACAGATCTCAGAGAGAAAAGTAAAGATCGAGTAACTTCAAATTAAAACGGTATTCACATATAAATATATAAAAAGGAAATGGATATAGATTGAATAAAAGTACTATATGAATATGAACTTTAGAGAAATAAAAAAACATTGAGATGTAAAGCAATTATTGAGGGCATTCCAACATTTGAGCAAAGTATATGCTTTATAAAATCTCTTTCAGTCTCAGATATTTAATGATTTGATTCATTAATTCACAGTAATATTAATACTTCAGAGATGGAATTTTTTATCCTAGGGGATGTTTTCCATGACTATTTAAGTCACTTTTCAGATTGGATTTCAGTTCCACAATCTGTTGGTTATATGGATGTGGACTTAGGCAGTTTATAAAACCCTAGTGCTTCCATTTCGTTATATGTAGATTGAGAATAACAGTACTAGCCTCAAATTGCTTTGATATTATTAAAGAGATAATCCACATAAGGAGTTTAGAAAATACTTGCCTTATGAGTGCTCAATAAGTAACTTATTATTAAGGGAAACATATTATCCATATTCATGACCTTAAATATGGCAATAATAGTTTGTATAAATTCATGATGTGCAATTTGTGATTGTCAGACACCCAAATGGGGTGACTCTTTGCTCTGTTTTTGAGCAGTGTTTGTGATATAAGATTTTTAGATTTAAGCTTCCAAATTATACAAGTTTTAGACAACTGACAATTTCATGAAGTTAAGTGTAAGTGGGTTAAAAATCATGTGAGAGATTTCATGGCTTTGGGAAATAGGAAAAGGAAACAGAGAGTTTCCCAATACCATCAAATCCCATCCTTGGAATAATTCAGTTAGGTGGCAAAGAGAGAGGAAGAACAAGGGAGGAGGAGCTCTCTGGTATCAGTTTCATCTCCAAACAATCACACTGCGAAATTAAAGTTTAAAAAAATGCTGGAGGAACTCTCCCTTTTTCTTAGAGCAAAACTTTCTCCCTGTGTGTTTACTACAAAGAAATAATTTATTACCATCCGATAAAGAATAGAAACTAAAACTTAACAGACAAATAGATGAGGTTATAGGCTAAAATACCATAAATAGAACATATCTGCAGAAAGAAAGAAAAGTAAATTCATGTCAATAGATACTGATTTGAATACAAGATTCCCTGAAGCAGAGATAGAACAGATTAGTTTGCAGACCCCGTTGGGTGTCACTTGAGAGAACATTTGAACTATATTCTGGTCTCTTTGAAGATTTCCTACCAGGCAAGTACCAGGTGGATTGTGTATTAGAAAAGATTTCATCTGGAACATTTCCAGATGTCATTATATAGATACTTTCTTATGAGTCTTTACTGCAGCAATCTAGGTTGAATGCCTGATGAGACCTAAGCAAGTCTGTATTATTTCTGAGTGCAATATAATATAATGTGAATATATTGTTGCTGGAGGCCACATGTTTTTGTTTTTTTTGATTCTCTCAAACATCCTATTTTATAAGTTGTAAAATAAGTATGTAATGGGTTAGTAGCTATTTAAAACTGAAAGAATAAATATCCTAGACACAAAACATCGCTTGCAAAAGAAATCTATATTTATTGCCTGGGAAGTGACAGAGCCAAATGGCATTGATTTTGGCATAATGTATGATAGCCCTCATCCATCTGTTAGGGACCTGATGCAGAGTTCAATTTGTTCTTTGCCTGGAAAAGTACAAGGCATTCTCTGGCATTAAACATAGAGTCTCTACATTGCTGATGTGATTAAAGAATAATTGAGGTCTATTAGAAACTTTATTTCCAACACAGTGTAAAGGGAAAGTTTTTACTTCAAAAATTTTTTTTCTGACCAAAATTTGATCTTCATCTTTTTGTTTCAGTTCTTGCAAATCTATCATAGGGCAGGTTTTATGAATTATATCTTTCAAGACTTACAACCAAGTTTAAGTAAAGGACATCTGTATAATAATCTAAAACCTAGCACTAAGTACAATGTAACTCTTTTAAAATTATCAATAAATATTTATGATGGATATTACGCTGCAGCTTGAATACTGTTTTAAGACTTCTGCTTTGCAAACCAGTCAGTATTATATACTTCAAACAACTGTCCACAATTTTGTAGATCTGAGGATTGTTTCAAATATTTCTAAATTAGTTGGTAGTTTTTTTTTTCTAGACTAAAAATAAAAACTATTAAATCTCTAGTGTAATGCCCAATTCTAAACCATTAAAATTTATACTGCTTTAATTATTTTATGGACATTAGTATAGTACACTAGACATCTTAAACATAGATTGTTCTTCAGTTTAAATAAATTCACATAAAGCAGAAAGACCTCTGTTCTTCTGAGTCAAAGAAAATTAAAAGCTTTCTGTTAAAAAGATTATAATATAAAAATGCCTGCAAGGCATGCTGTGCTTCTGGATGGGGGCTGGGTGGGGAGGGCTTTGATATAAATAAGTAACTGAATAAATTCTAATAGTCTCTCTCTCTCTCTTTCCATACAAAGTTAGGTCTTACTTGAAGGACATTAAAAAAAAAAATACATTTGTACCAGAAAAAGTAATTTGGAATGAAAATAAAAAGCAAAGACAAACATTCTCACACCACTTCAAATATTAAATGATTCCAACTGATTAGATCCAAGGCAAACTGACTGCAAAGCAGTGACATTTACTTAACAGATATCTGTACAATTATGTCATGGTTTCAGAAAATATTTCACAGATTTTAATTTTATATTACTGGGTATCCTATCAATATCAATAAATTCTTCATAGAAAATGAAATTCTGGGGCACGTGGGTGCCTCGGTCATTAAGCATCTGCCTTCGGCTCAGGGCGTGATCCCAGAGTCCTGGGATGGAGCCCTGCATCAGGCTCCCTGCTCTGCTGGGAAGCCTGCTTCTTCCTCTCCCACTCCCTCCTGCTTGTGTTCCCTCTCTCGCTGGCTATCTCTCTCTCTGTCAAATAAATAAATAAAATCTTCAAAAAAAAAAAAAAGAAAATGAAATTCTTTGGATGTGGAAATGAAATTCTGTTTTTTTTTTTTTTTGAAGATTTTATTTATTTATTTGAGAAAGACAGAGAGAGCATGAGCAGGGTGGGATTGGGGGAGAGGAAGGAGGAAAAGCAGTCTCCCTGCTGAGCAGGGAGCCTGATGTGGGGCTGGATCCCAGAACCCTGAGATCATGACCTGAGCCGATGGCAGACGATTAACCTACTGAGCCACCCAGGCATCCTGAAAATGAAATTCTTGTGTAGGACTTTTATTCAAAACAGAGCCACAGTTACCATCAAGGACAAATAATGGAATATAATGATTATTTTTCAGTTACCATGCTATCCAAATCTGCCAGGTCTCACAGTGACTATAGCAGTTACTATCCTTTGAAGAATTATTTAATAGCTGATAAGAAATCTGTTTGTGGTATTGGTTTTGCTCCTGGAAAACACCTGTTAGAATCTTAAGACAGAAAATGAAGACAACTGACCTAATAAGCTTTAAACTGAACGGGAATAGAAGTCATGTTAATAATGACCAAAAAGTTATAAAGCCACTAATGTACAAGATTTTGAATTATTTTTTATTTTCTTGAATTGGTAGAGGTCTTTAACCAAAATAGTTGATTATTCACTGGACTATAATATTTTCTATATGGTGTAATGATGCAACATGCCATCTGCTGGATTCAGGATTGGGCTTATGACATCGATATCACTGATCGTCAAAAAGCCCAAGATTGTTGATAAAACAGTTCTCAATTTGTGATATGGTTAACTGAAATAAAGACAATAATTTAGCCTGTAGACTTTACACGGATGACTTTCAAAAATTTGAACCCCAAAAATTATATAGTAAATTTTGAGTATATAAGTTAATGAAAACATGGGATAAAATACATTCAGAAGTTGCTTTGGGATATTTTATGACCTTTCAAGTTGCTAGTCAAAAAGAGTATTCTGAGGACCATCACTAAGTTCAGTCAAGAAGAGAGTCTGTCACCACTCCCTATGACTTTTTATACTTTCCGTTATATTGTATTTAGATAATGTCAGGAAAATGCAATCACATACCTGTAGGAAACCTCACATATATTCTTTATTCTTTATTCAGTGTCTTTGTTTTATAGACTTAACTATGCTGATAACCAAATGAACAACTTACTAATCAAATCCAGAGTAGAATCAAGCTCTTCTGATACTATATTTACATTTTAGCTTTCTTTATAAATGTTTCTTCCAAAGATGTATAAATATTGTCTTTTTTAAAATAGGGTAAACTTTCCTTTCTAAACAGGGAGTATATTTTTATAGGGTCTATTCTACCAGGCAATAATGAAACAGTATCTTCTTAAACTTCAAAATGATAGTAAGAACTGTTGACTGACTGTAGAATCCTTCTGTTAATATTCAATTAGCCTTCGGGAACTATTAGAAATGAAGATATAAATCTTATAACTAATTTTTCCTTTGGCTCTTAAATAGGCTCTAGGACACAGCGTATTTAAATGGAAGTACAAAAAGAAGAGAAAGAAAGGTGAAGGAAAAGGGGGAGGAGGGGGAGGACAGAAAAAGAAAAAATGTACAATAGAGGGGAACATTTTTGATTTAGCTGAATTATCTGAAGGCCAAGCTTCATTAACTTTAAACTCTTCATGTCAAAGTAATACATTAGCAAGAAAATTTAATAAAATATTCTTTTGGAATCTGTCCATTTTAATTTACTATTCAATATAACACTTTTCAAGTGTCACAATACATTATGTTTTACATGATGTAATATACAAATAATTACCAGCAACTTAATACATGTCTTTTGGGGTTGCCTTTAAAAATGCAATATTAAAGATCAAAGGAGAAAATATTTTTAAATAAAAGAATATTTTAGTATATATATATGTTGAATTATTTCCTTTGCTGGTATAGGGGAATGAACACTTGGATCATCCTATTTTTCCAAGCCCAAAGAAAGTTAAAATTTTGCTAATGATAAAACATGTTTTTACACAAAATATTAAATACATTGTATTCATGTAAAATGTTCCTTCCAACATTCTTCTAAATTTGCCCTGTTGGATTCCTTTGCTCATTCGTTAAAACCACAAAGGATTGTTTGCAGAAGTAATACATTGTTGTCATTACTATTGTTGACAATGGGAATGCAAATTACAGGGTTAATTTCATGAACAAGCAATATCTACATTTTTATTTCAAAATTTGTTATAGCTGAAGCAAGAATCTGCAGCTTTTTATTATTTGGAAGATACCTTCCCAATGCCATAATTCCCCATTTGGAAAAGATATAGATAGATAGATAGATAGATAGATAGATAGATAGATAGATAGATAGATGTATAATGATATAAAATAGTATATCAATATATAATATATATATATAATTTTTACTGATTTTATACATAGCATATATAAATATATATTTTTAAATAAACAAATATATATTATATATATAAAATATATAATTTTTATACTCTTTGTAACAGCCACAAAATATTTACCTCTAACTAAAGAGGCAATCAAATTACCAGCATGTTATTTTAAAAACAGCCTCTTAACTTTAGTAAAATCTTTGATACTAAAGGTAATATAAGTTCTTCATTTGAAATAACACTGAACTCAAAAGGAACTACATGTTGTATGGACATAATACATTTTGTTATATTTCACTTAAAATGATTTCTGGCTGTAAAGACAGAACGAACAATAAAACTGAAACAAGATGAAAATAGCACAAAATCCAGCAGTAGTGTGATATTAAGGTGTGTGTGTGTGTGTGTGTGTGTGCACGTTTCTCATTGGGCCAGCTAAGGCTGTGTGCCTATTTTATTTCTAAAGAGAAACTACTGCAATGAAAGTAGCTTAATTTGGGTTTCTGAAAGTGTTGATAGTCCACAAGACCACTCTTAGGTTTGATCATTCAATAGGACTCACAGAACTCAGCAACTGTTAGAGACGTGATTACAGTGTATTACAGATAAAGATTACAAATCAAAATCAGCAAAGAGAAAAGGTTCATGGGGCACAGTCCCGGCACAAACAGGCTCACGCTTCCAGCTATCCCTTCCCATTGGAATCCTATGAGGAAGAGCTTAATTCTCCCAGTGACAATGTGTTACAACACATGCAAAATGTTAGCAAACTGGGGAGCTCCCCGGAGCTTTGGTGTCACAGGTGCAGTGCCTGGATAACAGACCTCAGCTCCTGAGACTCCACCCCGAGACCATCACAGGCGCTCATGGTCTATCACACCGTTAGGATATACTTACCTGTTCACACATCATGGCCCAAGGCTACAGGCAAACCTCTTCTCAGGCAGAATATCCCAAAGGATCAGAGGTTATTTCCCAGAAGCTGAGGGCCTTTCTTTGGTATAAGCAACCCAGTCCTGCCAAGTTAACACTTTCCTGACCAGTGAGCCAAACACTGACAAAGGAGATGGGTGCCATGACTGGGCTAAACTAATCAGGGCCCACTCCTGGATCTGAGATGTTTTCCCAAAATTGTATCTGTTGAACCAAGGAGAGAGGGATGGAATGGGCATCAGGTCTCCAGTTTTAACAGGGAAATTTCCCCCACTTGTTAGCACTATATAGCCAAACATAAAAAATGAAAAGGAATAAAAAAACTGGTTAGGAAAAAATGTCAGTGAATACATATGCGAATGAATGGAAACAATATTTTCAAATGTCTTAAATACAAAACTACTTCCCTAGTTGGGGAAACTAAGCGATTAGTCATTAGAGTATTATTTGCCTTTTTTGTTGTTATTGTTATTCAAGCACTAAGTAAAGTATGAAGATAGTACATACATTATATTTAATTTTTAAAGTGAGTTGCAATCTTTTTGCTGATGGAGGGTCTTACCTCGATGCTGATGGCTGCTGACTGATCAGGGTGGTGTTTGCTTGAAGGTTGGGGTGGCTGAGGCAATTTCTTAAAATTAGACAGCAATGAAGTTCACTCTATGGATTGACTCTTCCTTTCATGAATGATTTCTCTGTAGCATGTAATGCCGTTTGACAGCATTTTATCCACAGTAGAACTTCTTTCAAAGCTGTTGGTCTCCTTAAAGCCCGCCACCACTTTATCAGCTAAGTTTGTGTCATTGTCCAAACTCCTTGGTGTCATTTCAACAATCTTCACAGCATCTTCACCATGAGTACAATCCATCTCGAGTCCACTTCTTTTTTTTTTTTCCTCATCCATGAGAAACAATTCTTCATTCGTTAATGTTTTATCAAAGATTGTAGCAATTCAGTCCCAGCTGTGGGCTCAACTTCTAATTCTGGTTCTCTTGCTATTTCCACCACATTTGCAGTGACCTCCCCTACTGAAGTCCTGAAACTTCCATCATAAGGTTCATGATATCTACAAAGAGCAATAAACAAAGTAAAATACAGTTTAACACAAGGTATGCCTCTATCCCAAAGTACCCTGGGATTCAGGAAAATCCCAGTCATTGAATCTCTTATCCATTAAATACTAGATGTGTGACCTTGGGTAGCTTCCTTAATCTCTCTAGTCCTCAATTTTATCATCTCTAAAATCAAATGATGATCCTTACACTGCAGAATTTGTATAAGCAACAAACAAATAAATAAATAAATAAGGATTTGTCAAATAATATACTCCTTTCTCAAAGTTGTGTTCAGGATGCCTGAAATTAGCCTTGTTTTAGCACATAGATATTAAGGACTAGATCCTTGAGTAAATTAATGTCAAGGTTAGGTAATGGCTCACACGCCTCAGCCATTAAAATTTCAGTAGCTGCTATGCACCTACTTTTGTTTTCTTGTGGAAATATGTGTTTCTTTCTTTCTTTAATTATATGAAATGTATGAATTATTTATTATGGCACAAGAAAGGATCTAGATTTGAGCTAAAATCCAAAATATCAAATCCTTTTTAATATTGTCTCTGGGTGTTTGCTAAATGTGAGTCAGGCACATAAATGCCCACCAACATGCTACCTAATAGCATTTAGATTTATTTCTTTCCTCAGGTTAGAAAAAAATGTGGGCATTCTCTCCTCCAGACTTTTCCTCTTACCTGGGATTTGAGGCCCCTGTGTTCCCATCTCTTCCTTAATGAGGTTTTTATCTTTTTCTTCCAATTTTGCCTCTTCTTGCATGATTCTTCAATTATCTGCACACTACTAACTGCCTTCCTAACCACGCAAACATTCTCAAGACTTTATCTTAAAAAATCAAATGCCCTTCTCCAAGCTTTATTTTTTCTTACAATATTATACATCTACACTTCTTAATTTATAGAGGCCTTGAGAAAAACAAGCTGAAAAGATCAATCAGAAATAGAAAACTTTAAAAGGAACAGAGGAAAAAAAAATGAAAGAGAGAGAGAGAGAGGGAGGGAAGGAGAGGGTGAGGGAGAAAGAGGCAGAGGCAGAGACAGAAAGAAACCAAAAAACAGACTCTTAACTCAGGAAAACCAACTGATGGTTATCAGAGAATAGGTGGGTGGGGGGGATGGGTGAAATAGATGATGGCGATTAAGGAGTTCACTTGGGATGAGAACCGGATGTTGTATGGTAGGGTTGAATCACTATATTCTACACCTGAAACTAATATAACATTGTATGTTAATGACACTGGAATTAAAATAAAACAATAACAGAGAAGTATCAGAGAAAGAATGACATGAGGAATCTCCCTCCTGCCAAACACACAAACACTGTAGAGAGTGGTCGGCAATATGAAAAATCAAGGAAAGAAAAAAGTGCAAAAAAGTGTCTAATAAATTTGACAAAGAGGGTTTTCTCTATGATTTTATATCATTTTTTGAATTTCACTGAAAACCCAATTTTTATTTCCTTTCATTATATAATATTTATTTTTCTTTATACCTATGTTCTCATTTTAAAGTGATGGCAAACATGATGCAATTCATATCAAAAAATAGAAATTAGTGATTAAACAACTGTTTTCTGTTGTTAAATTTATATAGTTAGTGAGATTAGTACTAAATATTCAATTTGGGGGGATATAAGATGGCTTTATATCTCTTTGATGCTTAATAGCTTTTGTTCACATTTTCCATACAGAGTAAAATCTGAAATAGTAGCAGTAATGATTCAGTGGTAAATTTTATTTTTTAAATTTTTAAAACATTTTATTTATTTATTTATTTGAGCGAGAGGGAGACTGGGGGAGGGGCGGAGGGAGAGGGAGAAGCAGACTCCCCACTGAGCAGGGAGCCCTCACCCGAGCTCCATCCCAGGACCCTGTGATCATGACCTGAGCTAAAGGCAGAAGCTTAACAGACTGAGTCACCCAGGTGCCCCCCAGTGGTAAAATGTAATGACATTAATATTTACACAGTAGAATCCATATACACAAAATATCTCTAAGGGAATTTATCTATAATAAATATCGTGCTCACACAGTCTCATTTCCATTTATTGAAGGGAAAGACAAAAATGCAGAGAATTAAATATGTCATTTATTTCCCCCTCTTTTCTTTGCAGTCTAAATGAGTTATTTTTTTTTTGAGTTATTTTATTCAGTCAGTTCAATGTTCTAACTCTCTGTGCAATCTGTCCCCTGGGGTAATCCCACACCCTCCTCCCTTCCTGATGTCTACAAGAACAGAGAAATACTACTTATTTTTTCAAGAGGAGGGTCTAGCCACTCTCTGCAAGATGCCCTCACCCCCAGTTGTGTTTGGCTTCTTTAAGCTGGTGTGTGGGTCAAACTTTCTCCTTACTGAGGCCGAGCTGCAGCGTTTGCAGTAAAAGAAACTTTCAGTCTATTCTCGGGGCAGGGTGATAGCCTCCAGAAAGCTGAGCTCTACTGCCTTCTTGCCCTGGAGCCAATCGTCCCTCACTGGTCTGCAGACCCACTGACTTCTGGATGCAAGTACTTAAGACCTCAGGCTTCAAGATCCTTCCTGCAGCACTCAGTTAAAAGATCCTTCAGCTCTTTGATGACGGGCCTTCCCTGGTATCTCACCAGTCAAGTCAGCTGTCTTTTATGAGGTTCTTCACAGCACACGGGCCCTTTTTGTAGTCTTTTGGCCACTAATAAGGAAGAGAAATGGAGGAGAGCTGGCCTGAGCAGACACTTCCCTCTGCTCTTTCTGCTCTCCTCTCCTGCACCACATTGTGGTCAGTAGGGCGCAGGAAAATTGTGCAGGTATTCCTCTAGCCCTTTGCAATCTCCCTATCTCAATACCCAACCATCCCTAGGTAGGGTGTGTTACATTCTTCATCTCTCTTTCCTCTAGGTCAGTTCTCCTCACACCCTAGTCTCCAGCCCTGACACCTGGGAGGACTCTCTTCTTCCTTCCTCGACAAGAAGGTGGTGTTACCATACCCCAAGCTCCTTCTACTTTGTGTATCTATATTCAGACACCAAAATATTGGTTCTGATAAAAAATGCTCTCATTCAATAAAAACAGACCTTCAAAATTCCTGCCACAAAATTATTTCAGGAGTTTTCATATTCAACTATTTAATCCACTGCAAATTTATATTCTGTATAAGGCTTGACATTAGGTTGATTTTAAATAATTACATATGGATTGTCAGTTTTTCCAGCAACATATATTAACTAATCCATTCTTTGCTTACTGATTAAACTAACAGCTATATTGAACACTAACTTTTCACACATACTAAAATCTCTTTCTGGATGCCTTATTCTGCTTCCCTCATTGATTTGTTTTTCTCCTAAATCAATAGCATATTGATTACACTATACATTCATCACTTATTATGAAATTTGGTAAGTCAAGTTTGTCTTAGTGGTCTTTCATTAATAATATTCTTGGATATTCTAATATATTAACTACCCCTATTTCTTTCAAGATCATTTCATAGAGTTCCAAAAAATCTAAATCATTTAAAGTTTGAAGGAAATATGTGTAAAAATAATTAAAAGTAATTTTATTTTCTATGACATCAAATTTACCTCTCTCAGCACATCATATGTCATTCCACTTGTTTATTTGTTATTTTCAGACTTTTTAACTACTATACTACATGTGTTGTTTTTAAAGTTCAATCATTTGGCAAATCATTTTCCCTCAAAACCGCATTGAGTAGCCTGTTATATGATGCCATTGATGGATACTTGCATTTGTCAATTTGGCTGGGCTAAAGGATGCTCAGAGAGCTGATAAAATCCTTGTACCACTCCTATTCACTATTATGAAATAATGAGGATTAGTGGCATGGAGATGTGTTATTCTTGGTGTTGTGGTCTTCTCTTACAGAACCACAATTTTCCGAAAAAGTGCTATATTCACTCAAAAATATATGGAGGGGCGCCTGGGTGGCACAGCGGTTAAGCGTCTGCCTTCGGCTCAGGGCGTGATCCTGGCGTTATGGGATCGAGCCCCACATCAGGCTCCTCCGCTATGAGCCTGCTTCTTCCTCTCCCACTCCTCCTGCTTGTGTTCCCTCTCTCGCTGGCTGTTTCTATCTCTGTCAAATAATAATAAAAAAATATATATGGAAGACATCATTTCTGAAGTACTGTTAAATTGAGAATTCTGAGGTAATCCCAAACTATCCTTCAATGAATAAAGGGAAAAAGGTATTTCCCTCGGAAGAATTTTTTATGAGTGGTTGCCTCAAACAGAATTTTCTCTCCTAGTGGCTTTGAAATTCCAGGGCTGACACTGGCAAACAATTTTACTCAATTCAAGTTGAAATAGTTGAAAAAGAACTGGTTGATTCAAAACTTGATCAGAATAACTCATTGATCAAAAAGACAAAGCAATCAAAAATGCTTATTTCTAGCCACTTTTAATAATTTGTAAACTTGTGCATATGGGAGTATTTTGTCACTTCTTTGCAACTTGAAGCATTTTCATTCTTTTATTTAAATCTGGGGGAAATTTTTACAATCTCTGAAATGGTTTTGAAAACTTACACATGATTCTTAGCATCTTAGTTCAATTTTCTATGTCTAAACATGTCACTGAATGTGACTGAGATTTCACATGATTTCTTCTAAAACTTTAGTCTTGAGAGGAGAAATTGTTTTACATTATAGCAATATAATTACATTGAGTGGTAGAAATCATATTTAAAATTCCACTAGATCCTGCTTTTATACAATTAAAAATGCAAATAAAATGATGAAAGCATAATTAAGGAGGCAATACAACCAGCATTGATCAAGTACAACCTATATTTTTATATTTCCTCAAGTACAAATACTTGAGAAAATGAAAAAATTCTTTCAAATGGCATTTAAATTTCATAATCTTTTATTTTCAGGAAAATATATATATTTGGACAATTTCAAAACAATCATTGGTGGCTTTCTGCTTTCAAATAATTCTCTGAGAGGCAGGACAAAATTTTAAATGTCTGAAAACAGGTAGAACAAAAATAATTGACTAAAAATTAGAAAAGAAAATATCTGAAAAAGAGACAAAAAAAAAAAAAAACAAACCCTGAAATGGTATAAAACTATCCTTAAGATGCAGACACTCACACATATGAAAACAATTAGTGACTGAAAATACATTTGTAATTTCGACCAAATTGTTTTTGACCCTGAAGTGACTGCACATAAATATTTTAACTGTCTTTGTTATTTTCTAGCGGTATTCAGGTCCTCTCCATAACCACAAAATGACTGAGTTCAAATGTCAATGGTATAAACTTTCCATCTTTTCACATGTGATCATAAAACAAAAATGAAAACAAATCTCTATTATTGGCATCTGACTTGTATAATACCTTTAATGACATTTTACTCACAATAAATTTAAGACTGAAAATTTACTGTGCCTAAAAGTACCAATAATACCTCAGATATAAAAAACAAACTTCACCTATTCTTTTGATGAAATTATCCAACTCATTCAAACTTTTCCACTCAAGGTAGAAGACACATAGAAAGGCAAACCTCCTTCTTAATGGTCCCTTTATTCCAGGAAAGCAGCTGACATTGTGAAATAATCTACAACCTAGAGACTATGGAAAGCTGAAGGGAAATTGATTGTGCTGGGCCAGTGAATCTTAGCCTAGTGTTCCCATGATATTAATAAAGTATGTCTTTTTCCCTCCTAAATTCCGGCATGTTCCCCTATCCATCTACTATTATACTCAACTCTCAGGTGTTTACAAGTCCTCAATCTTATTGGAAAAAAAATATCTTTTAAAAGACAACTTAGCACTGTGACTTTCTTGTGGGATCAAAGAGGAGATTTCAACAGAGAAAAGTCTTTTTTATGAAATGAAAACTGAAATTATGAAAGTTGTAAAATATGACCGTATCACAGAGTAAATCTAAGGTTTGATGTTGAAAACGTTTTCCTGGGAGGTTAACACTTTAGACTTCTATCAGTGTGAACAATAATTCTCTCAACAAAAAAGGAAGAAAATCATTTTAGACTTAAATTCTTTATTTTTTTCATTTTTATTTTTTACTTTGTGATCCTGAGCCCCACTTCTAGTGAAATATTTTTGCTTATAGAAAACAACATATAAATATTTGGGTAAAATTAGTGTACAGTTTATGTCATCCTTTCCATTTGTCATGGATCAAGTCCGGTCAACAGCTTTCAGGAACTAGTTCACCATACAAACTCTAATCTACTTCTGCTTAGAATAGAACTTCCCCATTACTGTGTTAATTTTTTATAGAAAGCCACTAATCTTACAATGGTTTCAAAGAGTAAATGTGCCTGGTAAAATAAGTAATTTACTCAGGTTTCATTAAGATTCATAAGTATTAACAAAAATCAAGCCATTTCTACTTTCTAGGCCAGAGTTCCTCAACCTTGAAACTATCGACATTTTGCACCAGGTAATTCTTTGCTGTGAGTGGGTGTCCTAT
This sequence comes from Ursus americanus, assembly GCF_024610735.1. Lineage (NCBI taxonomy): Eukaryota > Metazoa > Chordata > Mammalia > Carnivora > Ursidae > Ursus > Ursus americanus. Next base: position 11,739,269 of record NC_142139.1, read on the forward strand.
GCACTGTAAAATGTTGTACAGTGTTCCTGGCCTTTATCCATTAGACATCAGTAACCCCATCTCTCCCAGTCATGATAATTAAAAATGTCTCCAGACAATGCCAAATATCTCCTGAGGGATGGGGACAAAATAATCCCTGGTTGAGAATCAATCTTTTAGGTTCATCTAAACTTGTAATATAATATGAAATGAAATTAGAATAATAATTTAAGGACCAATAATGTTTTAAAGTAAGCATGAAAATATATGGCCTCTGAAAATATTCTTCTAAAATATACATTGTCAAATTTCAGTCTGCATTCTTGTTTTCTTCAAGAAATATGTAATAATAGTAATGTTAGCTCTACCAAACTTTTTCATTAGCAGAAGTATGACCAGACTATTCATTGTAGAGCTACACGAAAATTACCTGGGCATCATTAAACATGAGACTTCATTCTATTAAATAGTGAGGCAATTTCAAAGGATTGTAATACCTTAGGGGAATGAAGTTGGGGTTCTTAGGGAGGTCTATCATGAGGATGCATTGGCTAGTTTTGGGAATAGTTGGTCATGATTGGTTCTCAGAGGAGGGAGAAATTGCTCTCCAGTACAGCAGCCACTGAGGGACAATTTGGTTTTATCAAAAATGGTAGGGAAAAATAACCAGGGGAAGTCAAGTTCTTTCTGTCCACAATGAACACTTTTTATCCTTTAGGGTATTTTCCAAATTCATCTTTGAAGTCAAGGTAAACAACCACGGTTGTTGTTTATGAACAGAAGAATTTGGGACTCTTGCTCTTCACTTATAAGATTTGCAGATCTTCCAATGTTGCTGTCAAAGCAAAATTATGCCAGATAAAGTAAAACAAGGAAAGGAAGACTTTAATACTATTGCAATAGGGAAGAGAGACTAAATTCAACTCTGCTAAAACAGAAGGTAGATGGGTTTTAAAGCCCTGGGGTGAGCTAGTGTAAAGAATTCCAGAACACTAAAGGGGGAGTTGACCAATGAAATGTGAACATATTGGGTTATTTCTGCGTTGGCAAGTGTTTTTCTCTGTGATTAAGCCATCTGTGTCTTCTAATCGGCACCCATCAAAGTTACACTCCTATCCTGTGATAGAGATGGGGGAGTAGGACTTTGCTGCAACATGGATGGGACTGGAGGAGATAATGCTAAGCAAAATAAGTCAAGCAGAGAAAGACAATTATCATATGGTTTCACTCATTTATGGAACATAAGAAGTAGGAAGACCGGTAGGAGAAGAAAGGGAAGAAGGGGGGGAGGTAAACAGAAGGGGGAATGAAGCATGAGAGACTGTGGACTCTGGGAAACAAACTGAGGGCTTCAGAGGGGAGGGGGATGGGGGAATGGGATAGGCTGGTGATGGGTATTAAGGAGGGCATGTATTGCATGGAGCACTGGCTGTTATACGCAAGTAATGAATCATGGAACTTTACATCAAAAACTAGGGATGTACTGTATGGTGACTAACATAACATAATAAAAAATATTATTTAAAAAAAGGAGATGGGGGAATAGGGATGCTCTGCCCTTAGATGTTTACATTTCAAAGAGATTATTTTCAGATCTTTGAGAAATTCAGTCCTGAGTTACAACACTGGGGAGAAGATTTATATACATTTAAAAGGGACAGAGAAAGAATTAACAATTACAAGTTTTCTCAAAGTAAAAGCTCTAAGAAAAGGGAGGTCATTGACCTATAGTCAGGAACAAATCTATCCAACATTTAGTTAAGCTGATGGAAATATTAAGATTGTCTTGATCAATGCTCAAAAAAGCGTAACGGATGGGGGCGCCTGAGTGGTGCATTCAGTTAAGCATCTGGCTTGATTTTGGCTCAGGTCATGATCTCAGGGTCATGGGATGGAGCCCCACATCAGGCTCCACACTCAGTGTGTTGTCTGCTTCGGATTCTCTCTCCCCTCTCCCTCTGCACCACCCCCAATAAATAAATAAATAAATAAATCTTTTAAAAAATTAAAAAGTATAAAGGATTCACACTTGTAAATGGAGTTCACTATTTTTACTTCCTTATAGGGCAAAACCAGAAGCATTAAATGCTTCATAGGGATGGTAGAACCCAGCAAAGGAAATAAGAATTGGTTTATATTTGTCATTCAAAATAGAACCTTATAAAAGGATTTTAGACAAAATAGCATGGTGTGGTCCATTGCAAAACCTTCAGAGGGGAAAGTTTATTTTCTGAACTTTAAGTTTTTCCTAAATGCCATAAAATAGGATAAGTGATCAAAATCCACAAGAACACTTTCTCTCCTATTAGAAGTTGAAAGTCCTTCCTTTTGGGGGGTGTGGAATTTCAGGCAGGAATTTAGTTGGGATAAAACTAGAGAGAAGATCCTTCTCTTTGAATGAGTTCTCAGTGACCCTCCCTAACTCTTTCCCGCAAAAATCGGGAAGATGTGATTGCTATCAGGAGAATTCCAATGAGAAAGAGCTTGCTTCCCATTAGGAACTCTGCAAGAAGAGAGCTTTGAAAAATACTGAGTGTCAACATGTAGTGGTGGCTGCAGGAGAGGTAGAATGGCTTGGGTAGATGGAGGGAAGGCCCAGGGTAGTGCTTTCTGGTTCTTGTGACCTGGTTATGGTCTGCAGAAAATTAAAATGTTCTTTTATGCCTCAGTGGAATAAAAAGGCTTAGAAAACCCACAGAGTTGACCTAAAATTCCTGAGTTTTGGACAAGAAGAGCCCCAGACATGGAGATCTCAAAACCATGGGCATTTGAGATAGTTACATACACCAGGAATGGAGATCCATATATACGCAAAGGCTGGGTTGGACTCACTGTATCCCTGGTGGATGTCAACAAGGATTTGTAGAAGAGTTTAGGGCTAGAGGTATCTTCCAATGAAGATAAAGCTAGGGGCTATCTCAGAAGAAAGAAAAAACATGCAAATAGAAAAAAAAATACGTAAATTTGTATTTTTAAGATTGTAACACAGGCAGCATTCTGGAATCGAAAGAAAAACAATTAATTAAAATGAAGTCTATTACTAAATTAGAAATATAATGAAACCTTCCTATTTTAAGAAAAGTTAAGTAATTATTGATATTCTGGGCATGTGTCTTTCTCTAGTATGTTGTTACTTAACGAATTATTTTTAAAACCATGCAATAATTAAAAATAATAAGGGAAAATGAGCCATGACAAGATACTTGATTCAATTAAAAAATAAAATTCCAAAATAAATAATTTTGAGTGCCTACTGCCTGCCAGGCTGGGGCTAGGGGCAGAACTTCTATTATTTTATAACTACCTGTAAGTGTTCTGTTCAAGTTTCTCTGATTTGTACACAATGAGCTGTTAACAATGAGTACCATTAATTTTTATTGTCAAAATCATATGCTGCATTGATTGCAAAATAAAACTACTTCTGAATCATTCTGGACTAACACAGCATTGAGAGCTGAATTCACACGCGTGTGAGCAGTAGATGTCCAAGTGCATAGGGCCCTGTGCTGAGTGGGGCCTCATGCCTGGTTTAAAGCTCTGTCACTGTCTTACAATTATTAAACCTTTTATCTCAGAACTTCCGTTTTGTAAACTTAGTAAGAGAGTTGAATAGGTGTGTGAGCAGAGGAGATAGACTCACTTACGTATGCGCTCAGGAGGCTGCATGAGCTCAGGACTCTGGTGAGCCAGTAATCCATAGGAAAGGAGTTCAGCAAGACTCAGTTCAAGTACCAGGTGAGAGCGTGAGGTCTATGACTAAGTGTGGGCACCAACAGCACTGGGAGGCCAGGCTTTTCACCTGAAACAGATCTTGGTTTTGCTTAAAGAAGGCAAAGGTGTTCTGAGAAATACCGACAACCAAGGAACCCTGAGGTACTCTTTCTTACTCGTAAATTACTTTGCTGTTTTAACCAACCACTTAAATGACACAGAAGGAAAGAGAAATTGAGGGCAACCAGTAACTCCTTTTCCTCTCAGTTCTTCCTCATTACGAGCCAAAAGTAGAAGGTGTTGGTTGACTGTGCATATATAAAGAACTAAAACAAAAACATTTCAGTTGGCTTGTGTAGTGTTTCCCTGTCCTGGTAAGAATGGAATGCACATGCATATACAAGCTATGAGATACAAGCTGTGTGATTTTAGGGATTCTGTATATGAGTAAAACGCTCTTTTAAAAGCATTTAAAACTGTCATTATACAAGATAATAATAAATGGTAATGAATAATGAATGGTAAAATTCATGTTAATAACTTAAGGTATTATTTTTTCTTAGACCGACATTAAATAGCAAATAAAAACACCATGAGAAGTCAGAGAGACACTGCAGAAAAAAATGGAAAAATGTCTATGTGTTGGAACCTTTAATGGAATCTTTTTTCTGCATTTTGAACAAGCTGCCCCATGTTTTCATTTCTCACTGAGCCCCACATATTAGGTGGGTAGTGTTGACAGTACTCTTCATTGAAAATCTGCTGGTCCTAGAACGTTTTGTTCCTACTGATACTACATTTTGCTGTTGAGGTTAGGATTCTGATGAAGACAACGTTGACGACACCAAAAAGTAGAACCCATTCTCAAAAATTATTGTTTAATAATTAAATATGTCCTTAACTTTGGAAACCAAGGTTGTTTAAAATAGCTCCCGTGAGACATATTGAGTTTGATGCCAGTTGTCCTTCTTCCTGGGATTCATACATTCTGACATGTTTCAATCTAGCTTGAAGCAGGCAAAATAGAGAGCGACAGGGGGAAAGTGTGCTGTGGTCTGGGATATGGGTGGAACCTAAGCAAATATAAAATAATTTCTCACTGACAATAAAATTATGGAAATCTGGTCTATATAATTCTCAGTAGCAACATAAATATGTCAAAAATAGACATCCTTGATAGAGACAATGTTGCTATTTATACTGTTTTTTTATCAAAATGATATTTGAGATGTCTTAAATGTTACATTGAAGTATTACCTTTCACATGTAGTTAACAATAAAGTCTTTCACTTTTAAAATGTTTCTGACACAAACATGACCAGTATAAAAATCCTTAAAAAGTGTCTAAGCACGAACTCTACAGAAACGAGAAGCAGTTTCTCACGTAAGTGGTGTGCATCACATGTGAGCAGAATAATGTGCTAGTAGAGTCATCAAAATAAAAGAAATGCACATTTGGATGCCTATTCATCCTGCAGAAGGAGAAAGCAATCCTTGTTCTTAGGTTCAGACTCCGAGCTTGAAGATTCTGACCAGTGAAATGCCTTCCTGAGCCCATTCTCTTCCAAATTTTTAAAAGGGGTCCAATTCTAGCCAGTATCTCAGCACTCCCACAACCTGTCGTCAGAGGATGGCACAATCATAATCATAATCGGAGGCTCTCTGTTATTATAGCAGGTAAGTTTTACAATGTTGGGAGAGAAGAGATAAGTAAAGTGTTGTGAAGGATGTTTATAAAGAAAAGGACATGCAATGTTTCTGTGCTGCATCTTTTTAAAAAGGCAAGAACACGGCATATGCTAGGCCAGCTGCCCAGTACTTTCTGCACTGTGTATCAACGACAGGCTTGGCGGTGCAGCAAAGTGCTATGACTTAGAGACATGGCAGACGAGTGCAGCTCTAGAGAGCTGGCTCAGGGTAGTGATGTTGACACACATCGCAGGAGGAAGGCTGGACGCAGCAGCGGAGAGCCGTGTTTAATATAAAACATTGCATCTGATGCTGAGCTTATGGGCTGGCTGCAGAGTAAGTGGTTTCTGCTTCTATCTCTAGTCAAGTATCAGGTACTAGTACAAGAAATGTGAGATTTTCAGATGAAGCTGTTCACATTGCTTCAATGTGTGCTCCACTCTGTTTTCTTTAGAGTATCTAATGACTTGTGTCATTACAAGTAATTTAGTTTCGATTAACTAATTAATATATTGTCCGAGAATCCAGAATTCTTCTTTTTTTTTTGTCCTGTTTTTATTAAAGGGTTGATAAGGTCCTAGATTTATCTACATATTTATTTTTAATTTTTTAGTATTGAAAATTATAGTCTTAACCATTTATAAGTATACGGCTTAGTAGTGTTAACTCTATTCATATTGTTATGCAACAGGTCACTAGAAATTTTCATCTTGCAGAACTGAAGCTCAATACCTATGGAACAACTCCTCATTTCTGCTCCCCCCTTCTCCCCCTGCTCCCACCATCCCCAGCCCCTGGCAACCACCATTCTACTTTCTGCTTCTATGAGTTTGACATATACTGGAACCATATAGTACTTTTCTTTTTATGACTGGCTTATTTCATTTAGCATAATGTCCTTGAATTTTATCCATATTGTAGCATACAGCAGGCTTTTCTTTTTTATAAGGGTGTGTCATTTTCCATTGTACGTATGTACCACATTTTCTTTATTCGTTCATCCATGGACCTTTGGGTTACTTCTACCTTATGGCTATTATGAGTAAAGTTGCAATGAGCATGGGTGTGCGAATATCTGCTCAAGATACTATTTACAATTATTTCAGATATATGCTCAGAAGTAGGATTGCTAGATCATATAATAATTGTATTTTTAATCTTTTGAGGAACATCCCTCTTGTTTTCCTTAGCAGCTGCCCCATTTTACATTCCCACTTGAAGTGCACAAGTGTTCTGATTTCTCCACATCCTCACCAATACTTGCTATTTTCTGTTTTTTTGTTTGGTTCGTTGGTTTTTCTCTTTTATAGTGGCTTCCTAACAGTTGTGAGATGGTATCACATTGTGGGTTTTATTTGTATTTCTCTAAAGATTACTGCGTTGAACATCCTTTTATGTCCTTGGTGGCCATTTGTAGGTCTGTTTTGGAGAAATGTCTATTCAAGTCTTGCCATTTTTAAATTGGATTATTTGTTCTTGCTATTGCTGTTGAGTTGTAGAAGTTATTTATGCAGTACCGATATTAGCTCCTAGTCAGCACATGATTTGCAAGTGTTTGCTCCCATTCTGTAGGTTGCCTTTTCACTGTGTTGTTTGTTTCTGTTCAAAGAAGATTTTGAGTTTGATGTCCCATTTGTCTATGTTTACTTTTGTTGCCTATGTTTTGATGTCATATACAAGAAATCATTGCCAAATCCAACATCAGAAAGTCTTTCCCCTATGTTTTCTTCTAGGAGTTTTATAGTTTTAGTTCTTATGTTTAGTTCTATAACACATTTTAAGTTAATTTTTGTGCATCGTGTAAGGGAAGGGTCCAACTTCATAATATTTCATGTTATCAATTTTTCCAAGCACTATTTATTGAAGAGACTGTCCCTTTCCCATTGACTGGTCTCGACATCTTGGTCAAAGATGACTGCACATGACTGCACATGCAAGGGTTTATTTCTAGGCTCTCTATTCTCTTCTATTGGTCTGTGTTTTTACCCTAGTACTATATGTGTTGATTATCATAGTTTTGTAATATGTATTGAAATTGGGAAGTGTGAAGCCTCCAACTTCATTCAGACTTTGATGGGGACTGCATTGGATCTATAAGTTGCTTTGGGTAGTATGGACATATTAACAATATCGTATCTTCCCATCCATGAAGATAGCCAACGGATCCACAATTCTTAACATATTCTGCAACTGCTAGAAACTGGGTTACAAAAATGATTCTTCAAATTTTCCTAGAACTATTCTCTAATTTTATATAATTTGTGAGTGCTTATATAGAAACAAAATTAAATTTGGCTAAGTAATCTTTGGAAATCAGTCCTGTTCTCTATAAAATATGCATTTATTTTACCTAATTTCAGTTTTAAAAGGCTTTTCTCCATGATGAATAAAATCAGTATGAAAAGATCCCTATAACATATACAACCGTCTGTGTCCATCTTTCTCTATCTCTGTCTCTCTGACTCTGCTTGTCTGTCTCTGTCTCTCTCCCTCTCTCTCTCCCTCTCTCTCTCAATATATATATATATATATATTTATACACACATATAAATATAATATACATTCCATACATATTTCTTTTTTTAAGATTTATTTATTTATTTGAGAGAAAGAGAGAGAGAAAGACCATGAATTGGGGGAGGGGCAGAGGGAGAGAATCTTCAAGCAGATTCCCTAGTGAGTGGGGAGGCTGATGAGCCGATCAGTCCCACCAACCCTGAAATCATGACCTGAGCTGAAACCAAGAGTCAGACTCTTATCCCACTGAGGCACCCAGGCACATATATACATATATACATACATATACATACATATATATATATATGTATGTATATATGTATATATATACACACACACATATATATATATATATATATATTTACTATGTATGAAAAAGTGTGGCATTTATTTATTTACTTATTTAAAGAGAGTGAGAGTGAGAGTGGGGTGAGGGTGGGGCAGAGGGAGAGGGAAAAAGAGAATCCTAAGCAGGTTCCACACCCAGCATGGAGCCCATTGAGGGGCTTGATCTCACAATCTTGAGATCATGACCTGAGCTGAAATCAAGAGTCAGACGCTTAACTGACTGAGCTACCCAGGCACCCCAAAAAGAGTGTGATCTAAAAAAAAAACTCCATGGCTGAGCTCTAAAATGCGATAAGGCAATTTACAACTTCTGGAAACAGAATAGAAACTCAGAAAACACAAGGTTGTCAATGGAACTGAAGTAGAAAAATAAATTATAATTCTAAAAACCAAATATAGGCCTTAGAGACCAATTTTAATGACCACACAAAATTAGATAATTACTAAGGGTCATCATTGTGCAACTACAGAGGGATAGCAGTCTGACAGGGGTGTGGATGGATGAAGAATCACCAAGGAACCGTCTGAACTTTAAACTTGCCCCACGGGTTTTGTGGGGTCTTAAATAATGCTACTATATTTGTTTCCTAGGGCTATGGTAATACAATATCATAAACTTGGTGGCTTACAACAACCAAAATTTATTTTCACACAGTTCTGAAAAACAGAAATCCCAAATGAGATATTGATTCCTTCTGCAGGATCTGAGGGGGAATCTATTTCACATCTTTCTCCCAGCTTCTGGCAGATGCTTGACAATTCTTGGCTGATCAGTCCAATCTGTCTCCATCCTTACAGTACCTTCCTTGTATCTGAAATCCATCTCTCATAGCACATGGGTCACTGGATTTAGGACCCACCCTAAATTCAAAATGATCTCATTCTGAGACCCTTAATTATACCTGCAAAGATGCTATTTCCAAATAAAGGCACATTCACAAGTACCAGGGATGAGGACTTGGAAGTATCTTCTTTTTGAGGTCACTAAATAAACTATTACCAACATCATGGCAGAACACAAATCCAAGAGGTCAACACAATGTCAGTCCAGAAGACATGAAACCTCAGATGCTGGCCAAAAAAACTCAAAATCTTGTTTGGACAATTCAGGATGGTGGTAACTCCAGTGAAAAATAACCCTGATAGAATATGAATTTACAGTAATTAACCATGTGAAAGGAAAAAAAGATAATCTTCACACCATAAATAAAGATTATGTTTAAAATATTCAGGGGGAAAAAACACATTTTACTGCCAAAGTGTATCTTCTTCCAAATATCCATTGAGGTGAATCAGGAGAACAGGGTACATACACTTCTTGCTTTTTCTCTTCTTTCATCTTTTCTCTGTCACTCTCAATTTCACACTGTTCCCTTTCCTCTCACCCTTTTCCTCTTTATCTTAAAATCCTCCTTTTTCACCTTTTCCTCTTTTTCCTCATTCTCTTCTTTCTTAATTTCCATGATTTCAAGAATAGTCTACGATTAGGACTATAGGACTAATGACTTACTGGTTATTTTCTATGAAAGAACAATATATGATTCTGACAGCAGGTTTTATTCCTTTTTTTTTTCTCTCAGAAATAAAATGTTTCAAGATTAGAGTCCTCCTGGATAAAATATTGCCATATAACACCTTACTGCCATCAAAAGAAATAAATTATAAAATAAAAAAAATAAGGACTTAACCTCATCTCAATATACTAAGATTCTTCATGGTTTTCACCATTATGTTTTGATCAATTTCTTTCCTATGTATGTGTCGTCAGAGCGATACCATTGTATTTGACCTTAGGCATTTCATGAAACTGGTCTTTTGTATTTGAATGTATTTTTATTCTAGCTTTAAGCAAGAACTTTTTTCCTAAGCCATAAAAGTAGTGTATCTTTATTCATTGTTTACCTTGTAGCTATTTATGGATTTACAGTCTAGTGAGGCCAGTGTTTTATTCTACAGCTTCTGAGTTTTCATAAATTTAACATCCCATTATTTTAAAGAATGGACACGTACACAAATTGCCCAATCTTACTCCACAAGTTATAACAAATTTGTTGTAAAGAAATGAAGGAAAAAATAAAATTATGACTTTGACTTTCAGGGAATATTATTAAAAACTCTAATCATCAACATTCTCTCAGAAAATTGAAGACAACACTTCTAAGGATGTATGCTGCACATAACTTTTTTGATTATCATGCTAACCAACACGGATTCTGATTAAGAAATGCTTCTGATTAAGAAAGTCATTTGCATAAACTTTCAGACAATGGTATTAAGCTCATGGAACTTACTAGTATAATCACATAGTCCCCATCAAGAAAGTGTTGGCCTGAGATAGGTGACGTGGCCTATTATATGTATGTTATATGAGGTGACACACTGAGAGGTTGAGATTCAGACTAACAGGATACACTGTATTTTTAACAAATGCTTATCACTTTGGAAAATGAATTTTATTTCCACTATCTGAAAGCATATTAAAATTTAAAGCTATTTTTCCCCCAGAATCCCAACTTCTGTTAGCATCTTGACATTATTAATTTATTATGGAGGAAATGGGAAAAAAAAACAGATTGATACTCTATTTTATATAGTAGATTGATCATTTTAAAATTTCACTCTATAGTTTGAAAGTGCTTTTACCTACTTTAGCTAAGAAAAATGTCAGCATACATAAGTGACTTCCAAAGGAACAAAGTAATATTAGAGTAGTTCTGTTACATACCTAAGTCATACAGCAGATGCTCAGAAGTTTTGGGTTAATTGCTTTAATAAAAATATACAGTCTGCAATTAAATAATTGCCCCATTTCTCAAACTTTTATATTCTATCAGGTATATTCATATGTGTAATGACAAAAAGTGATTGAAAGTCTAGAATTAACTCTTCAAGAGTCAATTGAAAGAAATATATTTTAAATAAAGAAGTATTTATTCCTTATTCAGATAGAATAATAGTTTTTGCCACGGCTTCAAGTATATCACTCTTTTTTGCATAATCATTAGTGAAAAAGGAAAGATTTTCTCCGTAGAAGAGAATTGAAAGCTAGGCTGTATTATGTCAGCATTACACTTTTCTCTAAAATACGTGGTCTTAGTTATCCTGGAAAATAAATGCTCAGAATAAATGTATCCAACTAGATGAACTACTGACCTGTTCTACTGTGAAAATTCCTCTACACCTGTTTTATTATTAATTTTATTATTTTTATTCCATGCCGTCTAAGTGAGCACTCAATTTTCACAACCTCTGTTAACAAAATAAAGGTGAGTAGGTTGAAATACAAGCAGAGATTCATGCTACATAAAGTTGGTTTTATAATAATGATGTTTTCTTACCAATCAGAATTAAAACTGTTGCCCTATTTAGATAGAACCTGATACTTTCACTATATAGAAAAATGCCCATGTGGGGAAAAAATCAAAATTTGGTAACTCAGTGAGTTTCTCAAAGTTAAGAAACTCTAGTTTACTCATCTTTGTAGGACGTCCCAGCACTTTTACATTGCCTGGCACATAATAGATGACCCACAGATGTTTCCAAGTTCATGAGAGCTATATTTTGCAAAATATGGTTCCCCTCTCCATACTTGTAACCACAAAAATGAAATTAATAATTGATTAATATGATTAATTTTTTACTGGATTCAAACAACAGTTCCCTGCATGCAATGAAATAATAATTCACCGATGAAAACAAATCTTAAAATTTATGCAAACACAACACTTCGTTATCTTTGTCCTGATGTTGAAGTAAAATTATTTTTTGTTAACAATTCTAATTAATCTTCTAAAACCTGCACATGACCATCACCCACTCTAATCTCTGCGGACTAAGAAAATACACCAAGAGGTAAAGAGATGTTAGACTCAAGCTGCAGACATTTATTCCCCCAAATAAGTGATTATATATTTAAAATCACCTAAGGAAATAAAATAAAGGATGCATCCTAAAACACAGGAGTTCTCTCATGAAATTGAATGTTAGTGATATAAAAGCTAATGAGATTTGCAATGACTCCCCTGTCATTTTAGCCATGCCTCAATGACATGGAAATATTAGTGTGGAAAAACATTAGGGTATAATTAGGAAACATTTTCATTTTCAGAGGACCACTAAAAATCAAAAGGAATATTATTAGTAGTGTAATGATATACAGAATATGTTTTATTTATGTGACACAATTTGACTGTACCTATTACTTTGGCATATATTACTTTGGATAGTTGAGGCATTTATAATTACCAGTGCAAATTTACAAAGTAAGGACTGAAAATTAGTTGTTAGATTGGGAATAATAAAATTTGGGAATAAAGAGTTTTCTACTAAATAAAAATTCACTATGGAGTTTTCTAGCTTGGTTTTAATTTATCTTAGTTTTAAAGTAAACACAATGGTCTTAATATATTATTAATATACTTGGTAAAGAAAATAGAGAAATCTTAGTAAATTTTATAAAAGAGTAAAACTACTTAACTATTCATGTTTTTTTTTTAACGTATCAGAAAGTTGGAAGTAGACTATTGTGTTTGTAGCACTTTAGCAGATACTCTTAGTGTTTAGAGATTGAATATATTTTAGTCTAGAAAGCTCCAGCAATTAACTGTGTGCTTTCTAAACACTGACAGCAATACGGAACAATTGGTCAAATAAATTTATTTAGTCAAGAATCCTTCAATCAAATATCTTTTTTAAACCATGTAGACAAATAAAATAATATAATTCATGCTTTAATTTTATAAAGCAAAGCATTTTTATAAATTTTCTAAAAATAATTAAAACTTTTAAATTGCTGGTTTGCAATTAAGTTTAGGTTCATTATAGATGTTCTTCATAGCTGCCATTTGCTGAGTCAAGAATTCCTCAATTAAAAACTAAAAAGAGGGACTGGTGTAGGGGTTTAGCATATGCCCTAAGACTCTCTTTTGTACATTTTCTTAATTTTCAAAAAGAAAAAAGAATTCAATAAGAAGCTTTCAAATACATGCTATTTTACATAGGAAGAGCTAAAATAAAAAAGAAATATGATTATAAATGACTATTTCACAATTGAGAAATCAATTCATTTAAACCCAATTTATTTATACTTATATTAAGCCAAAAAATAGTGCAATTGCTGGATCATAGGGTAGCTCTATTTTTTAACTTTTTAAGGGACTGCCACACCGTTTTCCAAAGTGGCTGTACCAACTTGCATTCCCACGAACAGTGTAAGAGGGATCCTCTTTCTCCAAATTCTCTTCAACATTTGTTGTTTCCTGCCTTGTCATTTTTGCCATTCTAACTGGTGTAAGATGGTATCTCAAGGTGGTTTCGATTTGAATTTCCCTGATGGCTAATGATTTTGAACATTTTTTCATGTGTCTGTTAGCCATTTGTATGTCTTCATTGGAATAGTGTCTGTTCATATCTTCTGCCCATTTTTTGATTTGATTGCACTACTGGGTATTTACCCCAAAGATGCAGACGTAGTGAAAAGAAGGGCCATATGCACCCCAATGTTCATAGCAGCATTGTCCACAATAGCTAAATGTTGGAAGGAGTCGAGATGCCCTTCAACGGATGACTGGATTACAAAGATGTGGTCCATATATACAATGGAATATTACTCAGCCATCAAAAAGAATGATTACCCAACATTTGCAGCAATATGGACGGGACTGGAGGAGATTATGCTAAGTGAAATAAGTCAACCAGAGAAAGACAATTATCATATGGTTTCACTCATTTATGGAACATCAGAAATAGGAAGATCGGTAGGAGAAGGAAGGGAAGAGTGAAGGGGGGGTAAACAGAAGGGGGAAATGAACCATGAGAGACTGTGGACTCTGGGAAACAAACTGAGGGCTTCAGAGGCGAGGGGGGTGAGGGATTGGGATAAGTCTGTGATGGGTATTAAGGAGGGCACATATTGCATGGTGCACTGGGTGTTATACACAAATAATGAATCATGGAACATTACATCAAAAACTTGGGATGTACTGTATGGTGACTAATATAACAAAATAAAAATTATTTTTAAAAAAGAAAATTATATAAAATTTACTAACTTTTTGGAAAAAAAAGCCAAAAAATATATATACATTAAGTCATACAGGAAAGTTTCTATGTTCTCTTTCTTATAGGCCCTAAAAAGACAATATGTTCTGAGGGCTCAATCTCTAGAGAACATCTGCATCATATTTGTTTCTATAAACTTACCATAGTGATCTGTTTCTTCCCTTTCCTCCTTATACGTACCTAAAACCAATGTCCCTTCTCCCAAAGCACATATTCTCCTATCAGTCCACTCACTATTTCCAAATAGCAGATTTGGTGAAAGATTTTAGGTAACATAGGATAGTTATAATAGTGAAAAGCAGATCCATTCTCATTTCCTATATACAGTACACATTTATTATCTCCAAGACAAATGTTGCTTGCTATAAGGAATGTTTTGTACTATAGCCCCTCCATCTAGAATTATTTTCCATTTGTTGCCTAAAGAAATAATTCTTTAAAACTCATTTCAAATGTCACCTTTCCTGGGAAGTTTCTTTTCACTTCTCTATGCACAGTAAGTGCCCCTCTCCTAATTTCCACTCTGGGAAGTCCCAGTAGGCCTCTGGTATGGGCTTACCACCAGGAATGTGGGAAGCCGACAGAAGGAACTTTGTCATCCTTGTGTCCACAGCACTAGAATGCTACCTTACTTTCTCTAAATACTTAATAAAATTATGAACAAATAAATATGCTATAAAGAGTATTAAATATTTAAATAAACACCCTCATAATCAGGATTTTATTTTTCTAGCTAAAACAAAGGAGAAAGTGTGGGTGCTATAGCAGTTTGATATGTTGCTATACATAGCTTGAGTAACATTGATAAATGTAAGAAAAATATTACTGATAGATATATGCTATCCTGGGATATTCATTATTGGGGATAAATTTTAATAATATTTTGATTATAACTGGTACCAGTCCTCATATAGTGAATTCTGTTTTGAAAAACCTCTCCCACGGGGGCGCCTGGGTGTCTCAGTCGGTTAAGTCTGCTTTCAGCTCAGGTCATGATCCCAGGGTCCTGGGATCGAGCCTCTCATTGAGCTCCCTGCTCAGTGGGAGCCTGCTTCTCCCTCTCCAGCTTCCCCTGCTTGTGTGTGCTGTCAAATAAATAAATAAAATCGAAAGAAAGAAAGAAAGAAAGAAAGAAAGAAAGAAAGAAAGAAAGAAAGAAAGAAAGAAAGAAAGAAAGAAAGGAAGGAAGGAAGGAAGGAAGGAAGAGAACCTCTCCACCCAGCTACTCAGGATCTGAATTTCTATATGGAACTATGAATTACACTGGTATAAAAAATTCACTGGGATTTGGAAATCAAAGCAATCCTAGGTAATATCTATTGTAGAAATCACCATTGGCCGTATTTTTGTCAGCATTGTCAAAGAATAAGTCAGAGATGTTAGAGCGCAGCTGAATATTCTCACATACCAAAGACATCAATCATATACAGTTTGTAAACATAGGGAAATGTAATATTTATAAGGGCAAAATTGAGTCTGTGGAAAAGGGAGTCTTACATTTTGTTTCTGGGTGAACTTTTGGCAGGAAGCTATCAAGAAAGGCAGTTTGCTCTTTAGCTGACCAACAGATTTATCAGGGAAAGTGGCTTCAGTCCTTTGTGGTTTTCATAATATAATGTTCGTTTTCAAATTGGAGAAATTGACAATGTTTCTAGTTCTCTGTGAGGCCAACTAGGCTAGTGTCTTCCTCTTAGTACTTCCGACCTGGTTTGGCCATGCCTGTCCCTCCCTCGTCCTGCATTCTCAGCAGGTATGTTCCTGTCAATTCAGAAGCACAGGTACAAAATGAAAGTCCCATTATAAATCCCACTATTTCACCATGGAAACTGTAATCCCAGGGGCGCCTGGGTGGCTCAGTCAAAGTGTCTGACACTCGATTTCAGCTCATGATCTCAGGGTTGTGAGATAGAGCTGCCCGTGTGGCTAAGCACTCAATGGGGAGTCTGCTTGGGTTTCCCTCTCTCCTTCTCTCTCTGTCCCTCCCCCTCTCAAATAAATCAATAAGGCTTAAAAAACAAACAAACAAACAAACAAACAAACAAACAACCAAACAGAACCCTGTAATCCCAATATTCATCACCAATGTCTATAAAATTTATGACAGCAATTTTCAGATCTTTCTGTCTCCTTAGTTTCTAATTTAAATACAAAGTTAGCCCTACCTAGTGTTCTTAAAATATATTTTTTATTACTTAACTCCCCTGCATAATTTTTTAGTGTTTCACATTTTGGTAATTTAATTGCCTAACAATTGTAACTTTTATTTAAGTCTCTCAGACGTGATTAATCTACATTTCAGCTAATCTTCATTGCTTTTCTGTAGTTTCCCCACACTCCACTACATTTCTCAGTGGCTTTTAACCCTGGTGTGTCCATTATTCTCCGAGCCTTAGCTTATGCTGCTCACCAGACAAGAGAAGTCCCTTGATGACTCAGACAGACTAGTTAAATCACCCTCCTTTGAATTTTTACAGAACTCATTTATATACAACTAATTTGACATTTACAATTTACTTCCTGGTACAACTGATTTTCTTTTTAAGTATATAAGATTTATCTTTAAATTGGATTTTAAATAGATCAAAGAGAGAAATTCTTAGAAGTTTAACCCACATTAAACATATCATAGATTTTGTGCAAATCATTACCAGTAACATATTTTTGCATGAAAACCTTCTTTCATTCCCCTTTATTACATATCTCCAAACTCTTTTTTCCCTTTTATTAAAGTTTATGTTCTTAGAAACCACAGATTTCTGAAAAAATGTTTCCCATGAGAAACGCTAATATTAGGGATTAAACTTTTTTTTTAACTTATCTTTCCAAGCTAATAAGAAATATTGACGGCAACACTTGACCATTAGAGCCCAGAATAATTATTTACATTTATGGCAATCAAAGCACATGTTTCTCTTATATATAATAATTATCTTATGCTTCCTCTTGCACACAGATTATTAAAATTACACCAGTTCTCCACCGTTCCCTGTTATTATGTCGTTTACAATGTCACTTCGCTTGAATCTGGGCTGACCCTGTGAGTGGTTCTGGCCTACAGAGAGCAGTGAAAGTGACAGTGCAGCAATTTGTAGCCCAGGCCTCGCAAGGCATTGCACTGCCACACGAACGACCCTGGCCGAGAGGGTGGGGACCACGGGAAGCGAAGCCGTGTCATTCCAACCAGGCTATCCTAAACCAACCGACCCCGCAAAGAGCAAGCTGAACTGAGACCAGCAGAACCGCACAGATTAGCAGAACTGTGGAGTAAAACACACTGGGGAATACTTCCAGAGAGCAGAACTGAATCCTAAGAAAGGAACACACAGTACCTGCAGAGAGGGGAGATCTGACAACACTTGCCCAGCGAGATTTCAGAGTTGAGAGGAATTAGTGACTGCTGACTGCTTGTTTCCATCCCCTTTCAAATATGACACCCCACCTAAATTCTAATGTCAGAATAATCCATTATTAGTGATTATTCTTTGTCATACAATTATTTTAAAATAATTTGCTCACTAGTTCCTAGTCAGATATCCTATGCCTAATCCCTCTGTCACTTGAAAAGCTTTCTGATATTTCTTTGCCTTTTATTTTTCCAAGTAACAAAATTTCTGCTTATTCAATGATTCTTTACAAGATTTGATTTCCTAGCTGCTTATCTTTGGAACATAATATATCTTCCACTGTCTCTTAAAATGTGGTGCCCAGAACAAAATGTCACCCCAAATGTGTCCTGACAAGAGTATGGAATTCAGAGGGAACTATTTCTTTCCTTTTTTCTGGTCATGAAATACTGATGGCTTATTGGACTTTTTTTTCACATGATCTATAATTAGATCAACTTCCTTACTGGTAGTTTTCCATAGCTGTTCTGCAAATGGACTAGAATAGCAGTTTCTAGTTGTCCATATACAGTCCCATTATTTTATTACAGACCGTGTAACAGACTGAGCAGATCTTTCAAAAATTATGCTTCTATAACCATACTCTTTTGCTTTACTTTGTGGCAAAAGATGATAAAATAAACATTTTGGTCTTTAAAATATTTAATGACAACAGAGTCAAGTCTGAGCCCTGAGTCACATCCCTACAGATACCCCAAGAGGCCAACATTGAATATATTTATTGGCACACTTTGAATATGGTTTTTATAACAGGTGTTAATTTATGTAACTTAGCCAAAATCCACTTCATATTTCTACTTTCCAGGAAAAATAATTACTTAAGAAACTTTGTCAAATACCTGACAAAATAGACAATGTTTACATTATGTTATCCGAAGTTCTAATTAAAAAATCCTACTATAAAAATAACTAGATTAATTCCACAGGACAAATTCTTATTCATAGTCAATCTAAAATTATAGCTTACAATAACCAAAATAGTGCTCATGGGTTCATAATCACTGGGTTAAATATGGCACGCGGACTCATAGAAGAGAATCTCTCTGGTCACTCAGGCAATGAACAGCCAATAGCTGGTGTGGTAAATGATGCTATTTACCAAAAAATATGTTTCCCCTTTTTCTTAACTGTAACTAACCTCATTTTACAACCTCCCTTGCAGTTAAATATTGCCATACAACTGAGTTCTAACTGTGAAATGGAAGCTATGTGGGAGCCAGATCTCTTAAGAAGAGGAATGTCCCCCTTACTCTTTCAATTCCGGGTGGGGATGATGATTAGTAGTGCTCTGGGAATTGCAGAGCCAACATCATGGGTGCACCCTGTGCCTGAACCACCACATTGAGGACAATAATCTGCCAGTGAGAAACATCCACTTTTTAGAGAGGGAGAGATCATCAGTGTGTGTGACACCCTCACGCTGGCTCACAGGGAGGGCGGAAGCCTGAGTCCTTCAATCTGGGGCTGTTGTTACAGACATGAAGTTAACCAAAGTCGTACCATTTTAAGCCTTTATATATCTTCTCTACCAAAAAAACTTATGGCTATGCTTAAAAAGTAATTCTTAATTCCCCTGAGGTAAATATTTTATCAATGCAAAACCCTGATTATGAGGGGGGAAAAAACTATTACTTCAAAATATATTCACAGAAAGATTTTCTAAAATCTTTTCCTTCTTTCACAGATCAACTCTTTACTTGTCTAATGATAACAATTATTTAGTAAATAAGGTTATCCTTCACTTCTTGTGTGCTGTTCCAGGGTCAAGCTGGAAAATGACTGAATGTTTAGGTGGATAAAGCACTGACAGCAGGTTCTGAACTCAGAGTGCACACAATCCTCGAGTTCTGTATACACGGATTATGTTCTATATCTCACTCAGTGAACGTATAAGTAATGTATGCTACTTTCTGAAACAGGACATAGCAGTTTGGAGCCTACACCAGCTATTTCTGGACACTGGGGGAGATGGTCTGTGGGATGCCGTTTGACTTCCCTCCTCTCATAAACAGTTTTTCTGACCATACCACAAACCAGAGAATATCCCTTTGAGGCTATCCAAGGTCAGAGGAGCTCCTATAGTGGAAACTGACGTGGGAAGCCATCTTCAATTTCAAAAACAACCTAGAACTTCTTAGGACTTTCCACCATGTAAAGCCTGAACCCCAATTCCAACATTGCCCCCAAGAGGTGAGATGTTAAACGAAAAGGGCTATTGTAAATTTTCTCTTAATCTTTACTTGCCCCAAACAACCCATAAACCATACTTTGGCTCATAAAAGCTGTGGACATGACTGAGTTGTCTTGGTAGTTAATTATATTTGAAATTCCTCCTTTAGCTTATTACACTTACTGTTGGTACTCCATTTGCATGGTTTTCTGACTGCCCCTGTATTATGGGCTTTATATTGGAGCTTCAATACATCACTCTGGGCTTTGTCATGTTGTAAAACACGTAATAGCCTTTCCTAGTTTTTCGGACAACAGTGTTCCTCACTGTTTCTCCTGGCTTTTTAATTTTCCAATGACGTGAGAAACCTCTGCCTCCTCATGTTACAGGGAAGTCCCTCCTGATCTCTCAACCCTCCCTCACATACTGCTGTCATTGGTATTAAATTGTTCTGCACACTGTTCACACTAATAGCTAACCTCCTGCGTAATCAGCCCCATTACTTGTTAGAACTCATCTTCTATTCCTTTCTCCAACATCCAATGAATCCTTTTTCGCCACACACATTTTCACTGGCTGTTCTCCCCCACAATGTGGATGAATCTTGAGAACATTAAACAAACTGAAAGAAGCCAGACTCGAAGTGTCACATTTTGCATGATTCCATTCATATGAAGTATCAAGAATAGATCAGTCCAAAGAGACAGGAAGCGGATTAGTGGTCGTCAGAGGCTGGGGGAATAGGGAGTGACTGCTTAATGTATACGGGATTTCCTTCTGCCATGATGAAAATGTTTTGGAACTAGATACAGATGATGACACAAACTATGAATATGCTAAATGCCACCGAATTGTACACCATAAAATGGTTCATTTTATGTTATTTGAATTTTATCTCAATGAAAGTTACTAGAAAGAAAAAAATAGAAATTTTAATATGATGACTTCCTAAAGTCTCTTCCATCCAATAGGTACATTGCTACTTTCCTCACCTCTTGCAAGTCATTACTCAAATGAGGGTTTTCCCAATTAATCTATCAGAAAGTGTAACCCTGCTATTAATAGTGCTCATCCTCCTTCCCTATTTTATTTTTCTACTTAGCACTTATCCTCATCTAATGTACTATGTTTTTCCTGTATTACATTGTTAATTAGCGATCTTCCTCTACTAGAAAGTAGGCTATATGAGATGATATTTTTTTGTAACCCCCAATTCTTTTTTTCTGTAACCCCAATTCTTTTTTTAAAAAAACTGTAACTGTTTTTTTTTTCCAAACAGGGCATATATTTCTTTTTTTATATAATTTTTATTTTGTTATATTAGTCACCATACAGTACATCCCCGTTTTTGATGTAATGTTCCATGATTCATTTTTTGTGTATAACACCCAGTGTACTATGCAATATGTGCCCTCCTTAATACCCATCACCAGTCTATCCCAATCCTCCCCCCACCGAAGCCCTCAGTTTGTTTCCCAGAGTCCACAGTCTCTCATGGTTCATTCCCCCTTCTAATTACCCCCCTCCACTCTTCCCTTCCTTCTCCTACCGATCTTCCTACTTCTTATGTTCCATAAATGAGTGAAACCATATGATAATTGTCTTTCTCTGCTTGACTTATTTCACTTAGCATTATCTCCTCCAGTCCCGTCCATGTTGCTGCAAATGTTGTGTAATCATTCTTTCTGATAGCTGAGTAATATTCCATTGTATATGTGGACCTCATCTTCTTAATCCACTCATCTGTTGAAGGGCATCTTGGCTCCTTCCACAATTTAGCTATTGTTGTAACCCCAATTCTTAAAAAAGTGTCTGGCATAGAAGTGCTTAATAGATATTTATTTAAAAAATAAATGAAAAAAAAAAGAAATGAATGAATTAACCCTATATGTCATTTTGACATGTGTTGCTATGATGTCTTTATTCAGTTGGATCATTTCAATATGTGTCCTGGACCACATGCATTTTTATTTAACCCATTTGACTATATCTTCTGAGCGTTTTAGCTCACCTTCTGGTCCTGCTGGATTCAAGGTGAAGTAGTCAAGTGAGTTGAGGTTTTAGAATCACTGAGATATAGATTTGAATCTCAGTTCACAGACGCAGCCGTGTGAGTTACAATTACTTTAATAAGTTCCTCTAGGGTTCTGTTACCTCAACTATAAATATGTGTATTAGTCAGAGTTCTCCCAAGAACAAAACCAGTAGATCTCCTAATATATATGAATTGGTTCCAGAGAAACAAAGAGCCTATATATAGAGGGAGAGAGAGACAGAAACAGAGAGACAGAGAGACTGAAAAAGAAAGATTATTACTAGGAATTGACTCAAAATTCCAAGGTCAACAAGCTAGAGACCCAGGAGAGCTGATGGTCTATGTCCAGTCTGAAAGCTGGCAAGTTCAAGACCCAGAAGGAGCCAATGTTTCAGCTGAGTCTGAAGGCAGGAAAAAAACAGTGTCCATGCTTGAAGGTAGTCAGGCAAAAGGAATTTTCTTTCCTGGGAGAGGTTCAGCCTTTGGTTCTATTCAGGCCTTTGATTGATTGGATGACACACACCCACAATAGGAAAAGCAATCTCCTTCACTAAGTCTATTAATTTAAATGTTAAAATTATGCAAAAATACCCTAACGGACACACCCAGTAACAGCTGACTGAATACTGAGCACTCTGGCCCAATCAAGTTGATAGACAATTAACAATCACAATATATATAATAATATCTAATTTACAGGATTGATTTGAGGGTTGGATGAATATATTAAGTGCTACAGAATTAAAGCTTAATATTTAAATTACCTTCTGGTTTTTTTTCCTTTATTTTGAAATATTCTTAACTTCAACTAAATGTTACTCTTGCTTTCTATTTCTCTGATCATATCATGACCCAACTGTTTAATAGATTAAGATTAAGAATAAAATATAGGATATTTTATAATTATGAATCTGTCTAGACTAATAGTGGTTATATCACCTTTTATTAAAATGTTGATTAATTATTTCTAAATCAACATAAGAATAAGTAGATTAAAATAATCACATTTGCCTGCTCTCAGTGGTCTTTGCAATTATTAGCAAGTATTAATGCTCATATAATAAAATCAGCTCTCTTGAAGCTTAGGACCTACCAATATTATTCTTAAAATTCTGTGGTAAATTCTTCATATGCTTTATGTTCCTCATTTCCATCTTAGGTAAATACTCTCTCACCCTTTAATTTTCTCATAACTCAAGTGCAGCTGTACTAACTTTTAAAACACACCTCCATTTCTTTTTCTACAGTAGGGTTATATATAATTGCACAGAGAGATATAGGTTTTTTAGTGCTTTCCAGACTGCCTGAGATATTGTCCATTTCAGAGATATGAAATAAATAACTTGTACCTGAATTTTTAAAAATCTGTTCTCCTAAACTCTAGGGTCCATGAATAATTATGATATGTCTTAATTTGCATGGCTATCATAAATGTGAAGCTGGCATGATTCCGGTTACTCTCTCCCAAGTGGCTGTCATCCCCTCTTACCAACTACTTCCTTCTTGGTTTTTCCTTGAGATTGCTTGAGAAAACTTTTCACAAGAGGGCACATTCTAGTCTCCCCCATTAAAACTGATGAATCTCAATATTTTATTTTATAAAGTAAAATAGACTACATGACTTTATCGTAATCCTAAGAAAATATATAATCACTATTAAGAAAGTTAAAATTTAAAATAAATCAATGACTTCCATAACTACTTAGAAGATTTTTGTGTTAATATTCAGTATTTAGAACACTATTATAGTTATATTTGCCATGCTAAGAAAAATGAAACTTTTAGTCATGCGAGAAATTAACTTGATTATTTAGTTTTAGCAAAATAAAACCTGTCAAACAATTTATGGATAGATATAGTCTCCTGATAACCATAGTGGCTTGCCGGGGAGTCAGTCTTGTAATCTGTGTTATGAAAGTATTAGTCATATCCTCTTGAAGGCTCAGTTGTTTAAAGTCTATGTCCACAATAAAATCACTTACTTTCATCTCTTCATTGAATCTTATCTAAACATTAAATCAACTATGGGAATTATGGAACTTCCATATTCTATACTGTATTTTACTCTTGGGTTTGAGATGTAATTTTAATTGAATATCTCCTCGATAATACTCTGCTGCTCCAATCACACTTCCTTTTGTATCTATTTTATTATTGTTACTTTTTTTTGTTTTTGTTTTTTAAAAAAGATCTTGAGCAGTATCTTTGCTCTTCATGTATTAAATATACATGCATGGGAGCATGTTCAAATTACTTTTACAAACGAATTATGAGATCAAATTTTGTATACTTCTGGTTTAGTTATTACTAAAGAAAATCATTGCCAAAAGAAGCATTCCTTTTGAAAAAAAAAAATCATCACCCTGACCTCTGTAATGCCTCTGCAATTTGTACGATCAACATACTGGTTTTGTCATCCTGCTCATAAAGTTGAATCAACACTTTCTTGCCTCCTGAAGCTTTCTACATTATTTGCAGCTGTTGAACATTTTCTCTTTTTAAAAACTCTTTTCTCCTAATTTCTCTAAGTTTATAATATCTGATTTTCCTCCTGCATTTACAGCATTCCTTCTCATTACTTTCTTTCTCCAGTCATCTCTTACATTTTCTATTCCCAAGTCTTTGCTTTTGGCATTCATTTCTATTATATGTACCTTCCTGGGTGACCTCATCTACAATATGGCTTTTAATACCATGTAAATGCTGACAAATCATCTCTGTTTAGTGCCATACCAAAAGTCCAAGCACATAGGCATCTGAAAGCAAGATATTCATATGTTCTTGTCCTCCTGTTCTCCTTATCTCAGTGGATGAAATCACTCAGCCAAACCACTCCCAATCTCTCTGATCTCATTCACCCTATATTTTCAATAAGCCCCAGAGTTAAAGAGTTTACATTCTTAGTTTCTTTTATATACATTTTCTTCTCTCAATTTCACCTGTCATTACCCTCATTTAGGATTTACCAGTTTTACCTGAACAACTGAAATAACTTCCGGGGGGGAGGGTAAACAGAAGGGGGAATGAACCATGAGAGACTGTGGACTCTGGGAAACAAACTGAGGGCTTCAGAGGGGAGGGCGGGTGGGGGATTGGGATAGGCCAGTGATGGGTATTAAGGGCACATATTGCATGGTGCACTGGGTGTTATATGCAAGTAATGAATCATGGAACATTGCATCAAGAGCTGGGGATGTACTGTATGGTGACTAATATAACAAAATAAATATTATTAAAAAAAAACTTCCTAATAAATTTCATATCCATTCTCATGCTTCTCTCCACACCATAGCCACAGTGATCTTCTCATTATGTCCATTTCTCTGATTACAGTTCTTCAGTGAATTCCTATAGCCTCAAATGCCTTAACATGGAGCCAAAGGTGTTTCATGTTCTGGTAGGTACTGACTTCTACAGTTTAGTCTCCTGCCAATTCCGCAGGTGTTCCCTCTTTCTCTTCTCTGCAAACCTCGTATATTTCCCCGGAAAGGACTACTACTGGGGAAGCATGTCATTCTGCACTGTTCTTTCCTTTATCTACTACCCCATGACATACACACATATTTCTTGGAAAGCCAGACAAGCTCCCTAATGTGTGTCTGTGAGGTGTGCATGACTGTGTATGTCCCTGTTATCCATTTAAGTCATATTTCTTTTATTCCATATTTATGTACATAACTCTTTGTGTATACCTCTTTCATTTGTGACACTCACCTGTATACCCACGATGATTTCTACTATAATTTAAGTGGTTTGAAGGCAGACCATTCCACTTTTTTTTTTCCCTCCAGAGGGGTCAAAGTATATTACAAGAGATTGCAAACATGTATTATTTGAAAAAATGAGTAAACCTGTAGAGAATAAAAAATTAATGACTCAAAATTTATCATGATATGTCATAGCTAAATATTTCCTGAATGTAAGTAAATAAGATATTGTTTTATTCTCTTGTCACAGAAATATACCACCAGAGATGTTGCTGGTGATTTACTTCTGAGCCTTTATTACCATTGACACATGGGGCACCTGTTGGCAGTAATATTCATAGACAATTAAATATTTTATTTCCTGAATTTATACTTGAAATCCTTGACGTATGTGGCCTCTCTCTTCTTTCCCTGTCAGATTGTCCTCTCTCCTTCCCATGAAATCCTGTGATACCAATGGGGAGAATCCTTCCTTCGTCCATTAGAGCTCAGTTGCTCAACCAGTCTTCCCTCTTCTGAGTCTTCCCAATCATTTAACACTAATTCTCACTTTGGTACTGTGACCTAAAAAATGCTAATCTATTCCCATTGTTTCTGCAGATTATATTTAGGGCCCACAATTTGAATATTTTATCCTGATTACATTCTCAGAAAGTTACTTGTTTCCTCACTAAAGTCTTGTCTGGGGACAAGCTAAGAATTTTTCCAGATCTACACTAGCCTTCCAGACTACAACATTTTTTGTTGTTGTCCTTCACTGTAAAATCATACTACACAGCAATGTTTTTGCCATTATCTGCTGTGGCAGAGAATGCTAGTGTTTACCAACATTCATATTTCTCCTCTTCTTCCTGTGCACACAAAATATAATTCCCAGGTCTCATGCAATTAAATAGCACCTTCTGAGTTCCCGCCAGGGAAAAGGAAGTGAACCTGAGTGTACCACTTCCAGGGCTGGCCTCTGAAACATCTCACTCCAACCCCCTCACTCTCCCATCTCTCATCTCCCAGCTAATCTGACTTGGAAGAATCATGGGCACCTTGATCACCCTACCACATAGTCATTTGCACTATGCTGTATAAACAAAAGAGGGCTTTTTGGTTTTAAGGAATGAGATTTGAGGACATTAAGAATAACTATTGTTAATTTTCTTAATCAATACATCTAAATATCAGGCTATAGCCTTTCACTCCAAGGAGAAGGTGATGAGCCACTCATTTTGGTTTTCTCCATTTCCACAATTTTCATTATCCTGAGTAACTTTATTGCATTCCAAATATCTTAATATTTTTTATGACAATGATATTACATCATTTTTCTTCAATAAACTCCTCCTGAGGCCAAAGACAGGATTTATAATCCCATAAACTGAACTACATCCTAAATCCCCCCTTCTAATAACAAATGCTTATCCTCACTAAATATATCCATTCATTCACTTAGGTCTTAAATCTCTCTTTATATATACAGTTGTTCATATCAGCTTCTTGGCTTTACGTTCCTAATGAGCTTCATCACCATGTTGGGCCACTTCCTATCGCTCTTATCTTCAATCCCCCTGTGATCCTGCCTTTCTTCTACTTCCATCTGAACATTCTCTCAACCTGGATCTCTCTAATCACATTCTCTATCTTCTGAGTTGCTGAGCTTTCCTGGAGAAAATCACATAACTCTGCCAGGTGGGGCAGATTTATAGTTTCCAATTTCAGTTGTGTCCTCAAAACCTTTTACTCAAATCCTTTTACTCAAATGACTCCGCGTTTGATAGCCCTGACCTGTGTAATGGTGTGAGCACAGCTCTCCCTTCCACAGCATCTTGTTCTCGCTTCGGGGCACTCGGAGGAGCTTTTTGCACACACCCACCCATGAATTTGAGCTGCAGTCCCCATGCTGTATTGCCCTGCTCTCCCACCAGTTCTTCAGCTCTCACTTGTCCACCCCTACTTCACACAAAGTTGCTCATGGAAGCCTCGCCACTGCCAGTCGCCACTCTGACATGCTCTGGGTATTTCTCTTCCTCACAGTCCGAATGATGCACAGTTCACCCTTGTCACAGAAGAAAAGGGTTTCATCTCAGTGTATAATCCTATGTGGTCACTTGGACACCAGAGTAGCTGGGCTTTCAGCCAGAGACTTGCACAGTTTTCCTACACGATCCTGAGAACCTACGGACTTCACCCCTTGAGTGTAGCTGCTCAAGTTTCTTTCCTGGAGCCACAGAGGAAATAGGTCATCATCTGCCTTTAACTCACTCTTTTCCCTGCCAGGTTTTTCTCCAATAAAAATATGTTTTCCACTACTGTATAAAAAACAGACAATTGTACACAACAGATACAAGGTATGCAGAGGTAGATTAATGCTGTCTAATCCACTTTGTGAGTAATGAGCCAAATAGTCTTTGTTACCTTTCTCTGTGTCCTCTCTCTTTACATTCTCCTTGGCTGATTTAGAAACAAAGAACATTCTATCCAAGACTTCAAATAAGAATAATGTTTGATGTACAAGCTTATATGGAAAAAAAAAAGTTTCTCCATACATTCATTCAAGAAACATTCATTCATTCATTCATTCATTCATTCATTCATTCATTCAACAAGCAATGTTCTTGGAACTATAGTAGTTGATGATGAAGTGTGTATATATTTTTAAAGATTGTATTTATTTATTAGAGAGAGAGAGAGGAAGAGAGAGGGAGGACGAGTGGGGAAGAGGAAGAGGGAGAAGTAGACTCACCGCTGAGTGGGGAGCCCAACACTGGGCTCAGTCCCAGGACCCCAGGATCATGACCTGAGCCGAAGGCCTATGCTTAACCGACTGAGCCATCCAGGCGCCCCAGGAAGTATGTATTTTAATGCTTACTTTCTGTCTCCAAGCTAGGCTCAATGTAGGGCTCAATAAAATATTAAAATTGCTATGATGAAATTTGGTGTAATATAAAATGGAGTCACAGAGGCCAGTGAATAATTTGATTTGAGATGGAAAATAAAAGCTTCTTAGAGGAAACGATACATGAGAAGTTTGAATTTGATTATTTAAATGGTGGCTATCTTTCCTACATAAGATTATTGTGAGCACCAAAGTTATGAAAGATACAAAATAATTTTGACAAGTTCAAAAAAGCAAAATACAACAGCTTCTTCTTTTTCCTATAGAGATGTATATATACATAATTGCATGAGAAGGTTAAGAGGCTCCTATTAAAGATGGACTATCGTTGTCATTCTGTTTTTATTCTTACTCTCCCATGGACTATTCCTACTACATTTATGCAGTAAGTATCATCTGACCAGCTTTTTATTTTACCCAGTATAGCTTCCTGTCCAACCTTCCTATATCTCACGTTACTTGAAGTTAAACTTTATTAGTTCACTTAAAGGCATTTAGAGAGTACCTACTTATGTTCAAGGCGCTATGCTGTATGCTGTGGTTGAAAAGGCAAAAGGTGTGTATGTTGATAAACAAGGTTTGGTCTTTACCCACAATCAGTTTATAGAAGGAAAAGGACAAAATATTATCTGAGTGAGACAGACCTTCTTCATTTATTTTTTCCAAAAAGATGACACTGATGTTTTGTTTTTAAAATGACTTTTTAAGTTTTGTCCCAGCCAAAAGATGAAAATCATTCTCTGCTTGAAGATAGTAGTTAAGGCCAGATAGAAGTGAAATTAATAAAGAACATTAGAACTGCATGGTTTGGAAAAAAATAGCATGGTTTGGTAGAGATAGCAGCCCTGGATTTGTTATTCACAATAAGATATATATGATGGTTTAGAGCAATACCACTTCAAGTATTCCTTTGTAAGAGGAAACAAAAACTTGCCAAGAATTGCTATTAAGGAATAAAATTTAGTTTATTAACTTCCATGTGAAAGGAAGCCTCTTCACTTTTTTGAAATTGCTTTTTCTGACTGTTTACTTGGACAATGGGCCAGCCCTGCCTTGAGATGGCACAGAGATAGCAAGTACCCAGAAGCTACAAATTGTAGCTACTTTATTCCCAACGTAGTTATAGGTCTCCAGTGTAGGTCATTAAGGTCTAAGCAAGACATCTTTTTAGTGTAGGTCATCATTCTATACTTTGTCAAGTAAACAGAGGCACACTAAGTATCATGAGACAAAAGGGATTAATAAAATATTTAGGGCTTTCACACATGTAGAAAGAGCAGAGGCTGTGCAAACAGATCATAAGACTGCTGCTGGAAGGTCATGGAAACAGTCACAGAAAACATCAGCCTGCATAACCAAAGGAAATGGTTTTCGAAAGTTTGCAGGGAAACAGCACGATTCTGAATCATTTGAATACTATCCTACACACTATATTGACTTACAACAGGAAAGATGGAAATTGCTGAGAAATCTGAGTAGCAGCCATATTTGGTCAACAGTATCTCTTAAGAATAATGATTTCTTCCCACTTCTGCTTTTCATATCAAAGCTGAGCGCCATCCACTGGCAAATACTAATCTGGAACCATTGAGAGAAGAAAGTCCTAAGAAATGTAGTACATGAAAGGAGAGTAATGCAAAGTCTCCTAAAGAACAAGAAAGATCTAGTATTTTAAACAGGACTTGATATTTGCTATCTTAAGACATTGCTACCCAGTATTTTTATAGTAGTAAATAAATAACTTATGATTTCAATTATGATAATTTAGCATAGTTTCATAATCAAATTTGAAATTTTAAAGATAATGAAGAATATTAAGCTTTCATTTCCTAATACAATCTAAAACACTGAAAATGGTACACTGAAATCTGCTATTATTTATGAAAAGTTGTTTTTCCTCAGCTTGTCACAATTAAATAATGTCAAAACAATTTTATTAGGTTGATAATATGATGAAAAATATTGATTCTATCACTAATTATATTATATTAAGAATGTACTCATTTTTCTGTAAAATCAAAATATACTGTCATTTCTATTCTCTATTTTTCATGAGACAATGAAGCCTTTATTTAACAAAAAAGAAACAATCTATGAGATGCCGAGTGCCAATGCTCCTATGATATATTGATGGTTGATGTACATACATGTATATGGGTTTGTAGTCTCACACTCCCACACACACACACACACACACACACACACACACAGGTGGAGTACACTTTTATCCAAGTTGGTTAGTAAATCTATCAATAGAAATTCTATATTCACAGCAACACAATTTTCCTATTAAACACCATGATTTTCTCTTTCTGAGCCAAATCCAATATCTTGAGCTATTGAAAATGCTTTTCTCTTAGTACTGCCAATATTCCCAGAGTTAAAGCAGTGATGCTTTTCTTAAAATAATTCTGCCTTCTGGGCAACTGGCACTTTCCAGCATTAAATAAGAAAAAAATTGGTTTGTAGCTGCTATCTGTTTTATTGTGTGTAGACCTATGTTAAGATACTTTTTAAATTAAATGTCAAATCCAGATTGACATAGGAAACACACAGTGCTTGATATTTGATGAGAAGCTGTCAGCTCGCCTCTCCCTGTCAGATTGCCAGCCGCTTCCTCAAGACTAGTTTAGTAAGTGAGGATGGCAAGCAGGGCTCCACACATAAAGGTCTCAGTCCTATACGGTGTGTGTGTGTGTGTGTGTGTGTGTGTGTGTGTGTGTGTGTGGTCAGAATGGGTATGAGGCGAGTTATTTATTATTTGGAAACTGAATTCCATTCTCTTAATTATTAAGGTTATTTTAGGAACATATTTTGTAGGTGAATCAATAATTCAGAAATACCATTCAGAGTTCGGCATGAAAAGGCAAGTTGAGTTCCTTCTCAGTAGTAATTTCCGTGAAAGATTGCATCTTTGAACGTTAGGCTATAGTTTTGAGGGACATTTTTATTCTGTTATTTGCTACGGAAATAGTTTATCTTAATATTTCTTAGCCTGTCATTTTATTTCATTTGTACTAAATACTACTACTAGAGACGTGTCAGGGTGTATGTGTGTAGGTGTGCATACAGCTGTGTGTGTAGCCAGAACTTGGAAAGGAATGGGTAGTCAGCATGTGTGGCCCTATTTTACATTCTTAAACACACACACACACACCCCTCATTTTAAGTGGTCCTATATTTCTTAGGAAATTATATAATAATTACTATTTCAGAAAATGGAGGCAATTACCTAAATATTTGAAGCTCTTTACCTCACCCCTAATCAAAACAAAACTTAAAAAAAAAAAAAAGGAGGCCATAATATTGTATTATTCCCAACATAGTAGCCCAAAGGGATAGATACTTCTACCCCGATTTCTAAAAGCTACAGCACAAAGCGGTGCTCCTGCTCTGGACTTCTGACATCACACAAGCAGCTCAAAGATGAGACGGGGGATGTGCAGTTGACTCACTGAGGCAGACCCCACTCAAGTGTTGCCTGCACCTGGCAGTGTCTGCAGCTGTGTCAGGCAGCTGTGTCGGGGGCCTGCACCCTGACTGCTCCTTGTATCATGGCCTTGGGTGCAGGTGTTAAGGCCTAGAACTCTTTTCCATTTCCTCATTGTCTTCCTGCCCTCCAGACATCATAAACTAATCGCTTCATTTTGTATCAACATTTTTCTTTTCTACCTAAGCTGGCTGTTCTTTCTGTTGCTTGAAATTGGAGAACCTTGACTCGAAGATAATTTGCAAAGCTATATTCATAGATGCAGGCTAGCTTAAAATTATTTTATCTTCCTGCTAAATTGAAGCTTTACTCATCATGCAGTTTTCATACAGACTGTACATTTTGTTGAACTGTACTTTTTTTTCTTTAAAGTTTCTTTTGTCTGATATGAATATAGCTACAACTACTTTTATGCAGAATTTATGTATAAATATAAATTTATTGCACATCTATGTGTATGTGTTGTCCAAAGATGCATGTGTCCTTGGGTTACAAGATTTTTCATTCTTTATATTTTACATGTGCTTCTTTTAAAGAGTGTTAAGATGAGTATATATATATTTTTTATTTAGTCTGATACTCTCTGATACTATTGTCTTTTGCTGGAAGATTTGCACCATTTAGATTTAAGCTGACTACCAATAATTTTAATTTTTTTATTTATAGTCCTGTTTTATGCTTTCTGTTGGTTTTGTTTAATTTTTATTTTTCTATCCTTCCTTTCTTTTGAATATTTGAATTATTTTTTAATTCCTCTTTAATTTTTCCTTTTGAATGAAGCACTGCCTTAATAATTATTTAACAAAATTCTACTGTTAACAAACACTCTGAATATCTCTTTATATATACCCACCCTTAATATCTTTAGAGCCCAGTGCAAGAATACCCTTGGAGACTCCTGGAGCTTCTCTTCCCTCCTACATTTCTGACCTCCTGCGCTCCCAAGTCCCTGAGCGTGGACACCTTTCCCATATGATTATGCTCTGTTCAAACTCCCACCCATCTCTCCACAGAGCCGTCTTTTGGCTCCTCCTCAAGCCTGGGAGTGCAACAAGAGTTACAGCAGAGTTTTCACCTAGCCAGTGGCAGATAAGCCTGGGGACATGTCCTGCACAGGCCTGAAAAGTAACTTGAAGCTATCGTGCAGAATTCTGGGGTTCTAGATCCATAGAGCATAATTTAGAAGGAAACAGGTCCTGGGCTCTGATGGGCATATCCCCAAGTCCCCAAAGATTCACAGCCCTGTCAGTTAGTTAGCATCATGCTAAAGGAGACCCAGAAAAGAAACTGTAAAGCCAAGAGTTCAGGGCAGAAATCACAGTCACCTGCGAGGGGCCTAAGACTATTTTCTCCATGAAAAATATTTTTACACATATAGACTCCTAGCTTGACAATTTCTCTCAGTACAGAGATTTATGTACCATTATCATCACTGTAAAGAATCAATTCTCCTCAGAGTGTCCATTTTCTGTTCTCATTTTCTCCTTCTGTTGTAGCCTTTGTTAAGACCGTCTCTCTGCATTTAGTTTTCTGAAGTGACACTAAGATATGACTCGGCATGTCTACGTATATGTGTATGTGTGTTGTGTTTTAATTGTGTTTGCAATTTACTAGTCTTGCTGGATGTGAAGATATGTATTGTTTGGCATTTCTGGAAATTTTCCAGCTGTTACCTTTAGAATACGCTCTCTGCTTTCTCCTGCCTCTCTTTCTGGAACTCCAGTTCAACACAAATTAAACCTTCTCATTATAGTTTTTATGTTCTTTGTTTCCTTGTGTTATTTTGGCATAATTTTTTGACATCTCCCCCAGCTTTTTATGTTTCTAATTTGTTGTCTATTTCATTGAGTTTTATATTTTCCTTGTTATATTTTTTCCCTGAACTTCTATTTTCTATCCAAGTATGCTACATCACATTTTATAGTTTTCCGTTTCCTGAAAATATGTTGAAGCTCACATTATTTCTTTTAACATGCCAACCATAGCTTTAAAATCTCTGGTATTGAATACAAGAAATCTGTTAGCTGTATATAAAAGGTCTTTTACGTCACCTACCGTATGTTTATGATACTTTGCTTTCTTGTGTGCTTAATTACTATTTGATTAATTGTGAGATGCTTATTTCTTTGTAAGATAATTCGTGGCAATTATTTAAACAATTTCCGGGAAAACTGAATGAAGGAAGTTCCTTTTACTAAATAATTTAGCTCATTTAATGTCTCCAATTCTTACATCAGACTGTACATTTTGTTGAACCATACAGACGAGAGTTCCCAGGAATAGAGCTTGTCAGTTTTAATGATTTACTTGAACATTTGCCTTGGTAAAGACATTATCTGTCCATACCTAGAAATGCTGTTCGGTGTTTTCAAGGATTCTTTCATAGGCCCTTTCGTGTTTTTTTCTTTACCCATCCATCCACAGAGATTTGACGCTTTTCCCTCTATAAATTCATTTTTGAGATTTCAACCTACAATGTGACTTCAATTATCATCCAAGTAATGATGACTTTCCAAAGTATATCTATTTCCACCTGAGCTCTTTCTCCTCATTTCCAGTCTGGTATATTTTGGTAATATTGATATTCTCCATTTTGATACTTTTTGTTGTTTCAAGAGCATCTTAATTCAGAGTATATAAAAACTCAATTGATGATAGTCCACACACTTATTTCTCTCCCTGCATTTTCTGTGTCAAAAACAGTATCTTCAGCAGCTAATTTACCCAAGCCAGAGAGCTGAAAGAAGATATTGATAAGAAATAAATTTCAGGTAAGTATAAAGTTCTTAGTATAATATTCAAGGTCTCTCTTTCCTCCATCATCTGTGCTCTATATTCTAACATATTGTTCGTGCTCAAGACTTTCATGTCCTCTGGTAGTTCTGAGCCTTTCCATGTGCTCCTTTCCATCTGGAAAATGTGCACCCCACTGTTGGAACTGTCTAACTTCTACGCTTTCTTACAGTTCTCATCATTGTCATGAGCTCTTCGATGTTCTTCCTTAAACCAGCCATTGAAACTAGTTTTTCCTTGAGCATGAATAACCCACCTAATTACACTGCTTATCTTAGAGCATCATACCTGCTTGAGGACTCATCTCTTTCAGTGAGGGACTGTGTTTCCTCACTGTTAGCTGCAGGCCTGAGTATGGTTTTGGCGATAGAAGTCACTCAGTTAACGTTTGCTGAGTTGAGAGTAGAATTACACCTTTATACTAAGTATAATCAATAAAATATATAATTTAAGTGTCATCTTTAACAGGTAATCATACTGTATACTGTGGAATTTAAGGCATATAATGAAGCATAAGATCTCTGTACTCAAGTGGTTATAATTTAATTGGCCATAAATTATCTGAACCTATCATGCCTGTAAGCAGATAAAGATAATGAACAATAAGCTGTTTACTATTGTCAAATATGTATTACAGGGAACAATTCACATAGGAGATCATTGGAGCATTTATCCTAATAGTTCCTTGAAATTTTATCATACCTCTTTTCTGCTAAACCTTAATGAAGCCCAATTTCTTGCCTGTAAATAATACCATTTCCATGGTAAATAAGAACAACCTTATCCAATTTGAAAAATAAACAAGCATTTTGCAAACAGACACATTCTTTCCACAAAAATTTTCAGCTTCCTTCACATACTTACAGTTTAGTGAGGGAGGTAGTGATCAAAATATAGAATTTAAAGCAGCATAGTAATTGCAGTGATGTCCCTAATCAGAATGTAATAATATATAATGGCCAGAACTAGCCTGAATAGCTATGAAGCTTTGACATATTTGATATAATAATAATGTATGGAATCTCTTGAATAACATAAAACAAATCTAAATATAATTATTCTAAAAATGCCATTTAAAATTGTTAGGTATTTTTTGATATCAACAATCATATAAATCTTTTCACCTCTCTATTATATGTATTTTAGTTAATAAAACAGATTTCAAGAATGATAACAAAAATGGAGAATTTAAGTCTTCAGTGTTTGTGAATAATTTTGTCTCATAAACTTTCATATATAGATTAACTTCACCAGAACCTTACATGACAGTCAGGTTTTTATTATTATTATTATTTCCAATATTTTAAAATAATGTACTGAGAAAAAAAAAACAGAAATTAAATAATGAAGCCTTAGTAACTTCAAGATTTTAAGGCTATTGTCATAATCACCAAGAGGATTAACTCTATAGAGCAGAAACTGAAACATTTTGTTATATATATATATATATATATATATATATATATATATATATATATATAGAAACATTTCTTTTAAGTTTTCTAACACTGGTAAAAGTATTTCTCAAGTAAAATTCATGGGAATAACTAAAAAGAGAAGGGTTCGTTTTCCCCCTTTTTATGTTTTATTGTTTAAAACTAGAACAATCGATTTAAATTAATTCAGTCAATACTGAAATTGCTTTTTTGTGTAAAACATGCCCCAATACATGCCAACTACTTTTCTTTTTAGAATAATTTAGAAGAAAACATTATTAGGCAGCTAATTCAATATTTTTAAAAGGCATGGTAATGTCATTCTCTAAACCTGCCTAATGTAGGCAGTGGGAAGGCAAGCGTTGTGGTTTTTTTCTTAAAAACCTTGACAACAGATGCGAATAAACAGCATTTCCCCAGGAGCAAAATCAATCTCTGAGAACTTCACAGGATGCGTGCTGCTGGCCCGCAGCGCCGCGTGTTTAAAACGCTGCTCAGTGAGTTGGAGGTCATCCTGATAACACCGCCCCGGCGGAGAACGAGTTGGCACTTCACTATAGATTTCCCTGGCAGAGCCTATTCCTGTTTGACACTTGCATTTGACCCACTCATGGTTTCCTCTCTCTGAGGTTTAAAACCAAGATCAAGTATATCTCTTTAATAATGTCACATTCCAAAGAGTGACTCTGATGAGGGGACTGTTGAAGGGCTTAGTTATTCACATAAGGACCATCATGCAGGGAGATAATAAATAATGTAGTACAGAGATGCTGCCATCGGGGCACCAAGGATTAATTCAAACAGCTGTCATAGAATTTCATAGGAAGTTTGAAGTGGATATATGTGATTCCATTTCTGATTTACAAATATTCTCATGTTGTCAGCTATTCTCACACAATCACATATTAAACTTTGGATGTGCCAATGTTTTGGTAAATTAAGCATGTTCTTTGAGTTTTTCAAAATGGTTCTCATGTGATGTATCACACCGAATTGTCTCCAATACGATATATTTTAGTGGGCTAGTTTTCTCCAGACCTCGCCAACCAGATCATTCTTACAGGTATTTCATCAGTGACTTAAATCCAACAAGTGTGACTCCTTTCAGTTCGCCCTCCTCTCTCTCATACCTAGTCACACCCACTCTCCTCAGTTGGTTCCAGCTATTCTTGCCTCTACCATTCCCACCTCGCCACAGATCAGCACATAATGTTCCCCTTGCGCAAGGTTTTGTGCCATTTCCACTGCTGCCCTTTCACCCACCGCACTGATTTCTTGGCAGGGCTGGGGCGCTCTGCCCTCCTGCCACCCTGAGCGCTGCGCCCCCTGTCCACACTGCAGCTAAAGACTCATTCGGTAGCAATGCCGAGCTTACCGACTTGATTCTTCTGAACAACTAGTCAAGACTGTGCTGAAGTCATGGTATGTTATTTCACCAGTCGCTTACCTCTGCATTGCTGTTGCAGCCCTTCTAGGGACGATGCACCCGCCACTGTGCCTGTCTTTCCAAGAAAACTTGACATTCTGCTTGTCTAGACAGCTGAATATTGCACTGTGGCTGATTCTCAAGCTGTACATACGGCTTAACGACAGCCTGTCACTGGGTATGTTATTTATCATTATCTCCTCACTGCCTACCCCCAAGTCTGGAAAATGCCCAATAAATATTTAAGGAACGGTTACTGAGACTCGCTTTTCTTCTAAAGAAAACAGAGTAGAAGTTTTGGCCTAAGAAGTTTAGGTTAGTGAGAACAGTTCTTTCGTTTTACAGAACTTTGTGACCACCAAAGTGGGAGGAAGTTCAAGTAACAGTCATGCCGTTTTACCTGGAATGACTGTTTCACGTGACGCTTAGGCACTCTGATTACCTAAGGAAACTCCCCAGAGGTTCACTGAAACCTTCCCTTAATGGATTTTTTTCTTGTAATCTTTTGGACATCTTTCTCTGGCTACCCAATCACATGATTTTATCAGACATGTTATGTAAGTGTGTTATGTAAAGCTATGCATAGTTTATACTGCTTTATTTTATACTAATATGTACGTATGTGATAGTGTGACTAATAAGCTATTTTCAAATGGAAGAAATTGCATTCAAAATGTGTCCTTTTTGTTAACACATAATACTATTAAAAGTCAGCCTCCAAATTATAGTAAAATCAGATATTTAAGCAGTGTTAATGAATTTCAGAGGCTTTGGATGTTTTAATATGAACTAGCATTATTGACAGGAATAATGAAGTTGATTAAAAACATCAGCAGGCCTTTCTCTTCTTGGTGTGGATTTTCAAAAAAGCATACTTTCTTTTCTTTCCTTTTATTTTTTAACTTGTCATTAGCTCTGTTTAGTCCTAGTCATGATAATTGAACGGAAAGTTAGAAACTTCAATTAAAAAGAAAAAGATTTCCTGTTTTCTCAGAATCAAATGAACACCTGGTGCCTTTGAAATCCATTATATTACTTGAATTTGTTGGAAAATAAGGATGGAGAGAAAAAAAATTAGGACCAAGAGGCAAAAATAAGGCAAAAAATGGTATCTGTACATTACAGCTAGAGATATATTACTTTCAAATATCTTTTCATTATCAGCTGATGACATACATAAATGTACACAGTACTTGCTGAAATTCAGCTTGCTGACCTTTTTTTTTTTTTTTAACTATTTGACTTTTTTTTTTCCTCCTGAAAGTTATAGATTTGTTTACAGCTTTGATTCTGCTATGTATAGGTTGGATATAGCCTTTTGAAATTTGCTGTAAGTATTTTAAAGATATGAAGAGCTAAACAGAAAAGAAGGATCTTGTAATGTACATTTTGCTCTTTAATATAGGTTTTAATCACTAGTGTGATGAACATGAAATTTGTAGATGTTAGATTTCACCCAGTTTCAGCAGGTCTATATTAATTTCAATTCTAACTTAGATTGGAATGTGGTGACATATTTAAAAATTCCACCAATAATTCTGTGGTTAAAAATATTGAATAGGTTCTCAGTTAGTAGTTGCTTGGGTTAAGCAATTTTCTGATAAGAGTTTAAAGGTATCTGGTGGTTGGTTGCTTGAATTTCTCTGCATATATGGCCTAGCAAGGTAAGATGGTTGAACCCATGGAAATCTAGAATTGTGTTTCATTTTTTTAAATTTATTTATTTACTTATTTATTAAAGATTTTATTCATT
The DNA here is from genome assembly GCF_024610735.1 of Ursus americanus. Lineage (NCBI taxonomy): Eukaryota > Metazoa > Chordata > Mammalia > Carnivora > Ursidae > Ursus > Ursus americanus. The sequence continues at coordinate 11,778,674 of NC_142139.1, forward strand.
TATTTGACAGAGAGACAGAGAGAGTACAAGCAGGGGGAACAGGAGAGGGAAAAGCAGGCTCCCTGCTGAGCAGGAAGCCCAATGCGAGGGGTCAGTCCCAGGACCCCGAGATCTTGACCTAATCATGATCATGATCAGATGCTTAACCACCTGAGCCACCCAGGCTTCCCTAAAATTGTGTTTAAAAAAAATAAAACTTTAAAATCTTATAATATGACATATATTTACTCATATGAGTAACGGTTATGTGTTGCATCATTAGAAAGAATTTAAGAGGACTCTTATGCATCTAAAGTACTCCTAGGATTTGAGAAGTGTGAAATACATGCTAATAGAAGTAATCAGTTTTACTTAACTGAATAAATTATATTTACACACACATTTCATACCCTTTTTGATGGCAACTTATTGTTCTTTTGGGATAATCACCCTCTGTTAAGGTTGACAAATTCTGTAATTGTCAGAAATAGACATCCACCCAACCCTTACAAAATGATATGAGTTGTTTGTCAATATGGCAGCCAAAGAGAGAGGTCAACTGCAAATGCTTAATTTAATGTCTTCTCCATTTGAATAGATATTAATTTTCATTTCTGTGAGAAAAAAAATTGCTTAACTTAGAACAACACATATAGAAAAAATAAAAGGACAAGGATCAACTAACACAGTCCCTTAAAATATTCTATACTACTACCTGTGCTCAGATTTTAATGGTCATAATGGTAAATCTAATATCTACTATAATAAATAATATAGAAAAAGGCAAGGATATATATATGTGTGTGTGTGTGTGTGTGTGTGTGTGTGTGTGTGTGTGTCTGTTGTATGCAGATGTTTCAGAGGTTGCCTGAAAATACACAAACAGGAGATTTCAAAACATTCTTTTCAAATCAGGAATCCATGTTGTATATGCATTTCTTTGGTGGACTCATGTAACTGGGCTTTGCTCTTGCTGCTGTCATCCTCCATTCTGTCATGTCTTTTTCAGCATACAAATATACCGATATCCCTAATATCTTCCATCCTAAAATTGACAATAACAATACAACCAACTCTCTTGACTCCATGTCCCCCTTTGTTTATTGCATAAGAGGATGCATTACTCTTTTCTATTTCTCTGTTCTTCACAGAGACATTTGTTACAAAAGTTTTTGTAATATCATATCACCCATCCTTACCTCCCATTCTGTCTTTCACCCATCCCAGTAGGGCTCTCATCCCATAATTCCACAGAAACTGATCTTGCCAAGGTCTCCAGTGACCGAAATGTTGCCAAGTGCACGCTTTTTTATTTCTAATCTTAAGGAACTTGAACTCTCAATAGCATTGGCTAAAACTTATATCTTTATTCTCTTATTACACTTTTATTTTGGGTTCCATGATACTGTTTGCCCTTGTTTTTTGCCTATAGCACCAGCTATTACTCAGATTTGGCTTCTGTGATAGTTCTCTGCCTCAGTCTTTTTCATCTCCTCAAGTAGCACTGTTCTCCTTGTTCTTTAGCGTTACAAAACTGCTTTTCAGGATGTGGATCAACTATCATAGCTTTTATTCGTGTGCACATTAAAAATGGGATTCTGATTCATATATTGAAGATTTTAATAGTAGCTTCGCATTTGGAAGCCATACTAGCTCAATTCTTAGAAACAGCTCTCAAGTTTCAGAGTTTGGCAAATCACAAACACCATTAGGATGATGATACATGACTCAGTATTTCTAAAGAAAAGTCCAGTGTTTGGAACCACTTTTCATTTAAGTAGCTTAAGAACAAAATATCCAAGTTTACGTATGTTAGTTTTTGTAAGATATGTGTAGGCCAATAAATAATGTACACTCCACCACAAATCAACAGAAGTCAACACGTTTTCACTGTGTGCATCCACTGTACTAGGCATTGTGCTACCTGCTAAGTTTACCCTAGTGATTGAAAGACTTGGGGACATGTGGCTGGCTCAGTGGGTAGAGCATGTGACTCTTAATCTCAGGGCCGTGAGGTCAAGCCCCACGTTGGGGGTGGAGCCTACTTAAAATAAATAAATAAATAAAATCTTAATAAAAAAAAAAAAGACTCATGATCCCAGACCTCAAACTTGTATGGGAGACTGGCAATAAATTAATAATTAATACTTCAAACTGGAAAAGGATATAAAAGGAAAAGGAAGCCAATATTAGAAAAGATAACAAAGGAATGTTGTACTAAATTCTGTTTGCTTATTTGTTTTAATTATGAAATAAAAAGTTACTTCAACTGAGTTCAACAAATTATGAGATACTGCTATGAGACACTATATTAGTTAATGTTAGTTAACTAACTATATTAGTTAATGAGAATGGAATGATGAAGAATATATATTACTTGATACCGAAGGAGCTTGTTGTCTATTACTACTAAAATGGTTGTTAATGCTCTTGGATTTTCCTATATAAATGCTTTGCTCGTTTACTTAGTCTGAAGTGTAATTTTGCCTATGGTATGCACTGATTTTTTATTGGTAATGTAATTTACCTAGACCAATGTTTTCAAATGCTTTCAGTATAAATATTTATATTCAGAATTAATATATATCAAAAGTTTTCACATGAAATCATTCATATTTTCTGTCATTTATGTCAGAAAAATAGTTCATAGTTACTATGAATTTAGTAACTCTTTAAAATAAGTGTGCATTTACTCCGAGAATTTCTATGCATTTTAAATATAGTCATATGTGTATTTATGATGTACATCATTTAGTCAAAATAATTCATACATTTGGAAAAGGATTCCTTACAAAATATCAGCTAAATACAGAGATGGAGCTACTACTATACTCACACTATCACCACTTTTCCATTGCCTGCTGCTAAGACATAAGGGATAACTCCGCACCGTACACCTGCATAGTGTTTAAAAATGAACTGGGGAGAGAAGGATGAATAGGTGGCACACGGAGGACTTTTAGGCAATGAAACTATTATTTACGATACTAAATTAGTGGCTATATTAATAATAGGGAAGGCTGGGTGGAGGAGCGAGTAAGTAATATGGGGACTCTATTTTCTGCTCACTTTTGCTATGAACTTCAGACTTCTCTAAAAAATAGTCTATTAAAAAATAAACAAGTGAGGCACCTGGGTGGCTCAGACAGTTAAGTGTCTGTGTTCAGCTCAGGTCCCAATCCAGGGACTGGGATCGAGCCCCATGTCCAGCTCTCTGTTCAGCAAGGAGCCTGCTTTTCACTCTTCCTCTGCCTGCTGCTCCCCATGCTTGCTCTCTCTCTCTGTCAAATAAATAAAATATTCTTAAAAATCAAATAAATAACAAATAAACAAGTAAATGTATATGAGACTATGTACATAAATATATATGTGTATTTATGTACACACGCATATTTATGTCTATACACAACATATGAATCAGCCTACGCACCTGCAATTTATGACACTGTATATACATACATATTTTTTTAAAGATTTTATATACATATATATATTTTTAAAGATTTTATTTATTTATGTGACAGAGATAGAGACAGCCAGCGAGAGAGGGAACACAAGCAGGGGGAGTGGGAGAGGAAGAAGCAGGCTCCCAGCCGAGGAGCCCGATGTGGGACTCGATCCCGCAACGCCAGGATCACGCCCTGAGCCGAAGGCAGACGCTTAAGGACTGCGCTACCCAGGTGCCCCTATATACATATATTTTGAATTTTCAAAGCAGCTTTTGAGGTAAATATCTGTCATTTTAGAGACATGCAATCCAATACTTAGAATATTTAAGTGTTTTCCAAACTTCACACAGCTCTAAGGACCACAGCAAGGACAGCCACGATTTCTTTTGTTGACCATTATTTATAATCATATTATTACCTTTCTTTGCAGAATTTATAGCAATACAACTGAAATTTAGGACATGAAAGTGTAATGTGATGTGTGTTAAAGTTTTGCTTGAATTTAAAAATGAACAGAGTTAAATTAATGTCATAGTAATGATGTACTAGCGTTGCTGATAAGAGATGTGGCTACCCAATAATTTAGGCAAAATATCTATTTTAAATAAAGGGGAAGTGAATTCTCAAATTAAAAATAAAACACACTTAGTTTCAACACCACCAACACCGTTTACCAAATCATGTCAGTGCCCAGAATCTCATGACTTGAGAAAATATAGAAAACAACATTTCCTAGTGCTCAATTGAGATTTCACATAAACCATCACACACTGAAAGTATTTACATCCAAAGACAGAGTTCATATTTCCACAACTTGTTGGTCTTATTGATTAATTAATTAGGAAAGCTCTCCCTCAAACCAATAAATACAAAGTTTCCAACATAAATATTAAAATATAATTTGTAAATTTGAATACATTGTTTTTTAAATACATTGATGTTTTTCATTTCTTAAATTATGCAAATATCCCCCAAAGTGGTCAGTTTGCACATCAATGTATTTTTCAAATTAAAAAAAAAAAATTAGCTGACCTGATTTTGTAGCCCAAAACACATGATGGCACCTGCCAGGACTGAGGAAGAAACAGGTGAATCACCTTGGGAGATAGCCTAACGTTTGTCTTCTTTCATAGTTATTGAATACTTAAAACTTCCATATAGTGCAGGGCCCTAAAAGGATGTGTTTATAGGGATTTAGAAGGTAAAATTTAGAAAGTCATATGATTGTATAATCAGGAGGAAAATTCCAATTTAATATTTAGAAGTGTGTGATTTTTTTTTGTATGATGGATTTATAATTTTTCTACATAATTGATGGGAATTTGCAGGTACTACTGTGTTTTATTCATTGTGGATAGTTCCTCCCAGGATATAGGTTTGATTGAAAGGTGACAGTGGAAAAAAAAAACCAAAATTCCTCTATTTCCAAAGAAATCCAGATGGAATTGTGTGAATTCACTGGTAATCTGATCTGTCATTAAACCTCAATTACCTCCATATACTCACTCATACTGTCTATCCTCTTCTGCCATGCCAGGCACCCTTCTGTCTGCAGATTACAAGAGTCTGGGCTCCAGGGAGGCATTCTCTGCCATAATAAAAGTACCCGAGTCCCAGCCTACTCTGCAGGCCATATTCTCAAGCATGCTTTCCCCTGTGAGAACTTCTTCTCAGGAACTACTCCCATATGTCATTTCCAGTATAAAGCATCAGTGGTAAGTCTTTTATTACTTTACTAAACTATTCTCATTTAGTCTGATTAAGTGAGAACTTAAAATTTTACCTTTGTTTTTCCAAATTAAAATAACACCAGAATACATCCTGTCTTCAAGAAATCTTTAAATTATTAATGTTGCAAGTAATCTTCTTGAATCTATTCCAGCTTAATACATTATTGGCTATATGTATTTACTCTACAGATAAACAAATAATGATGAGAGATAAATGAGAAAATATTTGCAAGTTTATTTTTTTATTGAAATGAAAGGGAGAATTATACTGATTACCAGAAAATAATAAGGCCTAAAACTTGCTTGTCTTTTATGAGATATGTAGGTTGAAAAACACATTTACACTATTTAAGAAAAATGTGATACACTTTAAGTGCTAGAGTAATTTTTTTTTTTAAAGAAAATTTACTTTGAACCCATCCTAGGAAATCTATTCCTATAGACTTATTTAAGGAATAAAGTTTGGCAATCATTGCAGCCAATAAATCAGAGCAGAATCTTTAAATTCAAATATTAGACATACCTCTATGACTTTTGCAACTTTGGTGATTAACATTATTTGAGTTTTCATAGGGCTAACGAATGCCTACTTTAATAACACTTTGAGTAATCATAATGGGAATTTTGTTTCCATGTGGTCCGTTTTTAACAGAAACCAAATTATTGTACTAAGATCTATTATAGCATGTTTTTTTTTTTGAGTGTAATATTAAAGAGGGACTTGGTTTGTATTGCTGAATGTCATTTGTAGCATTGCTTTCATAATTTATTTGGCTTACATTTATATTCTGGCAACTCTTACTGAATTTTTATGAATAATTGAAACGTATACAGCATCCTTCCCCCTTTCCCTTTCAATAACCTTGCTACCTTTCATGAACCCGTATTTTACAAGAAATATACTTTGCCTTTTTCCACAGGTGAAACATACAATCTAACTTAACCAATCGATCCAGTATACCCCTCTATCAAATGAGTTCACTAAAGGTAACTCTCAGTATTCTGAATTCTAGAAATCTTGTTTTCACTCTTCTTCTCTACCATGTAGTGTGTAGGTATAAAGTCTAGAACAGCTATAATGATTTGCTACCAAGCAGAAAGTTAATCTGAGAGGGACAAAGCAGAGAAAATCCCAGGGAAATCCACCTAGGCCCTAATCCTATTTAATGTTAAACTCAGTTTAACTCTTGGCATTGTCACATGAGATAGTGATTTTCTTGTAATGACTTACCAGTTTGTGTGGGGCCTGCCTTTACTTTCACATGGGTAAGAAACTTGTTACCAGGAGTGGGATTACAAATTAACAGGCTAGAATTCTTTAAAATGAGGGAAGTGAGAAAGACCATTCTCGTACAGGAGAAATTGAAAATCTTTTACAATTGCACAATGGTTGGTTAAAGTGGAGTTATTGTAACTGGGGCCTCAGGGCATGTGCTACCAACAAGACAGCCTTAGGCAACTGAAGGGGGAAAACTAGGATAATGGATTCTATAGTTTAAAAAGAAACAATCTTGCTTTGTTGTGCACTTCTCAAACCAAACAGAAAAGAAAGCTCCGCCAAGAGTGGCTCTTCTGTCTTTAGTCTGCAATACAAGTACACTAAATTTAATTTTCAAGGACCCCCATGACTGGAAACGCGGAACTACCCACAACAAACCAAAGAGAAGGCTATCAAAAGCAGAGACAAGAGACACAGTAGGAGAAAACAGAGGATGGCAAATATATGGCCTTATTCTAGCATACTTTTCAACCACTGTCTCCTGAAAAAAGTATAAACATTCACATTATGGAAATGGAATCAAAATGAAGGTTGAGAAAAGGAGATAAAACATACTCACCCACTACAGCCCATTCTTTCTATTTGCTTCAATAAAGATACTATCTATATACCTATATATCCACATACACTTTAGTATACACACATATCCAAAACAGGGCTCATACAGATGAAAGTTTCCCAATTAAAGATGGAAGAAGCACTATAATTATAACAGTATTTTTGACAGGCCTTTCATAAAATTATCCAACCGATTTTCAAATTACTTAAGGTTAGCGTCTTAAAGTGTTTTTCGTGTGTAAATAGCTGACATTCTTTTTATAGATATAAATCAAGTAAGCATTGTTTTTCAAAATGATTTTCAGGTTAAACAATATTTTTCCAAGATGCTGTGGATACCAAACTTATAACAAGCCTCATTAAGAATAATTTTTAATAAACATAGCAAAAAAGACTAAGTCTGATTTCCTTTTACGGTAAGTATTTAATTTTTTTTTTGATTTCTAGTTTACAAGTGTTTAAAATGGACAAGAATGATTTTACCTCTTCAGTAACACTTTTATATTAATTCATGATATTTTGATTCAATATATGGTAATAAATCTCCACACATTACCCATTAGTATTTTTTTTTAAATGGGGATGTAATATTAACAACCACTACCTATAAAACACATCATTATTTTGGTGCTTTTACAAATCTTTTCTCCAGTTGTAAGTTCTAAAAAAAAATAAACAAAAATTTAAAAATTCTAAGAATTAGAGAATACTGAAAACATAATGAAGTTGAATCCCACCTTTATAATATTTCCATTTTATCCTAAAAGAGAACATTAAAAAATGTGACAGTGCTATATCAGACCACCTTGCTAATGTTATAAAAGATTGGCAGGAGCAAGAAACTGTCACTGATCTGCAGAATTTTTTAGTTATATCTACAAATAATTAGGAAAACGTTCAAAAGTAACAAAACAAAATATGGTGGTGTTCCCTGAACCATTTGATGATGCTTAGTCTATATCAATTTTTTCCATTCATAATAATCCTCCTCCCCTCAAATGCCTTTAAAAAATATATTACACAGTACAATAACAGAAATCAAAGACAGCACAAACTATTTTCAAGAACAGAAAAATCTGTAGCACACAAAGATATCTTATAGTAAAGAGCAGACTTCTTTGGGGACAGTAATCAATTAGCTTGTAATTCATTATGAAGATTTCTCTTTCCTTTTATGGGGAGAGTCTACTCTATTCGAAGTTGCCACACCATTTTCTGTTCCTTTTTTAGAAGACCTCCCTTTAGTCCGTTTCTTCTTCACACTTGGGGCCTGAAGAGTAGTGTCTTCTTCCATCCACCTCTGAAGCTGGACATTAAATAAATTCCATGTTATGTATGCTTGGATGGTGCAACTGGATGACAGAACAGCAATTTTAGCGGCCAACACGTTTACATTTCCAGTAACGGCATCCGAATTCCGATTCTGCCCCCCGGCCAGGTGAAAGCCAACAGTCACTACAGAAACAATTAAAGTCACAAGTCGACCCAAAATAAACACGATTGCCCACAGAGAAAACTCTTTCTGATACTTTTCATCACTAAAATAAAACAGGTCACAAATGTGGGAAAGTAATTCAACAAAGTAGTGCATCATCAAAAGAACAAGTCCCAGATGATTCAAGTACAAGAGGTAAGCTCCAGTAATGTGAAAGAGGTGGAGACCAATGTAGACAAGTTGACGGGGGATATCTTGCTTTTTGGTTCTCTGGAAATAGAGTTCAGGAAAGGCATGAAACCAGTAAGCCAACTGTGATATGTAGAAAAACTTCATTTGAAATGTCATCATATTATGGGGATGAGCCCTCCATAGGAGAGTTGGGTCTGACAAACAGTTTTCAGAAATTAAAATGAATGTGCCCCAAATACAAGAAACAAGGTAGAATACACTAAACTGGCCAGATTCATTAAATTTGCTTTGTTTCGCTTTGGGGAACTGCATTCGCCTGTTAATTTTATCCAACACATACTCCTGAATCGTGGCGTGAATGATGATTGCCACTAGCATGTAGAAGAAAACCGTGGCCAAATCTTTGATGCCATAATAGTAAAGGAACTTTGATTCTGTGGCTCGTTCTTCTGCTGCAGGAAAGGTAACACTGTGCTGAAGAGTAATAAAAACGATAGATGCTTCTGCTGTTCCCTCGAACATAAGCCCCAGCACGAAGAACATCCCCACACAGGCGACGAGGTCCGCATGATTCTGCAGGATGAATTCGTGGCTCAGGACTGGGGGGTTCTTGGTGCTCTTCTTACGGAACGCCATGGTAGCGCTTCCCAGATACTCACCGACGAGCCGCAGCTGCCTCCCCCTGGCTGCTCCTCACAGCGCCGCCGCTGCCGCAGCTCCGGGGGCTTCGCTTCCCATCCCCGAGCCAGTCCCGGGTCGCGGCGGCCGCCCAGAAAAAAATAAATCAAAGGCAAGGGCCGAGCAGGACTGAGCATGCGCACCAGGGGGACAGAGGAGGCAGGGAAGGAAATCGAGTGCCGCGCCCCTGCCCGGCGCCAGGCCCGGGGTTGCGAGCGTTGATCTTACACGTTGATCGCCGCCTCTTGAAATCCCCTGGCACCGTCAAGATGCTCCGGAATTATTTTTCAGGGGCATCTTCGTCAGTAATCATGACAAAGCAGGATGGAACTCTGCTTATTCTTCATCAGAATGATCATTAAAACAGCATAATAATAATGATGATGATAGAAGAAAACTCTCATAGGGCTTAGCATTCACCAGGTGTTGTTAGGAGCACTCTGCTTATATTTATAAATGCATCCTTTCTGGAAAACCCAATGAGGTACATATGGGGTGATAATCATTTATTATTTTTTTTTAATTTTAATTTTTTTTACAGGTGAGAAACTGAGGTACAGAGGGGTTACATAAAATGCCCAAGATCACACAGCTGGTGAATGTCGGAAACACGATTTTCATCCAGTCTGGGTCCAGAGCCTGTGCTCTTCACTGTGGTACTGTATTGCCTCTTATTGTAAATCATTCACACGTGGAAATATTTCACTACAGCAACAACAAAGCATTCTAAAAAAAAATAGTTCCCATGTTAGCAATAACAATAATTGTACCATTAATTGTATTTATTATATTTTTAAAGGTTGAGTGGTGGTTAGACGGGGAGAACTATTTGTCCATTCATTGGAAAGTATTTTGGCTTTAAAGCCCAAAACTGATTTTCCTTACTCTAGCAGATAAGAACCTCATGTTTCATTTTTATGATTGTTAAGCATATAAATTTGCTAAAATACACATATTGAAAAACAACTTCTTTTGTAAATGCTAATGCCTTGCTCTATTTGAATTTCATGTCAGTCTTCAAATTTCTCTTTGGATTCAGAGCAATTTTCTTGTTTCTTCTGGGTCCCATGAGCTCATAATCATTACTGATAGTTAAAGTTTGAAGTTTGGAATACACATTTCAAAAGAAAAGTGCCACATGATTTAAAGAATAAAGCGCAGATTAAATTTAGAATGGCCAATTGCTTTTTATTACTGTTTCTCCGCATGCTGTGTGCTAACAAAAGATGCAGTCCAACTGGTGTAATTACTTTTTTTTTTTAAAGATTTTATTTATTTATTCGACAGAGATAGAGAGAGCCAGCGAGAGAGGGAACACAAGCAGGGGGAGTGGGAGAGGAAGAAGCAGGCTCATAGCTGAAGAGCCTGATGTGGGGCTCGACCCCATAACGCCGGGATCACGCCCTGAGCCGAAGGCAGACGCTTAACCGCTGTGCCACCCAGGTGCCCCTGGTGTAATTACTTTTAAGATATTGAACAAAATACTCTGATCAATGTGTGCCTGCATTTCCTAGGACAGCCAAACAATTGCATATGGAATTTGCTGGGGACAGTGTTCCTGAGTTAGGGAAAGTATTACATATTTTACCATAGTAAGACTTCTCTCTGGTTTTCCTGTTACTCAGCTGTTGGCGCTGACAGCTCAATTAGGAGTGCTATTTGGGGTTAACTAAATCAGTGAAGAATTACAAATAGAGGTGCAAAAATTAGGGCATGAAGAAGTGAAAAAAAAATCAAACTTGTTAAAAGTAGTCAGGGTGGAAACAGTCAAAGAGAAGAGAGCAGTGCCTTGTGGGAATTATCAAGAGTTTATTCAGGAAAATACATAGCTACCTTTTTGAAACTAATCATTTTAAGTGGAGAATTTATCAGTCTTTCTATAGGAATACACAAGGGCTGTGATCATTTTGTGGCATACTAACTAAATATAAAACGCACTTTGCAATTTCTGAGCTGAAAGTCTGTTTATATTTCTGTTTGGCCTTATTTTATTTTTAAAGATTTTATTTTATTTATGTGACAGAGACAGCCAGCGAGAGAGGGAACACAAGCAGGGGGAGTGGGAGAGGAAGAAGCAGGCTCCCAGCAGAGGAGCCAGATGTGGGACTGGATTCCGGAATGCCGGGATCACGCCCTGATCGGAAGGCAGACGCTTAAGGACTGCGCCAGCCAGGTGCCCCTGGCCTTATTTTTGGACAGGCTTTCCAACTCTACCTATGCAAATGTGATAGATGTCACCCTCAAAAAAGGCCTGTATCAAAGTAAAGAGCACAAAGGCTTATGCAGAGATGTGAAATGTTATTTTATTACTAAGAGGGAGAAATACCGTTATGAGTTAGTCTAAAATTGTCTCTTAACTTTAAAATATCTTTTCCCCCTCCTGCTCTTTCCTTGGTTTTTAAGTAGAGAAACTTCTTTAGCCATGTATCTTTCCTTTCTTTGAGTTTGTAACACCAAATGGTATTCCGTAGTGTAAATTTTCAATTTAAGCTTTACATTAAATATAGTCCAAGGGCAGGGCTTGAGTTTTAGATTTCACATAATGTCTTTATAAAAATATTAAAATGTCAGACTTCTGAAATTATTGGGATCTTTAAGGGTATTGTAGTAATATATAACATGATGTTTGTTTCTGGTAGTTTTATTGGCACTTTTATTTGACAAAGAATGAAGTGTATGTAACAATAGTTTCAAAAATTTTGGTATCAGTCTATTGGTTATAGAATTTCATGTATTTGGGGAGTGGGTATTCGTCCTTTATGCACAGCCCTGTGCCTATGGTAGATAATTATTAAATTCAAATGGAGACTTCTGCTTTCAGTCATGAGGGAATAACTGATTGAACTTACACTCCTACTGTAAATAATTGGCAAACTGGACAAATTATATGAAATAACTCATTTTCATATATTGCAAACATAAAGCTATAATCACTGACAGAAAGGAGACAAGTGAGGTAAGCCCCACAATTGCCCTGATTTTCTGCCTGGAAGCATTTTCCAGTCCACTGTGCCGGTATCACAAGACCCCAAGGCCTGACTTTTACTGCCCACCTGTTTGCACTCACCAACCTTTGTCCCATATTTTTCCTTAAGCTCTTCTTTCCATGCTATCTCTTAACTCAGGCAAATGGAAACAAACCATCCCTCCAGTGATAGCAACTGCCCTGACAGCACCTCCAGTCAGCCCAGACCACCAGACCAGTTTGAGTGTCATCCCCCACTTGTGCCTGGGCACATGGACCATGCAGTGACCTCCAGAATAATCAACAACTACCTTTACCTCATTATAATACTAAAATCTCTCACCCAAGGAGGAGCACAAGCCTCATTTACATAACATACAAGGTATGTATAGGCATGTTCGACATCTGAGGACAAGGCTTCCTTATCTAAATATTCATCCCATCCACCTCTATTCAGGGAGTCGCAGCTTTGGAAGCCATTCCCTTGATCTCCTTATTTGTTGCAAATAAAAGTTTTGTGAGACAACTCAACCTGGTGCAGTTTCTGACTCACCAAGGAGCAAACTCACATTGGTTTGTTACACAGGGAGGGGAAACCTAAGAAGAGCCTGGAAACCTTGCTGAATTGAAGAGAGACAGGAGTTAGGAGATGCTATGCCACTGTTATTCGCTAGGCATAATAACTGCAGAGAAAGGTGATTAACATGGTTCATAAATTTGCAGAAGTGTTCTCTAGACACTGGCTAAAATACATGAGGCCAACCAAAGAATGATGGAGGAAATGTAAAAGTTTCCAAGAATCCCAACAGGACTAAGAGACTTTGAAGTTTGGAACAGTTAGTAATTAGAATTCTCTGGGACTACTCATGAAACTCTATTTTCAGTAGAGACCCAAGAAAAGTAAGGCTAAACTTGCCCTAGGGAAAAGCTAATTCACATTTGTCCACATAAAGTTTTCAAGAAGTCTTGAAAGGATCAGAATGCCCTGCGAGGAACTTTACTGTCTGCCAGAAAAATCCAGCCCTCACCAATGTGAAATTCACATTGTCTAGCATCTAATAAAAATTATGAGACAAAGGCTGGGTTCAGCTGGAACTATTTATCAGAATGCCTATATGTGGCCTCTCCACGTGATACGGTCATAGAGCAGTGGCTTTAGGCCCTAAGAATGAGTTTTCTTCTGAAACAGCAGAAATTTTATGGCCCTTTGTAACCTAGCATTGGAAGTTATGCCCTATCACTTTTCTGGTCAAGTGGGCACAAAACATTCAGGCTCAAGATGGGGCAGGTATAAAGGGAGGGTGGGGAGCATAGACATCCCTCCATAAGAAGTGTACCACACTATTTGTAGGTAATTTTTAGGTAGACACAGTCTTTCCTTTGATAACAAGCGTTTCCTTTCACATGAAATATACACTGTTTCTTCCAGATGCAAACAAAAGTCTCACCCCAAAAGAGCAACAGTCTCAAGTTTATTGGGTAGGAACTTAAAAGCTAAATTAGATCCAGGCACTGAAGGGCTCCTTGGGCTCTTCCCTTTGTTGCATCTATTCTTGATCTGAAGACATGTGAACTCAAGAAAGAAGGTTTCCCAACTCCCATAAACCAAAGGCATAGGAAAAATGCAATAATCACTTCCATTCAAGAAATGGGCAAGTGGGATGCACACTACATTCAACGGTCAAGAGTAATTATGAGATCTGTCCCTAAATTTCCTAAATCTTTGACATGAACCCAGTCTTCCTCCCTGGGAAGTGGTGGAAGATTATATATATTTGTATATATATGTCTGCCCTTTAAAAACATAGATCTCAAGTCGATTTTTTGTTAGTTTGCATATTTTAAAAGATAAAAGACCCTGGAAGCTAAATAATGTTAATTTGTTCATGTTAATTTTTGTCTTTGTGATGTAATTTTCGATTATACTGTTAATTACAGAATATCAACTATACTATGATACTTTAAAGATTTAACATTCCATCAACAATTCTTCAATAGAACCAAGAGAGGAATGGAAGGATCAGTGTGAGTAACCATTACAGAGAATTGCCACATATCAGGCAAAGTATCTTTTAAAATGCTACATTCATTTTGTTATGAGAAACATTTGATTAAAAAGTAGAAAGCCCCACTATAACTTAGGTACTATATCTTAAATCAATGCGAATAATTAGTTCTTTTCATTAGGTATGCAATATAACATTTTTATGTCAGTATAACTTATCACTTACATAAATAGCTTAGCTAAAAGCATCTTTTAAATTACTTATGTGTCCTTTTGAAATGTAATTTTCCAGAAGAGATTAACTGATATTGACTGTGAACTCTGATAATATATGAAGTACATTAGGAACTTTATGATATAGACATTGTCCACACCTCAGTCTGTCAAGCATCTGACTCTTGATTTCAGCTCAGGTCATGATCTCAGGGTACTGAGATCAAGCCCCACGTAGGTCTCCGTGCTGGACATGGAGCCTGCTTAAGATTCTCTCTCTTCCCCCCCAGGCCCACCCTGTGCTCTCTCTCTCTCTCTCTCAAACAAATAAAAAAATAAATAAAATATATAATATAGATAATGCCTCATCTTTTAGTATTTTTCTATCTCACAATGAAAAAAAATATTTTTATACCTCTATAGTATACACCTTCTAATCATAAAAATTTGGATAACTCGAGTAAATGAAACAAACATTGAAATGCTAGAGTTCAATAGCATTTAAAGAAGAAAAATGCTGGAAAAGAACTGCTTCAAAAAATCAGACTCAAGTCAGTTTAAATCAATGTTTGTAATTAGCATAATAAATAGTCATAATTAACTGAGATCACCAAATTCTTAGCTACATTAAGCAAAACATAATACAGTTTAGCTTGTGCGTGAAATTACAGTCTCCTGAGATTTGACTGATTCAGTCTCAAGTAATTCAATTAAAGTGATTTTTATTATATTTAAGTCATTTTTATAACTGATAACACATGTGAAAACACAGGCTTTAAAAAAAACACATTCTGGAATATGATTGAATATTGAACAGTTAAGGAAAAACCTCAACATAGCATTTCTAAATTCTAAAATGTCTTTTTGCAAGTGTATTTATTAGTTACCTAGAAAGTAAAAATAATACAAAGCTTTGTCTAAGGATAAACTGAAATAGGTTAATAAGAGCAATCTCTCATCAAATAGAATAATTGATAAAAATTAAAATCAATATGTAGTAATATGTTTTGTCAAGTGCCACCTTCATTGAGCAAAATAACTTTGAACTCACCTTAATGGAGCTTACAGGGAGATTTAGAGGTCACAAACATTATATATATAATTTGCAGATAGCTAGTGAAAAACTGCTAGGCAGAGAAAATGGATAAGACAGTGAAGCAGAATGCTGACAGCTACTCTAGATAGGGTGGGCAGAGGGCAGGGAAAATCTCTTTGACTAGGATGCATTTGCATAGAGATTTGCATGAAGTTAGAGAAAACCACACATGTATCTGGAGGAGAATGTCCTATGACATAGCAAGTCCAAATGTTTTGAGACAAATGCAAGAATGATTTTTCCGTGAACAGCAGAGGCCAGAATGACAAGAGTGGAGTGAGAAGGATGACAGAAGGGAAAGGGATCAGTAGGGGGCATACCATGTATTGTCTTATAGACCACGGTAAGGACTTTGGAATTTGGTCTAAGATTGATAGGAAGACTATTTGAGCATTGTTTTAAAGGGACACTTTGGCTTCTACATGAAACAACTATTTGTGGAAGGGACAAAAGTACAAAGAAGTCACTGCAATTTGTAAACATTATAATTGAACTAGTGTATTTCATGACATTTTTTCTTCTCCTTTTTTCAATGCTTAAATTTGGATGCTGCCTATGAAGTAATTAAATTGATGAGGGATATTCCTGTGATCTTAGTTTTCTTATGATCCAAAATTTTTTAACTCATTTGTTTATTTAATGCATACGATATGGAATATAATAGAAAACCCACCTTACAGGATTTCCTACATTTAGAAAACAATGCTGCTATTATTATATCTATGTTTTTGGTAGGAATGTTCAATTGACCTGTAGGCATTTGCTAGATAACTTCTTCAAAAAATCTACTTAGTCCTGATAGAGTCAATCTCTCTCCAATGATTTCTACAGGGTTCCAAAATTTCTTCACTCTCTAGGGGTTTGTATTTAAAATGAACTCAAAAGTTAAAGTGACATGAAAAATAAATAATCATTTTAGCATTATTGTTGCAATTCTATTTTGATGCTAATATAGATGGAAAATTCCATAGTCTCTTAACTGTTTTATAAACTTTCTGACTAATCAAACTTCAATAAGCCAACCACCCATGCAGATAAACATTGTTTTAATACTCATTGTAAATGCCATTACTTTCTATTTCTGCAGGAAAGAAATGATTCTTAGAGGGGCATCTAGTGGGCTCCCTGCTCAGCTAGGAGCCTGCTTCTCCCTCTCTCTCTGCTGCTGCCACCCAACCCCCCACACCTGCTTGTGCGCATGTGCATTCTCTCTCTTTCTCAAGTAAATAAATAAAATCTTTTATAAATTGGGAAGGGTATGTGTTGTGGTGAGCGCTGTGTATTGTGTAAGACTGATGAATCACAGACCTGTACCCCCAAAACAAATAATACATTATATGTTAATTATATATGTGTGTGTGTGTATATGTGTGTGTGTGTGTATAATGATAGGCACCATCAAAAAATAAAAATAAAAATAAATAAAATAAAATAAAAAATGACATACTTAGTGGAATTGAGTAATATGAAGAAAACAAAAATGGAGAGAGACATGGAATGTGGGGCTTTCTTCTCAGCAGGGGAGCCTGCTTCTCCCTCTCCCTCAGCCTGCCACTCCCCCTGCTTGTGCTCTGTCAAATAAATAAATAAAAATCTGAAAGAAAGAAAGAAAGAAAGAAAGAAAGAAAGAAAGAAAGAAAGAAAAGAAAGAAGAAAGAAAGAAGAAAGAGAGAGAGAGAAAGAATTCTTAGAGTTAAAGCATTGACAGATTCTCCTTCAGATTTTATGATGTTGATCTAAGGGTCATAAAATACTAGAGTAATTGAAGAATTTTTCTGAGGTGCCTATCCTTTGAAGTTTTATTTTTTGTTTGTTTTGTTTTTTACTTCTATTTATATTGTAATCCTTTAAACTATGCTTCAAAATATATGCTGAAAGAGACTAATATTCCTTTATGTATAGTTAATTTATATGATTAACTTAGATATGCTAAGTCTGGTAATAAAGCATTTATTCTTACTTAGTTATTTCAATGTGAACAATGGTTTTTAGGAATATCCAAAAATTATAATTGCTCAAACGGTATTAGGAAATTTTAAACAGATTGGCATACTGTCTTTCCTCTTGACGAGGACTTTTTCATTCAGTGAGAGTCTTATTGCCAACTCTTTCATTCTTCTGTTTAATGTTCATGGACTGTTACTGAATTTCCCCATCTAAAAACTGTGCTATCTGATGTAATAAAACTCTTTTAGAAAAAGCTTTCTCATGCAAATGACCCAATACTTGTAAACTTAAATATGGATTATTAATGAGCTTGATTGGAAAAAACAAAAAAGTATTTAAATTTATATATTCTGAAGTTTTTAGAGTTCATTAAGTCATGATATAAAATTGAATCCTGTCACCAGAACAGTATGGCAAATTCGATTGTACCTGATCTCTCCACAAAAAATTCTCCTATTTCCCCAAGATTTAGATTTCCTAGTTTCATGTGCTTATTCTCTCCAATGAATGTGCAAGCAGTTAATGACCTAGCATAACTCTCTCCAGCTGAGCTTTAGGGAAGCATTGGTGCATTTGCTTCTATATAGATAGAAGGGAATGGGAGTCATCATTTATTGAGAGATTACTCTGGCCTCCTACTCTGCTCAGTTCTTTATATATGGTAGAATTCATTTAATTCCCAACAATTCTTTAAAGTAGGTACCATTTCCTCCACTTTAAAAATGAGGAAACTGAAGCTCCTAGGGGATCACAAATTGCCAGAGTGAAAGACTATGTAGCAAAGCAGGAACCCAACTTGGACAGTCTAACTCAGGATGGACCGCCACTAACTCTACAAAAAGGACACCACGTGAGAGAGGACAGGTGATGGGCATTAATGTTTGAGGTTATTTGGGGTTAAATGACTTCAGGGTTACGGGGAGAGGGGAAAGACACTCATGTCTCCTACATCACCGGGAGCCCAAGCCAAACTATGGGCAGACGTGGATCTTCCCTGTGACATCGTCTGTGCTGTGTGAACATGAAGACAGAGCTGGAAGCAGAGCAGAAGGGGGAGGAAGCTGATCTCCCCTGGCCTCTGGCATCCAGATGGGTGGGGGCCGAGCTCCGGGAGAACTTGCACAGTGTGACTGTGGCAGCTGCCCAGGCTATCACCGCTCACTGACCACGGCAGATGCAGCCCCAGTTTGGGGCATTCTGAGCACGTAGCTCACAGTGGTGGCCCCTCCAACTTCCCACAAGCCCCTACTTGCCCCTGCAAAACACATCTAGTAATTTTTAACTATTGACAACAGCAGGAACATGTAGTTTTCATTTACTTATACAATTTAAGAATAAGCGTATGATTTATGGACTATATTAATCTGGTTTGCCTTGAGGTATCCTATATTTACACAAATCGAGTATGTTTCAAGTCATTTTTAATTAATGAATACTGTGTATTATGAACATTTTTACAGTCAAAGCCTTGAATATCTTACATGCTAAAACGCCTTAACTTTTAGAAATTATAGAAAAAATTCTAAAAGAGCAAATAATCATGGGACCAAACTGCAATTCGACAGTGACTAAGATGGAGTCAGTGATGAGAGAGAATGATTGGAAATGACAGGTGCAAAATACCATAGTAATAAACAACACAGAAATTGTGTGAGCATTGCAATAAGCCTGCATAACATTATCTCTTGAATACTGATCTGTAAGGTGGGGGAAATGCTTTCCATATTCGAAAGTGATGTTTCCCTTTATGTTTAAGCTTTTGAATGACTAGCAATAATTTTTGGAATAGATTATTGACAGACTTTATACTCCATCAAAAGCAACAACTGTATCAAATCATAGTTTTACTAATCTTGGTATCCCCATCGCATTGAAAAGTGCCTGGCACTAAGTCCTTAGTACACCTTGTTGAGTAAATGATTTAGAAACTGATAACTTAAGTGATGTATCTGAGGAAAATGAGATTTACAATTGTCTTTACAATGAAATATGTGAATAAATGAAACTGATTGGCATTGTATTAATTGCCAAAACTGGCAAAAACAGAACAAACCAGACTCAGTATCATTACAGTAGCACTGTTATACATTGGCTGGAATATTTGAAAGAAGGTCTTACGATCAAAACCTTCACTTAATTTATGAATCTTCTCCATAGCTCCTATTGTAAGCAGTGAGTATTGTTGGGTTACTTCCCCGTGGGAGAAATCATCCCTTTAGTAGCAGCTCATTACATTTCAAATAGTTTTCATAATTTTGAAGTTTCCTCACACTGTATCAAAATTGCCCTGCTAAATTTTACATTCTCTTAGGCATTTTAATTTTTTTAAAGATTTTATTTATTTGTCAGAGAGAGAGCGAGTGCACAAGCAGAGGGAGCAGCAGGCAGAGGGAGAAGCAGGCTCCCTCCTGAGCAGGCAACCCAATGCAGGGCTCAATCCCAGGACCCTGATATCAGGACCTGAGATAAAGGCAGATGTTTAACCTACTGAACCACCCAGGTGTCCCTCAGGCATTTTAGCACATGTTAAAATATATGTATATATATGTGTGTGTGTGTGTGTGTGTGTGTGTGTGTGTGTGTTATTAAGAATGGAATTTGAATCTTCTGAATTCTGCTTAGCTGTAATATTATAAAATAAGCTTTTCTCTATAACTTTTAAAAACACACTCTTAATGATGGGAAAATAACCTATAACATGAATTCATAATTCCCATATTATTTAATGTTTGTTTTCATACTTTCCCATTATGATAAGCAGTAGTGAAAACCAATGTATAAAGTTTTTCCATCTGAATTATTTTTAAATGTTTATAAAATATTTTGAACACACAAATAAGGATAGAGAATATAATATGAAGAATTTTTATACTCCCAGTGTACAAATTAATTTTTTAACATTTTTATATATTTGTGATTTTTTTTAAGGAGCTATGACATTATGAACTCAGTTTAAAACCTTTCTAGGGGTGCCTGGGTGGCTCAATCCGTTAGGTGTCTGCCTTCTGCTCAGGTCGTGATTCAAAGATGCCCAAATTCCAAGGTCCTGGGATTGAGCCTTGAGTCAGGCTCCCTGCTCAGAGTGAAGCCTGATTCTCCCTCTCCCTCTGCCCCTCCTGTCAGCTCCTGTTCTCTCCCTCTCTCACTCTGCTCTCTCTCTCTCAAATAAATAAAATCTAAATAAATAAATAGATGAATAACTAAACCCTTTCTACTGTAATCGATGAATAGTACTTTCTATCTTTTAAGTGTTATATACAACATCCTAGTATATATTATTGCACAATTTAATTTTCATTTACTCAATATTCATTTATAGAAATAAACATTTCCAACCACTTCTCATTTTTAACTACTAAATGGACTGTGAATGAGAAGAAACCATTCCTCTCAGAAGATTACAGCACTCAGGCAGGGAGGAGCAAATGAGGACATGGCAGCAGATTCCAGCCTCCAGCTCTCCTTGCTGGCTACTAGTCCCACTGACCAGTGGAATTTCCCTAAACATGCTACTCCAGTTTTCTTAGTGGTGGCAGCTCTACACACCTGTCCTTGAATTCTCCCTTTCTGATCCCTCTTTGACTGTCAGACATGGAAAGCATCTGGAATTTTCCTGCAAACTCCAACCAATTATCTCCCACAGATGCCTCAGCCTATTGTGGTTGGTAAATTTCTCTGATCCTCCAAATCCTTTAAATTACTCAGCTCTTCCTTTCTGCAGTACGTCCTATACATATGTGAGCTCTGATTTTTATTGTAAGTCATCCATTTCTATAAAACATTTGCTCTGTTTTCCTAAGTAAACACCATTTATGGCTGAATATGTATCATCTATAGATGTGCTTTTCTATATTGTGCCATCATAGTTGCTATACATAAGCATAAACCTATGATAAGCCAATTTTTTTTGCAATGAACCCTAAGAAAAAGTCAATTATTAAAATTATAATTCAGATAAATACATTAACATTTATTTTTTACTTTTAGTAAGTCTAAAATTATTGAAAAGCAACACATTTCCAACTTCTTTGTGATTCTTCCTATTATTAGAAGTGTCTTATTCAATGATTTTATGACACTACTTAATATCATTATCTAGCAGAGTACATGTTCATTATATGGACATATAATCACAGATACTAGTCAAACTGCTGATCTGACACGTCATTCAACTCTGCTGAATCACTAAAAAAATAAAATGTCCTTTTTAATTAGAAAGTCCAACAATGGTCTTTTAAAAGATACTGCAACATTGATCATTAAAGAATCCAATATATAGTTTTTAATTGATATATAATTCACCTAATGTAAAATTCACCCTTGTAAAGTGTTCACATCAGCAAATTCTAGTATATTCACAGAGATGTGCAAACATCACCACCAACTAATCTTTCATCCCTGCCCTAAAACATTTCATGCTCACAGTAGTCTCTCATCACTCCCCCTTCTCCACAGCCTCTGGTAACCATCTATTTTTATCCATCTACTTTTTACTTTTATTTTATTTTTAAAAAATTGTTATCCATCTATCTTTAACTATTTTGATCTCTATAGAATTATCTATTCTGAACATTTCATATAAGCGGAATCATTCAAAAATGGCCTTTTGTGTCTAGCTTCTTTCACTAAAACAGCCCACTGTATGTTTAAAGTATTTAGTACTAGAGGGAGTTAAGATGGCGGAGGAGTAGGGGACCCCTTTTTCAGCCGGTCCCCTGAGTCGAGCTGGATAGGTACCAGACCAGCCTATATAACCACGGAATCAGCCTGAGACGCAGGATGATGCATCTGGATCTCTACAAATGAACATCTCCAGCGCTGAGTATTGAGGTACCAAGAGAGGAGCTGTAAACCGTGCACGGATATCGGAAGATAAACGGAAGGGGGAGGGAGCCGCCGCGTTTGGGCGCCGGGAAGCGGCAGCCACCTGCACGGGGGAGCGGGCAGACTCACCGAGGGCACCCGCGAGAGAGCGGACTGAGACCGGTGAGCCGTGAACGCGCGCCACCAGGCATCTCCCGGAACACCGGAATCCCGGTGTGCTCTCGGGATCCAGACTGAGACCGGGAACTCCCGGAGTGCGCGCGGGGCGGCTGGCGGCTGGCGGGCCACCTGCACGGGGGAGCGGGCGGACTCGCGGTCGGCACCCGCGAAACAGCAGGCTGAGACCCTGAACCGGGTGTGCGCGCCACCAGGCTTCTCACGAAACTCCGGAATCGAGGTGTGCTCACCGGGCATAGACTGAGACCGGGAGACCCGGGAGCGCGCGGGGCGGCCGGTGGCTGGCGGCATTAGAAACACAAAGGACAGAGACGTGCTGGCCCTGGAAGTGAGGGCAGGGTCGCCGAGTTGGTGCGCACATCCCGGGACGGCCGCAGGGTTGAGCAGCACCAACAGTAACAGAGTTAAAGTGGCCAGAACATCAGTGGAGAACGGGCCGCAATCCCTCTGTTCTGCGACAATGCAGCCTCTGCTGCTCTGACCCTCAGAAGAGGCATAGCCGGCCGCCAGGGAAAGCCGCCAGAGAACAAAAGCCTGGAAATACCGGCTCAGAGAGTGCCCATCCCCATCCCCCCTCGCAGGGGACACGGAGATTCTAACCAAACAGGGTTGCCTGAGTATTGGCGCGGCAGGCCCCTCCCCCAGAACACAGAAGGCAGGCTGAAAAATCAAGAAGCCCACAACCCGGGCGCCTGGGTGGCGCAGTCATTGAGCGCCTGTCTTCCGCTTAGGGCGTGATCCCGGCGTTCCGGAAAGGAGTCCCTCATCGGGCTCCTCCGCTGGGAGCCTGCTTCTTCCTCTCTCACTCCCCTGCTTCTGTTTCGTTCTTGCTGACTGTCTGTCTCCCTCTCTCAGATAAGTAAATAAATAAAATCTTTAAAGAAGAAGCCCACATCTCTAAGATCCCTATAAAACAAGGGGCACGGCCTGGGACCCAGTCAATAATTTTGGGCTCTGGAAACCCCGCAACCTCTCTTCATCAGAATGACAAGAAGGAGAAGCCCCCCCCCCAGCAAAGAAAAGACAGTGAGTCAGTGGCCTCTGCCACAGAAGTAACGGATATGGATGTAACCAAATTATCAGAAATGGAATTCAGAGTAACAATGGTCAAGATAATGAGTAGACTTGAAAAAAGTATTCAGGAAAATATTACTGAGAATATACAATCCCTAAGGGCGGAAATGAGAGCGAATTTGACAGAAATTAAAAATTCTATGAGCCAAATGCAGGCAAAACTAGAGGCTCTGACGGCCAGGGTCACGGAAGCGGAGGAAAGGGTTAGTGAATTGGAGGATGGGTTAATAGAGGAAAAAATAAAAATAGAAGATGGTCTTAAAAAAATCCACGCCCACGAATGTTGGCTACGGGAGATTACTGACTCAACGAAACGATCCAATGTTAGAATCATCAGCATCCCCGAGGGGGTGGAGAAAAACAGAGGTCTAGAAGAGATATTTGAACAAATTGTAGCTGAAAACTTCCCTAATCTAGCAAGGGAAACAAACATTCGTGTCCAAGAGGCAGAGAGGACCCCTCCCAAGCTCAACCACGACAGACCTACACCACGTCACGTCATAGTACATTTCGCAAATATGAGATCCAAGGAAACAGTATTGAAAGCGGCCAGGGCAAAGAAATTTCTCACGTACCAAGGCAAAGGCATCAGAATTACATCAGACCTGTCTACACAGACCTGGAATGAGAGAAAGGGTTGGGGGAGCATTTTTAAAGCTCTTTCAGAGAAAAACATGCAGCCAAGGATCCTTTATCCAGCAAGGCTGTCATTCAGAATTGATGGAGAAATAAAGACATTTCAGAATCGACAGTCACTAGCCAATTTCGTAACCACGAAACCAGCCCTACAGGAGATATTACGGGGGGTTCTATAAAAGTAAAAAGGCCCCAAGAGTGATACAAAACAGAAAGTCACAGCCAATACAAACAAAGACTTTACTGACAACATGGCAGAATTAAAAGCATATCTCTCAGTACTCAGCCTTAACATTCATGGTTTAAATTCTGGTTTCAAACGCCACAGGGTTGCAGATTGGATAAAAAGAAATGACCCATCCATTTGCTGTCTACAAGAGACTCATTTCGAACCCAAAGATGCATTCAGACTGAGAGTAAGGGGATGGAGTACCATCTTTCACGCAAATGGACCTCAAAAGAAAGCTGGGGTAGCAATTCTCATATCAGATAAATTGGATTTTAAACTACAGACTATAGTTAGAGATGCAGAAGGGCACTATATTATTCTTAAAGGAAGTATTCAACAAGTGGATATGACAATTATAAATATATATGCCCCCAACAGGGGAGCAGCAAGATACACAAGCCAACTCTTAACCAGAATAAAGAGACATATAGATAAAAATACATTAATAGTAGGGGACCTCAACACTCCACTCTCAGAAATAGACAGAACACCCTGGCAAAAACTAAGCAAAGAATCAAAGGCTTTGAATGCCATACTCGACGAGTTGGACCTCTTAGATATATATAGAACACTACACCCCAGAACCAAAGAATACTCATTCTATTCTAATGCCCATGGAACATTTTCAAGAATAGACCATGTTCTGGGACACAAAACAGGTCTCAGCCGATACCAAAAGATTGAAATTATCCTCTGCATATTCTCAGACCACAACGCTCTGAAATTGGAACTCAACCACAAGGAAAAATTTGGAAGAAACTCAAACACTTGGAGACTAAGAACCATCCTGCTCAGGAATGACTCGATAAACCAGGAAATCAAAAATCAAATTAAACAATTTATGGAGACCAATGAGAATGAAAATACAACAGTCCAAAACCTATGGGATACTGCAAAGGCAGTCCTAAGGGGGAAATACATAGCCATCCAAGCCTCACTCAAAAGAATAGAAAAATCTAAAATGCAGTTTTTATATTCTCACCTCAAGAAGCTGGAACAGCAACAGAGGGACAGGCCTAATCCACGCACAAGGAAGCAGTTGACCAAAATTAAAGCTGAAATCAATCAAGCAGAAACCAGAAGTACAGTAGAGCAGATCAACAGGACTAGAAGCTGGTTCTTGGAGAGAATCAATAAAATTGACAGACCACTGGCAAGACTTATCCAAAAGAAAAGAGAAAGGACCCAGATTATTAAAATTATGAATGAAAAAGGAGAGGTCACGACGAACACCATTGAAATTGGAAGGATTATTAGAAATTTTTATCAACAGCTATATGCCAATAAACTAAACAATCTGGAAGAGATGGAATCTTTCCTGGAAACCTATAAACTACCAAGATTGAAAAAGGAAGAAATTGATTTCTTAAACAGGCCAATTAATTATGAAGAAATTGAGTCAGTGATAAACAACCTTCCAAATAACAAAACTCCAGGCCCGGACGGTTTTCCTGGGGAATTCTACCAAACATTCAAAGAAGAAATAATACCTATTCTCCTAAAGCTATTTCAAAAAATAGAAACAGAAGGAAAGCTACCAAACTCATTCTATGAGGCCAATATTACCTTGATCCCCAAACCAGGCAAAGACCCCCTCAAAAAGGAGAATTACAGACCGATTTCCCTAATGAATATGGATGCCAAAATCCTCAACAAGATACTTGCTAATAGAATCCAACAGTTCATTAAAAGGATTATCCACCACGATCAAGTGGGATTCATACCTGGGATGCAAGCGTGGTTCAATATTCACAAATCAATCAGCGTGATACATCATATCAACAAGAAAAGACTCAAGAACCATATGATCCTCTCAATCGATGCTGAAAAAGCATTTGACAAAATACAGCATCCTTTCCTGATTAAAACCCTTCAGAGTGTAGGAATAGAAGGTACATTTCTCAATCTCATAAAAGCCATCTATGAAAAGCCTACTGCAAATATTATTCTCAATGGGGAAAAGCTGGAAGCCTTTCCCCTAAGATCAGGAACACGACAAGGATGCCCACTCTCACCACTATTATTCAACATAGTACTAGAAGTCCTTGCAACAGCAATCAGACAACAAAAAGGGATCAAAGGTATTCAAATCGGCAAAGAAGAAGTCAAAATGTCTCTCTTCGCAGACGACATGATACTCTATATGGAAAACCCAAAAGAAGCCACTCCCAAACTATTAGAAGTTATAGAGCAATTCAGTAACGTGGCGGGATACAAAATCAATGCTCAGAAATCAGTTGCATTTCTGTACACGAATAACGAGAACGAAGAAAGAGAAATCAGGGAATCCATCCCATTTACAATAGCACCAAAAACCATACGTTACCTTGGAATTAACTTAACCAGAGACGTAAAGGACCTTTATTCTAGAAACTATAAATCACTCTTAAAAGACATTGAGGAAGACATAAAAAGATGGAAAGATATTCCATGCTCATGGATCGGAAGAATTAACATAGTTAAAATGTCCATGCTACCCAGAGCAATCTACACTTTCAATGCTATCCCGATCAAAATACCGAGAACGTTTTTCAAAGAACTGGAACAAATAGTCCTTAAATTTGTATGGAACCAGAAAAGACCCCGAATCTCCAAGGAACTGTTGAAAAGGAAAAACAAAGCTGGGGGCATCACAATGCCGGATTTCGAGCTGTACTACAAAGCTGTGATCACAAAGACAGCATGGTACTGGCACAAAAACAGACACATAGACCAATGGAACAGAATAGAGAGCCCAGAAATGGACCCTCAGCTCTTTGGGCAACTAATATTTGATAAAGCAGGAAAAAACATCCGGTGGGAAAAAGACAGTCTCTTCAATAAATGGTGCTGGGAAAATTGGACAGCTACATGCAAAAGAATGAAACTTGACCACTATCTCACACCATACACAAAAATAAACTCCAAATGGATGAAAGACCTCGATGTGAGACAGGAATCCATCAAAATTCTAGAGGAGAACATAGGCAGCAACCTCTACGACATCAGCCAAAGCAACCTTTTTCATGACACATCCCCAAAGGCAAGAGAAACAAAAGATAAAATGAATTTATGGGACTTCATCAAGATTAAAAGCTTCTGCACATCCAAGGAAACAGTCAGAAAAACTAAGAGGCAGCCCACGGAATGGGAGAATATATTTGCAAATGACACTACAGATAAAGGACTGGTATCCAAGATCTACAAAGAACTTCTCAAACTCAATACACGAGAAACAAATAAACAAATCAAAAAATGGGCAGAAGATATGAACAGACACTTTTCCAATGAAGACATACAAATGGCTAACAGACACATGAAAAAATGTTCAAAATCATTAGCCATCAAGGAAATTCAAATCAAAACCACACTGAGATACCACCTTACGCCAGTTAGAATGGCAAAAATAGACAAGGCAAGAAACAACAATTGTTGGAGAGGATGTGGAGAAAGGGGATCCCTCCTACATTGTTGGTGGGAATGCAAGTTGGTACAGCCACTCTGGAAAACCGTGTGGAGGTCCCTTAAAAAGTTAAAAATTGAGCTACCCTATGATCCAGCCATTGCACTACTGGGTGTTTACCCCAAAGATACAGACGTAGTGAAGAGAAGGGCCATATGCACCCCAATGTTCATAGCAGCAATGTCCACAATAGCTAAATCGTGGAAGGAGCCGAGATGCCCTGCAACAGATGACTGGATTAAGAAGTTGTGGTCCATATATACAATGGAATATTACTCAGCAATCAGAAAGAATGAGTTCTCAACATTTGCTACAACATGGACGGCACTGGAGGAGATAATGCTTAGTGAAATAAGTCAAGCAGAGAAAGACAACTATCATATGATTTCTCTCATCTATGGAACATAAGAACTAGAATGATCAGTAGGGGAAGAAAGGGATAAAGAAAGGGGGGGTAATCAGAAGGGGGAATGAAACATGAGAGACTATGGACTATGAGAAACAAACTGAGGGCTACAGAGGGGAGGGGGGTGGGGGAATGGGATAGACCGGTGATGGGTAGTAAGGAGGGCACATATTGCATGGTGCACTGGGTGTTATACACAACTAATGAATCATCGAGCCTTACATCGAAAACCGGGGATGTACTATATGGTGACTAACATAATATAATAAAAAATCATTATTAATAAAAAAAAAATAAAGTATTTAGTACTAGAACATTTACACATTTCCCAGGTGTCATTGAGGAAACAATAAAATGGAAGTTTTTGCACTGTAAACAGGTTATTTATATCTTGAGTTGCTGCATGTTGGTATTTAGTTGTCTTAATGACAAAGGAAAGAAAATAGTCCAACAACAGTCCTCAATATAGAGAGATTAGACATAATATAATATAGATTAGATAATTGGTCAAAATATGGAGAAAGTAATCAGAATTTAGCAGCTTTGGCCCAGAAAATAAAATCCTGAATAGTGACATCTACATATTTATACTGATGCCATCATCAGTGGGTAGGGTTTATTGAAAAATGGCCATAGATGTGTGCAGCTGCTCTCCTCAAGAGGCAGTGTTGATTTCACTGTGGGCTTGCCTTGCAATTTGCTTTGGTGAATAGAATTCAATAAAAAGGATGCTGTACAAATTTTGATCCTGGAGGAGATTGCCATAGCTTTCCTTTATCATAAAAAGAAATGATTTGAAGATGTTAAAATCTGTTCACGTTTGCTGTGTATGGATTATTTGATATCTACAAAATATGATGGAAAATTAAGCGTACATTGGTCTTTATCAATTTATTTGTTAAAAAAAAACTTTTGTTGCTAACATGGCCATTGACATCACACACCATTTTGCTCTTGATGAGTTCTGTTCAAAGCAATTCTCATGGCATTATGGTGACATGGCGTGTTCTAAGTTTCTGGTTAAAAGAGAGGGTATGAAAAATGAGTTTTGGTAGATTGAATCCAAAGTGAAGCCTAATCTAGAGAAGAAGGTTCTCTTTTATATGGTGGTTCTAGGAAAAATTAATTACCAATCTCCACTTTTTTTTCTCTATTGATTTAGTTGCAGATAGTCCTTTCAATTTTATCTTAAACTTGTCTCATATACAATAGCATAAAAGACAAATACTTTGAAAACCTGTCTACAACATGTTGGCAAGGGCCAAGAAGGCTGTGCACCATTTATTTCTGACAAGAAAAGGATTTTAATGTCCCAAACATACCACTTTTCTCACAAACCCCCTTCTGTAGAATACATCAATCAGTGGATATCACTGTTGCCGGAGTCATGATGTGTATCCCCAGCTCTTTTACTTCCCAGACCCTGCAACAGGCTCACCGACAGCCTGCCACTGCAGAAGAGTGGAAATCCATCTCCTGCATCTGCGTGGTTGGCTCACCACCATTGGATGTTGTTGTCTTTCTCATACTTGCCACCAAGTTATTGATAATGTTACAAAATGGACAACTGCATTTTTTTCACACAACCTGATAATTAAAGAATAGGGAAAAAACCTACCTCTCAAAAGCAAAGTAGAAATATTTTACAATAATGGTCCCGAGGCTAAGAGAAATCCTTATTTTCTCTGTTATAAAACCTATAATTTTTCAAATAATGCAAATAAAGTTGCTCTAATTTCATGCTATATCTCTTTTGTGACTCTTATTCTACAATAATTCATGCTTTTTGGAAGTATTACTTGAATGTGAAATTATTTCTGGCTTCACAACCACAAGCTGTTTGTTTTTCAGTGCTAATTCGTCTTTTACCCAGTGCATTCTTACTTACTAGGTAGCTAAATTACAACAAATTTTAGATAATAATGGGTCATTGTAGATTTTATTTTGCAAGTTAAGATTGATTAAGCATCTTTCTTTGATAATATTCTATGACATAATTTATTTTGAAGTAGAATAACTTTTTTTAATAAGAAACATGTTTAAGTATTACATAATTTCTAAGACACATAGTATGATAGGCATGTGCAACATAATATTAGAAAATTCAGGGTCAATTAGTATTGTAATAATATTAGGAAGAAGTCTGTCAGCAGATACAGGCACTCAACGTGGGCTCACAATAAGGGTTTCAACTGTATGAAGGAGAAAGACACTATAGAGGTCAGTGTGACCTTGACAAGCCGCAGAGATACCACAAGTTTGCTCAACTGCCAACTGCCGGCAGGCACACACATAAAGTCCTAGTCGGCCTGCAAATGACAGAGAACGACCCCTCTCCTGGGACACTAGAGGACCCTTAGCACATTTGGAGTACATTTGGAGTATATGCAAAAAAATCAGACTGCACCTATGCATAGTTACTGTTATAGAGCAGGTGTAATGATATACAGAATTCTTAAAAATCCCCACCTTCTTCCAGAACCCTACATGGATATTGCATCCCATGATTACAACTGTCTATAGGAATCAGAATCCTACATCCACCTGGCATGATTCAGATCCTCAAAGTGTCTCCACACTCCCCTCTCAAGTGTGTACTTTTGCTTTGTAATAAAACCGCTTCTGTTTTACTTTGACTCATCCTTGAACTCTTTCTTGTGGTAAAGTCAAGAGCCTGGCACAGACTGGTGGTGGGGGGCTCAGGTTCAGATAATTCCCCAAGTCTCCGGTATCACCACGGCCTCAGTCTAATCATTAGGAAAAAAATGAGACAGGGGCACCTGGTAGTTCAGTCAGTTAAGTGTCCAACTCTTTTTTTTTTTTTTTAAAGATTTTATTTATTTATTTGACAGAGATAGAGATAGCCAGCGAGAGAGGGAACACAAGCAGGGGGAGTGGGAGAGGAAGAAGCAGGTTCATAGCGGAGGAGCCTGATGTGGGGTTCGATCCCATAACGCCGGGATCACACCCTGAGCTGAAGGCAGACGCTTAACCGCTGTGCCACCCAGGCGCCCCAAGTGTCCAACTCTTGATTTCAGCTCAGGTCATGATCTCAAGGTCCTGGGATTGAGGCCTGCGTTGGGCTCCTCGCATAGCAAGGTGTCTGCTTGTCCCCCTCTCCTTCTGTCCCTCCCCCTGCTTGCTCGCTCGCTCTGTATCTCTCTCTCAAATAACAAATACATCCTTAAATGGAAAAGAAAATAATCAGACAAACATGAATAGAGAGAAATTCATTACATACCCATACCTGAGCACTAATTCTCAAAACTCAAGGTCATCAAAATCGGGGAAGTCTGAGACACATTTATAGCCCAGAGGAGTCCAAGGAGGCATGATGACTAAATGTAGTATGGTATTCATTTAGGTATCCTCTGATTTTTGAAAGTTCATATTATGCCACTTCTTTTTTATGAAAGACCTACATTCGTACCTGTTAACTAGAAAAAGTCCAAAGAAGATTTTTGCTTTTTTTGAAAAAAGGCAAAAAGCAAAAGTAGCATTTAGGATTTGTTTCATAGCAAGCTGTTATAAAGGCAGTGCATACCATTTATGAGCACCGAGAGTGGCCCCACCAAGCTCCTACCCCAGAAAGACACTCAGCATCTCAGCATCAAGCCACCATAGCTTTGAACTGTGCCCGTGGGCACTGTGCTTTATCTCCATTTACTTTGTGCATCCCTTAGCAAGATGTGTCCTGAGTTATCAGAAGACCTAAGAAGTTATTTTGGGGGTCTGGAAATGCTCAAAACTGTCTCTGCATAAATTAATGGCAATTGCTTCTCCATTTTATGCCAGTTCAGCTTATGCAAGGTTTCACAGGGATGCTCTACTTTTGGACAGCAGGGCAACCTGTACAGATAGAACGGTAAAAGGTCTTTTCATGGAAACTAAGACAATCTAAATAAAGCATGAACTTTAGTTAAAAAATATTGTTTCACTGTTGGCTCATTAGTTGTGACAAATGTAGCACTGGAACATAGGATAGAGGGTATGGTAGAAAAATCTCTGTAGCATCCTGACAACTTTTCTGCTAATGTAAAAATATTCTCACATAAGAAAATCTGTTTAAAACTGTACTGATGTTGACCCAAGTGTATACGTCTAGAATTTACCAGCATGAAATTAGGATAAAGTCAAGAAATTCTATAGTGTAAACTTGCAGTTAAGGAAGCAGTTGTCTTATTGGAGGAGGGAAGAAGACAATGAAGGCTAGAAATTGTTATTAAAAAGGATACACCAGCTTTTTTTCTTTATTGTACTTTTATTACTATTTGATACTATCTCTGACTCTGTTTTTATTATTTTTCCCTGGTGTTAGAATTTTCTTTTTTACCTGAACTTTATAGTCGTGAATTCAGATGCTAATATATAAACACTTGATTTTTTAAATGTTTTTAATTAAATATAAGAACATAAGGTGTTTCAAACTATTGCTGCACTAGACGGGACTGTATTTTCTTTTTTTTTTTTAAGATTTTATTTATTTATTTGACAGAGAGCACAAGAGAGAACAAGCAGAGGGAGCAGCGGGGTGGGGGGGGAGGGGGAGAAGCAGACTCCCCGCTGAGCAGGGAGTCCATGAGACACCCCAGGACACTGGGATCATGACCTGAGCCAAAGGTAGACACTTAAACGACTGAGCCACCCAGGTGCCCCTCTAATTAAATATTATTAGGGTGTGTTCTACATTACTCTGCTTCTCTAATTGGATAGTCCCTGGTATGCTACATATGACAAAATATGCTGGTATCTAAAAGTATTTTTTTTTCTATTTGGCCTTTTCACAATTAAGCCATACAGTAAAAAATAAAGTCTTTCAGTTTACTGTAGTTTGATTTGATGTTACTGACTTACACCAGGGGTCAGCAAACTATGACATATGAGCTGAATCTAATCCCATGAGCTAATTTTTTTTTTTTAATGGCCTGTGAGCTAAGAATGTTTTTCACACTGGTGCCCCTCCCCACAAGAATTCATGT
The DNA here is from genome assembly GCF_024610735.1 of Ursus americanus. Taxonomy (NCBI): domain Eukaryota; kingdom Metazoa; phylum Chordata; class Mammalia; order Carnivora; family Ursidae; genus Ursus; species Ursus americanus. The sequence continues at coordinate 11,811,967 of NC_142139.1, forward strand.
CCATCTGGTACCTGTTAATGTGACCTTATTGGGAAATACTTAATTTGATGTAACCAAGTTAAGATGAGGTCACACTGGATTGGGCTGGGCCCTAAATCCAATCACCTGTCTCCGTAGAAGTGACACAGATACATGGAAATATGTCTCTACAGGGAGGAAGGCCATGTAAAGAAGGAACAGAGATTGGAGTGATGCATCTACAAGCCAAGGACTCTCCAGAAATCACCAAAAGCTATTAAGAGGCAAGGAAGGATTCTTCACTAGAAGAAGCATGCCCCTTGATTTCAGAAATCTAACCTCCAGAACTGAGAGAATTAATTTCTATCATTTTGAGCCACTTAGTTTATGCTAATTCATTATATCAGCCTAAGAAATTAATACATATGTTTACAGGGTTGTAAAAACAAAACAAAACAAAAGCAAAGACTAATAATATGTAAAAGACATCATATGTGGCCTGCAAAGTGTAAAAAATTTACTGTAAGGAAAGGTTGTACACTCCTGCTTTAGAGGCTTACTTTGAAACTATTTATGGGTGTGCCTAGGACAGTATTCAATCTAGGGATAATTTGCCCTTACTCTTAATGTTTGACCACTCTAGGATCTCCTCTCAAAGCCCCAGGTGATGAATGAGCACTTTCTGTTCCAGCTAGCTAAACAACTGTCTGCCATGTGTGAGTTTTTTTGCACAGTCTCATGGAATCTTGCCTGATACCTGCACGGCTGGCTTTATATTTATCTGACTCAATGAGATCCCCATTTATTTTTTTTAGCATTGTTTCTTTCTCTCTGGAACTCTACTTTGTAACTTACAGCCACCTCAGCCTCCCTGAATTCTGATCACCTCAACTTAAGGGGATCACCATGCTCTGTTCGGCATCCCCACCCCTGCTCCCTGGATGATTGTGTCATCAGGCAAGGTGAAGTAAGGAAAGCTCACAGCAATTCTGTGATGCTTGCTGTCCACTGCCTAAAAATATTTTTTCACATACTTTGGCCAACTGTTTAGCAGTATATAGCAAGAATGTAAGTCCTAACCCTGTTACTCTATCACTATTGGAAGTGGAAGCCCACTTAGCTTTTATTTTTATTATTTTAAATGTGGGCCAGTACATGTGAGTATAATAAAAAGAGTTAAGCATATGATCCATGTCTTAAACCTAGGATATTATAGGACTTTTTTCCTTTCTAATGCCAGGGTACCCATTCCATAAATTCTGGAAAACTCATTCCAGTCTCCAATTGCCTGTTTGATATAAAAGCAGACTTCTAGGGAAGGCCAAAAAACCTTGCTTGCAAAATTACTCTTTATAACAACACATAGGGGCTGTAGGCTAAATCTTCCATCCAAGAAACAAAAAGTTATTTAAAAAATAATTACTTGATAAAATGGGGTATAAAATTGGAACTAGAAATGCAGTTTCCCCACACAAATTGATTATTAGTAAAATAACTGAACCATGTTATAATACTACATTGGCTCCTGGGGGCCTTGTTACATTATTCTGCTTATATTTCAAGACAAACAAAAAACACAATAGGCCAGACTTCCTGGGATATAACAAAAGCTGGATTTCATTTAACTTAATAAATTAAATTGGGAATTAAAGAGAAGATAGTACAACTGATGCCACAGAATTTTTAAAAAGATTATAAAGAGCCACCGTTATAATTATATGTTACAAGTTGGACAACCTAGAAGAACTGGATAAATTCACACAAAAACCTACTGAGACTGAATCTTGAAGTAATAGAAAGCCTGAACAGACTAATAACAAACAAGGAGCTTCAATTAGCATTCAAAAACTTTCAGCAAAGAAAAGTCCTGACCAGATGGCTTCACTGGATAATTTTATCAAACATTTAAAGAATTAATACCAATCCTTCTTAAACTCCTACAAAAGAGTAAAGAAGGGAACACTCCCAAACTCATTTTATAAAGTCAGCATCACCCTGATACCAGAGCCAGACAAAAACACCACAAGAAAAGTTCAGGTCAATAACCCTGATGAACGTGGACACAAAAGATTTCTCAAGAAAATATTAGCAAAACCAAGTTCAGCAGCATATTAAAAGGATCATACGCCATGATCAAATAGGAGTTATTCCTAGGATACAAGGGTGGTTCAATATAGGGAAATCAACCAATATGATAAACCACATTAACAGAAAGAAGGATAAAGGCCATTACCATCTGAATGGATACAGAAAAATCATTTGACAAAATTCAAACAGGTATTCATGTTTCTATACAGAACTGTAACTAATTAAGTCCTTGTCTTTCAAGAAGGCATTTAGAGACAAGACAATATTTTCTAAATAATTAGAAAATAGAAAGCCAATATCTCTTGACCTCTTTTGCATTTCTCTATACTGACGACTGAATTCATAAAGTTTATCTTCTTCACAGTATTATTATCAATCAAGTTTCACAGGGATACCTTTGTCCATTTTTTTTCTTTTAAAAAATGAAGATTTCATTTTTCCTGATAGTATTCTATATCATACTCCAAAAAAACCTTAGAAAGTTAAAAAGCAAAAATACATTTTTTTCTTTTAAATTTAGGTCCATTCACTGTTAATTGTTGGTGTATATATAATTCCTTATTATCGCTGTCTCTCTCAATCACTCTAGACACACACACACACACACACACAAACACACACATTCTGTATTACTCAGTGTTCTCTAAAGAAAAAAACAGTAGAATATATATGCATACGTATTTACATATACATTGGAAACTTAACATAAGGGATTGACTCACATGATTGTGCAGGCTGAGAAGTCTCTTAATCGGCCATCTCCTCTACAAACTGGAGACCCAGGAGAGCTGATGGTGTAAATCTCAATCCAAGTTCGAAGGTCTGGAAAACCAAGAGCACCGATGGTGTAAATTTCTGTCCAAGGGCCAAAGAAGACCAATGTCTGGAGCAATCAGTGGAGAGAAAGAATTCAACTTCCTTCTTTTTGTTCTACTAGAATCCTCTATGAGTTGAATGATGACCCTAGGGAGGGCAATCTACTTTACTTAGTTCATGAATTCAAATGTTCATCTCTTCCTAAAACACTCTCATAGACACACCCAGTAATAATGTTTAACTGGACATCTGGGCATTCTGGGGTCCGATCAATTTGATACATAAAAGTAACCATCTTAATGGTTAAGTACACTCTTATTGATCTCTGCAAACCATGCTTAATATCTAAATAAACACAATAACAAGGATAATTCTACCTAACCTAGTACAACTACCCCGCACACAACTGAAAATGTACTAACCCCATCCACAGAAGAAGAGGTAAAGTCCTTGAGCAATATTTTTTGTTATCTCATACCTTAAATACTATGATTTAAACCTAACAATAAATAGTGTGATATATAGTAATACATCTTATGTTAGATGATAATAAAATAAGAGGAAAGAAAACAAAGATATTTGCTTAATACCCACGCACCACACATACAAATGTGTGTATAACAAAATAAGAGGAAATACTCGTGACAATTATAGTCTTTATTTCTGTAACCAGTCACGTAATAGCTGGTATTCATAACTACTTTTTCCCACAATCCATTCCATATTCCATTTGCGTTTAGCAAATACCTATGCTGGCCACAGTTCTTTACCTGGGAACCATCTATAAACCTGCCTGAGTCTTGTCTTCCTCTGTCAACTGATTGTAGGGAACTTTCCCTGAAGCCATAGATAAGACTGTGAGAGAGGAGGCAGTGCAGCAGGAGTGGGGACCCTGGGCATTTGAATTACTTCTTCAGGAAAATTACTTGTGCCTTCAGGGCCTGTGTGGACATTATCATGTATATACCACTTTCATTTGATAATGAAGTGCTGTGTGCACTCCTAACATTATGGCTCAGTGGGTCAGACAATAACCAAGATCATGGCGGGCAGCTTAGGCAGCTCATCAGTGGCCCATGTTTAAGTGTTCGATCTTTACTAAGGCTCGGTAGCAGGAGAGTAGTTAGCTGTAGAGGATGTCAGGGCTTTGCTCCAAAATCCTAAATGTCTGCACTACAGTCACCTCCAGGGACCTGCCAAAGTCAACAAACAGCATCCCTCTTTGCACTGACACTTCAGATACCATTGGATCTGCTGGACCATATGGTCCAAGGGGCAGAGCAGCTTGTCCAGCAATGTAGACCTATTGCAGAACCATCTCTTGGTTTTGGTCCCACTCAAATCTAATGACTTTTCAGGTCACTTGGCAAATGGGCTGCAGTAACACAAAGAAATGAAGACTATGTTATCTCCCAAATCCAAGGAGGACCTTTGCTTTTTACTGTAGGAGGGGCCTGATGCAACTACTTTTCTTTCCCCTTTGAAAGGAAGATGTCCTGACATGCCTTATACCACTGGACCCCTAGAAACTTCACTGACGTAGAAGGCCCCTGAATTTTTGTTGGATTTGCAGTATTTCCCACCATCTGGCATTCAAATATTTTACTAAGAAGTCTAGAATAGTTGCCACTTCTTGATTACTGTATCCCAATCAGCACAATGTCATTAATGTAATGGACCAGAGTGATATCTTGTGGAAAGGAAAGGCAATCAAGATCCCTGCAAACTGAATCATGACATAAGGCTGGAGAACGGATATATCCCTCAGGTAGAACAATGAATGATTCTTGTTGGCCTTGCCAGCTGAAAACAAACTGCTTCCCGTAGTTTTTACTAATACTTATTAAGAAAAAAGCTTTTGCCCGGTCAATAGTTATGCAACTCCAGGTACTGGAGGGGAAGGGGTGTTAATTTGCTTAAGCAATGAAACATCTGCTTCAGCAGGCTGCATTTGGAGCCATCACCTGGTTACGCTTATGCTAATACACTGTCATTTTCCAAGTTATCTGTCTTCTACACAGGCCAATAGGAGAGTTAAGTGGGGATGTGGTAGGAATCACCACTCTTACAGCCTTCAAATCCTAGATGAGAGCACTAATCACTTCAATCCCTCCAGGAGTGGAAAAGCCACCTGGCTTTTCCCACCATCATAGACCTCACTTCACAGGTTAGGAAACCAATGTGGGGATTCTGGCACCCGCTGAGTTTGTCTCTTCCAATTATGCATCCTAGAATTGGAGAGATGATCACAGGATGGATTCAGGGACCCAGTGGGTATGATGTGAGATGAGCCAAAACTCCATGGCTCACCTGACTCCCATGAACTCCTGCTCTGACTGGTGGACCACAGTGATGTTTCAGGTCTCTTGGATTTGATGTCAGTCCACAGCCAGTGTCCACTAGTCTCTGAAATGTAGAAATGTTTCATTTTTGTAGTGCAATTACCCTGGTAAAAAGCTGTAGGTCCCTATAGGGAAGAATGGTAGAAACACTATGCAAAACAAATTTTTGGTAGTTTAGCTACTGGAGTACTGGTCCTTCCTCAAGGGGACCCAGCCTCCCCTTCATTTAAGGAATTCTGGGTCTATAAACTGGTATAAGTTTAGGAATTAATTGAGGGGCTCTGACTCTCTTTTTATGATTCAGATTAGACCTTTGCTACTTGGCCTAGAAAGTTTCTGCTTAAACAGATAAAGTAAATAAGAATTTAGTAAACTTCTTATCTATTTCATTTCTAGGAATACTGTGATCAACTAGCCAATACCATAGGTCTATGTGAATTGGACTATTCTGATTGCTACTTTGGCCACATTAATGGTAACCACACTAATCCTGCTTTTGGAAGTTGAGCACCACAATTTACCCCTGTTACTCCAGAATCTAGTAACTCCCACTGCATGTAGGTTTCCCAATTCAGTGGCCCCAGTTCCCACTGTGAGGATGGCCTAAAGAGAAAAGCAATTATGGTGCTCTTCTAAGATCCCGAGGCTCCCCTCACAAGTTCATTTCTCACACTATTGGTAAAAGGTACGTCTTCTGTATTCTCCTAGTCTCCAAGGACAAGTCTACTCTAGAATTCCAATTTCCCTAAGCCATTCAAATCCCTTCCTCTACATTAAACTAAGACAGGTCTAATTTCCTATTTCACCAAAAGGTAGGTCACTTTTTAGTCCATGTGTCAGACAACCAGGCAAACGAATTTTGGAAATCTTTTCTAACTGCCCAGCTGCAACACTAAGTGTGGAATCTCAGTTTTGTGAGCCCATGTAAAGAAGTATTGCCTGATCCAGCTTTATGTCCTTTCCGTCAGTGTCCCACACTCAGAGTATTCATCCCCTCACATCTTTCCCAGATTTCTGTATGAACACATTCGAGTAGTTCATCTGGTGTTTTTGAGGATGATCTCTTCATGGGTCACACTTTGTATCTCATCTTCAGGGGTCTATAGGGACTTGAGTCTGGTTATAGATCTAGAAGCAAACAGAAGTGGTGGTGCTGGGTCCTGAGGTCAGTACTGTCTTGCATGGGACTGCCTCAGCGGGTCAGTGCTAACCAACTCACACATATACACAGGGGAAAACACCAGGAGGGAAAAGAGAGTAAATGTTTGCAGCAACGTTTCTTCCACACACAAAATCAAACTAACTGATATTGCTGCTTTATTAGTGGTTGTGAAAAGGGACACATGCACTCACAGAAGCATCTGTTTACTCAATAATACCACCTGACATTTATAAATTGTAACAGTTGTCTAGTAACATTTCTTTAAATACTTGTTACAGAGGTAATAAATGACAGGATAAAGACTTTAATTATAATTAAAACGAACCACGGGACCACTCGAGATAATCGAAGTTATACTTCAATTGGTTACTTTTTTCCCCCAGGAAAATGCAAAACTAGATGCATCCCTCAAAGATATTGTGGGTACTGTTCCAGGCTATTGCAATAAAGCGAAATACCATGATAAAGTAAGTTAAATGAATTTTTTGGTTTCCCAGTGCATATAAAAGTTATGTTTATACTATACAGTAGCCTATGTGTGTAATAGCCTTATATTTTTTCAAAAGTACATGACTACATAAAAAGTACTTTTATCGCTTTTTTGCTTTTTGGTGCAAGAGGCTTAGTTTCAGCCTATCTCAGCTTTCAACATGCTTTCCTCACTAAGCTTAATCAATTCTAGCTTTTCATCTCAAGTGAGAGAAGTGTGACTCTTCCTTTCACTTAAACACTTAGAGGCCATTACACGGTTATTAACTGCCCTAATTTCAATACCATTGTGTCTCAGGGAATAGGGAGGCCCTAGAAGAGGGAGAGAGATGAGGGAACGGCTGATTGGTCAGCAGTCAGGACACACACACAATATTTCAGAGTTGTTCATTATTATTATATTTGTTTTGGTGATCTATGAATGAGTGATCTTTGATGTTACTATTGTAATTGTTTTGAGGGACCATGAACCACACCCATATAAGATAGCGGATTTAATTGCCAGATGAGTGCCCCCCACCAAAGGGGAAGTTCTTGAAGGAAATTAAAAATCCTATTCCAGTGAACACAACAAATGCTAAGAAAGTAAGACATTCTTATTGCTGATACAGAGAAAGTTTAAGTGGTCTGGTTAGGTCAAATCAGCCACAACATTCCCTTCAGCCAAAGGCTAATCCAGAGCAAGGCCCTCACTCTCTTCAATTCTACAAAGGCTGAGAGAGGTGTGGAGGTTGCAAAAGAAAAGCTGGAAGCTAGCAGAGGTTGGTTCATGAGGTTTAAGAAAAGCAACCATCTCCATGACATAAAGGTACGAGGTGAGGCAGCAAGGGCTGACGTAGAAGCTGCAGCAAGTTCTCCAGAAGATCTGGGTAAGGTAATTCATGAAAGTGGTTGTAATAAAAAATAGATTTTTGATGTAGAGGAAACAGCCTTAAACTGGAAGTAGATGCCATCTGGGACTTTCATGGCTAGAGAGGAGATGTCAATGCCTGGCTTCCAAGCTTCCAAGCATAGGCTGGCTCTCTCGTAAAAGGCTAATGCAGCTGGTGACTTCGAGTTGGCGCCAATGTTTACACACCATTATAAAAATCCTAAGGCCTTTCAAAATTATGCTAAATCTACTCTGCCTGTGCTCTGGACTGTGTGTGGAACAAAGCCTGGATGATAACACATCTGTTAACAACATCATTCACCCAATATTTCAAAACAACTGTTGAAAATGACTCCTCAGGAGTTAAAAAAAAAAAAAAGAAAGAAAGAAAAGAAAGATTCCTTTAAAAATAGTGCTGTTCATTGACAATGCACATAGTCACCCAAGAGCTCTGATGGAGATAGACAATGAGATTACTTTTTTCATGCCTGCTAACACAATATCCATTCTGCAGCCCATGGATCAAGGCGTAATTTCGACTTGCAAGTGTTATTACTTAAGAAACACATTTTGTAAGACCGTACAGGCAGAGATGGTGATTCCTCTGATGAATCTGAGCACAGCAAATTGAAAACCTCCTGGAAATTTTCACTCTTCTGGATGCTATGAAGAACATTCATGATTCATGGGAAGAAGTCAAAATATCAACATGGACAGGAATTTGGAAGTAGTTGATTCCCACGCTCAGGTAGGACTTTGAAGGGTCCATGACCAGGGGAGGAAGTAACTGAAGATGCAGTAGACATCACAAGAGAACAAGAAGTAAAAGTGTGACTCATTTGCTAAGATCTCATGGCAACACTTTAAAGGATACGCGATTACTTCTTATTGCTGGAACAAAAAAGTGGTTTCCCAAGATGGAATCTACTGGTGAAAATGCCATGAAGATTGTTGAAATAACAACAAAGGATTTTGAACATTATATAAACTTAGCTGATAGAGTAGTGGCATGGATTGAGAGAACCAACTCCAATTTTGAAATTTTTCTGTGTAAAATGCTATCAAACAGCATCACATACTACAGATAATTTGTTCACAAGAGGAAAAATCAATTGAGGCATCAAACCTCATTGTTGTCTTATCTTAAGAAATTGCCAGAGTCACCCCAACCTTCGGGAACCACCACCCTGATTATTGAAAACAAGACTCCAACAATTAACCAAAGCTAACACACAAGATGGATTTGCTTGTATCAAGGGAGAAAAACTAAAATTTTAATCAGGGCAAAAGACCATGGAAAACAAAACCAGTCAGCATAGCCTGAGGTCATAAGCTTTCATAAAACTCAGCAACATTCACAGAAAGACCCCTGCAACACATCTTGCCATGCTCTTCAGAAGCTGCGTGTCCTGAAGATGCTACCAGAAATAGCGCTTAGACTTTATAAAATAATAAAGAGTTCTAAAAAATAAAGACTTATTTTAGAGAGAGAATGAAAATGAGCAGGAGGGGCAGAGGAAGAGGGAGAGTCTCAAGCAGACTCCTGCCAAGTGCGAAGCCTGATGCGGGGCTTGATCTCACAACTCTGAGATCATGACCTGAACCAAAACCAAGAGTTAGACACTTCACTGAATGAGCCACCCAGGCACCCTTAGCACAAAGTATTTTTAATTAAGGTCTGTACATTGTTTTTTTAGACATAATGTTACTGCACTAGAATATATTATATTTTTTAGACATAACGTTACTGCACTAGAATATATTGTATTCATAATTTTTCTATGCACTGGGAAACCCAAAATATCATTTGATTCTCTTTATTGTGATATGTGCTTTATTGCCGTGGTCTGGTACTGAACTTGCAATATCTCCATTGTATGTCTGTATAATAGATTCTAGTTTCTCCCTTTCAGTGTGATGATTTTAATAGACCAGACTGGCTAATGGACAATAAAACCTTAGAAATTTGATTGCTAACAATCTTTTCAGACAAACCATATTTGCATGTTGCATTTAACTTCTTCCTGGTGATCTAATGCCTCCTTTGTTTAAAACTATTCTCTGCTTCTTTTGGAGCTGTCTTTTAATCATAGTTCTTACACAGCAAAATGAATCGAGTCCTACCTCTTTATCCCTTCCTTGTCTTTTTCCCCCCTTTGATTTACATTATTGATCTGGGGCCAACTTAATTCACGTATAGCTATGTATATTTTCATTACGTCATCGCAAGCACTGGACTCCTTGTCTCTCTCCCTTTGGCAGTTTCATCAGCTCTGTCAATTTGCACTTCCAGGCAGGTATCAAGAGCTGAGCAATGTAGAAAATAACGACTTCTTAGAACTGCAACATGTTTTTCTCTGGAGTACTATTGCTATTGTGTACCGTGACAAGGAATTTATGAATACCACTGCTATATGTTTATGATCAGATAAGCTGGGCAAACCCTGCACTGTAAGACTTTAACTGAATGGTTTTCACAGATTCTCACACTCTGCTGATATTTTGTTTATGCTTCCAGGGAACTAAAATAGTAAATTTCAGTTACAAACTTTCTTTGCTCAGTTACTTAAGACTAAAGTTAACAAAAGGCATGTAAGAAATGTATACTGAAAACTACAAAATAACATTCGTGGAATGAAATGGATCCATGATTGAATGCAATTCCGATAAAAATCAGGAGGTTTTGCAGAAATTAAGAAGTTACTTGATCAATTTACATAATGCAGCAAGGACCTAGAAGTGAAAATAATCTTGAAAAACATCACCATTTTTATCTCCTACAACATCTGATTACAAGTTGTAGGGATGGACAGATAATCAATCAATAAAACAGAACAAAGTGTCTAAAGGTACACACATCCACATATAAACACACATACATTCAAAATGGGATTTTTCTGGAAAGGGCTTTGAGGGAAATTTCTGACATGATGAATATCTTCTGTTTGATGGTACGTGGTGATGCGAGCAGGGGGTGCCAAATTTTAGCCACCTGGCATCTTGTGCTTCTGATCTATTTACCTTATTTTACTTATATTTTACCTGAACTACAACAAAACAAAAATGAAGTGAGCCACAATTTAAAAAATTATATTTTAAATTATTAACTGTTGGAGAGATTAGAGAGTATGGCTAAACTGAACTGGAATTTGAAATCATTTACAAACTTATGTTAGCAAAAAATAGATTTAGTAACAATGATAGCAACTGATAGCAGGAATCTTATTTTGAGAGAGTTATGTGATCTAAAAATAATAATAATTGGAAATGGCATATTTGTGGTAATATGTCATGTGCATTAGGGTATTTCTATTCATACCTGAGTTATTTAGTTTTTCCAGTACAAAGAATAACATTACAGATTTTTGTTTACTGTATTTAAACCTATTTAATTATATTGTTTATATTTGCATCAAACATTTTTAAAGATTAGAAACAATTCTGATATCAGTGATGATCTTCATATATTTCTCCTCAACTCTATCCTTTTTCTCCCTATCTAGAGACCACAAATACATTTGGATTGCTTTACAAATTTCCTGTAACAGTCATTACATTTGTATATATCCATAACATATACATTTATACATACTTTAAACTCCATGTAAATAATACCATTTATATATTCCCTTCTGCATTTGCTTATGTGCTCACCATTATCTTGATGAGATTTATCCATGCATGAAACTATGTATGATTTTAACAAACAAGATACACTTAGTTCTTTCTTTCATTTGGCCGTACTAATATCCTTTTAGTTTGGAGCACTTGGAAACTCAGTTCATACAAGAAGAAGGATTTCTCTAGGAATGTCTGGGAACCTAATGGAGGGTAGGTTCCATATTTAGTCAGTGCTCTGTTACAATCTGGATGTGGTCCAGAATTAGAGTCACTGGTTCATAAAGAAAACAAAGCATACCAAAGTGCTTGCTGATCTGCATGCTTACTATATAACCTGCTTTGGTAATCAGTATTTTTTTTTTCTGGCTACAAGGAATGGCAATGTCACATTTTCACTGAATAACCTCTGAAATTATAAAGAGATAAACATTTTTATGAAACAGAGTGACCATTTACTGCTCATTTTTTAAATGCCATGTGGTGTCTCCTCCGTCACCACTGAGAGGTTATTTTAGAGGCCCACTTATAACAGCTGTAACTAACACCCATTGCTTTGTGAATGTTCTTTTTCTATTCTTGAAACAAGATCCCTAAGGGAGATGATTTTGATAAATGCACAGAATAAAGCACAGTTTCTGCTTGAAACACCCATTCATGAATCTCAGTCTCCAAGCAGCCGTAGTACTGTGATCAAATTTTGTCTCTAGGCATTATCTCATAGACAGCAGGATTGCAAATAGCTAGACTGCTGGAGCTAACCTCCCAAACACAGCTCCGCACCATGTGATACTCATCTGTGATTAATATACTATATTAGTCGGCTAGGGCTGCCATTATGAAATACCACAGACTGGGTGGCTTAAATCAAGAAATTATTTTTCTCCCAGTCTGGAGGCTGGAAGTCCATGATCAAGGCGCTGGCAGGGTTGGTATCTGGTGATGTCTCTCTTCCTGGCTTGCAGACAGCTGCCTTCTTTCTGTGTCCTTACATGGCCTCTACTCTGTGCACATGTGCAGAGAGAAAACTCTGGTGCTCCCTTCTCTTCAAATAAGGACACCTGTCCTATCAGATTAGGGACCCACCCCCATGACTTCCTTTAACCTTAATTACCTAAAGGCCCTATCTAAGAATACAGTCACATTAGAGGGTAGGGCTACAACATATAATTTTGGGGGAACACGATTCATTCCATAATATTCAACCATATATGATTAAAATGGTAATTAAAATTACCATTCACTTAGTCTGCCCTCTGCTTTATTTATACTATTATTTTCCCCAATTTAGTTAATATTTATTCAAAATGGTATATCAAATTTATTTTATTTTTTAAGGTTTTATTTATTTACTTGAGGGAGAGAGAGAGGGCACACAGGCAGGGGGAGAGAAAGAAGCAGGCTTTGATGTGGGGCTCGATCCCAGGACCCTGAGAACATGACCTGAGCCGAAGGCAGACACGTAAGTGACTGAGCCGCCCAGGAGGCCCACCTAATTTTAAAAAGTATTTCACATTTATAACAGGTTATGATGCTCTTTTTGGGCTGCATGAAACTTGAAAACCTGCATGAAATTTTTAAACTTTATGTAGGTAAAAGGAATATTTGAACTTGGTCCAAGCACTAAGTGGAATTTTTAAGGGTAACTTAGTACAATATAAAAGTAAGATCTTTTATTATTGACATTGCTTAGAAAAACACATTTTTAAGTTCAGTAAACACTGATTTTTAGCCTATGAATTATTAATTTTAAATAATGATTTTATATAGGTTGAATGTCTTGCTTTGAAAACAATCCCATCTAAATATATTTTTTAAAAGGTAGCTAAATCATAACACAACAACCTCTGAAATACATCAGAGTAACCACCCCTAGAGACTTGAAAATGAATTGCTTACTGTAGTCTTTTTAGTACATTCATTAATTTTTATTTAGAAAACAGTTATATAGTGTGGGCTTCCTAGAACAGAGAACACCTCTCCCAGCTGGTGGTATTGATAGAAAAAAGCACTCACTTAATTTTCTTCCTTTGTTTACTAAGATGTTTGTGCAGTTTTAATATTAACATTATTTGTTTCTTTTTTTTTTTCCTTCTGCCCTTCTGAGAACCAAGTCATTATACTGTGCTCTGACAATTCTCACTGCAGTTTCCTACCTTTATAAGGAAGAACCATATAAACAATTTGTTACAAGCAAAAGACCCTTACTATCTGTTTAGCAAGCCTGAAAACTGAATAACAGGTTTATACTTCACCCTATGTTGCATTTATCTTTTCTTTTTCTATTTTCTCCTGAATATCAAAGATGTCTTTAAAAACCATGTATATGAATAGGGGTATTAATTCTTAGGGATTATTTAGAGTTGATACATAAATGATATTAATAAAATGCCTGTGTTACATAGGACAGTGTTTAATCCTGTGCCCTGGGGCGTGAGGGTGGCTCAGTTGGTTAAGCATCTGCCTTCAGCTCAGGTCATGATCCCAGGGTCCTGGGATTGAGTCCCACATCAGGCGCCCTGCTCAGTGGGAAGCCTGCTTCTCCCTCTGCCTGCCACTCCGTTCCTCTGCTTGTGCTCGAGCACTCTCTCTCTCTCTCTCTGACAAATAAATAAAATCTTAAAAACAAAAAAACAAAAAAACAATGTAATGTTCTGAGTGTGCCCTGATGCAAAAAGAATAAGCAGGAAGAACAGAAAAGGTTGAGGTAAAGGGAAAGAAAAGATCCTAGAGAAAATGAGTTTTTATACAGTCTTATCTAACAGTCGAGTCAATCTTTCAGAAAGAAATCAGATAATATGCTAATGACAAGACCTAGCCACCTCACACCCTCTACTGTGCTTCACTGTGAGCAAGGTTTGGTCTTTGTCAGGAGAGTCTGGCCATTGCACTTCCAGGATTCCGTGAAAAAGAAATGAAAACGAGGAAGGAATGAGAACAAGCCAAGAGCATGTGGATGGAGGTCGGGAGAAGCTGAAGGTAAACAACACTCTGACTGTCAAGGGTAAACGAAGCTAGACTCTAGTTAAAGCAGTAAGGGTAGACATTATTCAATAATAACAGTTGCAACAGGAAAAGAAAGTCCGGCATGAACTGAACTCAACTTGGCTGAAACCAAAGCAGGAGCCCTTTTAAAGGCTGGGAGGTGCTAAAGGAAGGGCACTGAGCATTGTAAAAGGAGTTGGTCCATGTGACTAGAACCTCCGTGTTTGTTCAATGGCGCTTATCCAGAGAAGAAACACACTTCTCATATGTTTATTACAAAAGGCAAGGAGATAAGTTTGAGCAAGGTGAGCACCAGACCACAGCAGAGAGTGACATTATCCCCTTGAATGTTTGCATTGCAAACTGACAGCTCCCGGGTCCTTGAAAAGACAGTTCTAGGTGGTAGAAGATTTATGGCTCAAAGGGTCAGAGAAAGGATTTATAATTAAAGTTTTCTAAAGTCACTGCTGTATGAGAGAATTCAGTGGCCTGTCTGCCTTTTACCAGTTTGGGCTGGAGCAAACGGTGAATTCTCCTGAATTCACTGAGCTTTCTCAAAAAAGCAGGCAGGCATCTTAAGGGGTACTAGAGTCATCCTAGGGATGTGGCCTTAAGCTGCTAGATACCATGCCAGTGTTTGTTCACGTCTCTTCGTGTGTGTGTGTGTGTGTGTGTGTGTGCATGTGAGCGCCTGGCGGGCTGGGCAGGCATGCGGTGAGAGGGAGTCTGCAGTTTTTATAGACCCAGTTTGAAGCTTAGTCCAGAAGTGAGCTCAGAGGAGACTGATCAGAGTTTGTCAAGATCCTTGTTGGGATCCAGCCACAGAAAGTTTTTGAATGCCTTGATTTTTTTATCTCCTTGGGCCCATAGTTTGAATCAATGGTTTTATAGGAGGATCTAAACAGATACCAAGCAGAAGGAAGAGATTAAACAAAAAGGGGAAAATGAGATGTGGGAAAAAGAGGAACCAGCATAAAGATCCTGCAGCAATGGGCTGGCTCTGTGCTACACGTGAATTCGATTCTGACTAAGTGATAAATATTGACTCCTTCTTGCAGCCTTTCCAGGTCTGAAACTCCCCAGTAGATCTTTCAGTCTTTCCTTCTGTGGGGGAACAGAGCTCAGTTCAGACAGACAGGGCAGCTCCAGTGCCCCCAAGTTGACCCAAATAGTGATCCAAGACCTAGTGGACCAGTCTGGAAGCTCTGCAGTGTTTCCCCTTAGACAACTTTAATTCCTTCCATTGCTCCTTCCTTCTCACAGCTAAAAGAACTTGCTGAATACCAAAACCCCTCCATTAGCTCAAGGAGAGTGGTACTGGGCAGGCTAAGGCACTGGAGGCCAGGACTGGAGTTGGCCTGAGGCCAAGGTTTGGTAAGAAAGAATACAGCAAGAACTCCATTCAAAACAAATTCTGGGTAAAGAAAGCAAGGAAGGAGAAACAGACAAGGGAAAAAAGCAGAAAGGTCTCGCTGGGGCTATTGTGGTGGAGGAAGAGGCCTCTGACTTAGGAAGAGCCCAGAGGCTGGGAAGAAAGGCTTTCAAGGTGCCTGTTGGGTTCTTCAAGTAACCACAGTCAGAAGATCAAAATCAAAGAGCTAGTGAAAGGAAAAGCAGAGATTGTCCAGTAAACCTTCCGAGTAACGCAACTCAGTCCTGCATGGATTTCTTCTTCTTCTTTTTTTTTTTTTTTTAACTCAGATTCCAGTTTTTATTCTCACAAAAACATACACAGTGTCAACACAAACCAATCTGGATTACTGTTTCCCAAAGGGAGTTCCATGGGATTCTAGTTGAGTGGAACACATTTAGGTACTACAGAATTTTAAAAGATTCTTGTGCATTGCAAATCTCTAGATAGAAGATGGACATGCTCTGCCATCTTTCCAAACTCTTTCAGAGGTGTCCTAGGAACTGTCGACCTAAAATTGTCAGGGAGCAAAAGTTAAGCAAAAGCATTTATTTGAGATCAAAGAATTGCAATTCAGGATATATAGATTTGGGTAGCAACCTAGATAGTGTCTCATTAAGGTGCAAAAGTAAGGGGTTTCCAAAGAGAAAGGAAATGCTTATATACATTTTTACGAAGAATTTTTGATTGGTATTGGTGGCAGAAAGCTAATCTTGGCTAAATATAATTGGTTGCTATCACTGAGCAAAGTCTTTACTGTAGCAACTTGCAGGTGTTCAGATTGAGTCCTTGGAATATTTGTGTTTTGGCCTAGTTCAAAAGATCGTGGTTCTACCAGTGAGAACGTGCATATGGCCCATCTCCTAGTGGCCTCCTGGCATTTGTGGTTGTTCCAGTTCAGTGTGTCCCAGTATGACTTTATATCTCACTTGTCCCTTCTAGATGCAATGAACTCTTGCAGTGTTTGGCAAAAAAAAAAAAAAAAAAAAGTCCTTGTTTTGCCAACACACAGACCCGGTATCCGAACTACAATAGCTTGCTACTCATCTATGAGTAGCAATTCATACACCAAGGGGCGCCTGGGGTGGCTCAGTCAGTTAAGCATCTGCCTTCAACTCAGGTCATGATTCCATGAACCCTGGGGTACTGGGACTGAGTCCCTGTTTGGACTTCCTGCTCGGTGGGGAGTCTGCTTCTCCCTCTCCCTCTGATCCTTCCTCCTGCTCATGCTCTCAATCTATCTAATGGATAAATTAAAAAAAAAAATCTTTAAAAATTTAGCACACCAAGCCTTTTGTGCATCTGCCATTTTGTTTATCTTAATTTTTTTTCTTACCGTAAGAGTAAAAGGTAAACATGACTGTTTACATCTCGATCAGAAGTAAAATTCTGTTTGCATTATTGATTTTATGTTGTTTTTTTTTTCACTTTGAAGACCATTTGTTTTTATAATTTCCAGTTCTTTCTTGAAATTTCAATTTTGTATTTTCATCGCTTTAATATAATAAATAACTTGAAGTATCTGATTAATCCTGAGAAAGCCATGTGTCTACTCTTTTTTTTTTTCTTTTGTTACTCTGTATGGCTCATCCTCTCATATTAGTGGTAAGTTTGGATTGTGTCCTGGATGTTTTCCATGAAAAGTTTTATTGATAATTGAAACTTCATGTACTATTTACACCCCAATATCATTTTTTCTTTTCTTCTAAATGTACCTAGTTTGGAGACACTAGTTTTGCCTGATTACTTTAATTCAAGAAGAAGTTGAAATAACCTATATCTGAGCTTTTGACCCTGTAAAGTTATTCTATCTCCAGTTCACCTCTACTTCTAGGGGCCCAACAAAAATGTGAAGTGCTTTTCATAGACCTTACTCCTTAGTAAACTCTAAATTTCGATTTGTGTTCGTCAGCCTGTCAAAAGCTGTGCTCAGGCTATTAGTATCTCAACCACAGCCGACAGCGTTGCCAACACCTCTGGGAAGCGATGTGCTCTGCTCTCATGGATGCTGGACCCCAACTCCACACTTCAACGGCAGCTTTCTAATCCCTTAGAACATATCTTCAGAACTAATTTTCAGCTTTAAAAATCATTTTCAGCATGAGAGTTGATCAAGACACAAACACCAAAAGTAAGAATTATGTTTTAGAAATACAGAAATTTGAAAGACAAGTCCTTATCTGAGGTTTAGGAAGGCAGAGGTGACTTATTCGTTTTGCACATGGTGTAAAATCGCCTGAAATATAGGAAATATACAATGCACTACTTTTGAATGATTTCTTAAATCAATAATATTTTTCACAAGGAAAAAAGAAATCATTCCAAGAGCAGAAATCTAAGACATGATAAAGATCGGTATTATTAAAAATGTACATTTATTCATCCTCATTATTGCCTCACCCTTTATTATTTTAGTAGTTTTCTACAATATGGCTTTGGCGATTCTTACTGTCTATGCTCCAGAGACAAGTCAACTTTGAAGTAAAAATGTCGTTTGCTTTTATTTCTCCCAAGTAATTATAGCATCAAACTTGTAAAAAAATTCATTGTAGTGTTTGGTTATTGCTCACATTATGTGTTACAAATAACAGAATTCAGTTTTCACATAAACATTTTTTCAATATCCTCAATTTAAAAGACATTATTTTTTCTAAGAAATAATAAATTGGAGAAGAAAGAACTTTGAAATACATAAAACCCAAATAATCTTTCTTTTAAGTATTGGGTTTAACTATGTGATCTAATGTTCCTTAATAAATCAAGCTGGCAATCTCAAAGACGAAAAAAAAAATATGAAAGGTAGCAATGGATCATCAGATGAATAATTTTTAAAAAGCAACCTGAACTCTATCATGAAATTATTCATAAAGAAAATATTGCAAATATATTTTTAAATTTTAATTTTCTAAGAGCAGAAAATATTTTGAGTAAAAAAACCAAATAGCTTGCTATTACAGTAAAAGAAAAATAATTATATATGCTAATTTCAAAGCCACCATTATTTTATGTAAAGAATGTGAGATCTACAGTCAAACTCAGCATTGAGATTCCAGTAAGAATTATTCTAAATGCATTGCCTGAGAAATTAATACTTTGAAAACACAAAAAGATTCAATTTGGGTTATTAATTAATTAATCCAACTTGTTCCCTAGAAGCACCTTATGTCACTTACTCAATTATTTAGTTTAAGGCTTATCTTGAATCAAATTTTCTCTCTCTACTGTATTTTTTCGACAGTGTTCAAATAGACTGTTATTTCTCCCAACTTTACAAATAAAGTATCTGACTTCTGGTTTCTGGTCAAGCAGCTAAAGAGCTTAGAAGTTATTATTCCATCTTAACAAGTAAAAAGCTAAAAACAAACAAAAGCAAAACAAAAACCTGAAAAATCAACTTTTCTTAGCTCCATCAGAGAAGTGAGGTCACAGGATCCCAAAACTGGAGGGACTAACAATTACATATAAAGTTCACAACTAACCAGAGCAGCAATTCCTGCAGTAAGCACTGTTTGGGTAGGGAAAGCTAACTAATCGGCAAATTTCTAGAGGCTCAATGAGGACAAGTCTGAGAATTAAAAATTCCAAGGGGATCCTGCCATCAGAAGGCCCCCCAACTTTATGATTTTTGCCTAAAGAAGTACTACATATACCTGCAGTGAATATAGAAGAATGCACTCGTGCACCCGGCAAGGTGAGGGAAAAGAAACCACTTTGAAATGTGCCAGAGCATTCTGTTCGTAACAAGACCTGCCCTTCAAGAGAAACCATTTTACCAGAGCCTAACCTGCTTGGGCTGAATGAGAATCTAACCCAGGTGAGGCAGGATGATACTCAACTCCAGCTGGCTCTAATGTTCCACAAAGTGGGAAAAAGTACCCAACTTCAGTCCCCTCTTGCCATTCTGTCCCACCTAACAGAGGAGCTGGTGAAGTTCACAGTTCAGGTCATAGGATCACCAAAAGTCTGAGACCAAATTATAGGGCTATAGAATGATTACCCATTTCACTACATTACCATGGCCTTTTTTTTTTTAAGTTTTTATTTAAATTCCAGTTAGTTAACATACAGGGTAATATTAGTTTCAGGTGTACCATATAGTGATTCAGCACTTCCATACAACAGCCAGGGCTCATCATGACAAGTGCCCTCCTTAATCCCCATAACCTATTTAACCCATCCCCCACCCATCTCCCCTCTGGTAGCCATCAGTGTATTCTCCGTAGTTAAGAGTCTGTTTCTTACTTTGCCTCTCTCTTTTTATCCCTATGATAATTTTTGTTTCTTAAATTCCACATATAAGTGAAATCATATGGTATTTGTCTTTCTCTGACTGACTTATTTTGCTGAGCACAATACTCTCTAGCTCCATCCATGTCATTCCAAGTGGCAAGATTTCATTCTTTTTGATGGCTGAATAATATTTCATTAATAGTCTGTATATGCAAATATATGTATATATGTGCATATATGTAGATATATGTACATATATATGTAAATATATGGAGACGCAAATTCTAGGGAAGAAAAAAAGAGAAATGCTACTCTCATTTCTATTCTCACATATAAGAAGCTTGCAAATCACTACTCTGTCTTATCAAGTAAAAAGCTGAAAGTCTAAAAAAATGAACAACTCTTCTACAGTCCAAAAAACAGATGAGGAAACAGAGTAAACCACTGCCCCAAAGATTTGAGAGCCCGAGAATAATTATTTACCACATCAGACTTGTGTGGAAAACAACTCAAGAACCAATACTGAAGTAGGAAAGCCAGATCTAAAATTGATGGATTTGCTGGAGGTTTAGTGTGGACAAGTCTTAGAGTAAAATACTCCAGAACGTATCCAGTCAATCTCTGCACCACCACCCCCATTTTGTGAGATCTACTGCCGTGAGCTTGAACAAGGCCCTACAGTAAATATCATAGCTGGGGAGGATGAAAAGAAACATACCAGAGCATTCTGTGCTTCTTAAGGTCTTACCCTTAGGGGGAACTAGTTAACCAGCACCTAACCTGCTGGGGTATTATCAAAGCCTATGTGATATGGAAAAGGGAAATGCCCAACTTCAGCCCATTTTAGCCATCCTCTTCTACCTGAGAATGAGTGAGAAAGAGAGAAAAACACTTGAGAAGTTTATAGTCCAGAGGCATAGGCTCAGTCAAAGACTGAAACTTAATCACAGGACTGTAGAATGCCTCCTCTCCAGACAGTACATCATCACATTACTAAGCCTATTTACAGCATTTCCTTTTACTCAGTACATCTTAGCTGGGTGTCAAGAAAAATTTTCAAGACATATCAAAAGACAAAACACAATTCGAAGATACGGAGCAAGCATCAGAATAGGACATAGCATCAGTGTTGGAATTATCAGACCAGAAATTTAAAACAACTATGATTAGGGATTATGACTGAATGCCTCTAAGTCAGAATCCCACCCAGGTGGAACAACACAGCAGCATGGCAGGGCCCTTGGTTGGCCTCTAATAGCTGGTGTTCACCATTCCCACTACATGGGGAGGCATGACCTGCTGTGCAATGTGACTGGGGTTTAGTGCAAAGAGTCCCTTGTCCAAAGAAAGGAGGTATGGCTGGAGGAGGGTTGCCCCCTCACCCATCATGCAACACACATTCGTGGGGAACCTTGTGCTAAACCACTCTTAGAAGACCTGTTTCTGGGTTAGGGTTTCATATGTAGTAGAACAGCTCCCTTGCTATGATCTTTTAAAAGCAGCCCTCCAAACAAAGGTTTGTGAAAAGAGAAAGAGAGAGAATAAATAAATAGAACAACTATGATTAATATGCTAGGGACTCTATTGGATAAAAAGACAGCATGCAAGAGCAGATAAGCAATGGGAGGAGAGAAATGGAAATTCTAAGAAAAAAGCAAAAAGAAATTCTAAAAATCCAAAATACTATAACAGAAATTTAAAATACCTTTGATGTCATTCATCTTTGTTCACAGAGGGCATAATCATCTATGTAGGATATTTTAAAAAATGACAAATTCCTAGAATTCATAAGTGGTTATAGCAAGGCTTCAGGATGTCAGGTTAATTTACAGAACTCAAATACTTTCCTATATAAAACAATGAACAACTGGAATTTGAAATTAAAAACACAATTCCATTAAAACTGAAATACTTAAATATAAGTCTAACAAAATATGTACATTATCCATACAAAAAAAAACCCTATAAAACTGATAAATGAATCAAAGAGGAACTAAATAAATGGAGAGATACTCCACAGTCATGGAAAGGAAGACTCAATATTGTCAAGATGTCAGTACTTATCAATTTGATCTATAGAGTCAATGCCAAAAAAAATCCCAGCAAGTATTTTTTTATATTGACAAATTGATTCTAAATTTTATATGGAAAGGCAAAAGGCCCAGAATAATTTACATGATATTGAAGGAGAAGAAAAAAGTTGGAGTACTGACCTGATGCTTCTAGACTTCAAGACTTAGTGAAAAACTACAGTATCAAGACAGTATGGTATTGATGAAGAATAGACAGATAGATCAATGCAACAGAATAGAGTCCAGGAATAGGCCCACATTAATATAGTTGAATGATCTTTGACAAAGAAAAAAATAATGTAGTGGAGCAAAGATAACACTTTCAACAAAAGGTGCTGGGACAACTAAACATCCTTGTGCAAAATAACAGATCTAGAAATAGACCTTATACCCCTCATAAAATTAACTCAAAATGGATGATAGATCTAAACGTAAGATACAATAAAATAAAATTCCTAGAAAATAACATAGGAGGAAACAAAAATGATTTTGAGTATGATGATGGCTCTTTAGATACAAGATCAAAAGCACAATCCATGGAAGGAATCATTGATAAGCTGAATTTTATTCAAATTAAAAATTTCTTCTCTGAGAAAGAGAATATCAAGAGAATGAGAAGTCAAGCTACATATTGAAAGGAAATATTTGCTCGAGCACATATAAAGAACCATTATGAAAATATACAAATAATCTTTAAAACTTAACAATAACAAACTAACACAATTTATAAATGAACCAAAGATCTTAATAGACACTTTCCCAAACATATGCATATGGCAAATAATCATACAGAATTTTGCTCCATTTAATACATTATCAAAGAAATGAAAATTGAAAAAATTATGAGCTATACCATATACCTATTATAATAGCTAAAGTCCAAAACACTGATAATGCCAAATGCCACTAGACTGTAGAGAAACAAGAACTCTCATTCATTGCTGGTGGGGATGCAAAATGGCACAGCCACATTGGAAGATATTTTGGTGGGTCTCACAAAACCAAACATACTTTTATCAGATGATCTTACAATCATGCTCCTTGGTATTCACCCCCCAAATTTGAAAACCTATGTCCACACTAAAACCTACACATAAATGTTTAAGAAACTTTATTCACAGTTGCCAAAACTTGGAAGCAACCAGGATGTCCTCCACGAGGTAAATGGAAAAATTGTTGTACATACACAGAATGGAATAGTGCAAGGCACACAAAGAAGAGCTATCAAGACATGAAAAGACATGGAGGAAACGTAAATGCATATTATTAAGAAAAGAAGGAAATCTGAAAGGCTACATACTGTATGATTCCAACTATATGATATTCTGAAAAAACTCTCGAGATAATAAAAGATGGGTTCCCAGGGTCTGGGGGAAGGGAGACATGGGAGGAGTACAGAAATATTTAAGGCGGGAAACTACTTTCTATGATACTATAATAGTGAAACATTAAACATTTCATTATACATCTGTCCAAACCCACAGAACATACACAACAAGAGGGAACCCTAAGATCAACTATGGGTTTCAGGCAAATATGATGCGTCAGTTCAGGTTGATCAATTGCAACAAATGTATCACTGTGGTGTAGGATGCTGATAATTGCGGGAGTTGGTACGTATGTGGGAACATGGGAACATTAGGAACTCTGTACTTGCCACTCAATTTTGCTGTGAACCTAAAACGGCTGAGAAAAACAAATTTCATTAATTTTTAAAAGTCATCTCATATACACTTTACTTTTTAACTACCACTCCTATCTTGCATTCTTTTTATGTGGATACTTTCAAAGAGAATAATTTAGTTACAGTTTCCAATTAATTGCTCTCTATTCTTTCCTGAGCGTACCATAATTGGACTTTGGCCACTTCACTAAAATGCTCTTACCAATGTGACCAATAATTTCCATTCAATGTCAGTTCTCAGTCCTCATTCATTTGACTATGGATCAGTGTTTGATACAGTTATTTGATTGCCATATCTTCACAGTCTGGTTTTCTTCTAAGTGTGTCTCTTTTTTCGCTTACTGCTCCTTAATATTCTTCCAAGTCTCTTGTTTGAGTGCTTACAGAATCATAATTTAGACCACTTTTATTTATTATCTATACTCATTGCAAAGGTGATCTCATCCAGTTTCATGTTGAAATCTGTCAAATATATGCAGTCTAGATCTTTTCTCTAAATGCCAGACATATGCATTATAGACACTTTATGATTTCAAATGTAATATGTCCAATTTCAATATCCTGACTTCCCTTTCAAAACTGCTTCTCTCATAATCTTACTTTTATTATATTAAGGTGATCTCATTTTCTACTAACTCAGGCATAATATTTGGTATTATCCTTGACCTCCCTCCTGTGCCATATCCAATATCTTGACACATTTTGTTTCTTCCCGGGATATCCAGAATACAGTATTTCTTATCATCTCTTTTACTACAACTTCGGACTGCGCCACCATCATATTCTTGATTCCAACTTTTGCCATCCCATCACCTTGCAGACTGTTCTCAAAATAACACCCACAGTGATTTTATTGCAGTACAAGCTGTATCAATTCACCGCTCTGCTCAAAGTCTTTGATTCACCTAAATCAGTAAAAAGTAAAGATTCTTACTTTGACCAACAGAACCCTACATAATCTGCTTTTTTGTTATATTCCAGCCTCATCCTCTAATATTCTCCTTTCTACTCCTTGCATTTGTTTTTTTTTTTTTTTTTTTTTTTTTTTTTTTTTTTTTTTTTTAAAGATTTTATTTATTTATGTGACAGAGAGACAGCCAGCGAGAGAGGGAACACAGCAGGGGGAGTGGGAGAGGAAGAAGCAGGCTCCCAGCGGAGGAGCCCGATGTGGGACTCGATCCCGGATCGCCAGGATCACGCCCTGAGCCGAAGGCAGACGCTTTAACGACTGCGCTACCCAGGCGCCCCTACTCCTTGCATTTGTTAACATCGTCATTCTTCTGTTCCTCAAATATTACAAAATAACCTCAGCCTAAAGTTCATTTTTCTGCTCGTAATACCCTTCCTCCAGATACGTTTTAGCTTACTCCTTGAGCGGCGCTGGAAGTCAAGTTAACAGTCACCTTATTGACTCTTTCCTGACTAACCAATATGTTACACTACCTTCCTCAGAGCTTCCTATGTCTTTCTTTACTTTGTTTTCCCCTAGAATTCCTTTCATCATTACAGTATATCATCATATACTATACACTGCATGCATTTATTTTTATTTCTTGCCTAAGTCTGTAAATTCTCTTACGAATGAAATTTTGGTCTCATTTGTTACCGCCTATATCATGAAGCCTAATATCTTCCTAAAATGTATTTGAAGAATAAATAAAGCAATTACACCTCAAAAATTCATTACAAACAAATAATTTTGTTATAAATTTACACTGATGCTATTTCTGAAAAAAAATCTTTGTTAATTTAACATGGGTTTCCTTTAGTATTTACCATTCTTGGGTAAAGATGTTAAGAATTTTACTACATTCTTTAAGTTGAAATGGAATCTGGATTGCATTTCTAGGCTTCTCTTCAATTTATATTCACAATTGAAAAAATTATGTTATCTAAATATTTCAATACATACTTTTACTTATTGAAGAGAGTCTTGTTTGCTTTATACTAAATATGTCAGAAATATCAATTTGCAAGAAATAAATCAAATCAAATCTTAGAACTAGAGTAGACTTTCATGCTGTCTGATTGAACATTCTCATTTTTCTTGAAGAAAATATTTTCAAACTTAGTATTTGCTTGGATAAATATTATGAATTACAACTTGGCTATGTGTGTTTATTCATCCCATCCATTTCTAGGGCCAACAATAGCACATTTCTAAATTTTCCTACCCACTAAAACTTAAAACGCTGTGTTGAGAAGAACAGATGAAAGTACATGGTTGTAAAAGAAAACTGTGGTCTTCACAAAAGTTAAATGACTAAATGACCCAAATCACATAATCAATAGACATAATAGCAAAATGGGACTATTACAGCAATGAAATTAATTTTTAGGGGAGCAATAAATAGCATGTAATGGATGCTTGGCTTTCTTTCCAGACATTATAATCACAATAGAATGCTTCCTGGGTTGTACTGTCATTGGCCTTTATAGGGAAGGCAGATCAAACAGTGCTAATTTGTTAGGTTTACAAGGACAAAAACAATTATAGTTTGGTACTTAATGTCCATTCTCCAATTAGAGGAAATAATTGAGCAAGGAAAATAGAGATAGATAGAGGCTTCTGATCTTTTTTTCTAGCCTTTTCCAAAGAGCCAAAACATTTCATTAACTGCAATATACAAATGTCTGTGGTATCTTCTGCCAATGAAAACTAATTAAAATTTTAATATCAAACTATCCTGAGACTGAAGATCTTCCTACTTTGTTTGTCCCATCACTGTCAGCATAATTTCTTTGAAAATGAAGAGTTAATCATGTTCCTTACTGGCTTAAAATGTTTCTATATTGTCTGTTGCTTTTTAATAAATTAGATTTAATATCTTTCTTCCACCTAACCTCTAATCTCATCTCCCATGAAGCCAATATTCATCCTTTTCTTCTTTTGAATCAACTTGTTTATGTACCTTTTCATGCCTCTAAAAATTCCAATAGCTTCCCATCCTTTGCTTTTACTTATACATGAGAACACTTCTCCCAGACTCTGTGTTGTCTCAATTGGTTAAACTCAATTAAGGCTAAGCTAGAGTATTACTAGTAAGGTAAAACATTTCCTTAAAAAAAAAATTATTTTAGAGGAGGGGGGAGGATCAGAGGGAGAGAGAGAATCTTAAACAGACTCCCCACTGAGCATTTAGCCCACCACAGGGCTCAATTTCAGGACTCTGAGATCATGACTTGAGCCAAAATCAAGAGTCAGATGCTTAACTTACTGAACCACACAGGCGTCCCAAAAACATTTCTTGACATCCTCTCACTTGTTTAGTTACAACTGACTCATTGTTTAGCTTCATAACCCCTTTTTTTAATTAGAAAAGGCTCACGCAGCCACTGCACTTTGAAATCTTTAAGCACAATTCAAAATTATAGTATCTTTTAATGTCTATATTCAATATGCCTAATCAAGTAGTATATGTATTTGGTATATGCTTGGTAAGTCATTGTTTAATGAGCTACTCAATTATTTTTATCAATTACATCAAGAATTAGATCTATTCATTTTGTCAAAAGTCACACAGTGTTTATAGTCTCATCGCCGAAACTCCAGGCAAAGATACAGATTTGAAGGATCTGAGCAGTGTGAAATAGCATATTTAGTTCTCTTATTTACTTGACAGTGGTCAAATCTACATAAATACAAATTTTAATGAAAGGAAAAATTTCCCTGCTGCTGAGATATGAATGGGATGCCTTTCAGGGGCCAAACACAATGGAGCTAGAGTAGCTCCTTGTCAAATGCAGAGTAATTTGATACTCAAGCAAGGTTAACCAGTGAAAGCATTGCTATTCAAATACATTAAACAATGTGTTGGTAAGACAAAACATAACTTCCCAGCATCCAGCTTGCAGACCATGCACTTGTAACTAGAAGCTACAATCATTTTTTATTCTCTTGCTGTAACTGACTATACCATGTCGCATCCACTGCTGTCAAATGCTGCCCGAATCAATGCTCTGACCTTTAGTAAGTAAGCAGCAAACCCCCTTCAAACACAGAAAGAGCAATTCAAACTCAGGGTAGGGAGAATAAGCACAGAAAACAATATTTCAGAATAGATCCTGTGAATTTTCTAGCTGATTGATGACGCGTTCACCGAGACATTGTGTTACAGACTTTAGCTGGGTGCCTAGCAGAAGCTGCCCATTTACTGGCATGCATTCATCCCTCACTGAGATACGAGCTACTTTTGTTATAGATTTGGGAATACTAATACAATGGGACATATTAGATTTCATTACAATGTTATGTGTCCCTGTAGCAGTTATATTTCATTGTTTTATATCCAGGCAAGATCATATTTGTGGAGCATAAAACCATTCCTTTTCACAAAATGTGTTTAAAAGCTTAATATTTATGAAACATTTATAAAAGGGGGGATACTAACAATTGAGCTTGTTTTGAATCTATATTGTAGACCCTGTTAAGGTTATATCCCACATTATCAAACTACATTTGTGACGTTGCTGACAGAGGTCTTCCTTTTAGTCCACTTTGATCTTAACACAGTACTAATTAATGTTCGAGGTTATTCTTAAAGAATTTGTATTTATTGATGATGTTGTGGATAATGGTAGTACTTTCTTAATTAAAATACTATTGATTATTTACATAGAAGAAATTTGAGATTTGATCTAGGTATGAATTAGTCTCACTTTAGCTATTCTCTGAAAATACCATGTCATTAATGATTTCAAGTGGAATCTCCCCCTTCACACACACATTGCTATCAGGGCATAGACATGACAGAAATTGAGGACTTTCCAGTGAAAAATGCACAGATGTCCTCTAGTTACATCAACAAAAGATATGTACTGAATGTTCCATAGTTCAGACTTCGAAAGTTCAACCACTCTGTTATCCCCTCTACAGTCATAAAATATAAAATGTCAACGGCACCCAATATTAAAATTTTACAGATGATCAGAAAAAAGTTACTAAAAACATCAGCTCCTGAAATAATGATACTTGAGAACCAATAAGCATTCCAAAGAATTTTACTGAAAATCATGCCTTTCATATGTTAGTTAATTTAATCATCACTTCCAAGCTTTTAATTCAAATATGTCATATTACCCTGAGATTAACATAAATGTTTATTTAGCTAATCATCTTGGTAGCTTATTACTTATTTTCTTTTGTGACTACATTGTATTTCGAAACCTTAACCATTAAAGCATTTCTCTTTTTTTAAAGATGTACTTATTTATTAGAGAGGGAGAGAGAGCGTATTTGCATACATGCACACACAGGGGAAGCGGCAGTGGGAAAGAATCTTTAAGCAGATTCCCTGCTGAGTATGGAGCCCCACACCAGGCTCAGTCCCACAACCCTGAGATCATGACCTGAGACGAAACTAAGAGTTGGACACTTAACCCACTGAGCCACCCAAGTGCCCCAACAATTAAAACATTTCTAATATTAGTTATGAAAACTTTCTGACTTGACAATTGGTGATGTTCCAGATAGTGGCCACTCTATTAGCATGAGTCTGGGGCCTAGAATGTGGCAGCAAATTGTGACAGAGGCACACCTGAGCATGTTGGGCAGGAAGTAGGAGGGAAAAGCAAAGCTTTGCTGACAGAACTGAGAACTTGGGACAGTTTAAACTATTTATTTATTTTTATCACAGTGTAGCCAAATCTGTCTAAACAAACACAAACAACAATAATAACAAAATTGAGCCACTGTACAGCAGAGAAACATATTAGGTTAAAATTCATGAACCAAACAAAGGATCTCTCAATTAAAATAAAATTATCAACAATCTCTATGCTCCAGATAGCATCGCATTAGGAAATATAATGAAAAAGTTCTTGAAATACCAGGAAAAATAGAAATTACAAAGAGCGGCATCAAGCTTTAGTACACCCTCTTCTATGTTTAGTTAACTGTCAAAAATAAATATAATAATATAAGGTAGAATGAAATTAGAAGGATTAACAAAATAAATTCATAATATACTGACCCAAATTTCAGTAAAACTAGAAATGAATAACAAATATATGCCTAAAGAATTAGCCTCTTGAGAAAATATATTAAATAACTCTTGGAGCAAGATGAAATCTCCACGTCAATTATAAACTATTTAAAAATGACTTTTAAATTGAAATGGGGATATATTAAACACATGAATTTGGTCTAAACATTCTGTTCATAGGAAACAATATATAAGAAGAAATGAAAATATAAATAACTAAAGATAAAATTTCAAAACAAGAATACAAAAATGAGAATAATAAAATAGATTTAAAGATAGGATGAAAGGTATTATATGAGATTTATTTTTAATTAAAAAGAATAAGTCAACTAAGAACCATGGAAAATATTGCAAGGATTTTTATAAAAGGCACTAGGTCTAAAATGTTTTATTGATTAAAGAAAAACTTTTATGTATTACATTATCTTCCATAGCTTTTAACCTACTCAAAAGTTTGAAAGGAAAGGGAAATTCTTTAACTTACTTAACAAGTACAGAATAACCCTCATACTAACATCTGACAATTATGTCACAAACTCATATTACTGAATAGTTTTAGTTGTCAACATATTTGCATATATATTATCTATAATATTAATAGGTGATAATTACTACATCCAATAAATTATTGCCATATCAGTATAGTGGCTTCAAGAAATATTACTATTGCTTCATATTAGCAGTCAATTAAAATACTTTATTACAGCAATGAATAAGAAAAAAGTATATGACTACTTTATGTTTAGTGGGCATTGCTTAAAATTTAATAACCATCTCAGTTTTTAAAAAATTATGATATAATTTCAACTCACCAAAAATGTCAATTCAAACAACAATAATTACCACACATTCGATAGATATAAAAATTAAGTCATACCTCTGAAGTAGTATCAGTGAGGCTGCTGGAAATGGCCCTTTTGCTTTGCTTACAAGAATACAAATAGATACAGGGAGAGAGTTAAGATGGCAGAGGTGTAGGGGACCCCTTTTTCAGCTGCTTCCCCGAGTCGAGCTGGAAAGGTACCAGACCAGCCTGAACATCCATGGAATCACCCTGAGACACAGGAAGATACATCCGGATCTCTACAAATGAACATCTTCAGCACTGAGTATTGAGGTACGAATCGGGGAGCCGTGAACTACGCACAGATATCAGAAGATAAACGGAAGGGGGGGGCGCCGCATTCGGGCGCTGAGAAGCAGTGGCCACCTGCACGGGGGAGTGGGTGGACTCGCGAACTGGCACCCGCGAGAGAGCAGACTGAGACCGTGAGCCGGGGAATGTGCGCCACCAGACTGAAATGGGGCTCCGGTGTGCTCACTGGAACCAGACTGAGACCAGGAGCTTTGGGAGCATGCGGGGGCGGCTGGCGGGTGGCGGCTGGCAGTGTTAGAAACACAAAGGACAGAGACGCGCCAGCCCTGGAAGTGAGGGCTGGGACGCTGGGTGTGGGGCGCACATCCCGGGTCGCTGCAGGGTTGAGCAGCACCAACAGAAACAGAGTTAAAGTGGCCAGAGGGGCCCAGTGGAGAACCGTCTGCGAGCCCTCTGCTCTGAGACAGAGGCTGAGATTCGGCCATTGCTGCTCTGACTCTCAGAAGAGGCACAGCAAACTACCAGGGAAAGCCGCCAGAGAGCAAAAGCCTGGAAAGACTGGCTCACAGTGTGCCCATCCCCATCCCCCCTCACAGGGGACACGGAGACTCTACCCAAACAGGGTTGCCTAAGTATTGGTGCGGCAGGCCCCTCCCCCAGAAGGCAGGCTGAAAAATCAAGAAGCCCACACTCCTAAGGTCCCTATAAAACAAGTGCACACTGCCTGGGTCCTGGTCAATAATTTGGGCACTGGACAAGCCCGCAACCTCTCCTCATCAGAATGACAAGAAGGAGAAATCCCCCCAGCAAAGAAAAGACAATGAGTCTCTGGCCTCTGCCACAGAACTAATGGATATAGATTTAACCAAATTATCAGAAATGGAGTTCAGAGTAACAATGGTCAAGATGATGTGTAGACTTGAAAAAGTGTTAACGAAAACACTAATGAGAATATAGAATCTCTAAGGGTGGAAATGAGAGCTAATCTGGCAGAAATAAAAATTCTATGAATCAAATGAAGTTAAAAGTAGATGCTCTGACAGCCAGGGTGAATGAGGCAGAAGAACGTATCGGCGAATTGGAGGATGGGTTAGTAGAAGAGAAAGCCAAAATAGAAACTTGGCTCAAAAAAATCCAATCTCAAGAATGTAGGTTACGGGAGATTACTGACTCAATGAAACGTTCCAATGTCAGAATCATCAGCATCCCCGAGGGGGTGGGGAGAAACAGAGGTCTAGAAGAGATATTTGAACAAATTGTAGCTGAAAACTTCCCCAATCTAGCAAAGGAAACAAGCAATCGTGTCCAAGAGAGAGAGGACCCCTCCCAAGCTCAACCATGACAAACCTACGCCACGTCATGTCATAGTGCAATTCGCAAATATTAGATCCAAGGATACAGTATTGAAAGCGGCTAGGGCAAAGAAATTTCTCACGTACCAAGGCAAAGGTATCAGAATTACGTCAGACCTGTCCACACAGACCTGGAATGAGAGAAAGGGTGGGGGGGGGGCATTTTTAAAGCTCTTTCAGAGAAAAACATGCAGCCAAGGATCCTTTATCCAGCAAGGCTGTCATTCAGAATTGATGGAGAGATAAAGACCTTCCAGAATCGCCAGTCATTGACCAATTTCGTAACCATGAAACCAGCCCTACAGGAGATATCAAGGGGGGTTCTATAAAAGTAAAAAGGCCCCAAGAGTGATACAGAACAGAAAGTCACAATCTATAGAAACAAAGACTTTACATGCAACATGGCATCATTAAAATCATATTTCTCAATAATCAGTCTCAATGTAAATGGCCTAAATGCTCCCATAAAGCACCACAGGGTTGCAGATTGGATAAAAAGACATGGCCCATCCATTTGCTGTCTACAAGAGACTCATTTTGAACCTAAAGATACATTCAGACTAAAAGTAAAGGGATGGAATACCATCTTTCATGAAATGGACCTCAAAAGAAAGCTGGGGTAGCAATTCTCATATCAGACAGATTGGATTTTAAACTAAAGACTATAGTTAGAGACACAGAAGGGCACTATATTATTCTTAAAGGATGTATCCAACAAGTGGATATGACAATTATAAATATATATGCCCCCAACAGGGGAGCAGCAAGATACACAAGCCAACTCTTAACCAGAATAAAGAGACATATAGATAAAAATACGTTAATAGTAGGGGACCTCAACACTCCACTATCAGCAATAGATAGATCACCTAAGCAGAAAATCAACAAAGAAACAAGAGCTTTGAATGCCATACTAGACGAGTTGGACCTCATAGATATATATAGAACACTACACCCCAGAACCAAAGAATATTCATTCTATTCTAATGCCCATGGAACGTTCTCAAGAATAGACCATGTTCTGGGACACAAAACAGGTCTCAACCGATACCAAAAGACTGAAATTATTCCCTGCATATTCTCAGACCACAATGCTTTGAAATTGGAACTCAACCACATGGAAAAATTTGGAAGAAACTCAAACACTTGGAGACTAAGAACCATCCTGCTCAGGAAGGACTCGAAAAACCAGGAAAGCAAAAATCAATTTAAACAATTTATGGAGACCAACGAGAATGAAAACACAATGGGCCAAAACCTATGGGACACTGCAAAGGCAGTCCTAAGGGGAAGATACAAAGCCATCCAAGCCTCATTCAAAAGAATAGAAAAATCTAAAATGCAGTTTTTATAATCTCACCTCAAGAAGCTGGAATAGCAACAGAGAAACAGGCCTAACCCACACACGAGAAAGCAGTTGATCAAGATTAGAGCAGAGATCAATGAATTAGAAACCAGGAGCACAGTAGAGCAGATCAACAGAACTAGAAGCTGGTTCTTTGAAAGAATAAATAAAATTGACAAACCAGTAGCAAGACTTATCCAAAAGAATAGAGAAAATTAATAAAATTATGAATGAAAAGGGAGAGGTCACAACCAACACCAATGAAATTGGAAGGATTATTAGAAACATTTGTCAACAGCTTTATGCCAATAAATTAAGCAATCTGGAAGAGATGGAGGACTTCCTGGAAACCTGTAACTACCAAAACTGAAACAGAAAGAAATTGATTTTTTAAACAGACCAATTAATTTTGAAGAGATTGAAACAGTGATTAAAAACCTTCCAAAAAACAAAATGCCAGGGCCTGATGGATTTCCCGGGGAATTCTACCAAACATTCAGAGAAGAAATAATGCCTATTCTCCTAAAGCTACTTCAAAAAATAGAAACAGAAGGAAAGCTACCAAACTCATTCTATGAGGCCAATATTACCTTGATCCCCAAACCAGGCAAAGACCCCATCAAAAAGGAGAATTACAGACCGATTTCCCTAATGAATATGGATGCCAAAATCCTCAACAAGATCCTTGCTAATAGAATCCAACAGTACATTAAAAGGATTATCCATCACGACCAAATGGGTTTCATCCCTGGGATGCAAGGGTGGTTCAACATTCGCAAATCTATCAGTGTCATAGATTTTATCAGCAAGAAAAAAGCCAAAAATCATATGATTCTCTCAATAGATGCAGAAAAAGCATTTGACTAAATACAGCATCCTTTCCTGATTAAAACCCTTCAGAGTATAGGGATAGAGGGTACATTCCTCAATCTCATAAAAACCATCTATGAAATGCCTACAGCAAATATCATTCTCAATGGGGAAAAGCTGGAAGCCTTTCCCTTAAGATCAGGAACATGACAAGGATGCCCACTCTCACCACTATTATTCAATGTAGTACTAGAAGTCCTTGCAACAGCAATCAGACAACAAAAAGGGATAAAAGGTATCCAACTCAGCAAAGAAGAGGTCAAACTGTCTCTCTTCGCAGATGACATGATACTCTATATGGAAAACCCAAAAGAATCCACTCCCAAACTACTAGAAGTTATAGAGCAATTCAGTAATGTGGCGGGATACAAAATCAATGCTCAGAACTCAGTTGCATTTCTATACATGAACAATGAGACTGAAGAAAGAGAAATTAGGGAATCCATCCCATTTACAATAGCACCAAAAATCATACGTTATCTTGGAATTAACTTAACCAGAAACGTAAAGGATCTGTATTCTAGAAACTACAAATCACTCTTAAAAGACATTGAAGAAGTCACAGAAAGATGGGAAAATATTCCATGCTCATGGATCGGAAGAATTAACATAGTTAAAATGTCCATGGTACCCAGAGCAATCTACACTTTCAATGATATCCCGATCAAAATACTGAGGACATTCTTCAAAGAACTGGAACAAACAGCCCTGAAATTTGTGTGGAACCAGAAGAGGCCCCAGATCACCAAGGAATTGTTGAAAAGGAAAAATAAAGCTGGGGGCATCACAATGCTGGATTTCGAGCTGTACTACAAAGCTGTGATCACAAAGACAGCATGGTACTGGCACAAAAACAGACACATAGACCAATGGAACAGAATAGAGAACCCAGAAATGGACCCTCGGCTCATGGGCAACTAATCTTTGATAAAGCAGGAAAAAACATCCAGTAGAATAAAGACAGTCTCTTCAATAAATGGTGCTGGGAAAATTGGACAGCTACATGCAAAAGAATGAAACTTGACCACTCTCTCACACCATACACAAAGATAAATTCTAAATGGATGAAAGACCTCAATGTGAGACAGGAATCCATCAAAACCCTAGAGGAGAACATAGGCAGCAACCTCTACGACATCGGCCACAGCAACCTTTCTCATGACACATCTCCAAAGGCAAGAGAAACAAAAGATAAAATGAATTTGTGGGACTTCATCAAGATAAAAACTTTCTGCACAGCCAAGGAAACAATCAAAAAAAACTAAGAGGCAGCCCACGGAATGGGAGAATATATTTGCAAATGATACTACAGATAAAAGTCTGGTATTCAAGATCTACAAAGAACTTCTCAAACTCAATACACAAGAAACAAATAAACAAGTCAAAAAATGGGCAGAAGATATGAATAGACACTTTTGCAATGAAGACATACAAATAGCTAACAGACACATGAAAAAATGTTCAAAATCATTAGCCATCAGGGAAATTCAAATCAAAACCACCTTGAGATACCACCTTATACCTGTTAGAATGGGAAAAATTGACAAGGCAAGAAACAACAATTGCTGGAGAGGATGTGGAGAAAGGGGATCCCTCCTACATCGTTGGTGGGAATGCAAGTTGGTACAGCCACTCTGGAAAACAGTGTGGAGGTCCCTTAAAAAGTTAAAAATTGAGCTACCCTATGACCCAGCCATTGCACTACTGGGTATTTACCCCAAAGATACAGACATAGTGAAGAGAAGGGCCATATGCACCCCAGTGTTCATAGCAGCATTGTCCACAATAGCTAAATCACGGAAGGAGCCGAGATGACCTTCAACAGATGACTGGATTAAGAAGATGTGGCCCATTTATACAATGGAATATTACTCAGCTATCAGAAAGAATGATTTCTCAACATTTGCTGCATCATGGAAGGCACTGGAGGAGATAATGCTAAGTGAAATACATCAAGCAGAGAAAGACAATTATCATATGGTTTCTCTCATCTATGGAACATAAGAACTAGGAAGATCAGTAGGAGAAGAAAGGGATAAAGAAAGGGGGGTAATCAGAAGGGGGAATGAAGCATGAGAGACTATGGACTCTGGGAAACAAACTGGGGGCTTCAGAGGGGAAGGGGGTGGGGGAATGGGATAGGCTGGTGATGGGTAGTAAGGAGGGCACGTATTGCATGGTGCACTGGGTGTTATGTACAACTAATGAATCATTGAACTTTACATCAAAAACCAGGGATGTACTGTATGGTGACTAACAATATAATAAAAAATATTATTATAAAAAAAAGAATACAAATAGGTACAAATTTCTTTAATGTGTATTTGGTGATGTATAACAAAAGACTTTAAAACGTGGTTACTTTAAAACTGCTATTCCTACTTCCTTGACTTCTTGGTCTCATTTGATGTTTTGTCCTTTCTCCCTTGGTCTCTAAACTTTGGCATACCTCAGGCAGTAGACTTCCTTTGCTACCTGCACTGACCCCTGGGTGATCACAACAACTACATACCTCTCCGCTTGTTTTTATCTTTTTAAATTTCTTTCAGTAATATTACATTCAGTTCTACAAAGATGTTGTATATAACTTAGATTTATTTTCAGATAATTTATAAATTTCATGCTATTATATCTCTTATTTTGTGTTTGTCGATGGTATACGAAGGACAATGGTGTGGATGATTACCAAAAAAAACACATCTATTTCTCTGTAAATATTATCTCACCGGATTGGGTATTGTTCTTAGATTAATGCTATAAGATCACTCAGTAAGTTTCTGATCTCATTCTACTTTTTTCCTGTATCATTTTTCACCAAGGGCAGTCTCTAAATCTTTTATTTAAATTCTTGAGGTGTGCATCTTAGTTATATTATAGGCTAACTTTTACAATATTAAACACATAACAGTCACTCAAATTCAACTTAAAGTATGAGTAAATAAGGAAATATGAATGGACAGCCCAGAGGGGAAACACTTATGCAGGTCTACATTGCTAAATAAATGCATCTTTTAACTGTTATTTGAGTCTATTTTTGCCAATAGACTGACAAAAGAAAATTATGTAACAGTCATCTTACCAAGTGCCTGGTGTAATCTTGTACATAGTAGGAGTTCAATTAAATACTTATTCTATCAATTAGTTCGGGAAGAAATAACATATATAATAAGAGGAAAAATAATTATGATAATTCTATGTAATAGAAGCATAGTGAGAAATAAAAATAAGTAAACCTTTCAGGATCTACTTAGTAGAAAAAAAGAATAGATATTGTCTGAAAGACAATAAGTAATCATTTAAAAATTATTACCATTAAATGCAATATGCTTCGCTATACACTGGAAAATA
Organism: Ursus americanus; assembly: GCF_024610735.1. Lineage (NCBI taxonomy): Eukaryota > Metazoa > Chordata > Mammalia > Carnivora > Ursidae > Ursus > Ursus americanus. The sequence goes on from NC_142139.1 coordinate 11,849,688, forward strand.
TGCTAAAACATTTATGTGGGCTACTTTAATCCTCTAAACTCTATTTTGTTAATGAGGAGAAAGCTTAAAGATGTTAACATATCTGAGGCGAACAATCACTAAGGGGCTGCTCAGAACATCTGTCTCTGGAGAAAATCATTTATTGTTCCTCTAGTGTTTGGACTAATTTTTTAAAATTTATTTTTCTAAATTCTTACAATGGTCAAACTATAAGTTCAGATCAATTGATTAATGAAAGATAAATCTAACCCGATTAACATGTGAATCACTGGGCTCAGAGTTTGAATTGTGAATGACACTACTTATTGTCTATACAATGTAAGCCTGTGGGTCATTCCCATTTTCATTGCACTGAATTTTGATTTTTTAAATGAGTTTGGTCTAAAACAGGAACACTATAAATACATCAGGAAAAATCCTAAATTAGTCCATTTTTATAAATATCTGAGAAAAATAGTACCTACATAATCTCAAATAGTTTTTCATATAATACAGGAAGCTTTCTTTAATCAGAACCATGTATTTTACATGGACAATGCAGCCCATACTGTTCAACCAGTATTCACACATTGTCAGCTGAAAGCAGTTAATATATGTGCAATTTTATTGGACAATGAGGCAGCTGCATTGCCTTGTAGTCAAAATGATGGAAAAGAACTTCACTCAGAACCATAATCACAAAGCACAGCTTAGCAAAATAATACACGTTTCAGATCAGATTTGGGTAAATTTTCCGTTTTGTTCTGTCAATCTTCCTGTCAGTTTTGTTTGAGAAAGTAAAAGAATTTTCAGGAGAATGTATTTCTGACAGAGTGGGCTTTAAGTCATCTTTCAAATCTTGTTCTTTGACCATTAATCCTGTATATAAATGTATATATATTTATGTATATATTACATATATAGTATATATAATACATATATATAATACATATATAATACAAATATATATATTACATATATGTATACCAAATTACATATATATGTAACAACTTTATTGAAGATTTGTTTCTAGGTTTAACAAACTTCAGCTTACCAAAATTGGCAGGTTTATATTAGGCAATGCATAAGAAAGCAAACACATATTTATGGCAGTTTAAGGAGCAGGCTTTCTCATATTAGTCAATACCAAATCCACATTGGATCACTTTCTGTTGGGAAATAGGCATACTGTCTGTGTCACTCTTTTGCAGCGATCATCTATCCCCACCATTTACCTAATAAGGATAGGCCAGCATTTCCCAAGGATTTCTTAAAAAGTTCTCTTCCTCATGCATTAATCTAGTCATCACTTTCAGAACATACCCTCTTCTTCTGGTTGGTCAATTCTTGGAAGTACAAAACCTTTCCGAATTATAGAACAATAAATGAGGAATATACTTTGGAAAACAGTAAGAATGTTATTATGTGATCAAAAAAATACCAAAGTAGATGCCTGTAATGCATTGTAACTCAGAATCTTCCTAACCTAGATTTATTAACTCTATCTACTAAATTTTAACTTTATTAGCGATTTTAATTTTTTTTTCAGATTGTTGTGGCATTTGTTTTCTTAAATGATTACACCACACTATTTGACTAACTCAAGGGAACTGGTGCATTTACCTTCATATTGAGGACAATTCAACATTTTAACAAAACTATATCAATCTGTGTAGTTTTATAAATATCTAATAGCTTTTGGACTATGTATTAATTCTCCATGTATTAATTCTCTACATGAAAATTTGGACACTTCCCCAAAAAAGTGAAGAACTCTACAGTTTCTTGTTTATTCATTTAGATACTGTTAGAAAAAGTCACTTAAAGTTTGAAATATGCAACCAATTTTTTTCTGTTGCACAGCATCTATAGACAAAATTAAATGTGAGCCTTGCTGGGGCATGGTTCTTACTACTTTAGCTACGTAAAATAAAATGGAATAACAATACAGTTTATTGTTGCCATCTTACTCCCTTGAAGTATGAGGTCTCATACAGAATGCTTCTAAAGCTTTAAAATCATGGATGATAAGCAATCACCATTTTTTCTTATTCTATTAATTAGTAAATGTACTACACAAAGATGGGAAAAGAATGTTAACATGAGCTAAAGTCTACTTGAGCCAGTTTTCCTTAGTGCTTCTTACTCCTATTTGTGTCATTCTGTACCCTCATTTCTTCAGCTATGATGACTAAACCAAAGCTCTTCCTTTCACTTTCTCTCTTGCTGTTTATATTTCAAATAAAAAGCAAGGAAGGAATAATGGAAACTTAAAGGAAATCAAGAATTATCTAACACATTATTAGTAGTAAGGTAAGAGGCCGATAAGATTACACTCGTTGACATATTTGATAAATTTTGATCTCTCCTTATATAATAATTATAAAGAAGTAGCACTTTTCAACTTTATCCCATTTTTATCAATTTGAGAAAATATCTGCAATGACAAAATAGTAATTAGTAACATTTTTTTAAAATCTATTTCATCTATCCTCCCACCAACCTCCCCTCTGGCAGCTACCAGTTTGTTCTCTGTATTTGAGTCTGTTTTGTTGTTATTGTTGTTGTTTCTTTTTTCTTTATTTGCTAGTTTGTTTCTTAAATTCCACATATAAGTGAAATCATGTGGTATTTGTCTTTCTCTGATTTATTTTACTTAGCATTATACCCTTTAATTCTATCCATGTTATTGCAAATGGCAAGATTTCATTTTTTATGGCTGAGTATTATTTCATTGTATGTACACCATATCTTCTTTATCCATTCATCTATCAATGGACACTTGGGTTGCTTCCATGTTTTGGCTATTATAAATATTGCAGCAATAAACATAAGGGTGCATAAGTCTTTATGAATTGGTGCGTTTGTTTTCTTTGGGTAAATACCCTATAGTGGAATTACTGGATCATATGGTAATTCTATTTTTAATTTTCTTGAGGAAGCTCCATGCTGTTTTCCACAATGGCTGCACCAATTTGCATTTCTACCAACAGTGCATGAGGGTTCCTTTCTCTCCACATCTTCACTGACTCTTGTTATTTTTTGTGTTTTTGATTTTAACCATTTTGACAGGCGTTAAGTGATATTTCATCATGACTTTAATGTACATTTTCCTAGTGATTAGTAATGTTGAGCCTCTTTCCATGTATTTGCTGGCCATCTGTATGTTTTCTTTGAAAAATGTCTATTCAACTCCTCTGAGCATTTTTAATTGGATTATATATAGTGTTTTTGGTATTGAGTTGTAGAAGTTCTTTATATATTTAGGATATTAACCCCTTATCAGATATATCATTTGCAAATATCTCCTCCCATTTAATAGTTTGCCTTTTTGTTTTGTTGATGGTTTCCTTCATTACGCAAAAGCTTTTTATTTTGGTGTAGTTCCAATAGTTTAATACTGCTTTTGTTTTCTTTGCCAGGATAGACATATCTAGAAAAATGTTTCCATGGCCAATACCAAAGAAATCACTGCCATATTTTCTTCTCAGACTTTTATGGTTTCATTTCTCGCATTTAAGTCTTTAATTTATTTGCAGTTTATTTCTGTGTATGGTGTAAGAAAGTGGTCCAGTTTCATTCTTTTCCATGTAGCTGTCTAGTTTTCCCTTTGTTGAAGAGATCACATTATGCCTATTGTATATATTCTTGACTCTTTTATCATAGATTAATTGACTATATAACTTTGAGTTTATTTCTGGGTGCCGTGTTCTGTTCTATTGATCTCTGTGTCTATTTTTGTGCCATTACCATTTATGACAGTAACAATTATTTTTTAAGTTCTATAAAAAAAATTAAGTTCTATAAAAAATGTTCTGAAAAAAATTCTCTCCAAAGCTCTCTATCCAAGTTACTGGAATGTTCAAAATTTAGAATAATATCCTGTTCATCTATATATTTTAAAACATCCTGATTATCTATATATTATTGTCTTGACCAGTGACAAATACGACATCTCCATGTACTTAATGATATGCTTAAAAATGGAATTAATATTTTTATTTCTTCAAGATTCATTTATTATTTATTTTAGAGAGAAGGGGGAGGGGTGGAGGGAGAGGGAGGGAAAATCCTTAAGCTGACTCCCCACTGAGCCCAACATGGTGTTCAATCCCAGGTTTCTGAGATCATGACCTAAGCCGAAATCAAGAATCAGATCCTTAACCAAGTGAGCAATCCCACATTTATTCTTCATATTTTTTTTCCTCTAAGATTTTATTTAAATTCAAGTTAGCTAAGAGTATTGGTTTCAGGAGTAGAATCTAGTGATTTGTCACTTACATAAAACACCCAGCGCTCATCACAGTGCCCTCCTTAACGCCCATCACCCAATTACCCCATGCCCCCACCCATTTCCCCTCCAGCAACTCTCAGTTTGTTCTCTATAGTGAAGAGTCTCTTATGGTTTGCCTCTGTCTCTGTTTTTATTTTATTTTATTTTTCCTTCCCTTCCCCTATGTTCATGTTTTATTTCTTAAATTTCACATATGAGTGAAATCATATGGCACTTGTCTTTCTCTGACTGACTTATTTTGCTTAGCATAATACACTTTAGCTTCATCCATGTTGCTGCAAATGGCAAGATTTCATTCTTTTTAATGGTTAGGTAGTATAAACACGCACACACACACACACACCATATCTTCTTCATCCATTCATCAGTCAAAGGACATTTGGATTATTTCCATAATTTGGCTATTGTCGATAATGCTGCTATAAACATTGGCATGCATGTATCCCTTCAAATTAGTATTTTTGTACCCTTTGGGTAAATACCTAGTAGTGCAATTGCTGGGTCGTAGGGTAGCTCTATTTTTAACTTTTTGAGGAGCATCCATACTGTTTTCCAGAGTGGCTGCACCAGTGTGCAATCCCACAAATAGTGTAGAAGGGTTAAAATGGAATTAATAATTTTAAAATGTGTTCTTTAGCCTACTTATTCAAAGAAATGAAATCCAATTTTTTTTTAAAGATGTAGACCTTCTCTTTTTTCAATTGGGAAAGTTACATTCATATGTGCTATTTGTGTGTGTGTGTTAAATTCTTAGAATCATTGATACTTACTCTTTCAGATTTAAAAAAAAAGATAACTGGGGGGCATCTGGGTGGCTCAGTTTGTTGAGCGTCTAACTCTTGGTTTTAGCTCAGGTCATGATCTCAGGGTGTTGGCATCAAGCCCTGTATCGGGCTCTGTGTTCAGAGGGGAGTCTGCTTGAGATTCTCTCTTCCTCTGTCCCTCCTGCCCCTGTGTGTTCTCTCTCTCTCTCTCTCTCTCTCAAATAAATTAATCTTAAAAACAAAAGTAACTTTTACATAAAATTACTTAAACCCCAAAATTTCTAGCTTCAGGGAGAGGGTTAGTGAGACAGTATACAGGCAGGACACAGTCGTTCCCAAATGTCATCACATCCTTCCCCCACCACCCATTCCAGAGTCCTCTCACTCTTGATCAGCAATTCTGTGATTGCTTATCCTTGGGGATAGCTCAGTTAAACAACATCTACTGAACATATTATATGTCAGCTTCTGATCTAGCCTGTGAGTTTATAATGATGAGAAAAAGAGAACTCAGACAAAATTCTGAACTTACTGGACCCCCCTAATTTCTGTACTACTTTTTCCTGACTATTACTGATTCTTGACCTTAGAGTGATAGGGTTTCTATGTGTTTGTTTTCATACTCATATATTTTGTCTTGCCCGACAGGTTGACACACAAAATTCTTCCAGAATTCCTTTCCCTTTTTTTCCTTCCTGACTTATTACTTAAATGCTATTTCTGGCAATGCCACTAGTAGTCACCCTTGGTGTCTTTCTGGATCTTTGGATTTTAGCTTTTTGGCTCTTTGAATTGAATTAACCCTGTTTCCCAAACTAAAATATGCTAGTAATTGTTTTCTCTGGATTGTGAACATTTAGGTGATGATTTTTCTACTGTTATTTTAGAGTAAAAAGTATATTGTGGTTAATGAATAGCAAAAGGTTTAAAAAGCTAAACCAAATTGCTGCTGGAAAGGGTCTAGAGAGAGAAAATGAAGATCAAGGGTAAAGACGTAACAGATGGAGCAACATCTGTGTGCAGGGCATATGATCTTGACAGAGGTGCAGAGACTAACTTCAAATACAAGAAAAAAGCCTTTTCCTTTGTTACAAAAAAATGAGAGGGTAAGAACTGCTGTGGATACAAATATGGATATGTGGAATTTAGGCAGTCCTGTATAATTGTCTGAGATGTAGAAATTGAGCTTGTCTGCTGTAAACCTGGGTAATTTGCCAAAAATGAAAAAAAAAATCAGAACAATTTACAAAGAAAGGAGAGTTGCAAGGTGAGTTCATATTCCTGTTGAGCCTGGAACCCTAGAATTTACAGTGGCATCAAATAATGAGGCTGTTTGATGTTTCATGGCGGCCTTGGCAGCACAGAGCCGCTTCCCGATCACGGCACTGTAAAAGGTATTTCAAGAAACACTTAGAGTAGAGAAACGTCTATGTGTGACTTGGCAGATGTTTGTTATTCAGGTTGAAAATATTAGCAGAAATTTTAGCTAATTTGTCATATAAAATCAATGTTTTAATCAACATCAGTATATTGGTCTCCTGGGGATATAAACTTTCCCAAAAATTCATGAGTAATTTTTGATTATGGTTTATCAGACTCTCATACATATACACACAACAGAATATTAACTAAAATAGTGGTGTCTTCTTGATATTTAACCATCAAGAGAAGTTTTTCAGTTGGCTATTTCTTTCAGTAATAATGTATAGCTTTTAAGAATGTTCAAGTTACAATGTTGAGTTTTAAGTCCCAAATTCTACATTTCATTTCTGCCACAGTCTTGGGAAGGAATCCACAGAGGAAAATAAATCTCCAATATAGGCAAATCAACAATGAGACAAGCCTCTCACAGAAACCACCGTACTCCCAGCCCCCCATAGCTCAATCTACTATGTTAACCTAACACACATACTTGGGTATACCTCTGAAAAAATGGTATCCAGAATAATATTACAATCTGGAGGGAAAAAAAAGAAAGAAAGAAAGAAGAAGATCCTCTGAAACGTGATCCCCATAGATAAGAAAGGAAGGGTAGAACTCTAACAGCAACAAAACTGTTTTAAGGGTTAACTTTCTTCAAACTTATGCACTCCTTGATTTCTGACCTAAATCCTTGATCTGTGGCAGAACTAACCCACCTGCCTTGAGATTTGCAGACCACTGGCCTTGAGGCATGAAGGACCAGACTTCCCAGAAGATAAGGCCTTACTACATTCAAAAACAGCTGCCCCAGATGACAGTGAGTCTGTTTACAGTCGTGTCAACATCTGACTCAGAGCCTGGGCATCAGCTTCTCCTAAATGTAGCCCCCACTTCTCTCCTCCCCCACCGTTTCCCATGTCTTCTCCTTTAAAATCCTCTGGCTTCACCGGATGGGGAAGATGGTCTTTGCAATATTGGACCATCATCTTCCAGGTTGCTGGCTTCCTGATTTAAACAGCCTTTCCTTTCCTACCATCATTTGTCTCTTGGGAATTGATTTTGAAGCCAGGAACCGCAGAATCTGAAATCAGAACCGGTTCTCTGTCAGGTAACAGGGCCTGGTCCTTAACTACGAGATGGTGATGCCACCCGTTAGTAAATAAACCCTCGTACAATGAGAGTCTCAGACACATTTCAGTTAGATAATCTAGAGCAGCTGGTGGTGGATGGCTGCCCACAGATGAAGAGAGTAGCAAGAGCATGAGGACAAACATGAGAGAAGGAACAAATTTCCCCTCCTGTGGGGCAAAGGAGAAATTAGAAAATGAGAGAGACCATCAATGTTATCCTCCTCCTCAACATTTATTAAATCCGAGAACAAAGAATTTGAATATTAACAAGTCCCACAGATGATTTTTAAACACACTAGCACTTGGAACCAGAGATCTGAAGGAATAGATAATTAGCAATCCATCCAGGCTGTTTCAAATAATAATGATTTCAGTTACAATTTTGGCATGTACTGAAGATAAATTAATTTATTGTCACATTATAGGAATGCCTTATATCATGATAGATATTTTGTGTAATGGACTGAAGATAAATTCTTATTCTTTAGGATACAGATGCTAATATTAACATTCTGCTGTGAAAATTTGAGAGCCTGGGGAAAAAAAAAAACTTATTCTGACAGAAAAGCATCCTCTTCTTATACTAAATGAAACTCAGTGGTTCATTTTAAAATATATTAATTGAGGGCACCTGGGTGGCTCAGTCCGTTAAGCCTCCAACATGTGATTTCAGCGCAGGTCATGATTTCAGGGTCATGATTTCAGGGTCGTGAGATCAAGCCCCGTGTGGGGCTCTGCGCTGGGCACTCTCTCTCTCCCTCTGCCCGTCCCCACCCTGCTTGCATTCTCTTTCTTTCTAAAAAAATAACATAAAACAAATCTTTTTTTAAAAATAAAAATAAATTGGCCACAAAAATATGAATGACATAAAATAAATAGTATTTAACAAGTCTGTTGTGATTGAATTAATACCACTAAAAGCAAATACAATACTAAATAACTTGTTGCAAATTTGCAAATGACACAGACTAAATGACTAAATCTCCTTTATATTAATATATATATATATATATATATATATATATATATATATAAAATACCAAAAATGTGTCTCTTAAAATTCTGACTTATAGAAAGGTTTATATTTATTTTATATTTCAGGAAGCAGATTTACTTGTATTCATTCTCTTAAATTAACTTTTTCTAGTTTTATATGAATTTTGGCTCTTTGACTGAAATTGTTTGTCTTATGTGTAATTCACTGTATTTAACTATGTATTTTAAAACCCTTAACTTATAGTATCTGGGCTTCCTGAAATTCTTATGTTTTTCACTGATATTTTAGAATATTTTTCTTCTGAAATCCCAATTTGTCCTTAAGAGTGCAATAGCTATATTATAAGTCAGAGTAAGCCTAAAATGGAGCAAAAAACAAAAATATGAACTGATAATTAGGAATTAATATATTCTTCTTTTAAGGTACTTAGGAACCTTATTTGTTTGCCATAACAAATTACCACAGGCATATATTTTCTCACAATCTGGAGACCAGAAGCCTGAAATCAAGGTGTCAGCAGGGCTGTGCTCGCTCCTAAGACTCTGGGGAATTGATTTGGGCATATTCGGTTGTAGGGTCCTCCGTGCCTTTGTCTCATCTACACGGTAATATAGATTGCACATAATCAAATTCTGTTTTGATGATTTTCTTGCTTAATCTAATAAATAATTTTCAAATCACCTTTAGACTTCTATTCAGAATGTCTGGTTCTATTGCTGAAGATCTTTCTCTAGTTTATACTTGATGCATAAATTTGCTTACATGGTTGATTCTGAAAACCATGCTGAATATGTTTGCACAGTATTAGCAATGAATTTTATGGCTTGCTTTTTTCCATCATAAACCTATGCACATAAAAAGTAATACTGATAAGAGTCAATGTTTGTTGAGTATGCGTGGTGTGTCAGATGCTTTTCAAATGCTTTAGTTTTTTTAAAGATTGGTTTATTTCTACAGAGGCAGGGAGAGGCAGAGGGAGAGAATCTTCATGCAGACTCCCACTGAGTATGGAGCCAGACTCAGGGCTCAATCTCATGCCCCCGAGATCATGCCCTGAGCTAAAACCAGGTCTGACATCCAACCGACTAAGCCTCCCAGGCACCCCTCAAATGCTTTAAATTCATTCTAGTATTTAATTTTTATAGCAACTCTATGTAGGAGGTATTAGTGTTACTACGTGGGTCAGATAACCTAGTGAAGGCCAGGCTCTAGAGCCCCTGTAATTGAACAACACACATGTGTTAAACATGGTCGTGCAACTATATAGAAAAGAATCCTTGGTTCACATCATATTCACCTGGTAGATCAAGGACTGGCAGATTATGGCCTGCAGACCAAATTCTACTTACTGATGCTTTTGTAAATAACAGCTGCACCCATGTGTTTATGTGTCACAGTTGCTTTCTTACTATAATGGCAGTCAAGTAGTTGCAACGGAGACAATATGGCCAGAAAAACCCTATATATTTCTAAATAGCCCTTTGCAGAAAACGTTGGCTGATTTCTGTTCTAGATTATCATGATATGATATAGAACAACTGGCCTTTAGATCATGAAAGATTTTCTTTTTCAAACTGGTCCAAAAAAGTGAACATTTACATGTGTTCATGGACTGTTTCATTATTCTTCCAGATACTCTACATTCATGCTTCCAAACACCCCTTTATTCAAGATGGGTAAAATAAAGTAAACGTTTTTTAAAATATTCTAGGACAAAGAAATCATGAAAAAGCATGGTCCCCTCAGTGCAGTTGCTTTGGGTAATTTATACACTGCATTTTAAGCTGCACATATTAAACTAATAATATGGACAACAATCCTCTTAAAGGAACTCATACTTCTTTCAGAATAATTAACCTAAGCCCTTTTTAAAGAGACTTATTTTACCTTTTGCGCTCCTGGGGTCTGTTTTCCAAACTGCAGCCAGATCAGAGTCACCACTCTGCTCAAATCTCCCGGTGATTTTCCATCTCATTCAGACTTTCCAACATCCAAAACCCTTATCATGACTCAGAAGCCTCAAATGAGCCCGCTCCTCTCTCCCTGATCTTGGCCAGCACTGTGCTCCCCTCGCCCGCTGTGCCTCAGCTACTCTGGTCAGCAGGCTTTCATCTCACACAACAGAAGTGCTCTGTCTCAGGGATTTGGCTTTGTGTTTCTCCACCTGGTGTTCTTGTCCCCACCCCACCCCATATCTACAGTTTACACCCTCACTTTTCTTTTCTCCAGCACTGCCAATAGGCTTTTTCTATTTCTCTTTATAAAATAGAAATCTTTCAGCACCTGTGTTCATTTTCTATTTTGCTCACTGCCATATTCTCAGCACTTGAAAAATTGAATAGAACACATTGATCTTCAATGAATGTTTTTAATAAACAAGTGAATGAATATGAAAAAAAGTGAGAAATATCTGTATGTATTGATAAGTTATCCTCACCATATTGTCGAATAAAAAAGCTATAGAAAAAGAATGTCATGACACAATTTGTGTAAAATTATACATAAATATATCAGCATGTAAATATATACTGTAAATTTTATGTCTATATTACATAAGTGCACATATACCTAAATACGAAGACACACCCTTATATAAGTTAATTTGAAAAGAAATGAAGAAAGAGGGAAAAAGGAAAAGGAAGGAAAGAAGGTCAGGAAGGAATGTCTGAAGAGATATCATCCAATCCTAACTGTAAATAGTAATGATGCCTGGCGGACAGGATTTAATGTGTGTTTTTATGTGCGGGTCTAGGCAGATTGTGATAGCAGGATACTGTAGAGTTTTTATTTTTTATTTTATATCACACTCTACTGTCTGTTTTTTTAATTTAAAAAATAATATTTTAATTTCATAATTTTATTACAGTTATAACATATAACTGACAATGTTAAGCCAATGTTTCAATTTAAATTTAACAATAGGTGTACTGTTGGCTCTTAGTTTGAAATGAATACTATGTATTAAATTAACAAATATATTTTATTATAAATATTTATTTTAAAATAAAAAATTGTTGGGTTTTACCAAATTTTGCCAGTGCATTTCAGGATCATGCCAAGCGTTTTTCTAAATATGCTAACTTCTTAGGACAGAGTTTACGAATAATGTCAGATGTAGATGACCTAATAAGACCATTATTTCTATTTAAGAAATGATCTAGTAGATGTAAACCTTTACCTCTGTCATTCACTGTCATTCATTAGAAACATTCGATAGTTCAGGCTTTCAAGAATAGGATTGTTTTCCAGGCTAGATGGTGCTTATGAATTTGCTTTCATTTTAAAAGGCAAATTCTGAATTTCAACATTAAAAAAAGTATGTATATAATATAGAGATCAAGTTACTGTAAACACAGATTAGCCAAGGCTTGTGCATTGTGCAACACAGATTTTTATTTTTATTTATTAATTTTTTTCTAGAGAGGGAAGGTCGGGGAGGGCCAGAGGGCAGAAGGAGAGAATCCTAAGCAGGCTCCACACCCAGCACCGAACCCAACGTGGGGCTCAATCTCACAACCTTGAGACCAAGAACTGAACCAAAATCAAGAGTCAAATGTTTAACCAACTGAGCCACCCAGGCACCCCCAGATTTTAATTGAAATATAATTTTCCCTGGAAAAAGTTAGTTTCTGAAATACAAATTCAGTTTGCCTTTGTTTACATCAATTTGTTAAAATCAGCAACTTGAGCGAAGAAAACTTTTTTTTGTTTGCAATTTTAATAGTAGAGAAGAAAAAATGACAATTTCAAAATGAAAACTTCTATATGAGATTATATTATGTTATTATTTAGGTATAAAATATACATTGCAATATAATCTGACTGATACCTAGATAATAGTCCAAAATATATACTTCAGGGGCGCCTGGGTGGCACAGCGGTTAAGCGTCTGCCTTCAGCTCAGGGTGTGATCCCGGCGTTCCGGGATCGAGCCCCACATCGGGCTCCTCTGCTATGAGCCTGCTTCTTCCTCTCCCACTCCCCCTGCTTGTGTTCCCTCTCTCGCTGGCTGTCTCTCTGTCACATAAATAAATAAAATCTTTAAAATATATATATATATATACTTCAGTAGTTAGTCCATGTCATTCTAGTAAAAAATTTTGTGATATAAATAAATCATCTTCAAAATTAATTCACTCAACAAATATTTATCAAGTGTCACTATCATTACAGAAAGAAACTACGCTTTGTTGTAAGAACATATTCAACAATGCCCTGCTTTCAAATAGCTGATGCTAGAAAAAATATGTGTCCTAAAAATAGCTATGATAATCTAGTAAATATAGTAGGCATGGTAAATGAAATCTGAATAAAATATTAGGACAGAGTGGGTGGGGAGAGAGAGACACGGAGACGGAGAATGACAATTATGGACTAGGCAAACTGATTTTCTATCTTCTTCATGCTAAAGTAATGGCCATGCTATTTTTAAACTTTTTAAATTGTGGCCAGAACACTTAACATGAGATGAACCCTCTTAATTTTTCAGTATACAGTACAGTATGGGTAACTCCAGAGACAATGTTGTACAGAAAATAGTTCTGTAGAACTCATTCATCTTATGTGACTAAAATTTTATGCCCACTGATTAGCACCTGACCATGTCCCCCTCCCCAACATTCCACTCTCTCATTCTGTGGATTTGACTACTTTAAATATCTTGCACAAGTGGAAACATGCGATATTTATCCATGACTTATTTCACTTAGCAGAATGCCCTCAAGTTTCATTTATGTTGTCACGTAACAAAGAATTTCCTTCTTTTTAAATATTCCATTGTGAGTGTATACCACATTTTCTTATATACCATTCAGTTGTTGATGGACGTTCAGGTTGTTCCCACGTCTTGTCTCTCATGAACAGTGTTGCAATGAGTATATGAGTGCTAATGTCTCTCTGAAATCCTGATTTCAATTATTTTGGTTAAATACCCAGAAGCTTTATGATCATGTGGTAATTCTATTCCTAATTTTTTTGCGGAACTGCCATGCTGTTTTCCATAGCAGCTTCACCATTCTGCATTCCCACCAGCAGTGTTCAAGAGTTCCAATTTCTCACATCCTTGCCAACAGTTGTTTTTTTATGATAATAATTATCTTGTCAGGTGTGAGGTGTTATCTTATTCTAGTTTTGATTTGCATTTCCCTAATGATGAGTGATGTTGAGCATCTTTGCATATGCCCCTTGGCCATTTGTTTGTCTTCTTTGGGGAAATGTAATGGAGAGAGGAGAGATTTGTTTTTTAAGACACAAAAATTATCCATGTTAGATTTTTATTCACAAGAATGCACAAAATCTATTAAAACATTATCTGGAAAGACTTCGAGAATTCCCTGAATGTAGGGTTTTGCCATGGCTCTGAAGCAAACTACCCTTGATAGGATCTTACCTCCACTTCTTGCTCATGTGTGACGTTATGTTACTTTGTCTCTCTCTGCCTCAATTATACTGTTGTGAAATGGACCTTATAATAATACCTATATGAATATTAATATAAATGGGTATATTAAATATAATATAAACATATCAAGATGAGTATTATAATAATACTTGTATGTAGAATAACCTTTACAGGGTTTATCTGAGGACTAAATGAATCAACCTATTTGTTGCAGATATTGCCAAAGGACCACTATATATCACATAATCCATTTTCCTCGTTCTTTTTTAGAAAAGAAGAACTGCAATTTGGATAGAAACAGTGATGTATCCAGCTCAAAAAACATTTCTAGGCTCTTTTAAGAAGAATGGTGAACAAGCGACACAGATCTGACTAGTGATATAAACAGAAACCACTAGATGCTGGCTCATTCCCAAAAGCCCATAAAGATGCTTGGGGAGGGGGTAGTAGACTCATGTGGCAGGCACTGTCTTCCCCATTCTTCCCACTTGGAATACTACTGTGATACCAGGAGGACAGAACAATTCTTAGGGCCATGAGGACAAGAGTCAAGCCTTAAGAACAATGGAGAAAACACAAAGAATCTGAACACGGGTGCTATCATGGAGTTCACTTGAACAAACCCTAGGAAGCCCACCTACATGATGGCTTGTTTTGGGGTTCTGTAGGGAGCTTAAACTATTCCAGATTCAGTCTCTAATGTGCGACTGAACCAATGATAACCAGATATGATTTGTAAGGAATTTGGAACAATCACTTCACTCTAAAGTTCTGTTCTTAATATGTTTTGAAAGTGTCCATACAGATGAACTTAATGGATCTGAGAGCTTTCTTTTAGTCAGCTGGCTGGATAAACTATGAATGAAACTGTATGATGCCACATTTTCCAAACAGTAAAGATGGTAAAAACAAGTTAATAAAAATTAATTGCAAATAATTTTTATTTGTAATTGTTGTAGAGTCAGATAATGGCGACACAATTAAAACCCAAATAGCATTAGTATCAAGAATTCTAATGATTTATATTGGGATTTTCTTTTTAGGTCCAGATGTATAGGCTGTAACTTATTTTTTTATTTCATTTTGTTTTGCTCTATGTAATGTTTAGTTTATATGATTTTTAATCTGCCAGTTCTTAAATGTGTGTTGTCTGTTCTATACATAGTCATGTGAGTAGTGGATTAATATCAAGGACGGTAACTAGTAGTACTATTGATAAACTCCTTGGTACAACTTCCCTGGTGGGTCTTTTTTTATAGTGAGTGGCCATGTTGCCTCTGGCACAACTGATCCTTGCATTTCAAGTATCTTCCTAATTGATACCAATTACCACAGTAAAGAAAGTCTGTGTTGATCTGAATTAATAATTGTGACGGTATTTTCTGTCATTATACTAACCCAAGTTTTTCTTTTCCAACCAGTTTAAGATTCTACTACTATCTCATAAAACAGAGGCATCCTTTTACAGACTCCTATCAAAGACAAAAGTAGAACATTAGAGAGTATTTCCAGGGGCACCTGGGTGATGCGCTGAACTAAGTGTCTCTTGATCAGAGCTCAGGTCTCGATCTCAGGATAGTGTGTTCAAGCCCTGTGTTGGGCTCCGCTAGATGTGGAGCCTACTTAGAGGGAAAAAAAAAGAGTATTTCCAGATTTTGGAATTAAGGGAAACCCTATAACATGCCATTAATATTTGTTTGATTTTGGAAATGAGTTTATCAAACTGATAATTGGATGTGTAATACGTGCTGGTGACGCAATACCAATGCTATACCTAACGATATCTGTTGAGGATTTTTCCCGTCCTGCTGAAGAACATCCATAAAGACATCATATTCTTTCTTACTTTCCTAATCTTGTAGAAAAATGGAACTCTGAATTACTCAATGACTTCAAAAAGCACAGCCCAGAAACAGGGTTATCTTTGTCATTCAGGCAGCTGAGAGTGCAGAGTAATCAAGTAGGTACAGAGGCACACAGTTCTGCCTAATTTTACCACTAATCCTTTTTTCCCCAGTAATCTCCTGAATAATTCCCTTAATCTACATTGCTCTAAGTACTCAGAGACAACTCTTCTCAGCGTGAATATGCATAGGCTTGACAGTTTAGAAAGAATATAATTGTGGTCTTGGATTTGCTTTATGTCCCTTAAACCTCATTTTTCCTACAGTGTTTTCAATAGGCGATTTGGTGATAAAGTGGCAAGGGGTTAGATGACATAATAGCAAAATCTCAGGAAATTAAATATTGTTTAACAATAAAATATATAAGCAAGAATGAAAACATAGATTATCTTCTGTTCCTGAAGTGGATGTGACCTTGAATACAGATATATACAGGATAGATGAATCAGATTTTAAAAAGGGGTTTATGCAGACCGTTTTTATTGTAATACAGATTTTTAAATGTTCTTGTGATCTAATTACAAAAACTTAATGTTTTGTAATTTTGTAATGCAATTAAAAAAGTAAACTGAAGTAGCAAAATTCAAACTGTCTGAAGTCAGAGGCTTTTCCCTTTGCATAAGTTTATAAAATTGCTACAGAATGATATTTTTAGCAAAGAGATCTTAAACATAAAATGAAGAAGCTAAAGTGAACAACAAAGCAGATGTCAAGTTGCTGACTATTCATATTAAAATGAATATGTCCATTAATTTTAAATTTCTGTAATAATGTTTTTTTTTTTAAGATTTTATTTATTTATTTGACAGAGATAGACACAGCCAGTGAGAGAGGGAACACAAGCAGGGGGAATGGGAGAGGAAGAAGCAGGCTCATAGCGGAGGAGCCTGATGTGGGGCTCGATCCCATAACGCCAGGATCACGCCCTGAGCCGAAGGCAGACGCTTAACTGCTGTGCCACCCAGGCGCCCCTCTGTAATAATATGTTTATCTTTAAAAATGTCATTATGTATATGACATTATATCATTTATCCAGAAAAGGAAATTTAGATCATGAAAATGGACTCTGTGTGTATTAGTTTTTGAGAGGCTTTGTGGAACCCAACAGCTCCCATTTCAACATTTTTATGTGGGTGGGTTTTAATCTTGTTATCCATTTGTGCATAAAATTTTGAAAAAAGTCAAATGTCTTGGTATCATCTCCTTAATTCTTTCTCCCCACCCCCATGCCCACACACACCCACCAGTCTTCATCTTTTCCCCAGTGCGGCTGTTCTTTCCATCCCCCAACCCTAGTCAGGAACAGTTTGTCATTACATATGCTTTAGGGATTCCCATGTATAAAACTGACTGCTTCCCATAAGAAGGGAAATTTTATTTCCCTGATATTTTGTCATTAATTAGAAGGACATGTTATCCTCAAAGGACCAGAAGGGTGAGCAAAATTTCAGTAGAGACATTTCCCCCTGAAATGTACAATACTTTCTCTACAATGAGAGCTGTAGTTCCTGATTATCTTTTCTGAATAATTGTTGTTATTTTATAGGGCATGATATAATAAAAGTTTTTACTTTATCATCATAGCAGTAATGTGGATAATGGTGATATATGTGAGCCATAATATCTTTCAGAAGAATAATTTTGATATAATTCTGCATGGCACTGCAGAGACATATGAGAGCTCTCTTTCTATTTGTGAAGAATTATAAAGTAAGAGTTTAAAATGTATGTGGCAATGAATTTTTAAAATCACATTATAAATGTTTCTTCTATCAATTGCACCGCTCATCAAATTGAATGTAATATACTGGCATGTGTTCAGAAGATATTTGGATTCCCTAAAAGTATAGGATACAAAACATTCATATTGTAAACACCCAGAAGCAATGAAAAATGCATAACATTATATAAGCTAAACGACTAAGATCAATTTATTCCTTACAGCTAATGCTTCTTTCCTTTAACGGCTTATACATAAGTTCATCTTTTAATATTTTATTGATAAGTACTCAGTCTTCAAATCGACTCATCTGTAACCATATAGACTTTTTTAAAAAAAGTAGCAAAACAAAATCATGCAAGAATAAAGCTAGAGTGATCTTACATATATAACATTCAGAAAAAAAGAAAAACAACACAGTGAGAATTATTATTTTATACCAGTAATACTAGTATGGCATAGCCTTTGGTAATAATATTCCTCTGTGATCTGTCTTGGTTTTGTTTTCTTTTTTAAAAAACACACAGATTCTACAAAAAATGTTTATTAGTTTTAAGTGCGATTTAAAAGATAATGGATATTATCTTTCAATACAAACATAACTATAATATGTACGTATGTGTACATACATATGTATGTATATATATTTATTTTCCCTTTCCAGACCCAGGGAAGTAGCACACTTATCATGCCCTCATTTTTTTTAATTTGATTTCTGATGTTATTAGCACTGTGCAAAAATGTGAATATTAGCTCATTTTCTCCATTTTAATGATAACAAAAATTAAACTAATGGAACATAGGCAGAACATGAGATTTTCCTGTAGGATTATATTTACCTATGTTTCATTAGTCCAATTCCATATTCTACAGAAGGGTCTCATGTCCTGCATTAGGCAATGTAGGAGAGTCATATGCTTCCAGTAAATTTATGTTTTTCCAATTAAATAGTCTTTTCTCTTATCAGCCTGAATGAAAATATGAATTTTCACAGAGTTATTTCAATGGAATACACCTAAAACTGAAAGAGTCTTCTCTCTGTTAAAGAATTAAAATAAAAATCAATTAGTCTGATCGTTCCCAGTACTTTTATTAGTTATTATGAAACGGTAGAGTGTTTTGTCTAAATGTCTGGCTATTCTTTTTTTTTTTTAAAGATTTTATTTATTTATTTGACAGAGATAGAGACAGCCAGCGAGAGAGGGAACACAAGCAGGGGGAGTGGGAGAGGAAGAATCAGGCTCATAGCGGAGGAGCCTGATGTGGGGCTCGATCCCATAATGCCGGGATCACGCCCTGAGCCGAAGGCAGGCACTTAACCACTGTGCCACCCAGGCGCCCCTATGTCTGGCTATTCTTAATCTTGAATGAAATTATTTTGTTTTACTTAGAAATGAATCTCTTTGTCATTAGGTCCCAGTTGGCTGATTGATTAAATTTTATCAAAATTCTACTGTTATTATAATGTATTAACTTAAACTGAATTTGTTTGTATAAATACATAATGAACTATCATCCCTGTGTGTTTATTTTGTGTCTGTATGAGATAATGACTCTTTACTACCTCAGAAGAGAGTTTGAACACTACTTTTGAAGGTTATTAATATCTTATGTATAACTATTCTTACATATGTAGTCTTATTTATTTCCCAAAGATCAGAATGACACCACTACATATACACTCTACTCCTCTCAGTCAAACTGGGGCAAAAATCAAAGTCAATGACTTTCCCACTCTCTTCCTTCAGCAGATCTTGCCCCTGAATGGATAATTAGGAAACATGAAAAGAATGGAGTTTCAAAAATTGATAAGGTAAACATATTAGAGTAAAAACAAAGCGTATGGCTTGCAATTACAAATTAAGCAACCAGAATAAAGATTAGAAGACCAAAAAAAAAAAAAAAAGTCAAGGGAAACTTTCTAAAGGTTATACTTAGTAGCAATTATTATTAACTGTATTGTCAAATACATTAAAGTATAGTTTGCCTAAATTCAAGGAATAATGTAATGCATAACCAATTTTTCTTTAGCTTACAAATTAAGGTTAATTCTACTTGTTAAACTTCATATTAGCCAGCACTTAATACATTGCTCCATTTTACTAAGGAATTTAAACTAAAAAATAATACTACAAATGTATTTTACATTCTTTGTTTTACCAAGTCTTTCAGGTCTCTAACAGAACCTTATTGAGAGAACCGTGCCTTCCTGTAATAACAATATAAATCCAGCTTTAGAAACCTCTGATTCTGACTCTACCATTTGAGTGAACTAGAGTCTGTTTAGTAACTTCAGGATATCGGGTGGTTTATTAAACCGGAAAAGACAAGACTACATAATGCTGTGTAAAAATGAAACTTGCCTTGACTGATTCTATTGCCTGTTAAGGACATGTTATCTAAACTAGCATCCAAAGTAATCAAATACAAGGTTATACACTATTGAACTAAATGGTTCTAATTTGACCATGGGGATAATAAGCGATAAGCCCAAAAGCTTGTGCTTGACCCCAGATTTACAGTATGTAAGGTGGGAAAATCGAAACTCATGGTAGCTGCGATGACTTCTGACTACTAAGTAGAGCGGTACTTGGTGCAGACTCCTCCACAGATTAAGGATGTAACCAAACTAACGTTAATTTGCTCCTTGGTGCATTCATGATAGAAACTACATAAGGTAGAGCTGTCACACAAAGGAAACTTTATTTGGTTCAGGAAAGGAGATCACAGCATATAATTTTCAAAGCCATGACTCCTTGAGTGGGGGTGGGTGGTTTTTTTTCAATTTAGGGTTAGGATGAATATTCGGAAAGGGAGTTTTATCATCACCGTAAAGGTGAGCATAAGATTGCACAGGGGTACTTAGAAAGCATGCCTATACAAGCATCCTATATTATGTTAATGAAGCTTGTTCTTCTCCTTGAGTGGAGATTTTAACGTTATAATGAAGCAGAGATAATTGTAGGACAAGCTGAAGGGACTATGGGAATGCTCCGAGTTGGTTGGGGTTTTAGACTCCTTATCTCAGGTAAGGAATTCAGGGTCTTATTTTTGAAACAGCACTGAGAGATTTACCACTGATTTACTGACTCTGATATAGCCTGGTAGAGACTGTTAGTTTTTGCATTCCCTTTATTCTCTTAAAATCCTTAATTCCTGAGCTTTTGTATTTCTTTGTAATTCTAATGCCTTCTAGAAAGTTCTTCGAGAATTGTGCTAGGGCAAGTAGAGCCAGTAAGGCATAGATCATAGAAAATAGCTGGGGGTCTAGAATGACCCCTATAACTCTTTCTGCTTACAAGGGCACAATCTCCAAAAAGACTGCCCTCACTTCAGAAACCAGGTGCTAACTCAAGTGTTCCTAGGACGTTTCTGACCAACCGACTACAAATCTGGGGTTTCCTACTCATCGGTCAGGTATGAAAATTCACTAGAAGGATTCACAAAACTTAGGAACGTGCTACACTTATGATTACAATTTTGTTAAAGCAAGAAGGACACAAAATCAGGGTGATGCGTTTGGTGAGGTCTAAGTCCACATTTGAAGCTTCCAGGTTCTCTGTCTTCGGAATCAAGACACTCACACACAGCTCCACCTCCACCCCTCCACCCCTCCACCCTCTGCCCTACAAGTTGATGTGTAACAGTATGCACAGAATATTGTTAACTAGGGAAGCTTACTTTTGTTTCACTACAAAAACAGGATAGATGGGATCATTGGTCACATAATTTGAACTTACTCTCCAGCCCCTATCCCCTCCCAAGGAAGTCAGGTTTATATCACCTGGATATAAACTTCTAATTACATGGTTGTTCTTTCTGGCAGGGGCAGCCCCAGATCCTGAATGATCTTGTTTGCATAAACTATCTAGGTACCCACATGAGTCACCTCATTAGCATAGACTCAGGTGTGATCTTAGGATCTCACTAAGAATAACAGAAACAATCCTATCACTCAGGAAATAACAAGAGTTTACTGTTTCCATCCCAGAAAGCACTACATAGCCAGCAAAATTCTTTACCATAATAGTTACACAGCAGTTCCAGGCTTGCTCTCAGTACGGCAATGAATGAACCTAGCTTTTTGGTCATCTAAATTTAAAAACTGGTAAAGAGATAAATTTGTTTCTACCATCATGTCAAATTATTACATCATTGTTACTTTTATAATAATAGTTATATTACATTTGATAGAAACATAAACTGAGTTATATTAAAACTGGTTTTGCAAATGTATCACTTTCAAAAAATCCAGCTCAAATAATGTAATTACATTCAAGAAACAAAACCAACTTCAATAGTTTAGAAACTACTCTTAAGGTTATTGGCTCCAAAGGTTTCTGACTTTTTGTTTTCCTCTCAATTATGTCTATATCTCCAAAAAGATTGTGTTAAAATTTTCTGATAGGCTTGTAAGACTAGGTGACATTTATGCCTGTGTCTTTTTTTTTTTTTTTAATTTATATGTGGTGGGATCCAATGACATTCTTTATCAAACCCACTAAAGGGTAAAAAAATAAATAAATATACAAAAATAGAGAAAGTAGAAACCTTTACTTGCAGAAAAAGAGGTGAACCTTTTTGAGGCAATGGAAGAAAAATGCTTTCATAAAAAAGCAATCTTAAGAACAGCAATCTCTAAAATTCATGTGACATGCTCCATAAATCATTCTAGTTCATATTTATATCTATTTTTTAAAAAGAAAACATCTCTAAAAATGAAATGCCTTTGTGATGTGGTAAATATTCAATTAAAACTTGGGCTTTGGGGGCGCCTGGGTGGCACAGTGGTTAAGCATCTGCCTTCAGCTCAGGGCGTGATCCTGGCGTTATGGGATCGAGCCCCACATCAGGCTCCTCTGCTGTGAGCCTGCTTCTTCCTCTCCCACTCCCCCTGCTTGTGTTCCCTCTCTCACTGGCTGTCTCTGTCTCTGTCAAATAAATAAATAAAATCTTAAAAAAAAAAAACAAAAACAAAAACTTGGGCTTTGAAGCAGCATAAACACATGTAAATAATTTTCAGAATTTTTATCTTAAATTATATTTCAAATTGTATAAATAACAGTTGTAGAAAATTTTTTCAGAAATAAATGTTCACTGCCTGTAAATTATTGGGTGTTATTACAAAATATGACCCTCTGTATTAGCCAGCATTCTCTAAAGAAACAGAACTAATGGGATGTGTTTATATTATTTATATTTATAATTTTATCTATCTATATCATATTTATATAGATATATATTTATCTGTTTAGATAGATTTATATATACATATTTAAATTTATATATACATATATAGACTTATATATACATATATATGTAGATTTATATTTACATATATATATGTATATGCAGAGGTAGATAGATAGATAAATATAAGGAGATTTATTGTAATGAATTGACTCATGTGATTATTAGGGACGCTGGTAGTCCAAAATTTGCAGTGTGGACCAACAGGCTACAGATCCAGGAACGCCAATGCAGGTCTAGTCCAAAGGCTAGAAACCCCAAGGAGCTGATGGTGCTTGTGAAGTCCAAAAGCAATCTGTTTGAGAATTCTTTCTTGCTCAGGGAGGCCAGTCTTTGGTTCTATTCAGGACTTCAACTGATTTGAGAAGGCCCACCCACATTGTGGAAAGCAATCTGCTTTCTGAATTTCACCAATTTAAATATTAACCACATCAAAAAACACACTCCAAGTTGACACATAAAATTAACCACATTCACATTCTCAGACTACTGAGCAATATACAGTTATCAAGATAGCTATCTTAACACAAATATTAACATGTAGTTCCTCATAGTTTTCAGCTATTAATATTTCAATAACCACTGACATGCGTGTGTGTGTGTGTGTGTGTGTGTGTGATTGTAGATTAACCATAAATTCTCTAGGGAGTAAACAGTGAGAAGTGATAGAAGACTGTATTTTTTTTAAACCCTTCTGTACTGGGTTTGATTTTTACAAGAAATAAATAATAATTTTATTTTTTAAATTAGTGCACACGTAATGCAAAAAAAATAAATACAACGGTTTTATAGAAATTGACAGTAGAAGAAAATGTTTTATTCTGTATATTTTTCAGAGTTTACCTACAACTTTTAGAGATAGTATTTCATTTGATTATCAACTCCAACCCCATATAATCCAGAAAAGGGTGGTATGGCCAAGGAAGCACTGTATCTAAAGTCACAAACCCAAGAGTTTGCATGAGATCACTTCTTACCTTGGGTAAAATTTTGGATGAAATCATACAAATTCTCTAAACGTCAGGTTTCAAATATGTAGGCACACAAATAATGATGACAAATAACTCATGGTATGAAAATCAAATAAATTCATGTGTGTTGAACCATTTTGTAAACTGTGAACACACATTAACCAATATGGGCCAAATTTATGCTTGAATTCACACAACTAATAGCTAGGGACAAAATCTAGTTGGCCTGATATTTTATCTAGTGCCCTTTCTCATATAATACATGTAGTACCTGAAGATAGTGTATGCCATCTTTCATATGTGATATCAAATGGATTAATTTGCTCTTAAGAATCAACACAATATCACTAGCATGAGTAGTGGTGTAGTTGTGGTAGTGGTATTGGCAAACACCAGCTTACACAGTGAGTGATGCTACTTTTAGTTCTGAACTTGGTAACTGGTTTTAGCCAAAATCCATTTTAAAACCAATATATAATGAATGCTTCTTATTTGAAAATCATTTCCAGGATATTACTTCCTGGATGTGTATGTGTTGGGGGAGCGGGAAATGGGAGGTAGAGCAGATTTATCATTTGTTAAAAAAGCTGAGAATACCTGTGCTGTAGGTAAAGGTCAAATATTGAACTCTCGTAGACCAGAATTCTGGCATAAACTAATTTGGGAATCTGTTCATGAAAAGAATAAAAGTGAACACACTGTATTAGAGTAACTAGAATATGTATGCATAAATGAAAATTATTTTGGAAAGTATCAAATATGGTACTCCATCAATAAAATCGTGATTGCAGAAACTCCAGACTATGGACAATTTCTTTATGAAAACTCAATCTGGAAGGAAAATCATTTTCTTTTAGCTTTAAAAATGTCTAAAGCAGTATGCATATCTTGCATCTTTAAAACCCAAATCATTTAAAACCAGATCAATGCACAGTAGTAAACTTGGAAGTTCGGGAGCCAGATAAATATATAAAAAGATAATCTACTTAGTAACTAGGCATTCAATGCTCTTTGTCTCTAAAATGAGGATAGTAATTATATTTACCTTAAAACAGTATTTTGAGCATTAAGGCAAATGATGTATTAAAAATACTTAAAACAGTGAATGACATACTCAATAAATATTGCCCCTTACTATTACTATGATATTTAACTTGTAAAGGGAATGTTGTGATAGAATCATTCAACTTTCATTTATGCTTCAGAATCAATATTTGATAATGAGGTAAGTTAATTAACTCGAATCTCCTCTAACTCTTGAAATTAATGGTCTTCCACCATTTCTGAAACTATAGTGCTTGGGAAATGTTAAGAATAGCTTTTCAATAAGAACCAATTAGAAACAAGTAATTAATCTATGCTGGAAAGAATAGATATAAAATGTTCCAGGGTCTTTATGTTTGGGTCTAATCACGGTGTTCAAAAAACTACACATGCATTGAGTCAATTTAAGATGCTATTAAACAGTATTTTCATTCTGTTGGGAAACTTGAAAATGGACAATATAGAAAGAACGTTGTAATTTTCACGGTATGTTGTCTTCGCAACCAAACATTTTGTATAGAGAAAGTTGCAACATAACTATTTTTGTTAAACATGCGCTAAAGTTGGCAAATGTATTTTTATCTGGTAAATTATAGGCTGTAGGCAGTGAAAAACAGGAAAGGAAAATTCCAAAGCAGAACAAATGAATGTAAGTAGAGGAAGAATTGCTTGCTATTCTGTATTTTCCTCCTTTTTTGGATACCATTTTCTCTTGCATGGTTGTAATATTCTTTTGGTTTATATACGTCTAGATCAATATACTAAAATATATTTTTGTTTATACATATGTATATACATATTTACTTCTTGTCGAGAGTTTAGCTAAACTACTCCATGGTATTGCTGCCTTGGAACATTTGTTTGGACAAGTGGCCAACAGGGATGGTAGACTAACACCAGCCCCTCATTCAAGTGCATGCCCTAAATAATAGCTTGCAGTGTCACAAACAAATGTGAGTTTCTGATATGACTTCCCCAACAGCCCTAGTGATTGAAAGTCTCCTCTGCCTCCCAAGGCTTTCCCCATGTGTGTCCCTTAGATAAGACCCCCATAGAGCTTACTAAAAATCTGCTTTCTCTGATTTAAACTGAACCCTCTAGATTTGTTCCATGTACTTTCACCAGGGCCTGTAAGTAATACCTCTCTCTTTCTATTTTTCTTGTGGTCTTTTGTTGAACAGTGGCTCACCATCAGGCTCTGTGTGATCCACATAACATTTAATGAATGTTTATTTAATGCAATTATAACATTCAAATAAATTGTAGCATATGAAAAGCATAAATGTAAAAATGTCCTTTAATTTTTTTGTAACTCATTGTTCCTACACATGCAATATCACTATCTTCTTCAAAACCACAGTTAACAGCTTTCTATATACTCTTTCTGATCAATTATTTTGCATTTAAAAATATATATATAGACATCATTTCCACGTGCATTCTTTTTTTTTTTAAACATAAGTGTCTTCTGTTTTGCAACTTACTTGTTAGGATAACTCCTTTGTCTTGTTGATCTTTTTAGCATTTATTTACTTAATGGAACAGCACACAGAATTTCCTAGTGTATTTGTAGAAAGCTGAATATGTTCGCTCTGAAGGCTGAGGTACGCTCAGTAGTAGACAGAGAACATCCCTACATGTAACAGAAAGCAGCTCTGAAAATTAAAAGGATAAAAAGGGCGGGTAGCACAGGTGAGCTGCTGGCACTAGTTTTCAGAATGTACGAGGCATGCTGAACAACAGGAAATGTGGGTGTAGAGCAGTTGCTATTATATAAATCATTTGAGGCTGTTAGGGATTGAGTATCTCATATATCAATTTGTTCAAGTTTTATAAGGCCCTAAATAACAATTTTAAGTAGAGCAATTAATTTTTTTTCTTCATTAATTTTAATTATGCTTAGAAGCCTAGAAATCTTGGAGCAACCTCAAAAAACAAGCCTGCTTTCTAAGTGGCTATTTCCAAGTTCTCACAAATCACCGTGAAACCAAAACCATCAGTGTGGGCCTCATTAGAAGAAAAATACAGAAACCATAGGAATCTACATAAAGTATACTAGTTTAAGGTTACAATCAAATATTGAAAAATTGAAGCAAAGGAAGTAAAAACTGATTTCATACTGTCCTACTATTCTTAATATATAATTCTATGTAATAAAATATATTAAATACAGTGATTTTCTAAAAAAAAAATTGGTGTCTTGAAGGAGATGTTTAAGGGGCATCCAACAGTTATTCACAAGGCACAACTTATTAATGACAATGCATTTCCACTATGATAATGGCCACAAATAGAATACTTTGCCCTTATTAAATACATTAACATTAATACATTTATATCTCCGTATTAAAAATATTTTGGTTAGTTATTACATTTGAATATTATTAATATGCTTGAGTAATTTTCTTATCTAGTTTACATTATGTTATACTGAATCTGTGTAAGGCAAACAAATATTGCAGAGTGTTATAGAAATTGCTTATTCTTAATTAACATTACTTTTCTATAAATCATGTTTGGCATCAGCATGCATGTGTTATAACTTTTCTGTGAAATGTGAATAATTGGGAAACTAATGAAAGTATTTCACTTATAAAATAATAAAAGGTATTGTATTTTCTACATATTGCCTGAGAGTTTCACAGCTAGTTGTGTCTGGGTTGATCAGAGTGTTTTGCAAAAACAAAACAAAATAAAAACAGAAAGAAATCCCAACCAAATGGCAACAACAGAACAATTAGTTTTGAAAAGAGAAGGAAAGCTAGTTCTTGCATTCAAAAAATAAAATGACTAGATAACAAGATATTTTAATAAATATACATTAAGAAAAATACCAGTAAAGATGAGAAGAAATCTATAAAAAATAAAAAATTATAGTAAAATAGTTTCTTGTACAAATTTATTGCATATAAAAAACAATGTCTTAAATAACACTTTCATTTAAAAACATAAGCAGATTTTTTTTTTAGTTTTAAATTAGAAGATACAAGATGTGTTATCTGCCATTTTTACATTACTTAGTATTTTCAAAAGTTCATTACGCAGGCAAATATTCAATGCATTTTAGATCTTAAGACAATATTAATTTTAATGATAATTATGTTTATTTACTATTCTCCCTTCACAATCTCATAGTATAGTAAAATTAAATGTAGATTTATAATGGCAGAGAAAATTCATAGTTTTTTTCCCTAATATCACTATTTTTCCCTTCAAAAAAACTTGATTAAAATGGCTTTACTATTGACTCGATTGATGCTATCATTATGTGAAGCAGTGAATGAGACTGATATTTTGACATTGCCTACAAACATAAGCTTTCTAGAACTACCTTACATATCATAAGCACACAATGAGGTGCACAATTTGATTAAAGCATAATTGAAAGAGAAATGTTAGCATCATCATTTTTAAGTTCTCTTTGTCTTCCTTATTTTAATAATCCTACATATTCATGGGTCCAGTGAAGACAGTGTGTCATGTCCAAAGGCTTTACTAACAAATTCATGAAGTTCAGTCATGAACTCTAGAACTATACTCTAGTTATATACACAAGTTCTTTATGAGCACAGCACGGTAATGCTGTGGTTCAAAGTGTCATATCTAGGGGTGCCTGGCTGGCTCAGTCAGTAGAGCATGTGAGTCTTAATCCCAGGGTCCTGAGTGCAAGCCCCTCCAAAAAAAGTGCCTTATCTAAAAAAAATAGAGTAGTAGTATTCCCTTCATAAAAAGTACTCAAAATATTAACCCCAATTATTACATGAAATTGAATTATTCATACAATTGTTATACTGTTTCCATAGGGCTTGTTCAATGCAGAATCCCTCCTTTTGTCTTCTTAAAGTCTATTTAAATAATTGTTAAAGGTGTCCTCGGGTGGCTTATTTGCTTGGGTGTCCCTGGGGTCCCTGGATTGGGCCTCACATTGGGCTCCCTGCTCTTCCTCTGCCCATTCCTACTCCCCTGCTCCCCCACCCATGCTCTCTCTCTCTCAAATAAATAGATAAAATATTTTTAAAATAAATAAACCAACCGACAAATAAATAATTGTTAAATTGTTGAAAAGAGATAACCAATCAAACCACTCTACCCAGTCTACAATTTATTCTCCATTATTATTAGATTAATGTAAATAATATTGAAATTTTATCTTTAATCTAAATACACCATTTGAGTGGAACTAATTCAATGAGTTTAGAAATTTTAAATGTAACAGAGTATCATTGTTTTGCCCACTCAAGCATTAAAAAAAGAGACATGTTATTTGAAAGTGAAAAGCGCAGTTTTCCATAGTACGTATATAACTTTAAAGAATTGTGTACCGACACACACTAAATCCTGTAACTGTTAATATAAAAAGTATTATTTTTTTTTACCATTCAATAAATTGAAATAAAGATAGTACACAGAAATACATATCAGTTTGAAATGGATAGATGAATGGAAAAATACATTCTATATTTCTTATGTATGACCTATCTATACATTTTTTTATATTTCCAAAAAATATGCCTAGTCAGAGCCCTTCAGCTGAAAATCACCAGGAACATATGTGCAGTTGATCAAATGGGGTGCATGACTCATTGCAGTGAGGGAGAACCTTCGCCATAGGAGGTGAAGGACTGTAAGAGAGAGCAAGAAAGAACCCAATATAGGCTTGAGACTTCCGGTTGGTAATTTGGGGGAAGAGTTTAAGAAAGTGGAGATTTTAATCTAGATCAGATGTTTTGAGTAAATGGGGACAATTCTATGATTGGTTTCTTAGTAAATCTTATCTATATGGAGGGCAAATGAAAGCCTGACTAAAACTGTAGTGCAGAAAATGGTAAGAACTGTTAAAAGCAATTGCAATAATTTAGGGAGAAATAATTGTGTTGTGGACCAAAGTGGAAGCCAGTGGACTTTGTAAAAATGTGACCTCATTCTGAATCGATTCCAAGGTAGAACCTTTCCTGATGGCCGATCTCAACTCCAGGAGATACCGTGATGGGGTTCGGGATGGGTGGGAGATGAGATCAGATTAAGAAATATGCAAGAAGTTATCTTCTTTTAGTTTTGCATGTGATATATTTCTAAGGGTGAAGGTTACCTAGGTTTCTTGGGACTCTTATTATTACTGAAGTAATTAGGGGAAAAAGGTAAGATAAAAGTGGTCTCACAATCCTTAAGGTAGAGTGTGGTGAAACCGTGAGGGTTGGAAAGGCACAGTGAGCTGAGAATTTCCTCAGGTAAGGAAGGGGATTCAATAGTGAATGCAGCCTTGAAAATATGGAGAGATAAAGACATATATTTATGTACATGTATGTTCATATTGGTATTCTAATAGCAGAAAACAAAAACGCAAGTATTTTTAAAAAGTGCCTGAAAATTTTGAGTATATATTTCTACCTTAAAAACTCATATCCATATGATTATCTAATTATTATAAAAATATCAAAGGGAAAGGGAAGAAAGCAAATTATCTGACAATTATATTTAATTTATTTGAAAAATAAAAGTGCATAAAAATGGAAGGACATAAACCAAGTGTTAACAATGGTAATCATTTGGTTGTAGGGTATTATTAATTTCATTTACTTACAGATCTTTTTTCTGTTTTCTTACAATGAAATACATTGATGTTGCAATTAAATAAGTTGTTAATACAGAATCACTGCATGTGGGATAAGTACATAACTTATGTTTGTATGAGTTTTCAGATAGGAAAACAATTTATCAGACTAGTAATAGAATAATAAAATGTAATAGGTGGAACGTAGGCTTTTAGAGAAAGAAATAGTCATCCTACAAGAAGTGTTTGAGATTGTATTTAATTATTATGCTTTCAACAGATATTCACTGAGCATCTACTACTTTGTCTACTAAAAGCTAGAATATTCTGGAACATAAGAGAAAGACTCCACATCCTCATAGAGGAAATTGGCACTAAACAAAGAAGCAAACAAATTGAACAAAAGTCTGATAATGAAAAGGGCTACAGAGAAAAGCACAAACAAATACCCAAATCACACAAAAACAGTACAACTAAGTAATATAAAAAACAGTGGCTGGTGGACTGATTTGAGTATTCAGGGAAAACCTTTCTTACAAGGCTAGATTAAACTGAAAATTGAATAGGAAAGTTTAACATTTAACTTTTAGTACTTATATTCGCAATTTGAATGCCCAAAAGTATTATATTTAACTAATAGCAATATGAATAGGAACAGAAGTGTTTCTATTTTTTGTTATTTAATTTTTTCTTGCAAATAATATTGTCTGATTACATTTTAAACCCAATGTATATATTGGGGGTTAGTAGATTTTTAGTTATTTCATTAAGTTTTTATTTGGTTAATAAAGTGGTTTTACTTATTTTATTCTGATTCCATTTGGCCAGGGTATTATAACATTGGATAGCCAGGGAATTAAGTACAAAGGGTTCTCTCAGAGTTACATTGTTAAAACTCTAGTGATGATTCATGGATTTCTTTTTCTTTCTTAACTCTTAGCTATTGGCCTTAAAACTCTGAAGACAAAGCTAAAAGATTCATACACATTACCATAGACTCTGAAAAAAATCTTAGAACCAGTATTACAAAAACTTGCTTAAGAATAGAGGAGACTCAGCCAATTCTAGTCTGGCTTCCCTGAATCCAGAAAAACATATCCCCTTTGCCCTGGGTTTTTCTTGCTTGCCAGAACACAAATAAACTTGATTGCTGGAAGATAAATATTTCTATGTAAAATTTTTCAGATATAACTAAAAAAACATATTACATATTTGCTTAGTTTTCTTTCACAAAAGATTAATATATAGTTGCATTTTTAAACATAAAAGAGTAAAACTAAGAACAAAATATAAACTCTGCTGCATTCTACTCATGTGAAATTATTTCTCATATGAAGTTTGTGATTGTAATCTTAAGTATGTGATTTTTCACATTATATTAATTTACAAGTTACATTTAACAATGCAATTATATGTTTAATATTTAAGTAATCAGGTTCTAGATTTCATTATCCCTTCATATGTCATATAAAAAGTTAAAAGGCAAAAGTGCAGATTCATGACAGAATTTATTAGATTATAATCTATATTCTATTAGTTTGAGATACAAAAAATCAGAGTCATATAATTAAAACCCTTCAGGGAATTCATATTGAGAAAATGCTTCTTTAATGGATTTCTAATTACTTGGTTGAAATTATATTAGAATATTTAAAAAATACAACCTGGACATATGCTGAGGATAGAGGACTCAGTACTCGAAAGGGATAGGGCTCAATCATGGGAATTCAATTCATAAGTAAAATTATTTTTAACAGTAGGCTCAATAAAATGCATATAACTCAGTCTTCATTTTTGGAAAGAAGTTAAATCTTTGGGGAAAATACAACTTATTCTTATCTGTTAAACAACGTATAAGTAAAATATGCCATGCATGTTGTATTTTTTAACGCTTAGACATATTAATGCAAATGAGACTTTAAACCAATCCATTTGCTGTAAACTTGTATTGGACTACAGGAAATAGTTATTAAATGTACAAAAGTTTTAAACAGTTTATATTGAAGAATGTATTTTATTTACTTTTACATGACATTAATTACTCTGATTAACTGAGTTATGAATGAGAATAGAAAAAAATTGCTTTGCTGATATTCTGGATAGGACATGTAGAATAGCGAGAAAAGTTGGAACAGCTGCAACAATTCAATGCTGACAACATTAAAGATTTAGTGTTCTTTGTTCTTTTCTTTCAGAGTAACAGTAAAAGATAGAGGTGGTGCCCAGAAGAGACGCAGTCCTCTCTGGATGGATGTAATGGAGCTAGTGAGACCTCTTAGGAGAACTGGCTCGTAAAAACTGGCAAAACTGGTGTGACATATTTTCTGTGATGTTCTTCCACTGATAAAGCATAACTGGTAGATTCATAGTAGGCATGGTGTTTAATGAGACATTTTTGAAACTTACGAATGTATTCTAAGTTGGATTTACTCTGAGGCACTGAACTTTGGTTGTCTATTTTGTGATTATTTGACTCAAAAATAATTCAAATTTATAATGTGAGTGCTCACTCATGACATATCACAAAAATATTTCTCATAATATCTACTTAAAGTTTGTAGAGTGAAGACTCTAGGAACACTATTCTAAAAGTTGATGATGCAAATGGAAAAAAATGATGATAGAAAGCAAAAATACACTGGTATCAAAGGGGAATTTTTAGTTGTATTTATTTATTTAATATTGAACTGTAATTGATGTACCATATTATATAACTTTCAGATGTAGAACATACTGATGCAACTTTTTTATACATTATGAAGTGATCCCCATGATAAATCTAGCTACCATCTGTCACCATATGAAGTTGTTAAAATTTTATTAACTAGATTCCCTATGTTGTATATTGCATCCTCATATCATTTATTTTATAACTAAAAGTTTGTACCTCTTAATACCCTTCCCCTATTTTATTTTGCCCACCCCCTAATCCACTCCATTCCCGTCTGGCAACCTTTAATTTGTTCTCTCTCTCTATGAGTCTTTTTCTGTTTTGTTTTGTTTGTTTATTACTGTTTTTTAAATTCCATATATAAGTGAAATTATTTGTCTTTCTCTGACTTGTTTTCATTGTACCATAATAAAATCTATGTCTGGGACTTTCCAATCCATAGGGAGTACCTAAGTCTGAGAAGCAGAAGGTAGATTTAATGGACTAGAGGACCAAGGGGAAGAAAATATCTGAACAGTGTTAAGTGTTATTAGGAGGCAAAGGCCACGAGAACATAATTCCTAATAGTCTTATCAGTTGTACATGCTTTAGATTGAAATAGGAAATTACTTTTTTCTTTTTGTCTTCTAATTATACATGGAAAACTTCCTATGTCCACTAATACTATGTCCATTAATAGATGCAGAAATATTTTAGAGTCAGAGTGACAAAATAAGAATCTAATCACCTTCTATTATAGATACTTCATGCTAGAATTTCATTAATATTTATGACTTTATTAATATTTCATTAATATTGATATCATAATGTTTTTAAAAATCTGCAAAACAATCAAAAACTATCTTCATCATATATATTCTCTTTTACTTCGGGCAATCCACCAAACTCTCAATTTTGATTCTTTAAAATTGAAGTGGTTAATGATATATCAATATTTGAAATATACATAATTCTATTGTCAAGGTATAATACAACCTAATAAATACAGTAAATGTTATTAAAACTGAATATTCATAAAGTCTATTAAATGTCACAATCTAGAAACTCTATGATATCTTTGTCTACTTTCTATGAGAGCAATCTAGAAACTCTATGATATCTTTGTCTACTTTCTATGAGAGCAGGGTAGTCCTTTATTAATACATGCATCCTTATTAAATGTGCTAATTTTTTTTTCTTTTTTTTTTAGAGAGAGAGAGAGTGAATGCCTGTGCATGCAAGGAGGGGGAGGGGCAGGGGGAGAGAGAGAGAGAGAGAGAGAGAATCCCAAGCAGGCTCCATGCTCAGGGCAGAGCCCAAAGCAGGGCTCAATCCCATAACCCTGAGATCATGAGCTGAGCTGAAACCAAGAGTTGGACACCCAACTGACTGAGTCACCAAGGCACCCCAAATATGCTAATTTTCATGAAAGTATTGTGGCTGTATCATCTGCACATGTGGCTTTCAAAGCATATGAGATTTACCTTAAAAATAAAGGGATTGAACCTGATCGCTCCTTAGGTTTTTTAGATTTATAGAATGGTTATGAACATGGACTCTGGAACCAAAACACCTGGAATTGAATCTCCAGTGCTCAATTTAGTGGCTGTGTGCCTTAGAGTATAAACAACTAAGGGATGATAGGAATTATGTCTTGAGAGTCCACTGTGTTTGTAAGGCAGTTGAACTGTGCTCTAATTGGGATATGGTGCCATGTAGCTTTCTAATGGGTCAGCCAATACTTCTAATCAATCACAAGGCTTAGTGTCTGCATCTAAATTCCAGGGGTAGGCAAAAACAGGAAAAGTTTTCACTTCTTTGTCTGCTATTGTTGATTATTAGTTGCTGTCTAGATCCTTTTAGAGTCTTTAGAAAGATTCCAAAACTGCTCACAAATCAGAAAAATTGAGTGCTTCATTTATTAAATGTAAGAATACATTTTATTAGGGGCAACTATTCTAACATAACATGGTGGCCTACATTTTCTAATCATCTTTAATGCTTTTTTAATGAGAGCAAACTATCACTGATCTCATTTAAACTATACTCATAAAACTCATCTATACATAATAGGTCAAAAAAGTAACAGATCACAAATGTAATATTGTGGGCTATTCTTTTTAGATACGAGTGGTTTATAACTATTAAAAGTGAAGTGAAAATGCAAATTTATACAGGCTTACTTGCCTACACTTCACACAGGCAGTAAATCTCCACTGTCTTTTCATCTTGAGTCCTATTTCAGCATCATTATCACTGACAGAGTAGTGTTAAGTAAGGCAGTATTAGCTTTTAGGAACACATTTATGGGCTACGAATCAATTATTTACAATCCTGGAGAAAACAAAGAGACTTGTTTAAATGCACACAATATTTATAGAAGCTTTAGCAATCACTGCTGTTAAAAGAAGTCAAGTAGAAGAATGTGTTTTAAAACCGTTAAAACTTGCCTTTCTATATTGGGAGGATCTTGATTTTTCTGGAAATTTGTTTTTTTGTTTGTTTGTTTTGGAAATTTATTTTTAAAAAGAAACTAACTGTTACTATTTAGAAGCTAATTAACTCAGGTAACAATAGAAAAACAGAAAATTAATAGCACTAACTTATAATTAGTCTGGAAGTATCCTTATTCAGATTTTCCAGGCTCTGCTTTTACTAGCTGAATTAACAGTTTAAGCAAAGGAATTGCATTTTTTTTCATGTGGAATAGTATATTCTGAATCTGACCAAAATTAACAATCTGACTTCTTAAAAAATAAGGTATATAGGGACTCCAAAATCATCTAAGCAAAGTAAGTTTGCATGAAAAAATATTTTAATATTGTATTTCAAAGAGGAAAATTGTGGAATAGTATATTTCCCATATTTGAAGTACTGTTTCTACACAAAATATTGAAGGCTATGTGTGGGCATTCAAAAGTCATGTACGTGATTGTTTTTTATACATGTGATTTTAAATTCTGATTTTCTCCTTTCTTTTCAATTGATTTTGGGCAATTTGTTTTAAAATTTCTGAATTTTGCCTTCTTCCTCTGTACATGGAATAATAATAGAATCTAACTTGCAGAATCATGTGTGGACATGTTTGATAACCTGTGTAGGACACTCAGCACAGTGACCATCACAGAGGAAAATAGTGTAAATGTTTATAATTCAACTAAGGATGCCATCTTTTTAAAACATTTTATTTAAAAAAATGTAAATGTATACAAAAGTACATGTAATTTTTAAAACTGCATGGCAAAATTTAGAATCAATAGGGAATATTAATAAATGAGCATAGTTTTAAATTACATGGCAAATATCAATATAAACAAAATAAGAAATCAGATGAAATAATGTATATCAGAGATAAAAATTTAATAATTCTAGTATATAAAAGGTATCTAAAAGTTGAAAATACATATACTAGCCCTAAAGAAAAATGGACTAAACATGTGAACAGAATGCTTGGATTTCTAACCATATGAAAAAATTCTAAGACTGCCTAAAAATGAGAAAAATGAAAATTAAACTTCTCACCCATCAGATTGGAAAACTTTTGTTAAGGTCTGAAAATATTCTTATTTGGCAAACTATGGGGAATTCGCACATGATAAGAATCAAAATCATGGGGCATGTGGGTGGTTCAGTCAGTTAAGCATCTGCCTTCTGCTCAGGTCATGATCACTGCTTCCTGGGATTAAGGCCAAGATGGGCTCCCTGCTCAGAGGCGAGCCTGCTTCTCCCTGTCTCCCTGTAGCTCCCCTACCTGTGCTCTCTTGCTCTCTCTGTCAAATAAATAAATAAATAAGTCTTAAAGGAGACAATTCTCTTAAGGAGAACTTGACAATATCTAAAGATGCACATCTTCTTACTCTTTGGTCCAACAATTCCATTCCATGAATTTGTCTCAAGGACCCACAGGCAAAAATGCGAAACCCCAGTAAGTATAAGATGCCTGGTAAAAAGAAGAGCCTGAAAGCAAAGCAAATGACCATCAAGAGGAGACTGGTTGAGTAAACAATGGTGCATTAAGAAAATAGACTACTTTAAACTATAACAAACAAAAAATAATGTAAGAATAATGGTAGGTAACATTATGGCACGATCTTCATAGTATATTAGTGATTGAAGACAGCGAAGTGGATAAAAGTGTTTAACACTGTGGGAGATGTTAAATAAGTATGTATACGTACATAAGTATGCTTGTATATGTACATATATGTATGCTATATTTCATAATTATATCATCATATACTATATATTATGATATATATGATACAATATGGTTTTGTCTTATTAAAATTGGAGACTAAACCATAATTTAAAAGAAAAGATTCTTTAATAAGAGGGAAAATGTAGGGTAGAGGAGGCAAAGAGAGAAGCAATACTTATTTGGATTATTATTCAGCACAGTTAAAGATAAAAATTATTTATAAATTCAATAAACACTGTCCTGCATGTAATAAAACACTTTAATTTAGAGACCTTAAAAGCATATGTATGATAAAACACATTAGAACAAGATACAGTGAAAGCATATTTTCACTCTGTATCACTGTGCTTGTCTTACAATTTTTGTCCCATGAAGGCCAGAAATATGTTGAAGTTGATAGTTTTTACAACTGTGACAATAACAAAGATATTATCAAGTTCCTTGATGGTGCTAATAAGAAAATGTCAAGGAAATTATGTGAAGTGAAACAAATTTCAATTATTCCAAGTGTCCAATTGTGTGTTAGTATTTGTTCTGGAATGGAAAGCCTAATACACAAGTGTACCACAGTTTGTTTTTAGACAGATTTAGACTACGTCTTTCAATTAATCTCGCTAGTGGAATCTAAACCATACACTAATGTTGTTACAAAAATATCCTCTATAGGGGCGCCTGGGTGGCACAGTGGTTAAGCGTCTGCCCTCGGCTCAGAGTGTGATCCCGGTGTTATGGGATCGAGCCCCACATCAGGCTCTTCCGCTATGAGCCTGCTTCTTCCTCTCCCACTCCCCCTGCTTGTGTTCCCTCTCTTGCTGGCTGTCTCTATCTCTGTCAAGTAAATAAACAAAATCTTTAAAAAAAAAAAAAAAGAAATATCCTCTATAGATAGGGTGGTATTTACCATAGTTCAAATTAGGAAATATTTGTCTTTCCTATGGAAAAACTTTAGAAATGAGTTCTGGCCCAGACAATCCACCACATATTTTCATTGTGCTGTATGTAAGTTTATTTTTTCAATTCTGCTTAAATTATTTATTGAGAAGGCAAAACATAAAAAAAATTGGTGTATCCAACTATACAAAAAAAAAAAAAACAACAAACCAGCTGCACATCTACTTTGCTTTTGAAGTTATTTTTAATTTGTTTTCACTTGCATCCAAATGCATCACAACTTATATTCTATAATTTTCTTTTATCATTTCCTCCAATCCAAGGTAAGATATTTCTTCCCTAAAATATCACTCTCAGCATATTACTCCTCTGCCCTAGAGTTTTCCAACAATGCAGCGTCAAGTTTAAACTTGTATGCCTATCTTTCAATGTCTGTATTAACTGCTCATATTTTCTGGCTTCTTCAGCCAAGCTTATTAAGTTTCTCTCTGCTGTGCTCTCAATGCCTATCTATTTTCTCTCATTTTTCCCCCAACAGTCATCTTCCTCTCTAAATTATTTAAATCTTACCATTCTATTGTATACCCAGACAAGTCGCTCAGACTCCACTTACTAGACATAGATCTGTACAATGATGCATCTAATATCAATTCACTTGGCCGTGTGAAAAATATGCATATGTAATTGCCTTATTCTTCTGTCTTTAGTAGAGATTTTAAGGCTAAATGACACCTCATTTCTTTTCAACAGGAGTGGTAAGTTAGACGACATGCTACAAACTCAGGTAGTAAGCTTACAGTTAAAGTATTATGTTTCCAAATGCACATTTAATCCATAGACTAAACTTAAATGACCTTATTCTTCATACATGAGCATCAAATATAAACACAAAATTAGTAGTATCATATAGTTAAAGTAATATCATAGAATTGTGATTGGAACTAGACAAATTCATATAAGAACCATTGATGTCGATGGCCTTTATAAAAGATTATTATAGCATAAATATTTATGAATAAATACTTGTTCAGAGTCAGAAATTGGGCTAGTAGAAGAAGTTCTTAAAGTTATCTGTTCAAAATGGATCCAGTAATATAAGTAAGCTTTAATGAACCACAAAATAAGTTAAAAATCGTAGTTTATGAAGGTAAAAAAAGGCTAGATTGAGGTTTTCATAAAATTTACATTGCTTTTGTTTTTTAGTTTAGTCTTTTTGTTTTTGTTTTTTTTCCCCCTTGCTTAAGAAAAGGCATTGTTAAGAAAAAGCAGTAAGGCAGTAAGGCTCAGACTGCAGTTATCTTATGCTGACACTATTTGAATTCATTGGATAAGAATACAGCTATGAGCTAAAATAAATTGGGAAAGGGGGCGCCTGGGTAGCGCAGTCGTTAAGCGTCTGCCTTCGGCTCAGGGCGTGATCCCGGCGTTCCAGGATCGAGTCCCACATCGGGCTCCTCCTCTGGGAGCCTGCTTCTTCCTCTCCCACTCCCCTGCTGTGTTCCCTCTCTCGCTGGCTGTCTCTCTGTCACATAAATAAATAAAATCTTTAAAAAAAATTAAAAAAAAATAAATTGGGAAAGCTGATACAATGATTCATTTAAAAAAAGGATTTCTTTTCATAGTACCTGGAGAATAGACAAAGTATTTTATTGATTCATCTAGAATTAACCACTGATAATCTTGGTTCTGTACAATTTTAAAGGAACAATGGTTAGGGGACAATATTGGTACCACAAAGTACGTTAACAAAGTATTAGACTATATCTGAAGACAATTTACTAAGTA
The DNA here is from genome assembly GCF_024610735.1 of Ursus americanus. Taxonomy (NCBI): domain Eukaryota; kingdom Metazoa; phylum Chordata; class Mammalia; order Carnivora; family Ursidae; genus Ursus; species Ursus americanus. Next base: position 11,889,639 of record NC_142139.1, read on the forward strand.
GCATCTCTAAATGATAGGACAATATAATTTAAGACATATGTTTTTAATATTTGATGTTTTGTTTTCTGTGAACCAACAAAAATAATAAAACCTTATTTGTGTACTTGATAAAATTTTTTAATATTTATAAACAATATGATTATTATTAAAAATTCTATGCTTATTAAAACTTAAAGAATGATTTTCTGGAAAGATTTTTTAGGATATTTACCCCAAAGATACAGATGTAAGGAAGAAAAGGGCCATATGCACCCCAATGTTCATAGCAGCATTGTCCACAATAGCTAAATTGTGGAAGGAGTCTAGATGCCCTTCAACAGATGACTGGTTTAAGAAGCTATGGTCCACGGTGATGGGTAGTAAGGAGGGCACATATTGCATGGTGCACTGGGTGTTATACACAACTAATGAATCATTGAGCCTTACATCGAAAACCGGGGATGTACTGTATGGTGACTAACATAATATAATAAAAAATCATTATAAAAAAAAAAAAAAGCTATGGTCCATATATACAATGGAATATTACTCAGCCATCAAAAAGAATGATTTCACAACATTTGTAGCAATATGGATGGGACTGGAGGAGATAATGCTAAGTGAAATAAGTCAAGCAGAGAAAGACAATTATCATATGGTTTCACTCATTTATGGAACATAAGAAGTAGGAATATCAGTAGGAGAAGAAAGGGAAGAAGAAAGGGGGGGGTAAACAGAAGGGGGAATGAACCATGAGAGACTATGGACTCTGGGAAACAAACTGAGGGCTTCGGAGGGGAGGGGAGTGGGGGAATGGGATATGCTGGTGATGGGTATTAAGGAGGGCACATACTGCATGGTGCACTAGGTGTTATATGCAAGTAATGAATCATGGAACTTTACATCAAAAACTAGGGATGTACTGTATGGTGACTAACATAATATAATAAACAATTATTATAAAAAAGATTTTTTAGGAAAAAGAGTTTAATTATGAAGAATAGCTGATAAGAACATCTTTTCCTAATTTTTATCTCTGTAGTTTAGCCATCTGCATTTTCTGAAAATTTTATACTTAAGGCTTCCAATATTTCATGCCAATAGCTAATGCATATTGAATCCTGATAAGAGTGCTATGTCACCATGAAATATATTCTATTAAATAACAATTGAAGTGATAATAGTTTAGAACAATTTTTGAAGTTTTATTTTGTGCTAGGTACCATCCTAAGTCCTTTACATATATCAACCAAATTAACTTTTAGAATAATTCTATGAAGAAGAACCATTAATAACCCAGTTATACAATCCAAAAATTGAAAATAAAAAATACTAAGTATGTAACTGGTTCAGGCTGAGAAGATTTAAGTGTCAGAGTTAGGAAATAAGTTCCAATCTGTTTTTCAACAATATTGTAACTATATTTATAATTAATAAATTAATCATTTGGTATTTTATTGAGACATAAAATGTTTCCAAAAGCAAATTAGTTGGCATAGTAAATTACATACTACTTCAGTCATAAAGAATATTAATGCTCATATATTAAAATTATTCTTTGCTAAAATGCCATCTTCCTTATTAACATATTACTATCTACCCACTCAGTCAAATAAAATCACAGTATCAGAGACAACTCTAAGGTCAATATTTTAATAGCTGACTGCAAGGAAATTGTGTCCTTAATTTTAGTTTACATGTGTGTCCATATAATCCAATCATTAGAATTTGTGTATCACATAAACTCACAGATATATCTAATCTCATTTCCAAAGGAGACTGACAATCATTATTATGGTCCTCTGATTATTCTGTTTTCTAGGTTAAATTTTTATGAAACCAAATGGCTGTGGCAAATTTTTTGCAAGCAAATATAAAATGAACATGTGTCAGATATTTTTTTTAATTAAGGAAAAATGAGGAAACTAGTAGGTGTTAAAATTCTAAAAGCTTTTTAGAAAGTTTAGTATATATAGGCAATTTAATAAATGTATTTTAAGAAAGATTTACTGAGTTGGATACAAATCTGCTTAATGTTCAATAGGGCAATAAGCCACAATATATTGGGCTATATGTTCTACTATTACTCCAATCACTATCAGACAAAAATCTGTAAGTTAATTTCTGCCCAAGAGTCTTAAATTGCCTATTTAATAAAAATATGCTCAGAACTGTACTAATAATTTCTTATGCCTTTTTCTAAGAGTTTGGATAATTTTGCTAACACTAAACTAAACATTCTTTGAGACTTAAAGGATCTCACTTTAATTCCACTTTAGCTTATTTTCCAGTGTCTTTTGTTTTTAAGGATTTTATTTATTTATTTGAGAGAGAGAAAGAGAGAGCCAGAGTAGGAGCAGAGGGAGAGAGACAAGCAGACTCCATGCAGACTATGGAGCCAGATGCTTGCCTTGATCCCACAACCCTGAGATCAAGACCTGAGCTGATATCAAGACATCTACTGAGCTAACCCTGTGTCCCCCCACGTCTTAAACCTAAATCACTTAATGTTTGAAATCTTAAAATGTAGCCTATAAGTCAACCATTTTTTTCTTGTTATTTTTTCCTTATTCCCCCCACATGTAAACTTAAACTTTGTAGAGACAACAGACTGTATTGTTTGCAATTAGCATATAGACTGGCTCCTGACTCTACTTTCTTCCAACCTTACCTAAAATTGTGGTTGACCACTTCAACCTCATTTTTTTAACTACTTTATTGACATGTGACTGATATGTAGAAAGCTGTACATATTTCACGTATAAAACTTAATGAGGTTAGCTATTCAAGGTCTTGTGGTTCCATATGGACTTTAGGATTATTTTTTTCTATTTCTGTGAAAACAAAACGCCACTGGAATTTTGATAGGGATTGCATTGAATCTGTAGGTCACTTTGAGTAGTATAAACATTTTAATAATATTAATTCTTCTTATCCATGAACATGCATATGTTTCCACTTTTTGTGTCCGCTTAAATATCACACTAGTGTCTTATAGTTTTCTGCATACAGATTTTTCAGTCTCTTAGTGGGGACCCGTATTCAGTGTACTAACTTCTTAGAGAGTCTGGCCCAACTAGCCACTTATTTTCTACTGGGATGGAATGAAATGATGGTCTAAATATATTCTAGTCATTATCCACTGACTTGAAGAGCCAAACTGTCTAGGATTTAGGGGGTCAGGAACGAGATGAGGGTATTAAGCAAAGTGTTAAACATATTTATTGACCTGGCAGGAATCTATTTTTACACCATCATGGTTCCATGTTTACAGCTTTCTAGATTGAAATTAATATTTATCAGGATCGATTGAAGACATCTTTAAAAAAGTTGATGTTTCCTTTGACAAGTGTCTACAATTCTTTTTTTTGAGACTTCTTTGCAAACATATTGTTCTGCTGTTTACTTTGTCAAAATACATTATCACCTACTTATTTATTGTAGTATATTGTCTCCTATGTTTAATCTTGTCCTAACTCAGAAAACTATTAATTAAAATTCTAAATTAACTATTAAAGTAAAAATAAGACTATTTCATACTATGCTCTGCATTTTCGTAGACACTCAGATCTATAACATATCAAATATTGGAAGCTGTATCTCTTTTTACAAAGATTTAGATCTTTCAAGCATAAAACTGACAAGGTAGAAATTAAGTGAAATAGTTCTTAATAAGTGTAATGACAGACATTTTTAAAATATTATGCCAAAATTTTATTTTATTTACTTATTTTTAATTATTAATTTATTTTTAAGATTTTATTTATTTATTTGAGAGACAGTATGAGGGAGAGAAAGCACAGGAACCCCGGGCAGAGGAAAAGGAAGAAGCAGACTCCCCTGCTGAGCAGGGAGCCTGATGTGGCACTTGATCCCAGGACTCTAGAATCATGACCCAAGCTGAAGGCAGATGCCCAACCAATGGAGCCACCCAGGCGCCCCACCAAAATTTTAAAAAATTAAAAATACATGCTGAAAATATGCTTGTGAATACATATTTCTCAGGGGAAAATGAATCAGGGATAGGTTCTTCTTTCTCAGAGTGAGGTACCTCTTGTTATATTTCTTTATGTCCAAAGAAAAAAACACTAAAAAAATTGCCTTTTAAATGAAGTACAGTAAAAGTACTATAAAAATAATTGACATTTAATAGTAGACAAAGTTGAAAGAAGCTGTATTCTAGAAATCCTAAGACTACTTAAGTGTCCTGAATTGAGCTATCTTAAAAATTTGCCTTCATTTTACCGTGTTATTTTCTTTTGTGTTTAGAATTAATGTGTTTTTTTTACTTGAATGTACCATTAAAAATGTATGACTTTATTAATGTTACTAACAAGCTATGATTCCAACAGAACTAAGATTTATGACAGACTGATGGCAAGTCCTTAACTAGGAAAACCTGCCATAACGCTATGGATAAACCAAGATATCAAATCTTATTCTTAAGATATTTATATTTTATTACTTCCTCACATACTAAACATTACATTTATTGTACTTTTGAAAATATTACTATAATTCAATTTTCACCAAAATAAGAAAACTCTGGACAAAGTATAAAATTTTGTATATCTTAAGCTCAACTTAGAAGCCACCAAACACACTAACATTGAATTAGAAAGTGTATATATAATTACATAGATATGACATGGCCACTGTGATAGAATATGAGCATTTGACATTTCAAGGGTTCACACTGGCACCAGGTATATTGTCACCTGCAATAGTTGAAAAGATGGGAGATGAGGACTGGAAGACAAAAGGAGCAAAGTTCAGAAAGCAGTAAGAACAGAATCAATCAAAAATCTTTTAATGTTTACACTGTCTTCACTCTTTTTTTCTAATAGATCTTTTTTTCTTTGAAAAATAGAAGATATCTTCAAGGTCAGTAAAGTTTGAATTATAGATGCTCCGTTAAATAAAAAATAATAAGAGTTCAAAACCACTGTCAACTTAAAGAGTCAAGTGTTCTAGGTTTCTTTCCAGTTCTGTATCTTATTTAATTTTAGTACTACAAATCTCTATCTATGCCTACATAATTTAAAGTCAAGATAATTAAAAGAATAGTATCATTTTCTACATAAAATAATTATGTTAGACTTATTTTGATAATATCCAATTGAAATTTCAATGCCATCAGGCAACACTTTAAAATAATTGTATTTATTATAAAATAACCGTATTTTAGCCATTCTGACGCACATAAGGTGATATCTCATTGTGGTTTTGATTTGCATTTCCCCGATGATTAGTGATATTGAGAATCTTTTCATATGTCTGTCACCCATCTCTGTCTTCTTTGGAGAAATGTCTATTCAGGCCCTCTGCCTATTTTTTTAAATTGGATTATTTGGTTTTTTGTTGTTGAGTTGTGTAAGTTCTTTATATGTTTTGGATATTAACTCCTCAACAGATATATCATTTGCAAGTGTCTTCTCCCATTAAACAGTTTGTCTTTTTGTTTTGTTGATAGAGAGGATGTGAGAAAAAAAGAGCTCTCCTGCATGTTGGTGGGAATATAAATTGGTACAACCATTGTGGAAAACAATATGGAGTTTCCTCAAAAAATTAAAAATAGAAATACAATATGATCCAGTAATTCCATTACTGGGTATTTACCCAAAGAAAACGGAAACACTAATTTGAAAATATATATGTACCACTATGTTTATTGCAGCATTATTTACAATAGCCAAGATATGGAAGCAACCTAGAATGGATAAAGAAGATGTAGTATATATACAATTGAATATTGCTCAGCCAGAAAAAAGAATGAGATTTTGCCATTTGTGACCTAGATGGATGGGCCTAGAAGGTATAATGATAAATGAAGTAAGTCAGACATAAAGACACATCCCATATGATTACATTCATATGTGGAATCTAAAGCAGCAAAGCAAATAGACAAACAAACAATGAGCAGAATCAGACATATAAATATAGAGAACAAACTGAGGGATGCCAGAATTGAGAGGGTTGGGGGGATGGGAAAAACAGATGAAGGGAAGTGAGAGATACAGCCTTCTGGTTATGAAATGAATTGCAATAAAAGTCACAACACAGGGAATAGTCAATGGTATTGTACTAGGATTGTATGGTGACAGATGTCATACTATACTTATGGTGGGCACAGCATAACATGTATAAAAGTTAAATTGCTATGTTGTACAGCTGAAACCAATGTAACATTGTGTGTTAACTATATTCAGATTTTTAAAAAATAATAAAATAAATTTATTTATATCAATAATACTAATATACAGCATTCATATGGCTGGTTAGATTTATTATTATTTATTGCTTTGAGATTGTATAAAATAAGCAACATCTGTTATAACATTAAATCCCTATATTTTAAAAATTCTATGTTATGTTTTAGAAATGCAAAAGCATAGGGTTAAATAGCAATTACATGCAAAAAAAAGTTCGTACCAATCCAAAAGTTACACAAAATATTTTTTTTTTTTGCCATTTCAGACCACTCTTTTCTATATAATAAAGTCACTTAAATTTATAGTTCAAAGACCTGGGGCACCTTGGGTGGCTTAGTCAGTTAAGTGTTGGCCTCGGATCAGATCATAATCCCGGGGTCCTGGGATAGAGCCCAGTGTCGGGTTCCCTGCTGCGAGGAGAACCTGCTTCCCCCTCTCCCTCTGCCCCTCATCGCTGCTCTTGTTCTTGCTCCTTCTCTCTCGAAATCTCTCAAATAAATAAATAAAATCTTTAAGCAAATGTTTAAAGACCCGAGATATTATATTTTGTAAATGCAGATAAGTGAACTAACCACATCCTGACTGGCACTGCACGAAATAGGGACAGAGATTATGTTTTATTTATTTACTTTCTTATTTGAGAAAGAGTGAGCATGAGCAGGAGGGAGGGGCAGAAGGAAAGGGAGAAGCATTCTCACCGCTGAGCAGGGAGCGCCAGGTGAGGCTCCATTCCAGGACCCTGGATCACCACCTGAGCCAAAGGCAGACACTTAGCCAAACGAGCCACGCAGGTACCCCGATATTTAATTGTTTCCCAGTAGTCTACAATTAGCACTGATTAAATATGGTCATTGTCTCACAATTATAACAACTTTGCTCTTTACTCAAGGAAGATAAATTTACATTCCTGAAAAATAATAATAACAGCAATAATAACAGCAAAAATGGTACTCTAAGGCATAGCCTAAAGAAACTACTTGCTAAAATTCTGGAATAGTTTGTACAGTACTTGGAAATCCTGATTAGACTGAGAGCAAGGACTTCAGAGGATTGTAATTCAGGCAATATGAGTTCAGAAAAGTTAACTGATTTTATATAGTTTCCAACTGGTAATGGTTCCAATAAGACACTAAGTGAAATTACACATGAAACACTGGCATTGGCCAGTAATTTAGCTTCATCTTTTCTACATATAGGCAAAATAGATCTATAAAGCACGTCTATTTCAGTTTGTCATTTCTATGTCAAAGTATTGGAAATATATGAAATTCCTGCTTAGAAATATATTGTGCAGAGCAGCATATATAAGGATACTGACAACAATTTGGCCTAAAAATCAAGAGATAATAGAGCTAAAAATGACAGAATTACATTTTTTTAAAGATTTTATTTATTTGAGAGAGAGAGAGAGAGCGTGCGTGCACGTACAAGCAAGGGAGAGGGAGAACCAGACTCCTTGTTAAGCAGAGTCTGCCACTACACAGGGCTCAATCCCAGGATCCTGGGACCTGAGCCAAAGGCAGACACTTAACTGACTGAGCCACCCAGGTGTCCCTACGCTTCTTGATATATTCTATCAAAAGTATCCAAAAAAAACTCAAGAATCAGGGCATGACCTATGCTACCTGAGAATGAAGGAGTGTGGATTGCCTTTAGTGGTTTCTACATTATTGAGGATGCTGTCAAGAAGCTTGATAATTATGATATGTAAAATATTTAGGGATTATGTAACTAGAAGTAGAAACAAGGACACTTTTATTCTTTTAATCCTATGTTTTATGCATGTTTCCTGAGTACATGATTAAAAAAAATCTTCAGAGCCTCAAGTCATGATCTCAGGGTCCTAGGATCCAGTCCCACATTGGGCTCTCTACTTAGCAAGGGAGTCTGCTTCTCCCTCTCCCTATGCCTCTGTGATCTCTGTCTCTCTCTAATAAATAAATAAAATATTAAAAAAATAAAAATTAAAAAATTTTAAAAATCTTCAGGGGTGGCTGGGTGGCTCAGTCAGTTGAGCATGAAACTCTTGATTTCTGCTCGGGTGGTGATCTGGGGTGGTGGGATCAAGCCCTTGTCAGGCTCTGTGCTGGGTGTGGAGCCTGCTTGAGATTCTCTCTCTCCCTCTCCCTCTGCTCCTCCCCCACCCATGTGCTCTCTCTCTCTCTCTCTCTCAAAAACCTTCAATTTAGTATTGTTAGTAATTTTATGAGGCATAATTTTTCTCTGATCATAATTTATGGTACAACAGATTGAAACTCTTCAATTTAGCTTTGATTTATTTATAATGCTTAAAATTTGCAAAAAAAAAAGTGAGTTTGATGTTATTATCTAGCTTCTGATCTATTTTGTTGCTGTCAGATTCTCTTTCTTCAGGTTTATGTTAGATGGGACACAGTTGGGTTCTGCAGCTATTTCAGGAAACCAGATACAGATTGTCTTCCATTTATGACACTGTTGTGAAACTTAAAACCCTAAGATTCCTAGGATCTGCTGTTAACAGGAACTTTTTACATTTCTTCTCAAGAAAATGGTTATCCTCAAAAAATATAACCCAAGGTGTTCCTGCTCTTATACTCAACCATTTTAAGGGTTTTATAAATGCTTGTTTTCTCTGAGAGGGAAAAAGAAAGGCTCTGATCAGATAAAGAAGACAATTCCAGCTGCCACTAAAAATAACCTCATGTATTAGGTGGACCATTACCTGATTTTGAAGCAGTATAGACAGTCTACTCGTAAAAAACTGAGAGTAAAGTTGAGTCAAAATCTCCTTTTTTTTGGTTAAAAACTTTTTTGGTAACATCTTTATTTTTTTCTGATTCAAAGAACAAAGTGATTTACTCAGGATTAGTTTTAAATCCAGACCATATATTACTGCCGGTGGACACTTTGTCAGACTTAAGCTTCTTATACTCCCCTCTTTTGTCTACAAACTACAAATCAATATCCCTTATGAATATAGATGCAAATATTCTCAACAGCCTAATAGCAAACAAAATTCAGCAGGATATTAAAAGGATTATATACCATGACCAAGTGAGATTTATCCTAGGAATGCAATAATGCAAGGGCGTTTCAATGTAAGAAAATCAGTCAATGTAAATACACCAAATTAATAGAACAAAGAAAAGCCAAAAAATAGATGCAGAAAAGGCCTTTGACAAAATCCACACCATTTGATTAAAAAATAAAATTAGAAAATTTGAATACAAAGTTCCTCCTCAACAGGGTAAATGACATTTGTGAAAAACCCAGGGCTAACCTACTCATTGATGAAAACTTTTCCCCAAAATCAAAAATAAGACAAGGATGCCCACTTTACCTTCTTCCATTCAATCAATATTTTACTGATATTTCTAGCTAACACAATTAAGTAAGAGAAAAAAAGCATCCAAATTTGAAAGGAAGAAGTAAAACTATAGGAATTTACTGTTATATATTATAGGATCCATATATATCTATATATATATATCTATATATCTATATATATAGATATATATATATATCCCTAAGATATATATATATATATTACTGTTATATATTATAGGATCTATATATATATATATATATTACTGTTATATATTATAGGATCTATATATATATATATATATATATATATACCCCTAAGAATATATAAATCCCTGAGAATTCACAATTTAAAAAAAGGGAATTCAGAAAAGTTTTAGGGTGCAATATCAACACACAAAAATCAGTTATGTTTCTGTGAACCAGCAATAAACAATCTGAACAGAAAATTAACAGTTCTATTTACTATAGAACCCCAAAGAATAATATACCTAGAAATAAAGTTGATCAAGGAAGTAAAAGACTTATGCACTAAAAATTATAAAATGTTGTTGAAAGAAATTAAAGAGGACCTAAAGAAACATATTACATGTTCATCAGTTGGAATACTTAATATTATTATGATAAAACTACTACTCTAAGCAATCTACAGATTTAAGCCAATTCTCATCAAAATTCCTATCAAATACCTATCAAAATTTGCAGAAATAGAGAAGCTAATCCTCAACATCAAGTTGAAAGGTGTCCCAAATTATCTCTTCCTTGAGAAAGAATATAGTTGGAGGTCTCACATTTCCAAATTTCAGAAGTTGCTACAAAGCTACAATAACCAAAATGGTGTGGCATTGGCATATGAACAGGCATGCAGAATCAAATTAAATTGAGTGAAGAACACAGAAATAGGCCCATAAATAAATGGTCAATTTATGTTCAACACAGATGCCAAGATCAAATAATGAGGAAAGAAGACTCCCTGCAACACATAGTGTTTGAACACTTGGAATGCACATGCAAATACTTGTTAAACCCCTAGTTCACACTATCAACTCAAAATGGACAAAAAATCTAAATGTAAGAGCTAAAAACATAAAATTCTTAGTAGAAAACATAGGGTAACCTTGAATTTACAGATTCTTAGATATAACACTAAAGCACAAGCAATAAGGGAAAAAAATAGACACATTGGACTTTGATAAAATTTTTAAAAAAATTTTGCTACAAAAGACATCAGAAAAATAGAAAGACAATTTAAAGAATAAGAGAAAATATTTTCAATTCTTATATTTAACAAGGGTCTATATCCACATAAATAAAGAACTCTTACAACTCAACAACAAAAAACCAACCAGTTTTTAAAAAAGATAAAAGACTTAAATAAACATTTCACAAGAAGATTTTATGTATATATATATATGTGTGTGTATATATATATACACATATATATATGTATATATATATATATATATATATGGCCAAGAAATACATGAAAAGTTTCTCAACATCATTAGTTATTAGGGAACTGCAAATCAAAATTACAAGATACCATTTCACACTCACTAGTATAGCTATAATAAAAAAAGAAAAAGTGGAAAATAGCAACAGTTAGCAAGGATATGAAAAATTAAACACAGAATTACCATATGACCCAGCAATTCCACTCTTAGGTATTTGCCCAAAAGAGGGGAAAACAGGTACACAAATAAAGTTATGCACATGCATGTTCAATAGCTACAAGGTGGACACAACCCAATGTCATAAGCAAATGAATGGATAATACATTGTGATATATACAGACAATGGCATTTTATTCAGCTGTCAAAGTAAATGAAGTATTGATAAACGCATCAATGGGGATGAATTTTAAAAATGTTTTGCTAAGTGAAAAAGCTGCACACAAAAGTTCACCTATAGTATGATTCCATTTATGTGAAATATATAAAATATATAAATCCATATACATAAAACAAAATGGTGCTGTCAGGGTCTAGGGAGAGAGAATAATTTAGAGTAACTGTTGTGTAGGTACTGGTTTCCTTCAGAGATGATGAAAATGTTTTCTTTGTGGGGGTTGATAGAGGTGCTGATTGCAAAACACTTTAAATCTCATAAATGCCACTATATTGTACACTTTAAAATGATTAATTTTATGCTATGTGAAATTCTCTTTAATAAAAAATTGCAAAATATTTCAGTCATAAGTCAATTGAAATCTCTGTATGATTTAGCAGTTTTAAAAATATTTTCAAAATCTCTCTGGTATATATTTTGCAAGGTAAAGCAGCTGAGGAGGAAATTATTTGTTTTCTAGGTATTGGTTTTCATCTTTTTGACAAGCATAATTTTACACAATTCTTAGCATCTGTTGTCTTTGTTGTTGTAAACAACCAGAGTTGAAAAGTTTAGAATTGGGAGGTTTGAAAGGAAAAAAAAAAAAAAAAAAAAAAAAACAATAAAGAGAGTTTGCCATTAAATTCTAAAACTTCATACATGACTCAGTGCTTTCTGCTTGCAGTCTACCTGAACTGCTTGCAGTCTACCTGAACTGAAAACCTGGCTTCATCTTTTTTTCAATTGCATTGCATTGGATAGGTAACTTTTCTTTCCCAACCTCAGCTGCTTCCAAAGAAACCAAATTTTAAGACTCAACAGCATGCATGATAATGACATTTTGTTATACTTTTTTGAGAAATTAAATGTGTGGTTTTATGTAAATCAGCAAGATTTACAAATCTGGCAAACTGTAAGTGCTAAAAAGGGTAAATTGTAGTAGTAATAGTTGGTTTTGTTCCTAAGTTCCATCATCTGCTTGAGTTTCAAATTCAACATACCTCCTTCGTCCATTAAACTATAATGTGTTTCCTTATTGACAAAACACATGCTCCATTTCCATCGCTAATTTGTTATTGATATAAATTGTGAATGTGATAATTCTGTTGTATTCAGTTTTAATTAAGCCACTCCTTTTCATATATCTCAAGATTTTTAAATGGAGTAACCCATATTTAAATGTGCTCAAATATATATTCAATAATAATCATTGCTATAAATGTATGGACAAAATAATTGCTTAGTTCTCTAAAACTCTATTCCTTAATATAAAATTCTTTAAATTACAAAGAAGTTTTGACCAGAAAGTCATGAGTTATAGGTGCAGAATTAAAACTATTTCATTTTCTATTTATGATTCAAGAATAAAGACACATATATGTGAAATTAAAATCACTTCTCTTGAATAGTGATTCAAAAGTTATAGAAAAAGTAACCTATTAAAATATTTAAAGTTTTTACCTTTGTTAATGTAGCAGTTATCTGAGCATCTATGGCTGTGTTCTGTGAATAAAATTGTCATCTTCATAGCTTGCTTATTTGTAAGCAAATCCCTGTCCATAAAGTTTTAACCTTAAATATATTTTAATAGTGTATTAGTCTTCTCAGGCTTCTGTAACACAAACTTAACCACAAGCATAACCAAAGACTTGGTGGCTTAACAACAGAAATGTATTTCTCATAGTCTGGAGGATGGAAGCCTAAGGTCAAGGTGCTGGCAAGGTAGGTTTCATTCTGAAGCCTCTTCTCTTCTTCTTGTGTGCACATATGACCTCTTCTTTATGAGTACAGGGGGCAGAGAGGAGTTCTCGCATGTCGCTTCTAAGGACACTAGTCCTACAGGATCAGGGTCTGACCCTTACAACCTCATTTAGCCTCAGTTACTTCTTTGTAGGTCCTATCTCCACATATAATCACATTGGGGATAAGGACTTCCACATATGAATTTGAGAGGGGACAGAATTCAGTTCACAGAAAATAGATACATGTTCCTACATAAAGATCCTTCCACAGCTAAGATTCAATTACAACATGATGGAATATATATTAAACAATTCCAGGTCAAAGAGAGTAGCATTTATACTTTATTTCAGATTTACACAATTTGAATTATATTAAGTCTCCATATAAAATCCATCTTCTAAAATATTACTATAAATAAATACATATTATTTTAAAATTAATTTAAACAGAAAAATAAAAAATGAGACAAAAGTGCTGATGGAGGAGATGTCTACCCATCAACAGACCATTAGCTATTCCATCTTATGCTCTACAATAAAACATCCCGTGTAGATCTAGTGATTGCGTTTGAAGTTATTGGTACATTTGAATGCAAACTACCCAACCATGAAAAATGAGGCTTCCATTTGCTATAAAAATAAATTAGGAGGCAACGCTTTGCTGGCAAAGCCATTTGAGCACCTCAGTTCATAACTATTCATGGTACCATTAACAGATGTCTTTGCTCGCACTGTGAGCTGCCTTATGATATTGTTGTATTCAGCATTACTTTCTATCTAAAGTGAATGTAGGCAACTTGTTTTAGGATATAATAAAACCTATCCCAATGCATAGATCCTGTGGGAAATTATACAATAATGTTACCTACATAACTAATTTTCTTCTTATGAAATCATGATTCCCACTACACTTTTAGAGCTATCAAAAGTATTGTTTAACATCCCCATTTCCATGTTAATATCTCAGTAAATCACAAAAATGTAATACTTTGTGCAGAAATACACAAAATACTTTGGGAACATAAGTTTTCACTTCTAAATTAAAAGTTGCATGAAGTGAATACTAAGCATGTCATACGTTGCTTATTGACACAAAAAATACTTTTTTTTTTCTTAAAAAAACCACTATGCTCAAGTAAAGGCATGCTGTTAGTGGCTAACTAGTACACCATAAGTGAGATAAATCATTCAAGAAAAAAATTAAAGATAAATGTTGCCATTGCTAATCATCTATTGGTATAAAAATTTTAAAAATATTTAAGAATCCCTGAGTAATAGCTTCAAGGGAGCTGCCATAATGTGCGCGCGCACACACACACACACACACACACTGATATACTGTGGAAAGTGGTGAATGTGGTACAAAGTGCAAATAGTTTGTATTAGCAAAAACCAGAAGCAACAATAATTTTAAAAGCCCTTTATTTCAAATCTGAGGTGCAAAAATTCTGTGTTTAGGTAATTTATTTAATCTTAAACTCTATTCCCCCATCAGTAGAATGTGGGATACAATACTTTTTTGGTAAGGATTAATTTAGATAAAGATTATAAAAATATCTAATTAATGTGCCCTTGTAGCATGTTCTTGAGAGCTGGTGGCTACATTTTTATGACCCTTGAGTTAATTCTTTGTCTGTGCACTGGTCCATTAGGACATGTAAAATTAAGATCACTTATTGAAATGAAAGCTACCAGAAGACCCATGAAATTTTTCTTCCTATGACTATAGGCATCAATTGCTATTAAAAAAAAAAAGCAGCTGGCAGTAATTATTCTGGTTTGAGAACTTCTTTTTTTTTTTTTTTAATTTATTTCAGAGAGAGAGAGAGCACATAAGCAGGAGCGGCAGAGAGAGAGGGAGAGAGAATCTCAAACAGATTCCATGCTGAGCGCAGAGCTTGACCTGAGGCTTGATCCCACAACCGTGAGATCATAACCTGAGCTGAAACCAAGAGTCGGACGCTTAACTGACTGAGCCACTCAGATGCCCCAAGGATTGAGGACTTCTATGTTATATTCTCAGAAGAATTATAGCAAAGATAAAACAACTAAAAGGTAAGGTAAACCTTATGCATAGGAAATAAAACAATTTCATGGCTTCTCATTCTTTTGGCAAGATACCATAGCTTGTGCAAATTCAGATAATTTTTACTAAATGCTATCAGTAGTCTGTCACTATTTATTCATAAAATAATCTTAAATAGTTTGAGCCTTTCTCTCTTATAGATATGTCATTTAATATTGTTGCTTGACTTGGAATTTGACAAGCCTAAGGGTTTTGTAATAGTTGTATAGAATGAATGCATGTATATTTATTCTCCTTATCTGTACCATGATTAAGAATATACTCCCCTCTGCTTACAGAAAAGCATCAAAACTAAGTGTCACTAGTAGGCAGCGTATTATTATATTTGGTTGGTGAGACAAGACAGGATGAGGCAAGAGAGTACACGATACAGTAATTACTTAAATATATGAGACAATACTACATACTACCTGTGTGACAGACATCATGAGGGCTGAAAAATACAAATGTGAAACATAGTTTTTGATGAAGAAAATTAAAATATTCCTCAATAGAAGATGCAAAGCAACAAATAATTTATGTGAAATAGCTCTTATAATAAATTTAATTAAAATTTAAGAAAGCTGAATGTATATATTTTTACTATCATAATAGTTAAAAAAGAAATGTTTTCTTTATAATTTTTTTTAATTTACTAGCTGCAGTAAGAAGTACATAACATAAAATTTGGTTTTTAAATTCACTTTCAGGTGTATAATTCAGTGGTATTAAGTACATGCACATTGTTGTGCAACCAAAGCTAGCGTCCATCTCTAGAACTTTTCTCATCTTGCTAAACTGAAACTATGTACCCATTAAATAATAACTCCTCCATCCCACTTCCCAGTTCTCCTCAGGACTGGAAGCCACCATTTTGCTTTCTGTCTCTATGGATTTGATTACTCTGGTAATTTATGTAAGTATTTGTCCTTTTGTGACTGGCTTATTTCAGTTAATATGAAGTATTCAAGGCTCAGCCATGTTACAGCATGCATCAGAATTTCCTTCCTTTTTTTTTTTTTTTTTTTAAAGATTTTATTTATTTATTTGACAGAGACAGAGACAGCCAGCGAGAGGGGGAACACAAGCAGGGGGAGTGGGAGAGGAAGAAGCAGGCTCATACCGGAGGAGCCTGATGTGGGGCTCGATCCCATAACGCCGGGATCACGCCCTGAGCCGAAGGCAGACGCTTAACCGCTGTGCTACCCAGGCGCCCCATAGAATTTCCTTCCTTTTTAAGGATGAATAATATTCCATTGTATTTATATACTACATTTTGTATATCTGTTCATCCATCAATGGACATTGGTTAACTTCCACCTTTTGGCTATTGTAAATAATACTGCTTTGATTTGGGGAGTACAAACGTGTTTGAGTTACTGCTTTCAATTCATGGGCTGTAGCCACAGAATTGGATTTCTGGATCAAATAGTAATTCTATTCTTAATTTTTTAAGGAATTGCCACATATTGTTTTCCCTAAGAGTTGCACTAGTTTGTATTCCCACTAGCTTTATATAAGAGTTCCAATTTCTCCACATTCTTGCCAACATCTGTTATTTTCTACCTTTTTAGATAACAGCTGTCCTAATGGGTATGAAGTGGCTTCTTACCTTTTCATATGCTTATTGCCTATTTGTGTATCTTCTTCAACGAAATGTCTATGCAAGTTCTCAAATGGCATGCTTAAATATGTGCCATTTACTATATGTCAAATATAATTAAATAAGCCCTTTTTTATGGAAATCTTGAAAAGAGCTCAAATCCAAATGGTTTTATGGATAAAGTCTCTAAGAGCTCTTAGAGAATACTATTTTCTCAAGCTATATAACCTAAAGAGAAGATATGAAAATTCTATGCCTCAATAAATTTAATGAAGCTAGTCAAATTGAAAAAACTGGTGAAGATGCTCTCCTCTATCCTCCAATTATTTAAAAATACAAATTAAAAGAAAACTATAATACCAGAAAACCAAATCTAGTGTCATGGAGAAATGATAACTAAATCATTTAGTACATGTATTTTTGAGTGCCTAAATGTTCTAGATCCTGTTTTAGATGTTGGAGTAAAACAGTTCATCAACTTATACAATGTATGTCCCCTCATTGAGCTTCACAGTTTACATTCTAGTGGTAGAGAAAAAAAAATATATATAATATACATAAAAAATACATACATTATAAAATATGCACATAATCATGTGCTTTTCTATATTGGGATATGTATTAATAAATACAGTTATTTAGTTATTCTAATTGATATAAGTATGTTGAAAGGCAATAAAGTCAACCTTTATCATTACTTTATATTTTTGCCAAACAAGAAATAGAATGATGCATCCTTAATCTCAAAGCAAGTTAACAATAAATTAATGGTAAAGCAATAAGTTAATAGCATAAAATTCAGGGATAATATATGATAGACAACCATCACAACAACAATCATTTGAAATATTTCTAGACATTTTCATGCAACTGTAAATCATAGAAGGGGAGATTATCTAGTCATGCTATCACACATACATTTCTAAAACCGTTCTACTAGTAATAGATAGGCTCTCTTAAGGTTTTCACCATCTAAATTTTCCAAGAGTTCTGGATACTTTTATTCTTGTGTGGGTGAGCCCCCTTTTCAAAGGTCATTAAGAGACAGAGACATCTGGAGACCATCATTAGTCCAGTGTTTTTTTCTGTCACTGCCACAATTTGATTTGTATTTCCATCCATTTCTTTATGCAGACTCCTGCTTGTACCACAATGATTGCCACTATTCAATTCTCACCATAACCTCAAATTTAGAAAAAATGTTGGTTTAGTCATTGTTCTCAAAACAGGTTCATTATAACAAAGTGCCTGGATCCAAAAGGGCTTTCTCCTTCATTCACATGATATAACCATGCTAGCTTTTTCCCATGAAGCTCTAGATCATGTCACTAAACCTCAAACTCAAACTGCAATTCGTCCCCACACTTTAGAGGCCATTTTCTCATTATAGACCTTTTTGGAGACTATCAGTATTTTATTAATTTTTTATTTAGGGAGAGAGTGCGTGTGTGGGGGGGAGGCAAAGGAGAGGGAGAGAGAGAATCTTAAATAATCTTAAGCAGGCTCCATGCCCAGTATGGAGCCCACACAGGGCTTGATCTCACAACCCTAAGATCATGACCCGAGCCAATATCAAGAGTCAGATGCTTAACAGACTGAGCCACCCAGGCCCCCTGACTATCAGTATTTTAAATAATATACTTCTTAACAAAGTCATGTCAGTATCCCTTGTCTTCCAGATGCCTCTAATGTTCTAATGACATCCCTCAATCCCTTTTCACAATCCTATATGTTTTGTATACAAGAGCTGACTTAGTACAGTTAAAAGCAAACAAAATTGTTACACTTTTCTCCCAGGACAATATAAAAGAAGTCACATAACCTCAAACAACCAATCCAGACATAAAAAGATACAGTCTGATAGGTCTGACTCGGTTCCTTGACAGGAAGAGATGGCATCTTCTTTTGACAAAATATAAATAAAAACTTTAAAAACAGTGAAATGTTTTGAGCTAGAAATTACTCTTTGGTATATCCTTTAGTTTATAACAAATGTTTTTCCAGGAAAAAAATATGAAGAAGGGTATTAAATGTAGTTTAAAAAATTAAAATACAAAACCCAAAAAGTATATACTTAAAAATATATATAATATAGGCTGGGGCACCTGGGTGGCTCAGTTAAGTATGTGTGCCTTGGGCTCAGGTCATGATCCCAGAGTCCTGAAATTGAGCCCCTGCTTCGGGCTACCTGCTCAGCAGGGAGTCTGCTTCTCCCTCTCCCTCCTCCTGCCTCTTCCTCTCTCTCTTTCTCTCTCTTAAATAAATAAATAAATAAATAAATAAATAAATAAATAAATATCGTTAAAAAAATAATATAGGCTTTCAAAAATTAAACAATGTGAAAACTATGAACAATAAAGTAAAAACAAAATAGCATCTTGCCACACACAGATCTTTATCTTTTTTATAAACCTAGAGTAAAACCAGGGGAAATACATTATACATTGTATATAATACATATTATAAATACATTTACTTTAACATTTCTCTATTCATCAATAGAGAGGTACATGAACATATTTTTTAAAAATAAATCATTTATTTTAGTAGTTTTATCATGCCATTATATTACTATATCCTTTTTCTATAAAATTCAAGCAATATATAAATATACCTACAGACCTTGGTCTATATTTCAGTGCATACTCATAAATATATAAACTCTCTTTAACATAAAGTGAAAAAAACTACATTTATTTTTCTATAATATGTTCTTAACGTATTTTGTCTTAAATTCCTTCTCTCAGTATCAGTTTCATTTTTAAATAGTTGCACAGTTTTTCCATAATATCAGTACACTAAAATTTATTTAAGCACTCATTTAGATATGGAAAATAGGCTATTTTCAGCTTTTCAGAAAATGCTGTAGTAATCATGCAAATACATGCAAAGATTTATTTTTTTATATTTTTTGGTAAGTTGTTTTAATAATCTATATACATTTCTCTGAAATAAGTTTTGGGTTTTTTTGTTTTTTTTTTTTTTTTAGAAATTTTGCTTTATTATTGAGGAATTTCTTCAACTTTAGGAAATAAATGTCTAGTATTTCTCTTAGAATATTCTTCCCTCAATTCATTTTTAGACACCCCTAGGTAGGAGAGGCTTAGACTATTTCCCACTGACTGAGAATTCTTGTGTTTTTCTCCCAGGAATATGATTTCCTGGGAATATGACTTTAAGATAAATGAGGAATGTTAATATCTTTATCAATCTGGTTATCTAATTTGTTGCATCCCTAATTTAAGGATCACATATTCCCTATGAAGATCTGTGAAATGACTGAAGAACTATACAATCAGTACTACTCTAATTACATAGGGTGAGCTATTTAAAACAACTCATAAGGTTCCTCAGGGTTTATTTACATAAAGCTCTAATAGTGATTAAGGTGAAACAGGGGAAAGTGCAGGCCTTCTTAGACAGGTCTGAAAAATTCCAGGGGCACACCCTAGGGTCCTCACTCAGTTGCACAGAATATGCTCTGTATTTGGATTTTCCATTTATATTTTTGGTGGACTAGAAGGATCTTAGGTCCCCATAAGTTTATCCTTGCATTTGTGCTGTGAAGATACTTGGGCTTTTTTTGCTTACACTGTTCTTTCTTAGCATGCTAACTATCTGTTGAATTTGTTTCATATGGTTTTCTAAAACTGTGATACTTTCCAGGCTGTTTGTCATACTTTCCCCTCTCTCCTGAAATAACATTCATTTTCAGCAACCAATATATGATCATGAGTCATTTTCCCCTGTATGTCTCTCTTCAGTGAAGGAAAATTCAGTTTGCCCTAGGAGTCCTAGAACTACGCCAATTTAGCTCAAGTTTCTTTAAGGGCATTTTGGCCTCTGTTGATTCATCCAAGAAACATGTTACTGATCAATGATTTTTGCCTTAGCGTAATTTGGGCATATATTTTGGAGCTCAAAATTTTGGCTTTCCCTGAACATGGCATCATATAAGTGGTAGTCATCTCCAAATATACTTCAGCATGACCGTGCTGAAGCGGCCCTTGGGGGACATTGGGATGATCAGAAGTGGATTATATGACTGCACCAAATCATGCCTAAACTGACATGGATTGCATTTTGCCATATATTCTCTACTTTGATTACTGCCCTTCATCCACAAAAGAACGTGATCTATAAACATTAGGGTACATGAAATTATGACAAGTTGGGAACAATACATTTTTTGTGAATACTATCTGGTTAGTTTCTTCAGTGATGTGTCTTTAAATAGATGAGTTGGGAAGCACCAGTGTCCTTCAGGTCTGTGGTGGCTATTCTTTGCAGGCTAGGGAAGATGATGGGAAACACCACTTCATCTTGCGAAGACTATTGAGGAAATTTTACATATGAAAGATAGTTATTGTGGGATAAGTAGAAATTTGATGTTGTTCTGAGTGAGAGTTAAATAAGGGTGGGAAGAAGAAAATGTATGCTGAGAAGAAAAGATGTGGATCATTCCAGTCTTTTGCTGGTTTACTTTCAGATTCATTTTCCACACGGCCTCGTGAAATGTACTTTCCTGCTCCCTTGACAAGTGCTATATTTGCAAGTGGTCGTTAGGAGCTTTTACTTAGTTAACATGACTCCTCATTTCATCCTTCCAGCTTCCAGGAGTGTTAACACTCCTGCTAATATCCAGGATGCTTTTTACTGTTTTCTCTTCAGTTTTTCAGCCTTTCTGAGTCCTTCATAAGTAGAGCCCACATTAAATTCCTTCTATCGGACCTCGAGCACAGGCATGTTCTATTGACTGGGTCCTAATTGATACAATGACCTTTTAGCCAACAAATCAATTGGATATAATTTTTAAAGTGTTTTTTAAAACAAGCATTAGGAAACTGTCTAATTTGCAAATACATGAATTTTGCAATAATTCAAGTCACTCTTTCAATTTCTGTGATGAATGCCAAACAATTTTACTAATGCTAATCAAAGAGCTACTACTCTTTTAAAATGACCTAATACCCTTTCAAGTATAGAACCTCATTGCATAAGGGTTCAGTAAGAACCCTTATTAAAGCTGACATATGCAACAAGAGTAAACATTTAAATATTGTTAAACTGAATACATCTTTGTTAATGGAATATTTTTGGATTATTAATTTTATCTTATCACTTTTCTTACACTTATCTGTACCAAAATCATAGCCCGGTAGGTTTTGCTTATTCAATATATAGGAGGCATTTGCCCTTTAATTTGCAAAGTCAGCCCTTATTATAAAATAAATCAGGGGCGCCTGGGTGGCACAGCGGTTAAGCGTCTGCCTTCGGCTCAGGGCGTGATCCCGGCATTCTGGGATCGAGCCCCACATCAGGCTCCTCTGCTATGAGCCTGCTTCTTCCTCTCCCACTCCCCCTGCTTGTGTTCCCTCTCTTGCTGGCTGTCTCTATCTCTGTTGAATAAATAAATAAAATCTTTTAAAAAAAATTAAATAAATCAACCATATGAAATTCTATTTCAGATTTCAAATTAAATCAATAATACATAATATATATACATAACATATATGTAATGTATATACACCCACAAGAACCATACATTTCTGAATCAAGCAACATCTTGGTGTGAGTTAATTTTGTTTTCTCACACAATGTTTAAAAAGTTAATAGTTAATTCAATACCCTGGAATAAATAACATTTACCCCTTTAATGGATCTGTTCGGATGAGAATTCAATTTTTTTATTTACTAGTATTTGTATATGCATATAATGATATTCCCAAATTAAAGTTTAAAGCATGGAAAAGAGCAAATAAGTTCATTCTTGTGCCACATCAATCTTTTTCCATAGGGCTTCATATTTATATGCCATTCTCATGTCCAGATTATTTCAAAAAACCCTCTTCTCCTTAAATTCTTAGCCAGTCTTTAATGCCATAATTTTGCCAGTAAAGTCATTTTGATTATTGCAATTACAGGCATAAATTAGCAACCAAATTTCTTAGAAACATCTGTAGATTGGTCAGTATAGAAGGCATATCTTTTATCTGCTGCAACTGTTGCCACAATTGGTAATAAATGTATCCTTCAAGGTCACATTCATTATAACCTACAGTAGTGCCATGACATCAAAATTTCAGATTATGTTTTCCTTTTATCACAATCCCTAATTTCTGAATCAGTATATCTCTTTCATAATGACAAATGAGGAAATAATACATTTACATGGACTTGACTTACTTTCTCCAGAAGAAATTTCTCAAATAATGCATATACACTCTTTCTAAGGGGGAAATCATTAATTTTTTAAAATTATTAAATTATCCATTTGCATTAGCTTAAGTATAGTTTTGTTCCTGTTAAAGTAATAAAAAAGTTAAATAAGAGGTATGAGTTGTTCTTAGTGCTATTAGTTCATGATTTTTGACAGCATGTAGAATAGATCAGAATGTACTAATTAAATCTGGGACTAAAAGAGCCTCACATTTATCATGAAAAAAAATCTGTGTAAAATAACAAGATAAATAAGCCCATTAAAATTGATATTTACACTGGAAATATCATCAGATTCTAAAATAGACAATTGCAGTCCTAGGTTCACAACATATGTGTTTTATCACTTCTTTATAAATTTAATTATTGAAGAATTTATTCTAATAATAATGGTCCCTCACCTGATATTTCCTAAATGATCAGACATTTATT
Organism: Ursus americanus; assembly: GCF_024610735.1. Classification (NCBI taxonomy): domain Eukaryota; kingdom Metazoa; phylum Chordata; class Mammalia; order Carnivora; family Ursidae; genus Ursus; species Ursus americanus. The sequence continues at coordinate 11,913,021 of NC_142139.1, forward strand.
ATTGAACTGATCGATTGACAGTAACATATGAGACTCATGTATTAATCAAAAAAAAGTTATCAATTTATAAAGCATTCTGTATCTGTTATAGTAAAAATAAAATTATTACATGCAAGGGTTATTGTTTTGGACTTACTTTTAGCATTCTTAGTGTTTTTTGAAACACTTTTAAAAAGATTTATTTATTTACGGTGCCTGGGTGGCTCAGCTGGTGAAACATCTGCCTTCAGTTCAGGTCATGATCCCAGGATCCTGGGATCAAGTCCCACATCAGGTTCCCTACTCAGGGGGTCTGCTTCTCCCTCTCGCTCTGCCCCTTCTCCCCACTCCTGTCTCTCTCTCTCTCTCTCAAATAGATAATTTAAAAAAAAAAGATTTATTTATTTGAAAGAGAGAGAGAGTATGGGGGGCAAGGGCAGAGGGAGAGGGAGAGAGTGAATCTCAAGCAGACTCCCTACTGAGTGCAGAGCTCGATGTAGGGCTCTATTTCATGATCCTGGTATCATGACCTGAGCCAAAATCAAGAGTTGGACACTTAACCGTTTTTTGAAACATTTATAGCAATGACAAGAAAATTTTATTGCCTTGTTAACTTTGAGTAATGTTTGAACTCCTATGAAAGGGTACATCATTGGGTTATAGCTTAGTGCTCTGGTAGAGCCTTTAAAATGACAATCAATTAAGTTCAATAATTTTTTCTTTCAACTCACAGTCCCAGAGTAAGCAGCCCAGCACTGTTTTGGTAGGCTCATAGAATTGGAGACTCAGACCACTTATATCACATTTATCTGCCTTCCCTAGAGTATTGTTTTTGTAAACTGAAAGATTCTTCCATCCAGAAATGTTATCATTATGGAAGAAAAATAATAGAGTTAATGGAGGACAACTATCAGCATCTGCTACAGACCATTCTTTGGCTGCCGAACTATCAAGGTGCTGTTACTGAAATCGCCACTAGCCCACAGTGGATATACCACTACTACTAGAACCCCTCTGCATAGGTCAACTATCCACTTTATCTGTAGGTCAACTAATTCAAATCTAAGACTATGCAGAAATTTCTATCTGATCCAGATGGGGCACATGTAACAACAACCTTGCTAAGATCCACCTCTGGCTGAAAACAATTGTAAAAATCTAAATCTATCAAATATTAGAGGAATTCCAAATTTGGTGATATTAAAGTGTATAAAATTTGCTTATGGAAAATTTACCAATAGTTTTTTCCACAGCAAAACAAGTGTCAGTTTCCAGCCTGCAATACCTATGCCTTATAGTTTTTTTTTTTAAGATTTTATTTATTTATTTTTTAGAAAAAGAGATAGGAGGAAGGGCAGAGAGAGAGAGAATCTCAAGCAGACTTCCCACTGAGTGTGGAGCTCAACACAGGGCTCCATCTCACGACCCATAAGATCATGACCTGAGCCAAAATCAAGCCGGCTGCTCAACCAACTTGAGCTACCCAGTCTCCCCTGACCTTATAGTTTTTTTTTAGACTATATTCCGTTTGATATTACAACAATGTACCAAGATCTGTATTACTTAGGAGATAGTTTTGGCTGCTATGATAGAGACTGCAACATGTGGCTAAAATAAAGAGGAAATTTTTTTTTTAAGATTTTATTTATTTATTCGACAGAGAAAGACAGCCAGCGAGAGAGGGAACACAAGCAGGGGGAGTGGGAGAGGAAGAAGCAGGCTCATAGCGGAAGAGCCTGATGTGGGACTTGATCCTATAATGCCGGGATCACGCCCTGAGCTGAAGGCAGACGATTAACCGCTGTGCCACCCAGGCGCCCCAATAAAGAGGAAATTTTGTCCGTAATGTGACAGTATATGGTTAAACATTCCACACGTAAGCTCTACTATATTGGACTCCCAGACTATTTCTGTTCTGCTCCTCTAATATTACTTGTTGCTTTTGTCCTCACTCTACAAGAAATTTATGATCACCACATAATCTGCCATATAGTCTAGAAAGAACAGGGAAAGTGGGAAATAAGGGCCTGCCCTTTTACTTTAAAGTCATGTTGTAAAATTTGCACATATCCCCTCCACTCAGGTCACATTGTACAAGAGTTAGTCATTTGGCTACAAGATACAAGCTATACATAGTATCAAGGGAACCTAGGAAAGGGTGTTAATCCCTGGGCAGCTTTGAGCCCATCCAAAAAAGTTATTTCACTATGGTAGAAGGAAGAATGGATTTGCAGGATGATGGATAGAAGATAACTAGTAGTTTTTACACCAAAAGTGAAGACGTTTTTCCAAATCCCGTAGCTGATATTTTAACATTATGACTGTACATAGATATATTAAAAAATAAAACTATGTATCAATTCCTTATGATTTTATCTTTTATTCAACTCTAGGGAAAAAATACTCTTGCATATATTAATACAAACAAAACTATATAATCAGTTAAATTTTAATTTCACTTTAATATAGTGTAGTGGATGATGTTATTTATTCGTACATTACCACTTATGTTGGCAATAATGGTAAAATTTTGTAACCTTCAGTGCAGTTATATATTTAATCTGTTCCTGTATGTGATGAAGTTAGAATAATGCAGAAAATGTCTGTGTATGTAAATATGTTTCATCAAATATTAATGAAGTCAATGTTTACTTGCTAGTTAAGTAGAATAAGTAATTACTTCTAATCAAAATACATTTTAAGTCATCAATTCTCAAATTCCATTTTGATGACATAGGACTTGATAACTTTGTAAAGCTGTCTCTTTCACTTCAGAAAGACAGCATTTTATTCTGATTGAAATATGCATTAAATGGATATCTAATTCAATTATTGCTAGAGACAAAACCAATTTTTTTACTTTATCCTATTTAAATGTCTTATAATGAACGATTACAAAGTATTACAATAAAAAACATTGAAATATGTCTTGTTCCAAAATTAACAGCAGGCGTGATTATATAGCAAAGATTCTTTCGAATTTAGCTTGATATATTCATATATCATACAAAGACAGTTCTTCCACCATTTTTCATTTATCATTTGAAACAGAAAACCATCACCATACTTAAATTAGGTTTAGCTTTATGCTGATCCAAAGCAAATATAAAGACAAAGATAAACATGTATGCTGATACTTTGTAGCAATATGACTTAAAATTTTATATATCTTTAGATCAAATAAGAAAGACCATGCCCAGGAAAGTTTGAGTACCCAAAATATAATCTCAGTTTATCAAATTCTAATCTGGAGCAACCTGAAGAAGGGTTTGACGCAGCCCCAAACTGATGCTTATCCTAAGTATTGTCCCACAATTTGCTGAGACACAAGTATCAAGAATTAAATGCAACTGAGAGACATAGAATTGCCTGGATTACTTACATTTCTAGATTAAATCTGGTTTAGAGGAATATGGATTAGTATAACACACCACCGACATTTAATTACTTACATTAAAAGCAATGATGAATGAGTAGTCATGAAGACAGCCCACGGAAGAGTGGGTCGCCTGAACATATGACTGACTGTCATATAATTATCTTATCATTTGCCATATTTACAGAATAATTACAAAAAGGCTTGTTTTTTTTTTTTTCCATCTCAGATTATTATGGTACAAAGGCCATGTATAATACATTGGTATACAGAGTAAGATTATAGATTTGGGCCATATATATAAGATACCATTACTTGGTTCTGTACTTAAATGTACTGTGTCAAACATATCATCTCAAAATTAAAAAGAAACTATATTTTTCAGATTTTCAAATACACTACAGGTTGAAAATTATAATAATAACAATAATGTCTAAAAGGCTATATTTTTGTATTAAGCCTACTATTATAACTCTATAACAACACCTTCATAACTCAGTAGCTTAACACAATAAAATTTCATCTCCTTCACATTATGGTCCAGGGCCCTGTACTGAAGCTGCTGATGAGTATTCACCAATTTCTAGGATACTTGAAGGCAATTGCATTAACAGCTGGTATGTGCTTCAGGCATGTGTGCCGAACATTCAGCACTAAAACTGCTTTCTCATCCCTCCAATTATGTTATATGCTTGAAATCCCATGTATTAAATCTCTTCTTAATTAAAATATTTGGAATGACTTCCATTTCCCAAAATGAGTTATGTGGATGACCTTTGAGGGTTAATGTAGTTTTATCACTATGTATTAAAAGCATAGGAAATGTCTTTAATGCTAAAAGATTACATGCTTTTCTCGGACCAGTGATCTATTTTACACAATATTAATATATCTAAAGAGAGATCAAATGGTGAGATGAAGAAATGATGAAGACTGGAATATAAAAGTTGACAGGATTCATAAAATAAAACTATGGAGTGTATGTTGCAATCATTTTTTTAGAAGACATGGATTTGAAAAAAAAAAGACATGGATTTGGAAAAAAAAAAAAGACATGGATTTGACAGGTGAGTTGGTATTCATAGTAAAGACATATAAATACCATCATGCAATCCCAAGCGTTGAAAAACCCATTGCTCTGGACTCTCTGCACCTCTTCTCTCTGAATCCATGTTTACTATACAAGCAATTGTAAATGCTGCTGGTTAGATGCCTTGGTACAAAGACATGCTTGGGACAAGCATGATCTGGATTAGGGACTCAAGCATTCTTGTTATTAGAACAGACACTGAATGCTTTATAAATTGATAACTTATTTTTTGGTTAATACATGAGTCTCATATGTTATGTTACTGTCAATCGATCAGTTCAATAACAAATGTCTGATCATTTAGGAAATACCAGTTTAGGCGGCATTTTGCAGCCTTTTTGGCAGTCATACAACTTGGTTTTTCTCGGCAAGTCTCCATAACACAACAGTTCTCTTCCAAACACTAAATGCATACATCCAAATATCATACAGTGAGCAAATTACACTAAAATTACTCATTTCTGTGAATGTTGTATTGGAGTTTTACTGCCCTTTCAAGAAGCACACATTAGGAAGTAGGGACACACAGCCAAAAGCTTTATATAAAAGCCAAAAAAAAAAAAAAAAAAAAAAAAGAAAACCAACCCAAAAAGACCAGTACAGCTTACATTTCATTCTCTTTGCATATATATTCACTTTCTATCATTGTATATAGAATTACCACAAATGTATCAACTTAAAACAGGAAATTTATTATCTCGGTTTCTATGGGCCAGGAGTCCAAGGATGGGTTGGCTGGGTCCTCAGCTGAGTCTCACAAGGCTGAAGTCAACATAGCAGCAATGCTGCCAGTCACATCTACGGTATTCTCTTGCAAACTCACTGTTTGTTGGCAGTGTTATTTCTTGCCTGTTTTCTTGCCAGCTGTTCATCTGGGACCGTTACCAGTGACTAGAAGCTGCCCATCCCCATCAGCAGTTCATAATATGGCTATCTACTTTCTTCCAGGATAGCAAGACCTCTTTCTTACTTCTTCCTTTGAAACCACCTGAGGAAATCTCTTTGCTTTGATTATCAGCTGTACCAAGAAATTTATCCCTTTTGCCATATAGCACAACAAAATCACAGGAATTAAAGCTCATTATATTCACAGGTTCTGCCTATGCAAAAGAAGTATAGGAGGCAAAAATCTTGAGGGTTATCTTAAGATCTTGCCTATCCCAGTATTTTTATGCATTTTTTAAATTCAATTAATTAACATATAGCATATTATCGGTTTCAGAATTAGAAGTCAGTGATTCATCAGTTTTATATAATGCACAGTGCTCATTACTTCAAGTGCTTTCCTTAATGTCTATCACCCAGTTACCCTATCCCCTCACCCTGCATCCCTCCGGCAGCCTTCAGTTTATTTCTTATGGTTAAGAGTCACTTATGGTTTATCTCTCTCTCTGATTTCATCTTGCATTATTTTTTCCTCTCTTCCCCTATGATCCTCTGTTTTGTTTCTTAAATTCCACATATGAGTGAGATAATATGAGAATTGTTTTTCTCTGATTGACTTATTTCACTTAGCATAATACCCTCTAGTTCCATCTATGTCATTGAAAATGGCAAGATTCCATTCCTTTTTGATGGCTGAGTAGTATTCCACTGTGTATATTACATACATATATATATATGTATATATGCATATATATATATACATATATATATACCATACCTTCTTTATCCATTCATCTGCCAATGCACATCTGGGGCTCGTTTCATAGTTTGGCTATTGTGGGCATTGCTGCTCTAAATATTGAGGTGCAGGTGCCTGTTCAGATCACTACATTTGTATCTTTGGGCTAAATCCTAAGTAGTGCAATTGCTGGGTCATAGGGTAGCTCTATTTTCAACTTTTTGAGGAATTTCCATACTCTTTTCCAGAGTGGCTACACCAGCTTTCATTCCCACCAACAATGTAAAAGGGCTCCCCTTTCTCCACATCCTTGCCAACATCCGTCATTTCCTGACTTAATTTTACCCATTCTGACAGGTGTGAGGTGGTATGTCATTGTGGTTTTGATTTGTATTTCCTTGATGCCAAGGGATAGGGAGCATTTTTTTCATGTGTCTGTTGGCCATTTGTATGTCTTCTTTGGAGAAATATCTGTTCATGTCTTCTGCCCATTTCTTGACTGCTCTTTTTCTGTTTGTTTTTTGGGTGTTCAGTTTGGTTTTGTCAACTGTTTCTTTTGCTGTGCAGAAGTTTTTTGTCTTGATGAAGTCCCAATAGTTCATTTTTTGCTTTGTTTCCCTTGCCTTTGGCGATGTGTCTATGAAAAAGTTGCTCCAGCCAAGGTTGAAGAGGTTGTTGCCTGTGTTCTCCTCTAGGATTTTGATGGATTCCTGTCTCACATGTAGGTCTTTCATCCATTTTGAGTCTATTTTTGTGTATGGTGTAAGAAAATGGTCCAGTTTCATCTTCTGCATGTGGCTGTCCAATTTTACCAGCACCATTTGTTGAAGAGACTGTCTTTTTTCCATTGGATATTCTTTCCTGCTTTGTTGTAGATCACTTCACCATAAGGTTGAGGGTCCATTTCTGAGTTCTCTATTCTGTTCCATTCATCTATGTGTCTGTTTTTGTGCCAGTACCATACTGTCTTGATGATTATAGCTTAGTAATAGAGCTTGAAGTCTGGATTTCTGATACCACCAGCTTTGATTTTCTTTTTCAACATTCCTTTGGCTATCTGGGGTCTTTTCTGGTTCCAAACAAGTTTTACAATCATTTATTCCAGCTCTGTGAAAAGGTTCATGGTATTTTGATACAGATTGCATTGAATGTATAGATTGCTCTAGGTAGCATAGACATTTTAACAATATTTGTTCTTCTAATCCATGAGCATGGAATGTTTTTCAATTTCTATGTGTCTTCCTCAGTTTCTTTTATGAGTATTCCATAGTTTTCTGCATACAGATCCTTTTCCTCTTTGGTTAGGTTTATCCCTAGATATCTTACGATTTTGGGTGCGATTATAAATGGGATCGACTGCTTGATTCTCTTTTTTCTCATTTTTAGTGTATAGAAATGCAACTGATTTTCATGCATTGATTTTATATCCTGCCCCTTTGCTGAATTCCTATATGAGTTCTAGCAATTTTGGGGTGGAGTCTTTTGGGTCATGTCATCTGTGAAGAGAGAGAGTTTGACTTCTTTGCCAATTTGGATGCCTTTTATTTCTTTTTGGTGTCTGATTGTTGAGGCTAGGACTTGAATACTATGTTGAACAGCCGTGGTGATAGTAGACATCCTGCTGTGTGTCTGACCCTAGAGGAAATGCTCTCGGTTTTCCCCCATTGAGAATATTTGCTGTGGGCTTTTCATAGATGGTTTTTATAATATTGAGGTATGTTCTCTTCATTCCTACACTGTGAAAAGTTTTAATCAAGAAAGGATGCTGTATTTTGTCAAATGCTTTTTTTTGCATCAGTTGAGAGGGTCGTATGGTTCTTGTCTTTTCTTTTATTAATGTGATGAATCACATTGATTGATTTGTGAATATTGAACCACCCTTGAAGCCCAGGAATAAATCCCACTTGGTTGTGGTGAATAATCTTTTTAACGTACTGTTGGATCCTATTGGCTAGTATCTTCGGGAGAATTTTGGCATCCATGTTCCTCAGGGATATTGGTCTGTAATTCCCCTTTTTGGTGGGGTCTTTGTCTGGTTTTAGGATCAAGATAATGCTGGCCTCATAGAAAAAGTTTGGAAGTTTTCCTTTCTTTTCTATTTTTTGAAATAGCTTCAGAAGAATAGGTATTAGTTCTTTAAGTGTTTCATAGAATTCCCCTGGGAAGCCATCCAGCCCTGGACTCATTTTTTTGGGAGATTTTTGATTACTTCTTCAATTTCCTTGCTGGTTATGTATCTGTTCAGGTTTTCTATTTCTTCCTGGCTCAGTTTTGGTAGTGTATACATCTCTAGAAATGCATCCATTTCTTCTAGATTGCCTAATTTGCTGACAGGTAGTTGTTCATAGTATGTTCTTATAATTGTATTTCTTCAGTATTGGTTGTGATCTCTCCTCTTTCATTCATGTTTTTATTTAGGTCCTTTCTCTTTTCTTTTTGATAAGTCTGGACAGGGGTTTATCAATCTTGTTAGTTTTTTCAGAAAACCAGCTCTTACTTTCATTGATTTGTTCTACTATTCTTTTGGTTTCTATTTCATTGACTTCTGCTTTAATCTTTATTATTTCTCTTCTCTTGCTGGGTTTAGGCTTTATTTGTTGTTCTTTCTCCAGTTCCTTTAGATGTAAAGTTAGCTTATGAATTTGAGACCTTTCTTGTTTCTTGAGAAAAGCTTATATTGCAATATACTTCCCCTTTAGGACTTCCTTTGCTGTATCCCAAAGGTTTGAACAGTTGTTTCCACTTTCATTTGTTTTACGACTTTTTAAAATTCTTCTTTAATTTCCCGGTTGACCCATTCATGTCTTAGTAGGATGCTCTTTAGCATCCATATATTTGAGGTTTTTTCCAAATTTTCTCTTGTGATTGAGTTCCAGTTTCAAAGTATTGCTGCCTGAAAATATGCAAGGATTGATTCCAATCTTTTGGTACTTGTTGAGACTGATTTGTGACCCAGCATGTGATCTATTCTGGAGAATGTTCCATGTGCACTCAAGAAGAATGTGTATTCTGTTGCTTTCAGATGGAATTATGTCTGTGAAGTCCATCTGGTCCAGTGTGTCATTCAAAGCTCTTGTTTCTTTGTTGATCTCCTGCTTATCTGCCCATTGTAATGAGTGGGATGTTAAAGTCCCCTATGATTATTATATTATTATCAATGTGTTTCTCTAATTTTGTTGTTAATTTGTTCATATAATTAGCTGCTCCCATGTTAGGGGCATAAATAATAATAATTTTAAATAATAGGGGCATAAATAAAAATAATTGTAAATAACAATTTATAATTGTTAGATCTTCTTGTTCAATAGGCCCTTTAATTATGATAGTGTCCTTCCTCATCTTTTATTACAGTCTTTGGTTTAAAATCTAATTTGTCTGATATAAGGATTGCCACTTCAACTTTCTTTTGATGTCCATTAGCATGATAAATCATTTTCCAACCCCTCACTTTCAATCTGGAGGTGTCTTTAGGTCTAAAATGAGTCTCTTGCACACAGCATATTGATGGGTCTTGCTTTTTTATCTAATCTGATACCCTGGGCCTTTTGAATGGGGCATTTAGTCCATATACATTCAGAGTAACTATTGAAAGATATGAATTTAGTGCCATTCTATTACCTGTAAAGTCACTGTTTCTGTAGATTGCCTCTTTTCCTTGCTGGTCTATGTTACTTTGGGGCTCTCTCTTCACTTAAAGGATCCCTTTTAATATTTCTTATAAGGCTGGTTTAGTGATCACAAATTCTTTTAGTTTCTTTCTTTTTTTTTTTTTTTTTAAGATTTTATTTATTTATTTGGCAGAGAGAGACACAGCAAGAGAGGGAACACCAGCAGAGGGAGTGGGAGAGGGAGAAGCAGGCTTCTCGCTGAGCAGGGAGCCTGATGCGGGGCTTGACTCCAGGACCCTGGGATAAGGACCTAAGCTGAAGGCAGACTCTTAATGACTGAGCCACCCAGGTGCCCACAAATTCTTTTAGTTTCTGATTGTCCTGGAAGATTTTTATCTCTCCTTCTATTTGGAATGACATCCTTGAAGAATAAAGTACTCTCGGCTGCATATTTTTTCTCATTTAGCACCCTGAATATATTATGCCTGTCCTTTCTGGCTTGCCAGGCCTCTGTGAATAGGTCTTCTGCCAGTCTGATGTTTCTATCCTTGCAGATTACAGACCTCTTGTCCCAAGCCACTTTCAGGATTTTCTCTTTGTCTCTGAGATTTGCAAGTTTCACTACTATATGTCAGTGTGTTGACGTATTTTTGTTGATTTTGAAGGGGGTTTTCTGTACTTCCTGACTTGAATGCCTGTTTCTTTCCCCAGATTAGGGAAGTTCTCTGCTATAATTTGCTCCAATATACCTTTGCCCTCCCCCCTTCTCCTGGGATCCCAACTATTCCAATATTGTCTTGCTTTATGGTATCACTTATCTCCTGAATTCTCCCCTCAGTAGTCGTTTATCTCTCTATTTTTCTCAGCTTCTTTATTCTCCATCATTTTATCTTCTATATCACTAATTCTATCTTCTGCCTCATTTATCTCTCTTCTGCTAGTGTCTCCAGTTTTTATTGCATCTCATTAATAGCCTTTTTTATTTCAACTTGATTAGAATTTAGTTCTTTTATTTCTCCAGAACAGGATTCTCTAGTGTCTTCTATGCTTTTTTCGAGCCCAGCTTGTATCTTTATAAGTGTTATTCTGAACTCTAGTTCTAATAACTTACTTATATTCATTCTTATTAGGTCCCTGGTAGTCAGTACTGCCTCTTGTTCTCTTTTTTGAGGTGAGTTTTTCTGTCTTGTCATTCTTGCAGAAAGTGGTCGCTATTCGAATTGTAGAGTTGTGGCTATTGTTTTCTTAGATTTCTGGTTGAGTTTACAGGTTTTCAGAAATGATCTGATAGCTATCTAGATGAATTCCTGGGACCAGACAAAACTAAGGTCTCCTACTCCTCTGCCATCTTGGACTCGGCCTCCTGTACCACAGCATTATGAACAACATTCTTACTCCTTTTATTCTTCCTCTTAATGTAGGCTGAAATATATGTTTTCTTCTCCTGAAGTCTAAATATGTAGAATTTTTGTTAAATAATTAAATAAAACTTACCACATATAATAACTGACTCAATTGAATGGGCATAAATTAGAAAAATTGCCACTCTCTGGTCAATTTTAAATTTCTCATGAGTTTAGTATTCCTGAATTGAATCACATTGGATTAAATCAATTATAATTGCTTTTATTAATCAATTTTAGTGCCCTTTTTCTTTCAAAAGAAAAATGTCTCTCAAAAATGTTTTGTAAGTAAAGACTATTCAGTTTTCATTGAGGGCGAGATTTTAAATAGAATATATGGTAATAATTCATAGAAAAGAAAGAAATCAAGTCTTAAATGAAAAATTTTTAAATTATTCCCATTAGGCATTCAGATTTGTATGTTTTAAAGTTCTGTGTAATATTACTACCTTAAAGTACATGTTTCTTTATTGCTAACTCTATAAGTATGAGAGACGCTTTTGTTACTATTCTTGTTCTTTCATTTCACTTCTTCTTTGTTGACTCCTTGCAGTTGTTCAGAACAAAACATTTTAAAGTCCCAGATAGTTGACAGGATGGTAGACTGCAAGCTTTGTTTATCAAGCATGAAAAGCAACACAGGAACACCTCCCTGGTAGTGATTTAGTAGTGTCTGGACAGCGACTTACAGAAATTTAAGAGATGAGCTCCAATGGGGACATCACTGGCCCAAGCAGGGAATTGTTTAGAATTAGTAAACTAGATGAATTTTTCTAATAGTCTGTTACTTTATCTGAAATATGTGGGTCTGAAAGAGTCAGTTTGAACTTAAACACAGTTTTAGTATTGAAAGTTTGTGGTTTCTCTTTCTGGAATAGGCAGCTGTGGTATAAAACAGAAAATCATATGTTCTGATGTTGTGTTGTATAGGCAATTGGTTATCATAGCAGTTGTGAAGGGGTGGAGTAATAAGAAGTAGAATAAATTATTCCTGATATTTTATTTTGTAAAGATTTATTTGTTTATTTATTTATTTGACAGAGAGAGAGTGAGCAAAAGTAGGGGAAGTGGCAGGCAGAGGGAGAGGGAGAAGCAGACTCCTCACTGAGTGGGGAGCTGATGCAGGGCTAGATCCCAGGACCCTGGATTCATGACCCGAGTGGAAGGCAAACACTTAATGACTGAGCCACCCAGGCACCCCTATTCTAGATATTTTAAAATATACACAATCACTAGTAACAATAAAAAGAAGAGACTTCTGTATTTGTCATTTTCATGGTAATTTTTAAAAAACTTCTGATACAAGAAAATTCTCCAAACTAAGGAAAATAGAATGCAAATTAAGAAACAAAACAAAATAAAACAAACAAAAAAAACTTCCCAAAAGTTTTTCTAATTTGCATCATTACTAGAGTTGCTTTTTTATAAATGCTGTAATCACAGTGAAATAACACCATTTCATATTATCAGTCATGATGCTTGATATTTCATATCTAAATGAAAGCCTTAAGTTTACATATTTATACTTAGTGAAGTGTGGTTTTAACTACCATTGTATGTGAATGTCTGGGAACTTTGTGGTAAGTACTTAAACATTTTGTTCGTAGTTAACAAGTATGAAAATGGTCAATGTTAAAACTTAGTGTTAACAGGTATGCATATCAATTCAGAAAACATAAAGCACAAGGAAACTGTAACAGATATAACAAGCCCTTTCATTTTTTTTAAAGAACACACTAATTTTTAAAAATTAAAATACTTTTCAAATGCTCTTAAATTGCTTTAGAATCTCTAATGGTTATCTCTTTTCATTGTTGTTTTGTGTTTAAAATTAAAAAGAGATACTGTACTAGTTGAGCTATCTTTAAAATCCTATATGTTACATAAATATGCATATACACAATAGCAGTGAAACTTACTAAATTCTTCCACTGGACTTGAATAAACTAAGATTTGTTTCTAAAAGATTATTATGATTTTGGATATAAGTATTAAAATTCTTGTGACAAAGAATTGACATTTATGTTTCAGAAGACAGTATTTTCTCTTGAATACATTTACCAAATCCTGATTATTTGATTAATATTGAAAGAATACTGAATCTTTGCATGCCCTTTTAAAAAATTGCTCTTTTAAATTTATCAAGACTTTTATCATTATTAATATTAGTATCTGCTATTTATAGTGCTAAGTAAAAGAGCTCTTTAAACTTTCCAGAAAAAAAAAAAAGCCCACTATGGAGGCATTCAAAATTGTTGAGAATTTCTTAATTGAAAATTAGAAAGTTCTTAATGCTCACTTGCAAATTCATCCTAAGTCTTTTTTATTCGTTTTTGTTTTTAAGGCTTAACTGGCTTCAATAAGGGTAAAACTGGTGCTGTATAGCACTTTGCACTTTCTGGGAGGTTTTAAATTGAGGCAAGAAGATGCATTCTCACTGTTTTGGGCTGGCTGAGAGCAATGATGTGGAAATGATATTCTTGGCCTAATCTGAAGCTGCTGTAAATAGTGAGTTGTTATGTATCACCTTGACAGAGTTTCCTTCAGTAGGGATGTAACTCAGAGCTTGTAGCATGAATGTTTATTACATAATGGGTATACATAAAAACAACAAAGTGGAACAGAAAGGCCATCTTTTGAGATCATCAGAAATTTAAAAAATATTTCCTCCACCTCTATATTGCCTGATATATTTTTTGAAATACTGCAAATGATTTGAATTTAAAAAAACAAAAACAAAAATACCACTGCTACCACAAATTTTGCTCTTATGTTCCCTTGCATCTCCTACTTGATGACTATTATTTGAAAAATTATATAAAATCCATAGGAGTGTGCAGCAGTTTACAAAGCACAATGTTAAATGTCAATTTAATTATACTATTAATATACCACTATATATGAGAAAGTACAATCAAAATTTCTAAGCTATGAGATGCTTTTCAATGTCAACTTAAGAAAAAATGAATTTTTGAAAAAAATAAAAGCAGTCCATAACATCAACATTTCCTTTACTTGAGTTGCCATATTTCTTCAGGCCCTGAACCTCTACCCTGGGAAGATAAACACATTCTTTTCTTCAGACATCATTAGCTGACTATGGATACTGGGTCAAGAGAGAAGTTTTAGTAACCTACTGGTCTCTGATGATTTCTATGAGGTTAAATCATTTGTCCAGGTTGTTCATGTGTGTGTAGGTAGAAAGATTTATGATAATCAGGTAGGCTTAGAGAGGAAAGGTATTGAGAGGCTCATTTTAAATATTACAATATCTGCTCATGTTTTGATCACCAAGAGGTTTCAGAATTGAGGGAACATGACAGAAGGTATTTGCTGTAGTAGATAATAAAACCCATACTCTTAATTGATTATAACGATTGGCCTGGGAAAATTTTAAATGGCATATAATCTGTCCAGATTAAGGAAATTTCCTTCTTCATGCAAATTTTGTATTAAGTAATGTATTGTTTTCAGAAAATTGTAACTATTTTTTGGTTTAAATGCTATGTCTCTCTGAAATAAAATAATAAATAGATCAATGGAATCCATCTTAGAGTTTACCTCATCTTTTAAAATAGCAAATGATCATCCATATACCGGATAAATGTAGAATTGCAGAGATGTTGAGTTCCTTATTAGTGGTTTGTAAGAAGTAAGAGTGCCCCAGGAACTTCTGAGATTGAGGCTTCAGATATACTGTGACTTCCCAGGAAATAATAAACAGGTATTAGCTATCTTGATCTAAAAGGTCACTGAAGAGTGATACATAATTACAACTGTAAGATATATAGCCTCAAGTGATCACGAAGATAAAACAGTATTTAGATTCAATACCAGAGGAAAGCCAATATTGAATATTTTATTTATAGCCCTGAGGTTCTGAACAAAGTTTTCCTTTCTTCCATTGGTTTTCCTTACTGAAAGTATAAGAATATTATAAAAACTAGTACAAGGTGTGAAGAGTTGTTTCTCAGGTGAAGGAGACCCTTGTTGGAGAAATTTACAGAGCCTAAGAAGTTGGAAGATTAATACTTTTTAAATGTCCATACTCCCCAAAGTGATCTACTGATTAAATGCAATCAATCCCTGTCAAATTGCAATGATGTTTTTCACAGAAATGATTTAAAAAATGCTAAAATTCATATTGAATCATAAAAGACCCCAAAAAGCTAAAACAATTTTGAGCAAGAAAAACAAACCTGGAGAAACCATACATTCTGATTTCAAATAATATTACAAAGATACATTAGTCAAAGCAGTATGGTGCTGGCATAAAAACAGACACATAGACCAATATAACAGAACAGAAAGCCCAAAAATAAATCCAAACATAATATACTTAATTGATATTTTACAAAGTTTCTAAAAACACACAATGGGGAAAGGAGAGTCTCCAAAATAAATGGTGTTGGGAAAATTGGATATCCACATGCAGAAGAATTAAATTGTATTCATCTCACATCATATACAAAAATTAACTCAAAATAATTTAAAGACTTAAATGTAAGACTTGAAACTGTAAAACTACTAGAAGGAAACAGAGAAAAAGGTTCTTGATATTGGTCTGGGCAATGATTTTTTTGGATATGACCCTGATAGAATGGGCAACGAAAGCAGAAATGGACAAGCAGAATTGCATCTAACTAAAAATCTCCTGCATAGCAAAGGAAACAATCAGCAGAGTGAAGAGACAATCTATGGAATGAGAGAAAATATTTGCAAACCATACCGCTGATAAGAAATTGATATTCAAAATACATAAGGAATGCAAAAACTCCATAACAAAATTAAAAAAAAACTCATAAAAAATGGGCAAAGGGCTTAAATAGACATTTCTCAAAAGCAGTAGTTTCAGATACAAGGCCAACAGATGTATGAAAAGATGTTTAGCATCACTGGTCATCAGGGAAATGCAAATCGAACCACAATGAGATATCACACTTTGCCAGTTTACGAAGGCCATTATCAAACAAGAAGGTATAGCAAGTGTTAGTGAACATGTGAAGAAAAGGGAAGACTTGTACACTGTTGGTAGAAATGTAAATTTGTACAGCCATTACAGAAAATAGTATGGTGTTTCCTCAAAAAAAAATTAGCACTAGAACTACTGTATGACCCAGCAATTTTACTTCTGGATATGTATTAAAGGAAATAAAATCAGGATCTTGAAGAGATATCTGTACTTCCATATTCGTTGTAGCATTATTTACAATAGCCAAGATATAGAAACAACCTAAGTATCTGTAAATGGATGAATGAATAAAGAAAATATGGTATTATATATGTGTATATACTATCATACACACACACACACACACACACACACACACACATAGAGTAAAATGGAATATTTAAAAAGAAGGAAATCCTGCCATTTGTGACATGGATGAAATTGAAGCATATGATGCTGAGTGAAATAAGTTTGACACAGAAAGACAAATACTGCATGATCTCACTTATATGTGGAATCTAAAAGAAATTGAACTCATAAAAGCAGAGAGTAGAATGGTGGGTTACCAGGGGCTGTGGAGTGGGGTAAATGGGGAGATGTTGGTCATATTGTACAAAGTTTTAGTTTTTTAGGATCAGTAAGTTCTGGAGACAATTTGCAATATGGTGACTATAGTTAATAAACTATATCATGTACATAAAATTTGCTAGGGGGTAATTCTTAAGTGTTCTCAGCAATCACGCACATACAAACATGCAAAGTAACTATGTGAAGTGATATATATGTCAACAAGTTTGATTGTGGTAATCGCAACATATGGGTACATCAAAACATCATGTTGTACACCTTAAATACACACAATTCTTATTTATCAGTTAAACCTCAATAAAGCTGGGGTGGGGGGAAGGAGACTAGGAGGGCAATGTTTTCATGTCAAGAGTTCTGATTGTGGTGAAGGAATCTTCATGAGAACTAACAATTGTCAACTCCCCTAAAAAACACCAAGAGAAAAAAAAATGATCAAGTTAAACTTTTAAGCCATAAAAGAGAACAAACATTATTTAACAAATTTTCAATGGTATCTTGGAAGAAAAAAAAAAAAAACAGTGGAAAATAGAATTTGGGGCTCCTAGCTGACGTAGTTGACAGTGAGACTTTCATGGCAGGATTTGGATTGGAAAAAGTTCAGTATATAGTGAAAATTAGTGAACAAGGAGGTGAAGGCGTTGAAGCAAATTTTAACAAGGAAAATATTTATTCATATGAACAATTTGGAACTGCTTTCCCTGATAAGCAAATGGTGTATCTGGATAAATGTGTTTGAAGGATGTTCATGAAGTAAATATATATTGGTTTGCATTCTAATCTCCCTGGACAACACTGTCTTGGAATAAATAGTGAAGCTATGCTGACACGCCACAGTTCTCAGCCTCAGTAACTACATTATGTTGATTTAAGTGGTCTTAACTCTCGCATGAAGATGTCTGAATTGCTTGGTCATGAGGCAATATTAGTTAGTGATTCCAATTTAAAAAAAATAGTTCAATGTAATTATATGTACATATAGCATTTGTCATGCTAACCTAATTATTTTTGCAAAATAAATTTAATTTTGAAAACACTTTCTAATATTAAGCCACTCTTCTAACCCTAAACAAAAAACAGCATCATCTTATTCAGTATAGTATTACTCTTAATATACTGCAATACATATTTTGTAGAATACATTTGATACATTCCTTTATGTGTAAGTAGATATATTTGCAAATAATTCTTTGAAACTTTTATTCATATACTCATAAGTGATTTACCTACTTTTTTGTTTCTGAGTTTTTTATATCAACGATTAAGTATATTTATAAATTTTCCATCTTTTCTTATGATTTGAATATATTTCAAAAGCATTAATTAGCATTGAAACCATATACTTCTTGAAGTAATATCAAAAATTTTAGATGGTAGAAATAATTCTGGGTTATTATTTCCAATAAATATTAGAAAATGGAGGAATTGAAAGTTTTAGACTCCTCTAAATTTCCTTATAAAAAGTTATAGTAAAAGTAAAGTTTCCTTGTAAAATTAAAGTTGTTGACTTTTAAGTATGTCCATCTTTCTATTACTTCCCTCTGTTCAAGGTACTGAAATAGATAAACTCC
This sequence comes from Ursus americanus, assembly GCF_024610735.1. Lineage (NCBI taxonomy): Eukaryota > Metazoa > Chordata > Mammalia > Carnivora > Ursidae > Ursus > Ursus americanus. The sequence continues at coordinate 11,931,208 of NC_142139.1, forward strand.
AAATGGATGAAAGACCTCGATGTGAGACAGGAATCCATCAAAATTCTAGAGGAGAACATAGGCAACAACCTCTACGACATCGGCCAAAGCAACCTTTTTCATGACACATCCCCAAAGGCAAGAGAAACAAAAGATAAAATGAATTTATGGGACTTCATCAAGATTAAAAGTTTCTGCACAGCCAAGGAAACAGTCAGAAAAACTAAGAGGCAGCCCACGGAATGGGAGAATATATTTGCAAATGACACTACAGATAAAGGACTGGTATCCAAGATCTACAAAGAACTTCTCAAACTCAATACACGAGAAACAAATAAACAAATCAAAAAATGGGCAGAAGATATGAACAGACACTTTTCCAATGAAGACATACAAATAGTAATGTTTTAAAGAAAAAAAAAGACAGATGATTTGCTCAAATGGGAATCTGATTGGCAAACTTTCATTTTCCTGATAGTGTTAGTTATATCAACATTAGTTTTATTATCAAGAATATAGCTGTTTAGTAGCTCTGTAACAAGGCATCTGTTTTGTATAGCAGATAAATCATTTATTTTATTCAAGTACTAAATCTTATTTGGCTTGGAAAATATGTGAAGATTATAAATTATAAATTTATAAGGATTATAAAAGATTATAAAGATTAATGTACTATGAATACAGCAGAACATATCCAATATTTAAAGGAGGTCAGATCATGAAGAGATCGTGAAACATTAGACTTATATTGAAAGACTATTAACCTGCACAGCTTTGTGAGGTGATATATTCCTTCATGGATATGCTACTTTATCCTCAGAAATTGTGATTAGACATTTAATTAACTCAAGCTGGAGTTGTGCAGACTGCAAATTAAATGCTCTTTGGTTTGACAGCAAAACAAGGAAGTTATCCAAGTGAGTTAGTCATAAAAATTATAATAGACTCTTAGAAAAGAGAAATTTCCTCTCCTTATGTTGATTATGTGTGCTATACATGTGATTTTTATAATAAAGAAAACTTAAAATATGTATTAAAATAATAAAAGTTTCTTTAAAAATAAGAAATTATAAGTTATAATGACTTCTTTCTCCAACTAGGGAAAATCACTTGCAAATTTATGCTACAAAGCTATAGTAATTAAAAGAGTATGGTATGGCACAAAAATAAACACATAATCAATGGAATAGAATTGAGAGCCCAGAAATAAACCCATACATATATGGTCAATTCTATGACAAGGAAGAAAAAGTATACAATGAGGAGAAAGAATCTCTTCAATAAGTGATATTGGGAAAACTGGACATCTACATGCAAAAGAATTGGGCCACTTTCTTATAGCACACATAAAAATGAACTCGAAATGGATTAAAGACATAAATATGGGACCTGAAATCATAAAAGTCCTAACGTCCTAAAAGTCCTAAAAGAAAACGTAAGTAGTAATCTCTTGGACATCAACCTTAGCAATATTTTTCTGGATATGTCTCCTCAGGCAAGGGAAACAAATGCAAAAACAAACAACTGGGACTACTGAAAACTCAAAACAAATCAAAACAAAACAAAACTATTGCACAGCAAAGGAAACCATCAATAAATCCAAAAGGCAATCTAGAGAATGGGAGAAAATATTTGCAAATGATATATCTGGTAAGGGGTTAATATTAGAAAAATACAAAGAACACATGCAACTCAATACCAAGAAAGCAAATAGTCTGATTAAAGATGGGCAAAGGACCTGAATAGACATTTTTCCAAAGAAGACATACAGATGGCCAACAGACACATGAAAGATGTTCACTAGTCATCAGGGGAATACAAATCAAAACACAGTGAGTCAGAATGGTTAGTATCAAAAAGACAAGAAATAACAAATGTTGGTGAGGATGTAGAGAAAGAGGAACACTCACGCCGTTGGTAAGAATGTAAATTGGTGCAGCTACTATGGAGGTTACTCAAAAAACTAAAAATAGAAGTACTATATGGTCCACTAAATCCAGTTCTGGGTATTTACCTGAGGAACGTGAATACACTAATTCAAAAAAGTATATGCACCCCTATGTTTAATGCAGCATTATTTACAATAACTAAGATATAAAGGGAACCTAAATACTCATCAACAGATGAATGGATAAAGAAGATGTGATATATATATGTGACTAGGTATATATGATATGTGATATATGTGAGATATATATACTCAGTCATAAAAAAATAATGAAGTCTTGGCATTCATGACAACATGGATGGATGTAGAGGGTATTATGCTAAGTGAAATAAGTCTGACAAAGACAAATACTTTATGATTTCACTTATATGTGGAATCCAAAAAACAAAACAATCAAACAACAAAGAGAGAAACAAACTCATAAATTTAAAATGGCAACTAGTGATTGCCAGCTGGGGAAGGGGATAGGCAAATAGGTGAAGGACATTAAGAGGTACAAACTTCTAGTTATAAAATAAAAATGATAATTATAATAAAAATTATAAATTATATATCCAAGTTCTCTCTTAAATTAAGGAAAATTGCTTACATACCCATGCAGAAAATGTTTTTTTTCAAACCTTTAACTTATAATTGCCTGAATAGTAATTTTTAATCACAGAAGAAAGCTAATGTCATTATTGTCAAATTGTGTATATTTTAATACCATAGCATTTTATAAAATAAAAAGCCAAGCCATGTATGAAAAAAATTTTTTAATGAATAAACTAGCAAAGGTTTAGATAATCAGAATAAATACTTCAACATATCAATGGAAAAAATAAACAATCCATAAATAATGGAGAAATATATGATATGTTATTTCACAGTAAAGAAAATATATGTACCATTGCCCTTAGAAAATACAAAAATAAGTAATTATTGAAGTGCAAGTTAAATGATAATGAGAAATTATTTTATGACCCCGAGATTAAAAAATAATTAAAAGGTAATTTTTAAAATGTATTGATGAGGTTGTGAAACAACAGACTCATTTTTCATGGTCAGAGTGTTACCAAGTAAACTCCCAAGTTCTCTTCTAATTTGCAGGGAAGACACCAAGACACCGGCTATGAATTTTTGTTGCATTTTTAAAGCAGTAGGCATAGGGGCACTTGGGTGGCTCAGTCAGTTAAGCATCTGCCTTAACTCAGGTCGTGATCTCAGGGTCCTTGGATTGGACCTGTGTAAGTCTCTATGCTCAGCAGGAAGTCTGCTTCTTCCTCTCCCTCTGCCCTTCCTCTCTACTCATGATCTCTCTCTCAAACAAATAAAATAAGATCTTAAAAAAAAAAAAAAAAGCAGTAGGCAACAGTGTATGTGTAACATGACATCATTCTTTATGCTTTTGCCTTTACCTTAACTGTCCAGGGCTGGCACATCTCCCATTAAATGTTAATATTGTAATCATTGCTCTAGGCTCTGATTTTTCAAAAGAGCCTGACTAAGATACCCAGTAAAGTTCAATATGAATATAACGTAATGTCCCAGCAATTCCACCTATAATACTTAAGGAATGATTAAATATTTGCACTGGAAGACAGTATAACATTATTCATTATTCAAAGTATCATTTGTAATACAATGAAACTTGGAAAAGTCTCTATTAACTCTACAATAAATAAATCATGGTAAAGTTATAAAATGGAACAGTATACATCAGTGAATAAGGAAGAAAGCCACACACACCTACATGTATATATTTAAAAATCAATATGTTGAATAAAAATGTCACAAAAAAATTCACCAAACATTGTTCTATTTATTTAGTGTTCAAAATAATGTTTATGAAGCAATGTATTGCTTAAGGGTATTTATATAAATGCTAAAATTATAAAAGCACAAGAAAATTATTAACATAAAACTCAAGATAGTGTTTACTTTAGCCGAAGAGACAGGAGGATGTGATCAGAGGGCAATTGCCTGGCTAATCACATGTCCGCAATAGTATATTTCCAACTAGTTATGGATTCAAACATTTTATCTTCCACACTAAATACCATACTCAAAGAACTTCTTTATAAAATAAAGCATAAATAAGATAGAAGGAGGATATGTGACCAAGAAAACAATGACTTTGAGTCAAGACATCTGTGGAGTTCCCAAAATGGGGGCAACAGGCTTAAAGGGTAACAATCCAGAGCATAGTGTGAAGTTTGATGATTCCAAATAGGAAGTTTCTACATAAAAAAAAAAAGAAAAATAATAACACATTATGGAAGAAAGACTGAAAATCAAAGAAAAAGAACAATGAGATATCACCTCACACCTGTCAGAATGGCTAAAATCAACAACATAAGAAAGAAAATGTGTTAGCAAGGATGTGGAGAAGGGCAAACCGTCTTGCATTGTTGGTGGGAATGCAAACTGGTATAGTCACTCTGGAAAACAGTATGGAGGCTCCTCAGAAAGTTAAAAATAAAACTACCCTATGATTCAGCAATTGCACTGCTAGGTATTTAACCTAAAAAAATAAAAATACTAATTCAAAGGCATACATGCACCCTGATGTTTATAGCAGCATTGTCTACAATAGCTAAATCATGGAAATTGCCCAAGTGTACATACACTGATGATTGGATAAAGAAGAGGTGATTATATATAAATATATATATATATACATATATATATATATATATATATATATATATATATTTGTTCATTTGTTTTGTTTCTTAAATTCCACACATGAGTGAAATCATATGGTATTTCTTTGACTGACTTATTTTGCTCAACATAATACACTCTATCTCCATCTATATCATTGCAAATGGTAAGATTTCATTCCTTCTGATAGCTGAGTAATATTCCAGTCTGTGTGTGTGTGTGTGTGTACATATGTGTATGTACCATATCTTCTTTATCTATTCATCAATCCATGCACATTTGGGCTCTTTCCATAGTTTGGCTATTGCTGATAATGCTGCTATAAATATCAGGGTGCATGTGTCCCTATGGACCAGTATTTTTATTTCCTTTGCGTAAATACCTAGTAGTTCAATTGCTGGATCATAGGGTAGCTCTATATTCAACTTTTGGAGGAACCTCCATACTGTTTTCCAGAGTAGCTGTGCCAGCTTGCATTTCCACCAACAATGCAAGAGGGTTCCCCTTTCTCTGCATCCTCACCCTCACATTAATAGTCAATTAAATTTCAGCAAGAATGCCGTAACAATTCAATGAAGATAGAATATTTTTTCATCAAACTAACTAGAAGAACTGGATATCTACATACAAAAGAATTAAGTTGGACCCCTACATCACAGCATTACAAAAATAAAGAATAACACAAAATAAGTCAAAGACCTAAATTAAAGATCTAAAACTATAAAACTTTTGTAACAAAATGTCAGCATAAACTCCCATGACCTTGTATAGGTTATGCTTTCTTAACCATACCACCAAAAGCAAAAGCAATAACAGAAAAAAATAGGTAGGGGCGCCTGGTTGGCACAGTCGTTAAGTGTCTGCCTTGGGCTCAGGGCGTGATCCCAGCATTCTGGGATCGAGCCCCGCATCAGTCTCCTTCTCTGGGAGCCTGCTTCTCCCTCTCCCACTCCCCCTGCCTGTGTTCCCTCTCTCGCTGGCTGTCTCTCTGTCAAATAAATAAATAAAAATCTTAAAAAAAAATAGGTAAACTGGACATCAACAAAAGAATATGAATAGAAATTTCACCAAAGAAGATATACAAATGGCCAATAAAATAAACATAAGAAAAGATGCTGAATATGATCAATCATGAGAGAAATAAATGCATATCAAATCCACAATAAGAGAGGTGCCTGGCTCAGCCAGTTAAGCATCTGCCTTCAGCTCAGGTCATGATCCTGGGGTCTTGGGATTGGGTGCCACATCAGCCTCCCTCCTCAGTGGGAAGCCTGCTCTCCCTCTCCCTCTGAAGCACCCCCTGCTTGTGCTCTCTCTCTCCCTCTCTCTTTCTCTCAAAAAGTAGATAAAATCTTAAAAAAAAACAAAACACTGGGAGACCATTTCAAGCACCACTAGTATGACTATAATCAAAAATATGTAGTGTTGCTGAGAATATGGAGAAATTGGAGCCCTTATACATTGCTGGTGGGAATTTAAAATGGTACAGCCACTTTGGAAATAGTCTGACATCTTCTGAAAAACTCACATGGAGTTACCATAGGACTAAGAAATTGCCACTCCAAAGAAAAACACACACACAGACACACGCACAACCTTGACATAGTTTTCACAGTAGCAGTATTCACAATATCCAAAAGGTAGACATATCACATATGTCCAGCAAGTGATGACTGAGTAAATGAAATATGATACATCCATAAAATTAAATATTATTCTGTATTCAAAAATGAAGTACATGTGTGAAAACATGAATAAATCTTGAAAATCTAAAGCTAAGTGAAAGAAACCAGCCACAAATCACCTCATCTGTATGATTGCATTTCTATGAAATATATAAAATATGCAAGTCCATAGAGACAGAAACTAAATTGCTTAGAGCTAGAGAGGATGAAAAAAATGGTGGCGACTGATAATGGGTATGAGATTTCTTTTTGGAGAGACACACGTTTCTAAGTTGTTTGTGGGGATGGTACACAAATTTGTAAAGACGTGAAAAAACATACCTACTTTAAATCAGTGAATTTTATCAGTGAATATGAATTACATTTCTATAGAACTTATACAAAATTAGCACAAAAAAAGAAATACAATCCTTTTATAAAGCAACCCTACAATTAATATCATTTACGTAATTATAATAAATGGACATTGTAGGTTGAATTTTAATATTTTCGAGTTTTCTGAAGACAAAGTACAGTAATTTTAATATGGTTATAGACAAAAACATACATTTCAGTATCTGTGCTGACAATACACAATTAAAAGTATGGATAACTGCTGTTTGGTGGTGAAAGTTGGAATGGGACACATTTGTATAATTGGCTGTCAATATCTTCATTTTATAAACAAGGAGTCAACATATTCTGTCTGCAGATTATAACATTTATAAAAATGGGCTTATATTTCTTAAAGTTACAGAAGTTAACTATGGAGAAGAAAAAGTGATCAATCTATGTTGGTAGAGTTGGGAGAGTGTAGGCAGCAGGGCAAATGTTCCGTTTTTAAGGTACACCCTCACTTTATAAAGCAAGACACTAATATATAAAACACAAAGTATATAAGCAAATAAATGCATACATAAAGAAATAAGTACAGTATGATGGTATTATTTAGAGATATCATGTTAAATGCCATAAGCCACTCAGAGTAAAACCATGTTGCTTTGTAGAACAAAATTAGAAGAATGATAGTTCCAGGTTACTGTTAGTATTCATTACAGTCTTTTGGTAAAATATTTTCTACAAAAGAAAGAGAGAGAGAGAGATAGCATCCAGTTCTATGAAAGTCAGTCATCTTTGAAATAGTACAATGTTTTTGATAGTCATTACTTGTTACAGTCCAAGGCCCAAGGAATGAAGAGTAAGAGATAAGGCAGAAAGGTGTACATTTGCTGTGTCAGGATGCTCCTCTATGAGTAAGGTGAGTAACTTTAAAAATACACATCATGAAACAAAAATTGGTTGGGGCACTGATCAAATCTGAGGCCACAAGTCTTTTCAATTATATATTCTAAGAGACTCCTATTAGTTGGGAGTTTAGCTGCAGGTAAGGGCAAACCAATCAACATAGCTAAAGCAAATGGGACATTTCAATAAGCATATTTACAAAGTATCCTGTGGGTCCCAAGGGCAGAAATGCAGCATGATGATGGGAAACTGGAAGTAGAAATGAAAGAAATACCAAAACTCCCAGACAATATGCTTTCTGTCACATTCATTTAAAAAAAAATGGGGGTAATGTTGGTTCACAGCAAAATTGAGAGAAGGTACACATATTTCCTATATACTCCCTACCTCACTCATGTACAGCCTCCTTCATTACCAACATCCTCCACTAGAGTGGTATGTTTGTTACAACTGATGAACCTACATGGACACTAATTATCACCCAAGTCCATAGTTTACATTAGGGTTCACTCTTGGTATTGCCCTTTTTATGGGCTTGGACAAATGTATAATAATATGTATCCACGATTATAATACCATACAGGATAGATTCAGTGCCCTCAAAATTCTCTGTGCTCCAAATATCCATCCTTTCTTCACTCCTAATCCCTGACAACCAGCGATCTTTTTATTGTCTCTACAGTTTTACCTTTTCCAGAATGTCATATAGTTTGAATCATAGAGCAAGTAGCCTTTCCAGATTGGCTTTTTCACTTAGTAATGTGCATTTAAGATTCCTCCACGTCTTTTCACGTCTTGATAGTTCATTTCCATTTAGCATGGTCTACTATTCCATTGTCTGAATGTACTATAGTTTATTTATCCATTCACTTACTGAAGAATATTTTGATTGCTTCCAAGTTTCGACAATTATAAACAAACCTACTATAAACACCCACGCAGGCTTTTGTGCATGTTGTTCCCCTCTAACCTTGAGCTGAGGTCCAGACTGCACATCCAGACCAACACAGGTAAGACTTTCTAAAGCACAACATTGTAGCTGCTACAGGCTAATGTAGTTCCAGAGAGGTTTAAGCTCCACCTCAGCCTGACATTCATGGGAACTCACTGAGGACTTACGGTATTCACTTGAAGCTTCAGGAAAGGTTTACTTTAAGACAATGTCCTAGAAAAGGGGCCAACACAGTAGTAAGCACAAAACAGAAATAGACCTGCTTGCCCTAACAAAGCATAAAACCAAACCTGACATGGTTAAAATGATCCAGTAATAATTTAACTGCTCTACAGAACAAAACTCAGCATTCTTTAAAGTAAAGGTCAGCGAATTCATTCAGTAAGGAATCAGACAGTAAATATTTTAGGGCCATATGCCTTTTATTGCAAGTATTCACCTATACCACTGTGGCATGAAAACAATCATATATTCACTTATATTCAGTATAAGTGAACTAGACAGTTCAACTAAAAGGCAAATATTTTCAGACCAGATTAAAACGTTCACAGATAGTAAGCATAAGAAGGGTTAGGATGGCCTTATTATTATCAGACGCAGAAGACTTCAAAACATGGACATAAAAAGAGACATTTTAGAATGACAAAAGGGTAAATGAATCAAGAAGACATAACCATCATAAATATTTATACATCTAGTAGCAGCACTTCAGGATACATAAAGCAAAAACTGATAGAAATAAAGGGAACTAGAAACCATATCTGGAGATTGTCACTTTTCTCTCCTTAGATACAACCCCATTTTTTACTTTACAGTAAAAAATCCTGTAATGAATCATGTGAATTTTGTTTCTACTTGTGTTTCTCCATTTCTATATTGAACCCACTTAATCAGGCTTCTATTCCTGTCATTTCAAGCAAACTGTGCTTTCCAACATCACCACAGGCCTCTACATTGTTTAATCAAATAGTCATTTCTTTGCCTTCATTTTCTTGTCCTTATCAGCCACATTTAATACTTGATCATTCCCTCCTTCCTTCCTATCTACCTGCTTTCCTCTATCTTTCTTTCATTTTTTTCTTTTCTTTCATGTTTTTTTTTGTAGTTTCAAGTTTTCATTTAAATTCCAGTTAGTTAACATACAGTGTATTAGTTTCAGGTGTAGAATATAGTGATTGATCACTTTCATACAACACCAGGTGCTCATCTCAACAAGTGTCCTCCTTAAAACCCATCATCCATTTAACCCATCCCACTACCCACCTCTCCTCCAGCAACCCTCAGTTTGTTCTCTATTGTTATAAGTCTGTTTCTTTGTCTCTCTTTTTCCTCCTATGTTTATTTGTTTTGTTTCTTAAATTCCACATATGAGTGAAATCATATGGTATTCGTCTTTCTCTGACTTATTTCACTTAGCATAATACTTTCTAGCTCCACCCATGTCATGGCAAATGGCAGGATTTCATTCTTTTTGATGGCTGAGTAATATTCCATTGCCTATATATACCACATAATCTTTATCCATTCATTAATTGAGGGACCTTGGGCTGTTCCATAATTTGGCTATTGTTGATAATGCTGCTATAAATATTGGGGTCCATGTATTCTTTGAATCAGTATTTTTGTATCCTTTGGGTGACTAGTGACACTACTAGGTCATAAGATAGTTCTGTTTTTAACTTTTTCAGAACCTCCATACTGTTTTTCAGAGTGGCTATAGCAGTTTGGACTCCCACCAACAGTGTAAGACGTTCCCCCTTCTCCACACCCTCTCCAGCATGTGCTGTTTCCTGTGTTGTTGATTCCTTTCTTCTTGATCTTACTTTCTTCTTAAAGATCTTCCTTCTTGATTCCTTTCTTCTTGAAGTATGTTCTTCATTTGGCCTCCAGGTTACACAACTATACCACAATTTCACTGGCTGCTGCTTCTCAGTTCCTCTTGTTAGATTTCTAAATAAGAAGTCAGTCCTTAGTTCCCTTTTCTTCATCTATAATACCGGCTTGGTAATCCCATCCAGTCTCCTGTCATTAAATGCCATCAATTTCTGAGAATTTCCAAAGCCCTACATGAGCTCAGATCTCTCCATGACATTCATGCTCGTACATCTAACTGCCTGCTTGACTCCACTTAAATGTTGAATACTCATTCAATACTGATGTCTTTCCTTCTCCCAAAACCAAAACCAATCAACCAAACACAAAAACTTGCTGCTTCCATGTTGTTCCAATTACTGCAATTTGTATTTGCTCAGGCCAAAAGCTTTCATGTTATCATTGACCTCTCCATTCTAAAACATTTTGCATCCAATCCAAGAGCAAATCTAATTTGAAATATATTTTGAATTAGACCAGTTTTCAATCACTTCATTGTTTATCCCTGCCCACGGCACCATCATTTTTAGGTTTTTTTTCTTCTTCAGTAGTTTTCTAATATGTTCCCTGCTTTCATTTTTGTCCCCATGCCCATCCAGTCTGTCCTCCAAATTTAATGAGCCTTTCTTCGTTACATAAATCATGTTCCTCCCTCAGGATCTTTGCCACTGCTTTGCTTTCAGCCTAGAATTGCTGTGCCTCAGTTACCTATACAAATTCTTCTTGTCACCCTATAAAAAACACTGCACCTCTCATCACTTCATGTCCTTGATCTTCTTTATTCTCATGCTCAGCACTTTTCATCACCGGACATATATTTTTACATTACTTTTTATCTATTCCCATGTGGTCATAGGGATTATGAAGACTGAAACTTAGTTTTGTTCTCTTTGCTATTCCCAGCACCTCAAACAGGGCAGGGCATACCAGTGGCTGCTTTGTAAACCACAACTGAGTATGGTATTGTGGCTGCAGCTTGGAAAAAGTACGAGAAAAATAGGTAACAAGGTGGAAAGTTTAAGCAGGAACAATGAGAGCCATGATATGACTTGAAACAGAGAAGTGGCATGATTGTCTTAGAGTTCTAAACAATTACTTTTAGGGAAAAAAATAAATTTTCTGGGGAGCAAGGATGAAGAAAATTTATGAGCCTATTGGAACAGCTTAGTTCAAAGATTATTTTGAACTGGATTAATATATCAACATTTGATTCTGGATTTTGCAACTAAGTAGGTAATAGTGGCACACACTGAAAACAACTTTTGGACATGATACATCCATAGAACTTCTATGTATCTGAAAAAAAATAATGAGGAATGTGTATATTGATGTCAATTGATCACTGAGATAAGTGCTTTTTTATTAAAAAGCAAAATATTCTCAATACTGTAACTACTATATGCCATTTGTATAATAAAACAGAGGAAAGGACATAAATGGATTATCTTGGATATATATACTATATTTCCAAAATTCTATTTTTAAAAAACCTGATGAAATTTTTTGCCTCTATTCAATGAAATATCTGGGGAATATTGGGAGCAAGACTTTCTATGGTATACTATTGAGCAACTTTCAAATGTTGAAACCTGAAAATTTTTATCTATGTAAAAGATAAGTATATAAAATTAAAATGTAAAAATTATAAACCTGAGAAAAACAGTTAAAAGTGCTTGGCATGGGTAGAGGCATGTTTTTACTATTTACTTGCAGTTTAATTTAGAGAAGTGATTTTGAATGTTGGAGACAATATATGGCTATATATCCTAGTTTGAGATGGAGGGGAAGATCACACCTCTATTTTTCAAAGTGTATACATATTTTTATTACAAAGTATAATATTTTCGGGGTGCCTGGGTAGCTCAGTCGTTAAGCGTCTGCCTTCGGCTCAGGTCATGATCCCAGGGTCCTGGGATCGAGCCCCTCATTGGGCTCCCTGCTCAGAAGGAAGCCTGCTCTCCCTCTCCCGCTCCCCCTGCTTGTGTTCCCTCTCTTGCTGTTTCTTTCTCTCTGTCAGATAAATGAATAAAAAAATCTTCAAAAAAAAAGTATAATATTTTTAATTGCTATACTTCTACTGAGTGTCTTGTCAGTTATTGATGTAAAAGTGTTATGCTCGTAGGTAAAGAACATTGTAGTAGGTAGTCTTATAAATTTGAAGAGATAAAATATAAATCAATTTTAAAGGGAAGTCAACATTAATGAAATTTTCATAAATTATATAATCTAGTGATCATTAACATAGTTTGTTGCTGAACAATATCCATAACCAAAGTGAGCATTAGAATCTGCTTCTCCTATGAATAATTTATTCTATGAATAATTTAGTAATTATTGTTAACTAATAGACATTAAGTAATTATGTCAGCACATAAGCAAATTTACACACAATATTGAACAAACCTAGTGGCTTCATACAGCATAGTTTAAGTTATTGTTTCTGAGTTCAAGAAACTTCATTTTCACTTAGACTACATCATTTACTGAAAGAGTGTGTTTGCCATTTGACACGTGGTAAAAAAAAAGAAAAAAAGAAAAAGGAAGTGAAACTATTTTAGTCATACAGTGGTTGTGAGACTTATTTTTGATAACATATATAAAATGTTTTAAAACAATGAAATATTATTTATGCTTACATGTTGAACTTTATTTTAAAAGTTTGGTTTAAAAAAATTAAAATAAAGCACAGTACATCTATAGCCAAAATTTTCTTCATACAAAAAGGATAAATTGGTACTATAAAATATTGAAATATAAGAAAAATCTCATATTTTTCTACCTTTGATTTAATTTCCAAAATAGGTAGTTAAGTAATGGAAAGGTTTTAGTATGGTTAAAAGAGAAAAAAAAAAAAAAAAACAATGTATTTAATAGTTAAAACATTTTTAAAAAAAATAAAAATTCTACTAATAGAGATGCAGAGGAAAAGTTTTTTTTGTGGACAATTGGTTATTGGTAGTCAAATATGAGTTGGCATTCAGATGTGCTGGGTAATTAAAACACTTCATAAGCCAGTTGTACATAATTATATCGCATGAATATATTAAGATTTTTTTTATATTTCTAGTAGAATATGGTTTTGATTGATTTAATCCTCACAATATTGTGGGTGTATAAGTCTAGTTGGAAATAGTCTTTGGCCTGCTCATACAGCAGCAGATGCACTATTTGCATAAGTAGGATGTTATATGTGGGCTTGTATTTTTGGCTGCATCTAGATTTATGACACCAATTCATTTTTTGCACAGATGGGAGAAAACCTGACAATGTGAAAAGAAGAGTTAATTGATTTCCCTTTTAATAAAAATTGTTACAATTACTCTGATTTATACTTTCATATAGGTGAGTCTGACCATTCATGGGTATATATGAAACAGTAAATTTTCAGTCATTCTATGATTGTAACTATGAATGAACTTGAGGCTGATGCAGACAAATAGGAAGCACTATTAGTCATATTAACAAATAAATGTAATTATTCTAATCTGGAGGTGAAAGGGCCATTTACAACACTGAATTGAAAACAAAATAAATGGCTTATATTTTCAGAAAAAATATATTCTTTGTTTACATAAAATGTTAGATTATTAAATAAATGGCCATTTTTTTACAGAAAAAATTAATACTAAGCTATACAATATACCATTTTATTCTTTGGAAATCTTTCTTATTCTAAAATACTCGACTTTGCATAATATATTTAAAATACCTAGTGATTGCATATTGAATTTTCCTGTTGTTTGAGACACTACTGACAAGAAATAGATACTATTTTAAAGACTTTTTTAAAATTTTAAAAATTAAAATAAATAAATGATTTAAGTTGAAGTCAGTATAAATTATAGCATCATACTTTATAACTTTAATAAAATGTTTCTTCCAAATAGTATAAAATTTTTTTGTTTTAAGGGTACCTTAAAAGAGGAAAAAAATTTTGGAAAGGAAATTTCTCATTTCGAACAGACTGTATAATTGATCTTATGTTTTTTTCACTACATAAATGTATATACATATATTTATGTATATTTTATGCATATATATTTATGTATGTATACATATATTTATGTAAATTATATGTACTATAAGTAAATATACATTATATGTATGTTTATATGTATATATCTATACAGTCTGTATGTATATATTTGCTTATGTCTTATGATATACAAGATAAAATTAACTTTCTCTTCCTCAAAGAGTTTAGACTCTAGTGACAGATAATATTTGGGTGAGTGTGGTGGTACGACAGATGAATTGAACTACACTTTCTAGAAACAGAAACAAGAGAATGCTGTCTAGTCACATAACTGTCACAAATAAGAGCAAAGAAAAGAAAACACCATCAACAAAAGAAAATTTATAAGCAACATTTTGTTGTTATTAATAAAGCATTAGGGGAAACAACTAAGCTTGAGATATAGATGGGTGCCATTTTTTGTGTGTATAAAGAAAAAGACCTTGAACTTTATCTTGTGAGCCTGTAATTATTTTAGCGAAGAGATTAAATGATAACACTTGTTCTTTAAAAAGATTATTCTGGTAGCTAGGTGGGAAATAAATTTAACAAGTTAAGACTAGAAGCTGGGATACCAGATGGAGAATGTTGCCATTTATTAGGATAAATGTTATGGAGCTTGAACAAATCAAGTAGTAATGAAGGTAGAGAAATGGGATACTATAAGAAGTAGTTATGAATGTACATTAAAAATGTGGGGCACCTGGGTTGGCTAAGCAGCAGACTCTTGGTTTTAGCATAGGTGGTAAAATTGAGCCTGGTGCACGGCTCTATGCTGAGCATGGAGCCTGCTTGGGATTCTCTTTCTTCTGCTGCTCCCCACTCATGCTTTCTCTCTTTCTTTCTCTCTCTCTTTAAAAAAAAAAAGTTTGTCACTCATCTCTTTAAAAAAAAAATAAAATATCAATCTCTAAATTTCTTTAGCATTTCAAAATATATAATATAACTAAAGTGAAATTACGGGTGCCTGGGTGCTCAGTAAGTTAAGCATCTGCCTTCAGGTTAGGTCATGATTTCAGGGTCCTGGAATTGAGCCCTGCATTGGGCTCCCCGCTCAGCGGGGTGTTTGTTTCTCCCTCTCCCTCTGTTGCCCCCCCCCACTCCCACTCTCTATCTCTCTCAAATAAAGAAATAAAATCTTTAAAAAAATAAAACAAATAAAATTAATGATAATTTTTAAATAGAGATAAAAAGATATACTCACATTAGATACAAATAGATGATAGATATAGATAGATGATAGATTAGATAGATGAATATAGATGATAGATACATAGATATAGAAAGATAGATATAGATAGATGACAGGTAGATGATAGATACACAAAGAGAACACAATGTTAATACTAGTGAAAATAGAGGAATTGCAATGTGAACTTGGCCATGTTTGGGGTTAAGCTGAAGAATATTCTATTCAGAGTTATTTCTGAAGGATAAACAGAACTCCATTTTTAGTTTAGTTTATTTTTAGATTTTGTAATGTCTGAGGACTTTTAAAAATATATATACTAAATTTTAAGTAACTGGCTGGGAAGAGAACTGACTGACCTGCTTTCTAACAAACCAGAAATCTCACTGAGGTTTTTAACTTTGTATGAGGAGCAAAATTTAGGTGCAGATAGAAAACTGGGAGTTCATGGTCTGTTAAATGCTATCTAAAGTGTTTGCAACTACACACAACATATGAACTTCCACTATCCCAATACTAATCATGTTTTATTATTTTTATGACGATTTAAATAAGACATGTTTTTCTATATGTACATGTCTATACACAGTTAAAAATATGCAATTCTGAGGAATAAAAATGTCTCCGTGGAATAACATAACAGAAAGAGGATCTTTATTTGTCATTGCCTGGCAAGAAATACAACAAAGATAATATCTCTAATGATAGAGATCTAAATGCTAACTTTGAAACTGAAGGATTTGAAATGTTATCTCACAGCTTGCATGGGTTCCCTTGCAGCAAGCAGCTCCTGGCTGAGAGCTTATGCTAAGGATATAATAGGAAAACATGTTTGTGACCTTGCGGGCTTTAGCGTAAACGTCAGAGCACAGAGTCGGGAATGCCCGGCTTGCCCAGCAGCCAGGGACCCCAAGTCGCTCAGGGTGGAATGCTGCCCTCAGATAACGAGCAGCCAGGAACGCGTGGTCTGCTAAAGGGCAGAACGCTGCCGGAACCGAAACTTGATTACTCTTAACAATAGACCGCGGGGTCCATAGAAACATGTTTAAGAATCGGCCTCACTTGCTGAACGTTACATCCTCTAATCCCGTGACCTTCCCCGTGATGTGCTACTATTCACTAGGATGTAATACGGATCATCCCCTTGATTGTCTTTGATTGTTTATTGCCAATAAATACGTGAGGTTGCAGCTGTTCGGGGTGATCACACTTTTGGTGGTGGCACCCCTGGCGGTTGTCCCCTGAACTCACACTCTCTTTCACAAGCTAACCTGTTTGTGCCTCGTCCTTCTCCCAAATCATGCCGCGGCTCTGCGGGCAGTGTCACGGCATTCCCTACTTCCCATCTCCCCCAAAAACAACACAATGAAAGCCAAATGTTCACCGATGGGTTATACCAAAGGGAAGGATCCCCAAAATCACGAGATCTAGAGTTCATAATGGGAAGACTGGGGTATCTGTCCAACCTCCCTCCAAAGAGAAAGATTCCTCATTAAACAAATGTTCTCTGATGGACAGGGAGAAAGTACTGCTAGTTTTATTACCCTGGAATGTAAGCAAATATTTCCAAGGATGGGAAGAAGAGGATTTTACATTTCCAAATCATTCTGTGGCTGTCTATCTTGAAGATATCTTAGAGATACTATTTCTATTTAGATACACTATCTCTAATTTCTAATGCTGTCTGTTATGCAAGCATTCTTTCAGTACCTTTTGCTCAGATGGTCTAAACTATGCAGACGCATAGCATCCAAGAACTGTTTTCTAATACAGAGTCTAATATTTTATTTACTAATAATTATTATAGCATATTCCAAATATTTAGATATTATCAGGAACACCCATGAATATATTCCTCTACTTTATTTAATTTTAATATTTTGCCAGATTTGACTTACACATTTTATTCACTGTGGTAAATAGAATAACGGCCACTTCAAAGACGTCCATGTTCTAATTTGTGACACCTATGAACATGTTACCTTACGTGGCAAAGGGGCTTTGAAAATGTGATGAAGTTAAAGATCTTGACATGCAGACATTATCCTGGATAATCAGAGTGGACCTAATCCAATGAGTCCTAATAAGAGATTGGTAGAAGGGTCAGAGTCAGAGAGTGATTGAAAGATGCTACACTTCCGGCTTTGAAGTTCAAAAAAGAGGCCATGAACCAAGAAATTCAGGTAGTTTCTAGATGCTGAAAAATGGGGAATGGATTTTCCCCTCCAGCCTCTAGAAGGAGTGAAGCCCTGCTGACACCTTCATTTTAGTCCAGTGAAATTCATTTAAGATTTCTGACTTCCCTTCTGGGATCCCCTGACTACTTAATTTCTTTTTAATTTGCATATATTAAGGTTCACTCTTTGTGCTATAAAATTCTATGGATTTTGAAAAATACTTAATGTCCTTTACTCATTATTATGTATCAAACACAATACTTTTATTGTCCTAAAAAATTCTATCTTACATATTCACCTCTTCCCACCTCAACCCCAGCACAATATTTACTAGCTCTATACGTTTGCCTTTTCAGAAATGTCATACAATTGGATTCATTGTGGTATCTAATTTTTCAGACTAACTTCTTTTGACTTAGCAATATGAAGAAAAATAAAATAATATTCACAGGTTAATTGTCAAGGTATATAAGATTAGTATTAGTAGTTATGCATTTGTGTTGACATAAATGTGTCATACTTAAATATCTAGTTTTTCTAAATGGTTTTCCAGATTGTTATAGTGGAAGGTAAATAAAAATAAACTTAAGCCATACCATTTGAACATTTTTCTTAGTAAAGGTTGGCAATAGATGATATTATCTAAATGAGAACATAAAAAGTGATGCAATTTATATCAGCATGAGTTAATTTTAAGATCTATTTTGAAACCCATCTAAACCATCTGGGGAGAAATTCCTTCAGGGAAAATAAAGAACACTTTGCATTATGATTCTATTTGCCACCATTAGCAGACATTGCAGGCTTGTTAATCACATCTGTTCTTCAACATATCTGGCCGTATGTTTATGCAGATGAAACGTTAACACTCATTGATTGCACAATTCCATTAATCTCCACCATCCTACCCACAAATAAAATATTCTCCAGTGATACATTCTTTCAAATACTTTAACTTCTATATTGACTAAATTTTATCCTTTGATTTATCCCAATCCTGACCTCTCTTGTACTCTGAAGATTCATTCTGTGGTGACCAAAAGAAAATAAACCATGTATCCTCATGTTCTTTACAGGATCTCCCTCAAATTTCTTGCCTTAGCAGAAATTTCCTCTTTCCCAAGAATATCCATTTATTGTAGTACTTATCTTCTAACTCCCCATGGCCTTTGTTCAAACTCTCATGTTGTCTGTATTTGGAATTAAAACCTTCACCCTCAGCTGTCTTTTTGCAATCTCCTAGTCAGTCACTGTATTTTACTGAGTTCTTGGTTCTAGCCTCAATGTCTTCCTATCTACTCCTCTCTCTCTTTCTCCTTCTCTCTTTCTTTCTCCCTCTTTGTCTCTTTGTCTGTCTCTTTCTCTCCACCCATACACACACACCATAGAAAGTCATCCTTTTCGTATGGGTATATTATACATTTAAAATTCAGAGGCACCAGGGTGGCTCAGTCACTTAAGTGTCTTCCTTTGGCTCAGATCATGATTCTGGAGTCCTGGGACCCAGCCCTGCGTGGAGCCCTATGTCTGGCTCCCTGCTCAATGGGGAGTCTGCTTCTCCCTCTGCCCCCGCACTCCTGTCTCCTGCTTGCTCTCTCTCTCTCAAATAAATATTTCAAAAAGAAATAAAATCCAATATTATTTTCTCAAGGAATGCACATTTTAGCATCAGAAAAGTACAAGCAACAGACTATGCTTACAGGAAAATGAATGAATAGAAAATATCTTGTATTCTGTCATTGTTCTCTAAAGTAATCTTTTATTACCACACTTTCTTTAGCACATAACTTTTAGTGACTCAAAATGGAAATCTTGAGAGGTAATTCAAGAACATTCATTCAGTTACAAACCATGTAAGAGTGATTACACTGTTCCAAGTAGTTTCTGAGGATGGAAGAATAAAAAGATAACTGGTTTTGTTTGAATAGATTTAGTCTACTGGAGAAGTAGACATTCAAATGAAGAATTAAAATACAGTGTGATTTTTGTTATATTGAGTATATATGAATGTAGTATGAGTGTTCAAGGAAGGATTTACTGATCCACCACGTAGTTTTGATAGTTAGAGGAAAACTTGTAAAGACTGATGTAACTGTGTATTTTCCCTCACTAAAGACAACCAGAAACACACCTGTAAAAATGATAATAATAATATTACTTGCAGCAATAGAGATCACACTGCATGAGGAACTATAAGGTAATTCAATGAGAGAGAGTAAAGAGGGGTTTATTATAGAATCTGGACTTGTGTTAGGTGACTTGGGGGAAAGAATGGCTACCACTTATCTGATAGAACTGCCAGATACTGGGCTAAGTTTTTTTTCTCCTTTTTTAGTTATCAGTTACATTTATTTTTTAACTTTTTTTATTCTCTTCTTTTTTAATGGTGTTTTATTCTTTCATTAAATACTTATGAGTGACTATGTGGGTAAGTCCCCATGATTGTATGTAAATTTAGCCTGAGAGATATGCTTTATTTTTTAATTTTTGTTTATTTATTATGCTTTCTGATCCCCTTCACCCATTTCTTTGAATTTTTTAAACATAAGTTTATTGAAGTCTTGTGCACATGGATCACTTTTGACTACACTTTCTGACACAGAAGGGGGTTCTTTGAAGAGTGATCCAGGTGATGTGTCTCCGGATCTAACTCAACAAGAAACAATAGATTGGAGATTACAGGATTTATTTTCTTTCTTGTATTTATTTTTTTTTGGGGGGGGAGTAGACTTAACTGTATTTCATCATGGAGAGAAACTTCATAATATGCCCACATCGATGAATGTTACATGATCACATAACCTGATCTATGGATGTATATGCCAATAAGCTATTTGCAATATTTAAATGCACCCTAAGTACCTCCTTTTATTTGCATTCCATTGCTTACACTTGCTCCTTTGTCTCCTCAAAATGTGTGTAACTCATCCCAGCTAAATCAGATAATCTTCTCCCAAATCTTGGGACTGAAAGGTGGACATGTTTTGAGGAGGGAAATAGTGCAGCATTAATCACCATTAGGAAATAATTCAGCATTAATTACTTCCCTAATCAAGATTCGCTTCTGTCTTTAGTGTGGAAAGGTAAAAGGAGCTTTTAGGCAAAAGTCCACTAGTTCGCTCCTTTTGCTGCAACTGGAGAAACACAAAGATATTCCTATCCTTCAAGTATTCTTGCTTAATCTCACCTATCTTGCTGTCTAAGAAACACCAGAGGATGAGCGAATGACTGCAATGGACCCAATTAGAATTCACTTCAAATCACTGGCAGGAAATTTAGGGCACAATCTCCGAACCAGTCCGAAGCCGCGTCTGCATGTCTCCTGACTGAGACTGGACGGTTTGCCTGGCTGCAGCGTTCAGCCCAGCCTCAGCAGAGGTCCATCTACATTAGGCCAATTTGTACCTGTTTTATTTCAGCTTTCGATGTCTGCCCCCGTTATGTCAAACAAATTTCACTAACTGCCACAGATTCATTTTTTTTTCCTTTTAGTCTGATAAGATACATGTATCTCACATACACAGTATCTGGGTCTTCTCAGAAATGTAAAAATCTAGTATTATTTACTGAACCTATACAAAGAGAATGCGGTTTTGAGCTACCAGTATTTCTTTGAGCCACTACTATTTCTTTAAAAACATATTTGATTATATATTTCTTTGAAAAAGTACCCCCCAAAATGCATATATATATATATATACTTCCACAGAAAATTTAATCTAGGGAAGCCTGGGTGGCTCAGTTGGTTAAGTGTCTATTTTCGGCTCAGGTCATGATCCCGGGGTCCTGGGATCGAGTCCCACATGAGGCTCCCTGCTCAGTGGGAAGTCTGCTTTTCCCTCTCCCTCTGCTGCTCCCCCTGCTTGTGCTCTGTCAAATAAATAACCAAAATCTTTAAAAAAAGAAAATTTCATCAAAATTCTAGGGTTCATGGAAACTTTAATCTCATATATGGAACCCTCATATATGGGACCCCCATAGAACCATGGATCCCATTTTAAGAGGTACCACTGTCTCTCATTCTCCTCCCCACTGTTACTTACAGTAATAGATTTTCTAGACTTTCTTGGTGTTGCTTCATTATTACTTGGAATTTGGCATATGAATTGCAATCATCATGCATCTTGTCATACGCTGATTCTAGAAAAATGGTCCAGTCCTACACAGAAATGTCCTTTGAGGCCGAATCTGGAAAACTCCCACATACAAGGCAGCAACCCTCTCCATCTGACCTTGATTTTTCTTGTAGAATTTGTATGATAGACACTTCTCACATTTAAAAAAAAAAAAAGATGGTTAGTGTTTTAAAATCCTGAATTCTTTTAAGTTGTTAAAGAGAACATGACCTAAACTTTAAGTCACAGCTGGAAAAGCTGAGCAGTAGTACTGTATTTCAGGATTGGCATCTATTATCCTCAATACCCAAAAAGAAAAATAATTTCTTATGTGAAAGTTTAATTAAAACTAATTTCCAGATTGCCACTTCATAAAACTTTTTTCGACGTGTTTAATTTAGTGAACTTACAGAGTGCTGCATCAATTTGGTGCTCTGAAGAGCACATAAAACTTTGAAAAGGTTATCCTTCCATGAATTACAACTCCAGCTTTAGCAATGTCTCCCTGATTGTTTGTTTGGTGTTTTTTTAGTACTACTGCAGTATTTATCATGTTTTAAATGAATTTGCTCCTGTTCATTTACCACAATATTGCAATACTCTAATATTCCTGATTTAGATGGGATGAATGAGAGAAGTTGGAAAGAAAAGAAGGAGGGAAGGGAAGAAGGACAGAAGGAAGGAAGGGGGGAAGGAGGGAAGGAAGGAAGGTAGGGGAGGGAAGAAGAAAATAAAAATGTTCCTGGTTTAGGATTATAGGACTACAAGAATGATGTAATTTAGCCCATGGCTGTGTGCTCTAATTTAGAATACAATCCTGAACATATTTCCTAAAATCTAATCCATTTGAAGTCCTGACCAGCACAGTTCAGTACATGAGTATATTTAAGAAGCTGCATTTAACAGCCTCACAACAACAACAACAAAGAAATGATCCTTTCATAGAGTGTTATACGGGATCTACTTCCTAATCTCAGAATCTTCTCCCTAATTCCCCACACATTCCTTTCTCTTGAACCTCCCCTTGCCAATGCTCCAAACTGCCTATTCACCCTCAGTCCACTTAGCATCTACTTTCTTCTTTCTTCTCTCCCAGCTCTTTGTAGATCGACTTTGCCCATTTACAGATTCTGTACAATAAATATCTAGGGATTAATTTAGGAAGGGCATATTTTTTATGGAGTGGCGGAGAGGGTATTTCTACATAATTTTGCTCATTGAATCATTCATATTATCTCAATATAGAGCAGTAGCTAAAAGTACAGTCTTTTGTGTCCAGTACACTTGAAATTGAGGCTCATTAACTATTAAAACTTGAAAACATTATACTCTTTCAACTCTAGATATTAAAAATATGGTATTGAGCTTGTAGAGTTGTTGAAAAGGTTGAATGATATAATGCATATAGCATTGAATCCAGCGTCTAGACTAGAGTAAGCATGCAATACAAGCCACTTGGTATAATAATTAAACCCACAGTAACAGTTATTTAGGAATCTTCATGACATTCTATGAGGTAAGAACTACTACTGAAAGATGTAGTACTGCAATATTGCTTATAGAGGATTTGTTTTTCATGTACCTCTTTTCCTTTATTTAATTTTGAGCTCCAGAAAAACTTAGTAAAACTGTAATTTTAAATCTTTTTATGCCTATATTATTTAGTATATAATCAAAATATTTACCATTTTTGTATGTCTACCAGACTTTCTAAATGATTGCCATCTATTATTTCATTTTAATCTTTAAAATATCCTTATGATGTTGATGGGTGCCTGGGTGGCTCAGTTGGTTAAATGACCGGCTCTTGGTTTCAGCTCAGGTCACGATCTCAGGATGTCATGGGATCTGGCCCCTGTAGGACTCCATGCTGGGTGCAGAGTCTGCTGGAGATTCTCTCTCCCTTCCCCTCTGCCCCTCTCCCTCTACCCCTTCCCCTGCTTGTATGCACATGCTCTATCTCTCAAATAAATAAAATCTTTAAAAAAATAATAAAAAATATACTAATGATGTTGATAATATAATTATACCATTTTACAGATGATGAAAGAGAAACAGGTAAAATAAATAAGTTCCCAAACATTAAATGGCATATATAGTGGGTCTAGGATCCAAACCCAGACAGTATTATTCTAAGACATGTACATGTAAATGATTTACTAAAATACTTCTTAACCAATTGCTTCTGTTATTTAATTTCGTTAAGTCATTTTTGCATTAGTGAACTGGTGTATGTGTATACGGAAGCCCTTCTACAAGATGTAGTTAGCAAATATAGTTGGGTCAGGCACAGTGCTAGGAAATCAGTACATAATAGCGAACAATTTGAAAGACACATTATTTTACAAGAGTTAAGAGTCTAGTTGGGGGCATTAGGCACTGAGACAAGCAATTGCAATAGAGTATGATTACAGGGAAACAGCACAGGGTTTTTTTGGGGTTTTTTTTTTTGGTTTTTTTTCTTTTTTTCAGAATTATGTAAGAGGAGAGAGACTATACTAACACTTTCTGGAGAAAATTGACATTTATGCTAAGAATTAGATGATAAGATAAGAGGTAGATGAATCAATGTGAGAAAGATTAAAAAAAAAGAGTTTGAAGTAGAGAGAATAGCTATGTGAGATAAATCTCAGGCAATAAAGACCATGAAATGACCTGAACATTGAAATAAACTTAACTTGACTGGAACAAGGCAATTGATTAAGCTGATGATGAGGCAAGAGAAGGAAGGAATAGATTTGAATGTGGAAGTAGTGGAGAATGAGATAAATTTAAAATGTGCTCGTGGCAGACATTATTATATTTTGTATTATTTTATATATTTTTTAATCATGGTAAATACACTTAACATAAAATCTGGCTCTGGAAGCTGATTGTGAGAAAAGAATGACATATGATCTCAGTCTGAAGAGGTGAGTAGATGTTTGAAAGGAAAATAAATGATGGATGTTTATTCTAGAAAGTTAATATAGTATCCACAAAGCTATATATTTTGAATGGATTCTAGAATTAGAAATTATGGTGAGAAATTCACCACAGAATATTGAGGAAGAAGTGAAAGAAATTGAGGTTGGGTTTCAGTTAGAGTTTTCGATGGGTACAATATGTGCAATCTTCAGGAAGATGATTTTTTTGTCTCTAAAAAGCAATGTAAAAAAAAAAGGAATGTAATGGCATCTTTTTAGAATTTCATATAATGTATCTGTGCATAAGTATAATTACATACAATAACATATAAAATATATTATAAATACCATATATATTTATTGTCTGCGAGATCAGTTTTCTATCTTTATTTCTCAGAATCTAGTCAAATATACCTTGTTTTAGATAAGCTCACTATATCTCAATTTTTCCATTTGTGTGTGTGTCTGAGTGTGTGCGTGTCTGCATTTCTGTCTTTCTTACTTTCTCCCGCTTTGTCTTTCATAACCAAGATGACTGATAGCAATGGTGAATTGACAGAACATCATTAATAACACCTCCATCGACTGAATATTTCAGGTTTTCATTGTAGGTCAGGGAAAGGGTGATGTAAAGTATCATGCATGTTTGTTTATCATAGAGGCTAGGGCTTAATCATCACTATTTCCACAAGGAATCATCTTCTGAAAAAATTCTGGCCAACTATTTGCAGTGATTCCTCATCTTAAAAACAAAACAAAACACACAAAAAGCAAAGCAAAACCCGAACCTAAATCTCAAAAGACACAGGATTTTCTCTAAGAAGGAAATACAAGATCCTGTGTAGAATCCAAGTTCTGATTCAGTTAACATTTCTCCTGGTACGTCTTTTCACCACTACTATTATTTTGTTGTTTGCTATGACATAATGTCAAGGTGTGGGTTATAATTTAATGATAGTTTCAACTATAATTTCTTACATATTTATTAAGTAAAAGAAAATGAGCATTATTTTCTCATATTCACACACACACACACACACACACACACACACACACACACACACACCAGACAGAAGAGAGATCTATTTTGCTTGTTATCTGTTTATATGTTTGGATACAAAAGAATCAGCCATGAAAATAACTTACATAAAGTTATTAATACCATTAAGTCAGCCATAATATGAAAAGACTCTTACTTCCCTTCAACTTTCCATTAACTAAAGCAAATACATTATTTTCAAAATATTACCAGTAAATTTATATTGCATAACAGTGTCAGTGAGAGAGGTTTTCTCATCAGCAAACCAAAATACACTCTCAAGTACATTCTAGTCACACAGTAGCTTTGTCAGATGTTTCACCAGGTCTGTTTCTTATAGCCCATCCTTCATCCCTCTTTATTTTTTTGACACAAACAACTTGATTGTTAATTCCATTATATAACACTCTTCAATAAAGTATATCTCTATTATAGAGCATTATTTATCAAATTATACTCATTTTATTCTAACGTATTCTCATAAACTTTTCTAATTTGCAATTATATTACTAACGAATATAGTGCATATTGAGCAGGTGTCTTAATTTGTATGCAATTTTTCCTTTCTGGAAACCTTTTCTAAAGCTTATATTTTGTTGCTGTTTGTTGTTATTCCTCTAAATGGTAAGTCCCTCTAAGCAATACTGAGGCACACAGAAGTAGAATGTCTCACTCAGGTAGTAAGTTAGTGACTCAAAAAATTTGCTATGGGTAACTATAACATCTCAAAGTACATGATTTCTTACCCACAGCCCTCACCAAAATTAAAAATTAAAATTTTATTTTAATTTTTTGTTACCTCAAAAGACAAATTAGATTTTACTCATCTGATTATGATGATAAGATGTTATACTAAAGAAAATATTGCAAGTAAAATCAAATATGGTAAATGCAAATCTTCAGTATATCATTTACCAGCCATATAGTTTTGAAAATACATTTACCCTCTCTAAGTGTCTGTACCTTCATGACTGAAATAGGAAAAGAACATATGATACTCATAAAATCCCCAGATGTGTGCAATGATACCTGAAAGCAGAGCATTTTAGTTTGCATACACAAACTCAAAATCATTCTGGATTCATTAACGGAACTCAGTATTTTTTTCTCTTTCAAGTTTTTATTTAAGTTCCGGTTAATTAACATACAGCGTAATATTAGTTTCAAGTATAAAATGCAGTGATTCATCACTGACATACAACACCCAGTGCTCATCACAAGTGCCTTCCTTAATCCCCATCACCCATTTAACCCATTCCCCCACCCACCTCCCTCCATCAACCTTCAGTTTGTTCTCTATTGTTAAGAATC
Organism: Ursus americanus; assembly: GCF_024610735.1. Classification (NCBI taxonomy): domain Eukaryota; kingdom Metazoa; phylum Chordata; class Mammalia; order Carnivora; family Ursidae; genus Ursus; species Ursus americanus. The sequence goes on from NC_142139.1 coordinate 11,958,266, forward strand.
TGTTTTATGGTTTGCCTCTCTTTCCCCCACTCCATGTTTATCTGTTTTGTTTCTTAAATTTCACATATAACTAAAATCATACGTTATTTGTCTTTCTCTGTCTAACTTACTTCCCTTAGGATAATACCTGAACGGAATATTAAGCAGTTTTAAGCAGAAAAAGTATGTTGAACTCTAGGAATTTTATTTCTAGTGTTCACAGTGGAAGATTCTAGTGTTTACATTCAAAATCTCAAGACACTCTTTAAACACAATTGATTTATATTTTGCTTGATGAATATGCACCTTGAGTTCTAGAAGTCAATTTTTAAATATCTAGGCCAGTGAGTAATTTAGAATTACCTAAGAAGCTGGTTAAAATAACACTTGCTAGACTCATTGTCAGGGATTATGTGTTACTAGCACTGGAGTGGGACAGAGACATCTGAATCTGTAACAAGTTCCCCCAACAATTGTGAAGCACAGTTTGAAAACTAACACTCAATGTGAATTACCTCATCTTCCTAGATTCCATTCCTAATCCTCACATAAAGGAGATAGTATGATTCACTGACAGTCACTGATTTTCTTTTAATTTAAGGATCTACAAAACCTATCTAATACAAAAAAACCTGTGACAAAATTAGAAATTTTAAAATAAAAAGAATTATTTTTTCTTCCTTTGTATTTACAACATTTTTTAACTCTAGTATAGAATTTTCAAACTAAGTGAAAAAACTTTAAGTCTTTCAGTTAACTCAAAGATTTATTTGGATTGGTTGTTTATTCAAATATGAGCCATCTGTGGAAGCTCTATGTGTTCTTGGAATCAGAAAATATTTTAAAGTTATTTTCTTAATATGCAACGTATTACAACGTGATGAGTAGAGTCGGGAAGTATTCACCAGGCAGCCATCATTGGAGATTATTAACATGGACAGATGGGTTTTTCATTCCCTGCAGTAATGAACCTCACATTTATAAGAGCAGTAAGTAGCATTACAGCCCCTCTAGAAATTGGAGGTCTATCCAGCTATAAAAGGACTATTTATTTTCAGCCATATATAATACCAAAGTAAGTGTGAATAAAAACTTTCTGAAAATTAAAAATATTTGACAAGCAATCAATAAAATGCAATATGGGAAAAATCACATGCAACCCAGAAGAAATAACATGGTATGATGCCAAGAATAATTTCATTTTGATATATTTTTATTCACATTTATGAAGTTGTGAATATTCTATTTTAAATTTGTATTAGGAGTTAGAGAATAAAATCTAATTCATTAGATAACCAGAGGACTGAGGTACAATTATATATGTATCATATTTGCACCTATCTTATTCTAGATTGTTCTAGATTAAGTGGAAAAATACTGACACTAACATTCTGCTGTAAGCATGGACTTTGAATAAAATGTTTCTTGTCCATCAAAACAGATTTCAGGTACTAGATTTGGTATAAGAACAAAAGTACGGTCTGAGAATAAGTTTGTTTTTATAGCTTGAAAATATATGTCTCTATTTAACTTTTGGAACATATGGAATACTGTTATTATAACTTTTATTGTCCTTTCCACTAATTTCAACATTTGTGTTATTCTGGGTTTATTTTAATTTGATTGATTTCCTCCACATCATGAATTATATTTTCCTATTTCTTTGCACATGCAGTAATTTTTATTACATGCTAGATATCATGAAACTTACCTTGTTGGGAATTTTTAAATTCCTATATTTTTGATGTTTTTTTTTTCAAAATATTTTAGCATGCAGTTAAATTACAAGAACTATTTAATGTTTTGAGGTCTTGCTTTTAAAGTTTGCTTGGCAAGACTAGTGCTAATTATTCCCCACTACTTAGGCATGAACCCTTTGACGACTCTACTCATTATCCCATTAATCATGGTTTTCCAGTCAGACTGATAGCAATAGGCCCTTGCTCAGCAGCCTACTATTTGTCATCTGAGTACATGGAGTAACATACGGCGCAGATAGGCAGTTACAAAATGTACAGCTTTATCGAGAAGAATGCAGAGTACTATTTAGAGCAGAAACATCGTTAGACAAATGCTTTAACAGCCTAACTAAATTTATAATACTCCACCCACGCCAGCTAAATAACAAAACTCAGCCCAGGTTTCCAGGTATCTTCCCACCCTCCTTAGATGTCTCCTTCAGATGTTTGTAAATTTGAAATTTCCTTGCTGGGGAAAAAAAGAAATCTTTAAATGAGAACTGAAAGCATGCTGTGATTCTGGTTCTCTCCAATGTTTTCTTTTCTCTCCCCTAAATTACACTTCTCTGAGATGTTTTGAATTTTAAAAACTTTTGATATTAGCTTTTCAGCCATTTTATTTTATTGTTTTAAAGACTTTTTTTATTTATTTGAGAGAGAGTAAGAGAGAGAGCACAAGCCAGAGGGAGGGGCAGAGGGAGAGAGAAGAGTAGACCCCTGCTTGGCTGAGCAGGCCACCGGATGTGGAACAAGATCACAGGACCCTGAGGTCATGACCTGAGCTGAAGGCAGACTCTTAATCCACTGAGCCACCCAGGCACTTTGCTTTTCAACCATTTTAAAGCAGAGATTTCAAGTGGCAAAGTTTGTCTGTTATGCCTTTTACTTTTTAGTATATTGAAGTGCTTATCTATTTAAATTTCTTTTTAAATACAAATATCCATCTTACTCATCAAAATTAAAATTCCCATCTTTCTAGAAGTAATGTTTTGGAAATAATTTTTGATCACTAAGGAACAGTATGACACAAACTTAAGTAGATAACTGATAGTGTATGATCTATACTTCTTGTCAAGCATTCTATATAAATTTAAAATGAATGTCTTTCTTGATTTCTTATATGTTATTGTTAGTTGTAAACAGATTTCTCATTACGTTTTTCTTTTTAAATTGTACTTTTCTTGCTATTGTTTAAGTAGCATTATACAAAATTACAGCATGATTTTTGTTTCAACGAATCTACACATTGTTTAAAAACAAAAATCTTTCTAAGGGTTTCAGGCTCTAAAATAAAATTTTGTTGTGTGTCATTCTTATATAGAGCAGGTCTAAGGTGAGGTGTACCTAGCAAACTATCAACTGTAATTTGTTTTTCATACTAATGTGGGTTTTGAAGATAATTATATCTTGAATTTAACTAGAAATACTAATCTTTGGGGGATAAAAAGATCTTGTGCTAAGTGTTTTAGTTTCAAAGGACACCATATGCGAATAAAATGTTATATGTGCAAACACTTCTTCCCAGCGAGTAACACCATCACTCATATTTACCACTTTCTAACACTTAGGTTAAGGAAATTCTGTTGGGTAAGACACTGTTATTATGCTTCAAAGAAATGTCTCGAAAACCAATTTGAAATGAGAATACTCTGAGAAGAAAATAAAACAATTTTGTAATGGGTATCTTACTTACATTGTGATACAAACTGTCTAGCTATTCACTGAACCCATGTCCCTTTCCTTAGGCAAACTAGCTATACCTTCCTTACTGTTAAGTGTAAGCATATGAGTGACTTTTAGCTAATGAAATGTAGGTGGAAGTGATGTGCTATATTTTGGTGTCGTTGTTTCTAAAAATCTCTTGTGTAAATCTTTATCTTTTCTCCTATTTCTGGGTAGATATAGATACCCAGGCTGTATGGTTGAATATGTCAGCTCTTCCATACACCTGTGTCCTTGCTGGCTGGATCTTTATGGAAGCAAAAAATAAACCTACATTGTACTAAGTATGGGGAAGGTAGGATTGTACATGGTCAATGTTTCAGGAAGTTCTCTTCAGATTGTCAGGAAAATATATAAATAGGAACTGAGACTTACATCCCATTAAGATTAGCTACTCTGAACTCTGTTTTCCACAGAGCCACGGGAGAGGGGTTACACAAAATTCCAGCTTCTTCTCAGAAACTGGTTCCCAGCATCTCTGTAAACAGTTGGATCCAAGAAAACAATCTGCTCTTTACTGGCAGGGCTAATATTAAGCTCACCCCATATAAATGGGAGAGCTTAGGATGAGATCCTTTACAAGGAACAAAGCCTGACAGTGCATTCATCTGAGTCCTGGCCCAAGCATGCCTTCTTGCAGGATGACTACAGGGCGATACATTCACTCACTGACCCTTCTGCCCATAAGTATCAGCCTGCAAGAAATGATGCTAGGGTTTAGACAAAGCCATTTCTTGACATTGTGCTCCTGTGGTTTCAGTCTTTATAACAGCATTGCCTTTAACAATACATTGTGATGAAAAGAAATAATTTTTTCTCTCCCTTAGTCATTGAGCAGAGTGATTTGGAGTGGACATAAGTTATTGTTTATGCTAATTATGCTTTTCTTTTTGGTACCCATTTCTTATATTCATAAGTATTTTGCATGCAAGCATTACATTTCCGTGTTTTTGACTTTTCATTGATTTTAGAAAGAGAAAATTGTATTATTTGAATATATCATATATTCTAAAGATAAAAAACGTATCAAAAGCTCCAAATTGTATACAAATTTATTGTTACATACATATTACTTATATATAACATTAATTAGCTCCATAAACATTAATAAGCAATAAGGTAGGTAATGCAAATATGAAAACAAGAAATAAGGGGTATATAAAGGGCAAAAGTAGGTCTCAAACTAAATAAGAAGGACACACTTTCAATAAATTTTGTGGATTAAAATCATTTTGTCATACTGTCAAAAGTAACAACAGAACTAAAATAATTCATTCATTTCAATTCTCTTATAATATTTTAAAAGAGGTACATACCTAGTTTCAATCCACTTACACAATTTAAAGGATTTTTTCCCCCTGAATAATGAGGCTCCAGGCAGTAGCTTCGTGTGCGTGGAAAAGCTAAACATTTTCTCATTTTCCCAAATTAGTTTGACGTATTTCTCAAACTAAAATTTCTATTTCTTATTAAAAATGATGCAGGTATTTCAATAATATCTCAAATCTTGGGATGCAGGGCTGGACAATCCATCAGGCTTCGCTCGCCTTACACCCACTCCCAACCTCCGAGCACGCCTTCCACCCTGCTCCCAGTCTGCTTTTCCCCTGTGTTGCACTGCATCTAATAGTCAGCTATTTCTTGCATGGAATCCAAAGGAAATTTTTCCTTTTCTCAAAATCACAGTAATTTAGTATCTGTAAGTATATGCGTGCACACGTGTGCGTGTGTGTGTGTGTGTGTGTGTGTGTGTGTGTACGTGCACGCATTTCTCTTCTCTCTATGGACAAAGGAAAGGATGAATACTGAACATGGAGGATCATAGCAAATCTTAGGGTTTGAGAACTCATAGGAAAAATTTAAGGTTATTTCTGTGCTTTGTGTTCAATGAGGACATGAATAAAGTTTAAAATAAGTCCTTCATGATACTTAAAAGAGTTTTCCTGTGGGAAATGCACACTTATTTTTTAAATATCTCATTTAAATGCTAGTTCTTTAGTTTTAAGCATAAAGAAAAAGAAAGTAATATTAATTTATGGGGGGGGGAGAAATATTAACTGAGCCAGAAAATAAGATATGTATTTATAAATTTCCTACTATGTTGGAAAACACGGTATTAAAATTTTTAGGGTCAAAGCACACATTTAACAAAAGCCACTACAAATTTTTCTTCTTTGCTATTATCTTAAGCAACCTCAAAATGAATGACTCAGAAAAAAACTATCTTGTGTGCTTGCTCTTCATTATAGATGATCCTTTCTTCCATGCTTGCCCAGCATTGAGAAATATCTCAAAAATAATTCATTTTAAAAGAAATCAATGTCTCCAGATTGGCCATTTTTTAAAGTGGAAAAATTTCACACACTCATCAAAGGAAGAAATCACCAAGGAGCAAATATTCAACTATTCATCACTTTAAGAATTTTAAGCACAAAATATTAGTCTTAGTATTTCCATATAACGCCATTAATTACTTATAGTGAATTCCAACTTACTTTTGGAATACCGTAAAGACTTTTCAGTCTTGTCAGAACAATATTTATTTTCATTGAGTAGCTGTCACTATGTAGTTCTGCAATCACTTTAGCATATGGAGGATAAACATTTAAGCTAAAAATGTGTATTAGTTTTCCATTGCTGCCATAACAAATTATACAAACTCAGCAATTTAAAACCCACAATACATTGTCTCACAATCCCATAGAGTTAGAATTCTATCATGATGCAGCTGGTCCCTCCACTCCGGGCCTCAGAAGGCCGAAGTCAAGGTCTATGGCCAGGGTTCCTGCCGGGAATGGCCAGCAATCACTGTACCGAGGGATGAAAGATTACTCTAAACTTTGCGGTGAAAGAGAGAAGGCAAGGAGGTCAATGCTCAGAGGCGAAGACCCTTTGCATTTCTTTGCTCTCACTTTCATTGGTCCTTCAGGATAACCACAAATCCTTATCACTGTTTCTCAAGCATGTGGTGTTGAAAGGGGTCTTACTGAAACTGGGAGGATCTGTTTAAGGAAGGATAGGATATGCTAATTTGGGCGCCTTCTATTCAACACAGCCTAAGGGACAATGCCTACATCTCTTAGATCACCCGATGGCTGTTTGGGCTAGGAAAGTTTCAGGAAGGCAACTCCCCCCCAGCGTTCCAATGGCAGAGTGGTCACGCAGACTTCAGCATTCTAAAGGCCTACGCCCTTCTCCGAAAAAACTTTCCAGCCCTCAGTGGCCTCCGTGTTACATTTTAGCAAGCCAGCTATTACGGCTGATTTCATGCTCTACATTAACCCCAACAGGCTCTTATCTGGAGGTCCAGGAAGACTTTTCCTCTGGCTCCCGCAGGTTGTAGGCAGACTTCAATTATTCTGAGCTCCCCATCTCCTTGCTGATTGCCAGCAGGGGCTGCCAGCCTCTTTCAGCTATTTTTGGCCACCTGCTTTCCTTGTCACTTTGTCCCTTCTTCAAACCAGCACCAGTGCTTATGTAACCTCTGATCTCTCATTTCTCCTCTGCTACATTTCTTCTGCCTCCAGCTGGAGAAAATTCTCTGCTTTCAAGAGCTCATGTGATAAGAGTGTTCCATATTTGATAACTCAAAGACAATCTCAATTTTAAAGCAGATAACCCTAAATATAGATGTTTTTGCCTTTTAGTATTACATATTCACGCATGCAGGGATTGTGTCTCTCTGAGGGATCATCCTACCTACTAGAGAATGTTAAAACTGATTTTCAGAAACACTTCAGTAATCGTTTCTATAGTCTAAGTGAATAGTCTTTAGTAAAGACATTGTTTCATAGTTTTATAATAAAAAGCTTCATGTAGAGTATTTCAAGTTTCCCAATGAAGGCTTAAAAATAACATATATATCATACTAGTTATATTTTAAGAGCTCTATAGGGCCACATATATATACATACACACGTATATGTATTATTTTTCTATTTGCTAAAAATTTATATTTTTAATATTATTTATATCTTTTTATAGGAAATATTTTTGACTTTATGGAGTACATGATCACTTACATTGAGTAAATCTTCTGTCAGACATTTGTCTATGGGTTGCTTTTCCTGGACAACGTTGCCTTATCTTGAATTCTTCTCACTCTTTCTCCTGTCCTGGGGAAACATCACATGAGTCAGTCCAATTTCTTACCTGTATCTCATGATAAGGAAAATATATACTTAAAAATTTTGATAGTAAACAACCAACACTCTTAAATGTTTTAACAGCAATGTTAAAAATCTGATACTCATCTTATCTCTGCCCCTGCTGCTCCATTAAAACAGTAATTTTTACATTTTTGACCAAGATCCTGTTAGAAGCACATCTTTCAACACAACCTGATACAGGCAAAAATAAACACTTTTGCAAGTACTCACATCATAAACATATGTAACTGAAATACACATTTCCAAAATAATGCTTTTTGTACTTTTAATATGTAATAGAAAATCATTTTGTTTTTATTTTATTTTACTCTTTTATTTTACTAAAAATTCTCATTCAAATTGATTAAATTGATTTCATAACTTACTAATAAATAGGTAATTACCTGTAGTTTGGAAAAAAAAAATCTTCCTTGAGAGACTCCAGGTGACGATATTTTCTATTTATTGCTCTCCAATGAAGTGACAATTTGTCAGTAGTTCTCACAGAATGGAATATGGAAATAGAACTTACCTCTCAATATTGGGGACCTCTTCTCACTGCTGTTCTGAGCTAATCTCCTAAGAATCACTACTCTTTTCTAGTGTAGCAACGTAGTGGAGTTCCTCACTCTATGGTAATCAGACACCAAAGGTTCTCCGTTCCCTTATGACCTTCCTCTCACGGGGCTCTTCATTCCAGGTATCAAAAGGCGCTCAAGCAATGAGCTGTTTCATCATTACATGCTATGAACTGCCATTTCCTTTACTCTTAATGCAGCTGCATGTGCACCGCCATCAGCCCCAAGTGTGCGGATAACTCATTTCAGATTCACCCAGCGTCCCTCAGAGCCACTTGTCTGAAATTCACTCCAGGGGCCCAATTTACCTATTAGCCAAAAACTTCGACTCTTTATCTTAATAAAGACATGAATTTAGGGGGAACCTGGGTGGCTCAGTCAGTTAATCGGCTGCCTTCGGTTCAGGTCATGATCCCGGGGTCCTGGGATTGAGGCCCACGTCAGGCTCCCTGTTCAACCGGGAGTCTGCTTCTCCCTCTGCCCCTCCCCCACGGTGCGCGCGCGCTCGCTCTCTCAAGCTTTCTGTGTCTCTCTCTCAAATAAATAAATAAATACATGTTTTTTAAAAAAGAAAAGAATTTACCAAGAACAAAGTGAATGACTCAGAATCAGGAGGAAAATTTAACAATGTGGTATAGAAAATGAGAAAGAACCAAAGGAAATTAATTTACCTGCACTCCAATGAACGCCATGCTGAGGATCTCGGCGCAGGCGCTGCTGCTCTCACGGCTGACGCCGCCGCCAGTCCGTGGAACCACAGCTGCAGGTGCTCAAGGAACCCTCCTCACAGGCGTGCTTCCTTGAATCCCGCCTGAGTCCGAGTTGTCCCAGGTACAACTTCCTTTAAATCCTGTGCAGTAACAGACTGCTTGATGTTTATTTTATTTGAAACAGTTGATATTTTCTTAATGTACATTTCTTTCGTGCATAATTCTGAAGTATAATCCTTTGCCTATTCTTTATTACAACCCTCTCCCTGCCTCTCTCTTGTTTAGGATGCATTGTTTTCATGTTAGTCACAACTTAGCTTCAAAATGAAAATAAGGCTAACTAAACTGAAAAGTGTAGAAATGGGGTAGAGGAGTGAGCTGGGAAGCAGGACGCTTGCAAATTTTTCAACAACTCTGCTATAAACGTAACCTCGTTGCATTCAGGATTCCTCAATGACATCTCAGATTTCATATGCTTGTATGATTTGATAAATTAGCATGTAAATATTTACCTTCTCTCCTAAATGTGATTATCAATGATAAAGTCCAAATGCCTCTTATTGTCTCTCTTTTCCTCTTGTGACAACCAGTGTGCAGCCTGCTTGTCATTCCAGCATCATTCTGACCTTTTCTACATTTACCCTTGAAAATGTGGGAATAACATTTGCCGAAATATCCTGCAGCTGGTATCCAGTTAGGTTGCTCTGAGAGATGCTCACACAAGCTTCGAAAGGCAGGAAGGATAAAGCCATTTTTCCCCTCTGGCAGAATAATAATCATCATCATCATATCTAGGATAAGAAATAGAAAGCTTGAGCCATAAAATTAGAGGTTGTTTCTCCGTGATAGGAAGACATTCCAGCAATTAAGTCAATTCAATAAAAATTTTTAAAAAATTGATTCACTGAGAAAAATTTTTAAAAAATTAGATAAAATTTAATGTAAATAAAATCAATGCAGAACAATAACATCCCCAAATCTATTATTTGGAGACTATATTTTTCAATGTGTTTCAGTTAACATTTGTGAAAATATATTTGTGACTTAGCTTTTAAATCTATGAAAAAACACAATTTATAATTTACCTCAAGCCTATGAATATTTAGTTAAAACTTAAAAGAGGTATGTAAACTGCCAGTGAGATTGATGTTAAATTTAGATGAGATAATTTCTTTCTAAGTAAAAATTATATCATAGTCATATTACTTACTAGAAGAGACTCTAATTCAAAATCTGGGTAATAGGTCATCTCTTTAAAGAAAAATATCCTCAAACTGCTGCTATTTCATGCTACTACCATGTTAAAAGAAAGAGAAACATAAACTTTTTGTCTTCTTTTTCTATATGGTTATGTGAAAAACATTATAATGTGATCACTAAAGCCTGTGAATATTTTTTATCATGGAAACAACCAGTAAATAATATGTCTTATATTTGATAGACTCAATTTTCCAATGATGAACAAAAAGGATGTAAAACTACAAAAATATAAATTCAGATTAATTGCACATGCCCTTAAAATGTAGAAATATATACAGCAGTTGACTACTGCTGTCCTATATTGTCATATGTTTGCTAATACAGTTCCATTCTCCTGTAAACTTCTGAAGTCATTGAGATAGTCCTTCGGTTATGAAAGCGAATTGAAATCCAATACCATTCTATAAGATATATTTTCAATCTTAAAGTTGCATTTTCCCTTAGAAACACTGAAAATATTAAGGTTTGAGGCAAATCCAAAGGAATATCTTTTAGACTTTGACAAACATAATGCTTAGTAATTTTAAGAACACTTTAATTTTAACTTGCTTTCATTTCTAAATCATATTGATAATTTCTAATTTGGATTTTTCATAAATACTCATGATTAAGACCAAGCATGCTTCATGTGAAAATGCAGTATATTATTAGTAACACCTCCCATCTTAAAAACCCTGCCCAATGGCAACATGGGCTCATATCTTCGTATTTCTAGTGTGTGCTAGTTTCTCAAAAAAGTTTAATCAAGTAAAGGAAAGAATGGAAAAAAAAAATCCCTCAATTATGGCAACCATTTCATCAGGTTTGTGTTTATACATGGACTGCAAGTCCATGCAAATAGCTTCCAAATTTATCCTTTAGATTTTGCCTTGTATATGAAGATGTTTGTTCCATATATGAAATTTAATTCTGGCATTATGATGTACAAATCTCCTCTTATTTCTTCAGTAATTTTCTACCTGCCTGCAGCCCAATACCACACAACACTACAAAAGCTTTTTCCCAAAGCAGTTTTGATCAGATTCTCCATAACCTCACATTACTGATTGAATGATGCATTCTTTTTTGTTTTGTTTTGTTTTTATTCAAGGCTTTTCATGACAATGAGACAACATATCCTTTCAGCCTTTTCCTCCTTTCTCCTATTATGCCTCATTATCCAGTCAAAAAGGGCTAATACAACTATCCCAAACCATACATCGGGCTTTGTGTGTTTTGCCTCCTTGCATTTAACTCATACCTCTTGGATTTGACCATCCATCCATCCCAAAGAATCAAAATCTGCCCTGACAATTTTTCAGTATTGACCTCAAATATTACTTACTTCTCGTTGTTTTCCCTAAATTATTCTCTTTCTCCTTGAAGTATATTAGACAATTGCCAATCTTTCCCATGCCATTTCACTTGCTTTAACTTTTTTAGGGTATTCTCATTTTATTTTGTATTATATATATTTATTAATATTATATTGAGAGCGTTTATGGTCTACAAAAGATAGCAGAATACCTTGTAAAAAGTAGTATTTAAATGTTTGTGAAATTTAATGCACTTAAGAGAATTATCGTTTTAGTTGTGAATCATGGTAATTATTCTTGTTTTACATCCAGTCACATAAAAGAGAATAAATATATCTCTAGGGACATGCAAATGGGTGAAAAATAATTGGTTTCCAGAGCACAGACACAATTGTCTCACATATATGGGACAACTGTCACTTGAATACTTGCAAAGAATCCTGCAGAAAAAAACAGAGGTAGATATTAAACCAAAATCATAATTATAAACTTTTCCACTCCTAGCTTGCTCCTATCTTTTTTTGTTTTCCTTTTAAATGAATATAACTAAGATACTTCAAATCACTTAGATGCAAAAACTGTAACAATCTGTCATAGTTTTCTCTCCTTGCTCCTTCCATGCATTTCCTTGCATGGATGTCACCCTCATTTATGTTACTTCTGTAAAGAATTGTGGAATATTCATTTTGGAGATTCTGCTTAAATGCACACTATCCCTTTGGGGGAGTACATACTAGGACCCCTATGTGAAAGGATTAAAAAGAGGCCGCTTTGGAATGGAAAAATTAGAAAAGACGTCTTTCCTTCTGACAAATGCTGTCTGACCACAGGGTTCATTGATTAGTACATAGAAGATCAGCTGAATTTCAGCCTTTACTTGCCCTTATCCAGCTACCTTGTGCAGGCCACAACCTGGACAACTGTGTATAGTATTCCTGCTTAACATGGGCCCTTCCTTCCCATTCCTATTGTTATTCTTCAAGCTTACTGCTACCAGATAGTTGTCATTACCATTGGAGTAGTTTTTTTCCCCCAACCTGAAGTTATTACTGTATATTTTCCTTTCTTCATTGCAAGACTTTGTGGATATGGTTCTCAGATATCTTCCATGGGTCTAAATTAGTTTTGCTTCATCATTCCTTTTGTTTTATTCTGTCTGTTTCCCTTTTTCCTGCATTTTACTGCATAGCCTTTCTTAACTCCATACTTTGCTTATTTTATTACATGTTCTATTCTCAAAACAATTTTTTAGTTTTCAAACACTGACATGGAATATTTTAAGAGCCATCTCATTTCTACTTGTTATTAGCATCTCTGAGACAGTGTAGGGGCCTGTGGCTTTTTGGTGTGACTTTCAAATTCTCTCCGTTGAGAGCTTAGTAGAGCATGTATGATAGATTTCTTACTGATTTTTGAGCTCAGAGGACTTGTTTTTATTTCCCTAAATTAATTCCCTAGATCTCTGCTGTCTAACACAGTAGCTACTAAAAGCATGCAATATTTAAATTAACTTAAATGCATTAAATTAAATTAAATTAAATTAAATTAAATTAAATTAAATTAAAACACTAGTTCTTTAGTCACATTGGCCTTATTCCAAGTGTTCAGGACAGCACACATGTAGTACATTTCCATCTTTGCAAAAAGTTCTCTTGGACAGCTCTGCCCCCTGGTACAAATTTAAAAAGGTTACGTACGTTTTTCAACTACATTTCTTAGGGTGATTATCATGCAATGTTGTCTCTAAAGCTGTCCATTTCAGTGCTGAGTCCTATATGATTCATGAGCTGTCTGATGAACCAGTCCTTAAATAATGACTTGCTGTTTTCTGTAGAAATGAGTTCACTACTTCCCAGGAGAAAGATAATATCAATTCCTCTGATCTGAAATTAATACAACTGCAGATAAGAACAAATGACCTCTTTGTAATTTAGCAATTATAAAAGCTATGAGTTAATTTGTGTCTAGAGAAAAAGAGAGGAATACAACAGTGTGGACGCAGATTGCTTTAAAAAGTTCGTTAGCAGGGCACTTGGGTGGCTCAGTTGGTTAAACATCTGCCTTCGGCTCAGGTCATGATACTAGGGTCCTGGGATCGAGCTCTACATCAGGCATCCTGCTCAGGAGGGGACCTTCTTCTCCCTCTCTCCCCTGCTCATGCTCTCTCTCTCTCGGATAAATAAATAAAATCTTTGAAAAAAGTTTGTTTGCATCTGGTCAATGAAAATTGTTATTTTCTTAACTTCTGTGTAAATATACTAGAGTAGCTCAAATGAATGTACCAGATTATGCTGTCTGTTAGCACAGTGGAGGCAGCCTATGACAAATTATTTTGATTATATGTTAATTAAGATTTGATAAATTTAGAGCTAACCTAGATACAGCTGCTAATTATTTACAGAGAAGTTTGACATATGTCATTTTATTCCAACCAAAATATGTAATTGCAATTTTGTCTTTTTATTCATATGGAAACTGAGGTTTGGATAGTTTAGGTAATTGCATAAAGATTATATATGCAGTATGAAGACTATCAAAACACAGTGCTATCTGCAAATCCAAATTGCTTTATACTATTTTATTTATATTATCCATTTCTTTTAATGGCTTTTATCACTTTATTGACTTAAATCATTCTTGGATATAAGAAAACTACATATATTGAAATGCATTTCTTGTATTTTACAATATTTGTAAAATGAAGAGAAAAGTTTTTGCTCAATACTTCATTATCATTAAAGCTAAGAGATTCAGATATTTTATCGTAGAACTTTACATAAATTTATGTGTAAATCATTCATTTCTTGAACAAGCAATTAGACAATTATTGTTTTCCATTACTAATCTAGTGTTTGGACATAAAAAGCTGAATGGCTTACTCCCATTGAACCCAAGAAGGTCTTCCCCGATGGAGAAAAGAGCATTTACCCAGACAGAGCCAATTGACGGAACAGTACAATTAGTTCCATGCTACAGACAAAAGAAGTTTATGCTGAGTGGGAAGTAGTTTGATGATCATGTAGAAAGATTTTCGTGAAGGATCAACAAAGAATCTCAGGCTTAAACACTGCATTTTAGGGAAGTAGTGCTGCATATACTAGAGCTAAATCAAGAAATCCTTGAAATGTTCCTAACTGCAACTATTTATAACAAAGTGAAGGTGCTGATTATATAAAGTTAGTAGCTTCAAAATAAAGCATTTTGATAGAGGGTAATAGAAAATGACACTAGAGAGACATGTTAGATCATGATATTTCCTGCATGGAAGCTAAGGAAAACTTTCTGTTAGCACAAAACCATTGGAGAATTTCATGTAAAGAGGTGGTTTGATAACATTGGTATTTTAGCTATGTTATTCTAGGGCTGCATTTAGGAAGGTTTTAGGAGAAAATATCCTATTTAAAAGGTACTTTGAATGCTTCTTTGGAAGTTTTCAGAGTGATTTGATTCAATTGTGGATATTAGTTTCTAGTTTGTGGACTCAAGCAATCACATCAACATGTTTTCAGCCACAAGAAGCAAAGAACTCTATTCAAATTGTCCTAAGCAATGAGGAAAATTGCTATCACACAGTCTATGTCCCAAAGGATGATGACCGGTTAACTCAGTGACTTAATAAAGACACAAAATGCTCTGGTTCTTTCCATTTGGTTTTCCCCATAATACTTGGTTGTCAGCTTCATCCTCGGGGTGGCTGCCTTCATGTTTCTCTGAACAACATTTCATGACAACACATCCATCAAAGAAAAGGGGAGGGTAGTTTGGCAGTCTCCCTCAGACAAAGGAAACCTTTCCTATATATCTTCCAACAGATTTCTTCCTCCTGTGTCATTAATGAGGACTGCTTCATTTGTCCAGAGGGAAATGGCACTTCTGTGACTGGGAAGACCAACTGGAATCTATCCCCTGAGGGGCAATTTCTTTATAATTTATGGATGTGATGCCTATAAATATTATTTCACAGATCAGTGATATTCTTTTTATTTTTAAAAATTCTTTTGTCCTATTTGTTTCATTTTGTATCTTTTCTATTGCTATATCTTTAAGCTGACTCCTGCTTTTCACTCCTACAATGTGCAATTTGCTATTAGACAAATTATCCATATCCAAATGACCCAAATTATTGTATCCAGTGTACTTTTCCTCTTAGACACCATAGAGTTCACCTCTGAAAGTTTAAATGGAATCTTTCTCATATTCTCCATGGCTCTACTTAACTTTCTGAACATACGGAATAATAATAAAAATGATTTTAATATCCTTATCTGCTAATTCTAACATCCATCCTGGTTCAGTGTTAGTTTTTATTGAATGAGTATTCTCCTCATTATGGTGATATTATTCTGATTTTTTGCATGCTAGAAAAACTTTAGTTGGATGGTAGACATATGAAGTTTACATTGTTGGGCTGTGGCTATTTTTGTTTCTGTAAATATTCTTGTGCTTTGTTCTGGGGTGCAGTACTTGAAAGTTCTTGAAAGCAGTTTGATCCTTCTGGGCCTTTCACTTCTTTTTATTCCCCACTACTGAGGTAACACCTTCCTGAGTAGTCTGCTCAGTGCCCCATGGATTATACAATGTACCTTGAGTCCTTTGCCTGGTGTTTTCCTGGGCCTTCAGTAGTTTCCTTACATGAGATCACTGATAAATAATCTTCTGGATTCTCAAGTTGGGGGGCTGCAAAGCTCTCTTCTCTGTGGTACTTTGCTCTGAAACTCTAGCTGCCTTGGTTTCCTGGGACTTGCAGGTCTGTCTCCTCAACTCCAGGAATACCAGTAAGTCCACAGCTTACACCAGAGCCTGGACATTCTAAGGCAGTAAGAGCAGTTTTAGGGCGTGCCTCCTTTGTCTCCTGTCTCTCAAGGACCAATGTCTCTCATTGACTGATTTTCAGTGTTTCTAAGATAGTTGATTTTTTTTCTTTATTTTTCTCTTTTCTTCTGTTGTTTCAGGCAGGGAGGGGGGACAGATAAATCCTTTCTCATAAGTCCTTCTTTACCAGAAGCAGAGTCCTCCATAAACGGTCTCTTCTTAAATTCTTTTCTATTTCCCACAGATGCGTTATTTTTGATGCCTCTGCGAGAGTTTGTTAGACCATAATTTCTACCTCTCTAATTTTATATTTCATACCCATTTCTAGAACTTTTATTTATTTCATTTTTATGCTTTCTATTTATCAGAGAAAGTTTGCAATCTCCACTTTTATTTGCTCAATATACTAAGTATATTTTAAAAGTCCGTGTGATAAATCCATTATTTCAAGCCCTGGTTTTAGTGTCTCTTGAATTCTGATCATGGTGTCTATTTTTGTTGAGCGCTTGTTTAGGCTAATTACACAATATTCAGTGAATATGAAAATTTGTAAACACAATTTGTGGTCCAGAATGATATTAACATTACATTTGCTTTTTGTGGACGCTTGATGTACTCGCAATTTCAGACCATTTAATAATATTTAAGGGATCAAAAGTTTTTGAAGTTTTTGAAGTCAGCCCATCAAGGCCAGTTTCTTTCAAGTTTATTCTTATACGGTTTCTAGAAGTGTAAGAATACTTTTTGGGGTATCAATTAAAAGCCTGGGACACTTACTAGGAAACCCCTCTTTGAAAGCCCTAAATTAAAACTTTTCTTCCTTTAATTTGTCCCATCCGTTCTCTATCAGGTGTAACTTTGTCCCCAAGGAATATTTGACATTTACCAAAGACAATTTGGTTATCACAACTTGGTAGAAGGATGTTGGTAGTAGTGTCTAGTGGATAGAGACCAGGCATGCTACAAAACATTTAAATTGCACATAACAGTCCCCATAACAAACATTATCCAATGCAAGATTTTAGTACTGCCAAGCCTGAGAAACCCTTGCTAGCCCTAGGAGACTATGAAAAGTCCCATTCAACTTTGCAGCTTCTTAATTGCTTCTTTTTGAATCAGCAGAAGAATACAGGGGGAAAATGTCCCCAAATGCTATACTTACATCTCTGATTTTCCTTATCTTGTCCATAGTTGTCTCCTATCTTAAGTCTCCAAAGTCTTTGACTATTAATTTCTTTCCTATATTTTCCAGATTGACAAATTATTCTCAGTGGGAGAACAACCAGTAACTACGGGAATTAAGTTCTGTAGACCCTTGACATTTATAATATTATATCCCTGCATAACAAAATGCACCCATTTCCCATATTCACATTAAACTTTGCTAGAAAATTTTGAAATAATCTGACACTAGATGTAAACCAAAAACCATATAAAATACTATAAATTATATAAATCACAAATCTCATTTTTTTAGACATTTAAAATTTTTTTTTTCATTTTTGCTCTTTCATTTTTACTTTGACATTTGGAGCAAAATTGTTCTTCCAACTTCAAACACATCCCCCCCCCGGGTAAAAAATGGTATTAAAAACCTTAAAATTTCACAAATATCTGTTATTTATGTGAATATATTAACTACCACATTTTTAATTTATCACAAAAGAAATGCTCTGAGGAAAAAACAAATCTGCCAGTGGCATACACCAATCACTCAGATATGAAGTGATTTTATTGCTGTATTTTACAAGACTTATAAATAACTTTCATCTAACTATCTCAGAGCTGAATGTGTTACAGCTGACATATAATTGACAGGGGTAGTTCTGTCTTAAAAACACTAATTGCAACAAGCATCTTCCAAGAAACTCATGAATACAAAATATCTCAGACCAGTCAGTGACACTGTGCAATGTATATTTTAAAGTCTGACCAGTTCCATTTTGATGAAGTGACTATCAAAATGCTAACATTAGAGAAAAGAGTACTTAAATGGTAGGTTATCTAAATTATATGTTATATAATTTAGAAGCACCTCATAATTTCTTACTTTAAACTTAAAAAAAATTCTCTTTTGTTATTGTAATCCTTTTCCAAGGTTAGAAAAGACAATGAAATACAGTTCCAGTAATTTGCCTTATTTTTTCCCAAGATATCAAGATACTAGTTTATTAGGTTGCGAACACGATTATGTAAGTTTCAATACTTTAACCTTCTCCTCCTTGTTCTTATATTTTTTACATTTTTTTTTTTTTTTACATCCTATCGATATATTCACCACTGCTAAACATATAATAGCGTCCAACAGCTCCCCTGACATTTGTCAGAGTTCTAGGTCTGGATCCTTTATATTCTAATTGCTGTTTTAAAACCATGGCTTTTTTTTGGGGGGGGGTGCCCCAGAGCATTCTAGACTCACTCATTGAGGCGGCAGGCCAGCTGTAGAGCCCAGACTCTGTTCTTGTCTGCATCATCAGGATGGAAGGGGCATACAGTAAATTTGATCTCTGATCTAATAAAACCTGACAAACCCACCTAAGACCATCCATCAATAATATCAGCAGAATCGTGGAGGACTGATCTTTCATATTAGCATTAGAATCTGGATCTCAGTAGGTACATGTTCTGGCTTGAAGATCTGTCATGTCCAGCTGGAACCATATAAAAGGAAGAAATTTGGACACAGAGACACAACACACATGGGTAATACCATATAGCAATAGAGGAATGACACACCTACAAGCCAACAAATGCCAAGAATTGACAGAAATCTGGAAGCTAGAAGGGCCAACAAAGGCTACTCTAGAGACTTCAAAGAGACCATGGCTCTGCCAAAAACCTTCATTTAGAGCTTCTAGCTTCCAGAACTGTGAGAGAACACCTTTCTATTGTTTTAAGCCACACAGTGTATAATCCATTAGGGCAGCCCTAGGGAACTATTATAGTACACATTTAATATTATAAAACAATCAATATTATATAATGTTACCATTGTATGTTTTAATTATAGATTTAAACACGTATGAGCCAGTAGACACTTTGAAAATTTTCTCATTCCAAAATAGGAACAATAAAAAAATAAATTTAGAAAATGAGCATTTTTATACAAATATATACCTACACATTTCTATTGATATTTTCTGTGTTCTGCAACTCAATGCATCTTTATTATAACTTGATATGGTTTTACCACAGAAAGGCATTTTTAGTTTATATCAAAATAAACTAGTTTTTCCTGTTAAACAAATAATTCATTTACCTTTACAATCAACTTCAGAATAATGTACTACATATACAATAAAATGAGTATTATAAATCTTCAAAAGGGAAGAACAAGAAGCAGTAATCCCTTATTTTACCAGAAACTATATTTAAACCGTACTGCCAAATAGATAATCTGTGCCGGTTATAATCTTTTCAGTTATAATCTCTCTGTGCCCATAAGCCATTCAACTCAAATCAAACTTGCTGTAGGATTTCCCGTAGGATTGCTCCTTTGGTAACAAATCGAACTTGTTATTAGATCTGTTATTTGTCTTAGAGGGATTTATCCAATATATTTTTCTATATAAATATTTATAAACTTAAAATCAAGTATGACTATTAGATTATAGGGAAATGGTTTACTAAAACACATACAAACAAAATTGGAGACCTTGAGCTAGTTATTGAAGTCTTAGGCAAATGACATTTGGATTCCAAAGAGTGAATACTTATGATCTTTCTAGTATAAATTACTTACTACTTGACTAAATATATTATGTGAATTAACATGGTCATATAAAATCCAACTGTAATCAGTAATTTGGTAAAATTGTAAGTCTTTATGTGAGGAAGCCAATCTTTTTTTCGTTCAGCAGACACCTTTAGATAACATTGTAAGGAATGGTTAAATCTCCAGCTGCTTGGTTTGTTGAGTCGTGAAGCTCCACAGTAAAACAAAATTTGATTTATTTAAATGTTTTCATTGAAACTAAAATTGGTGGAAAATATTAATAAGTACTGTTAAAACTGCTTATATTTATGTCGTGCTTTGTAGATCATATAGTGTGTTTTAACTCAGGTGCCACTGAATTTCCTAACAATGGACCAAATAGCAAAATTTTCAAGATTTAAAGATTTATTGTACTCCTTCCAATCATAGGGTCAAATAGTAAAATCCCCATGTTAAAACATTCATCCAACAGTCTGCATTTTAAAACTAGAACTGAAAGGACAGTAAAATATAGTATAAACACATACACACACACACCACACATACACAACTCAGTAGCTTTCAGAAAAAGAACACATGACTTCTGTTTGGACACAATGTCTTATTAAAATTTTCAAGTTCCGTTTCTTTAAGTATTCACATTCTGTTCTGTTCTTCATCATCACCATCCCTAAAAGCAGATATTTAATGAGTATCTCTTATGTGCTAGTCGTTTTTATATTATCTCTTCTCTTTAGCAAGTAAGTATTATGATTTTCACTTTTTGGTAAAGTATCTCAGAGAGATGATATTTTTCTTAACTCAAAGAAAGAGTAAAGAGAAGAGCTGGGATTCAGAGGAAGCCTAAAGCCTAAACCCCTGCTCTTACCACTTTACCAAACTGCCTGATTCCTTCATGTTACTTAGTCAATTTCAAATACACAATTGCTCAATTGATACAACGTAACAATGGTCTGAATCAACTAGCTTATACTGTGCAGATAATTAAGAGGGAGAGATTTTTGGCCTCTAGGTCAGAGTGCGGAAATGAAAGGGACAAAAGGAAAGATTTTTTTCACTTCTTTTCCAAACTAAACTGACTTGAAAGCATGGATAACTATGTCAGTGCTCTTAGAAGTCAAATAAATACCAAGGCTTTGGAAAATATGGTTTATTTTTCATTTTGAATATTAAAAATTATGACAATTATCCATAATTAGAAACATACCATAAATATACATCAACAATATACATCAACGTGCTATTAATAACAAAGAGAAAATTAGTAACTAGCGAGGAGGGGGAGTTATCAGATAACACATTAACATAAAGTATATTATCATAATTGCTGTTTTAAGGTTCTTTTTTACTATTTAACTTTTAATTTCTATCATTTGTATAATTTCTGCATCAGTTTTATTTTCTCCTCATTAAAGTTTCTATTTTCCTCCTTCTTTGCATACCCCATATTTTTTGTTTGGGTATTAGACATTGTGAATTTTACCTTAAAGGTAATAGAATATTTTTATATTACTATATTCTTCAGGTTTGTTCTGGGGCATGGTTAAGCTTTTTGGAAATAGTATAAACCTTACGTATCTTGCTATTAAGCTTTGATAGGCAGTTGTAGAGATGTGTTTAGTCTAGAATTAATTTTTCTTCCACTTTTACAATAAGACACCGTCCCCTTAATTATAAAGTTTTCTACTTTGGTTGTTGAGAACAGGCATTATTACACTTCTAAATGCCAGATACTTGTTTACACTTCATATTGGACATTTTTTTAGGTATTAATTTTGGGTTTATTTTCCTTTAATATCCTTTTTTTTTTTTTTTTTTGTAACACAGCTGGTAAGTTTTGACTCATATTTTTGACCTAAGGAGTATTTCTTTGAAGTCACTCTTCATATTTCTTCAAGTTTTGATCTATTCCATAAGACTTGGCAATTTATACTCAAACATGTAAGTAAATTAACTCAATTAATAATCAAAGTGATAACGACAATTCATGATTCAGTTCATTACAGAAAGACAATAACCTTGCAGCACTTAATACGCTGTAAACTGACAAGTTGGTTTTGTGAATTATGTATTCTCAATCCCAATATCAGAGAGATATATTCGAAGTGAGGAAATAATGGTTAATTCTAATTATAGATGAACAAACGGAGATGTCAAGACCTAAAGTGTTTTTTTGTTCAGAGTCACAGAGCAAGAAATTGATGAAGAAAAGTTTTGAACACGGATCAAGCTTTTAATCCAGAGACCATTAACCATACCATACTGCCATTTTGTAGATTTGTAAAAATTTTTAAATGAAACTATTTTAATCTTATTATTCAATTAGTAGCTAATTTGTACTCTTCGTAACATTTAAACAATCATTGATAATAAATTTATTCTGAATAAAATTATTAAGTTATATAATTTGGATAAATCAGTTTTTTTGACTCAGTAACTTGAAAGAAATTCTTTATGCCATATCTAGAAATACAATAATAGTAATAAGAATTTTTCTGGTATTTTTATTGCTGTGCATAGCATATTTTTCTTAATTTAAAATCATAAAAAAGCAACAGAAAGAAGCAATTCTTGGGATATCTGGGTGGCTCAGTCAGTTAAGCATCTGCCCTTGGCTCAGGTCATGATCCCAGGGTTCTGGGATCAAGTCCTGCATTGGTCTCCTTGCTCAGCAGGGAGCCTGCTTCTCCCTCTACCTGCCTCTCCCTCTGCTTGTGCTCTCTCTGTCTCTCTCTCTGACAAATTAATAAATAAAATCTTTAAAAGTAAAATAAGGAAGCAATGCTTTATAAAATATGAATCAGTTATTTAAGCTATGCTCATCTGAAATCTATTCTAAATGTCTTCCAACATTAGAGATAAGCTTATGTTTGTAATATAAAGAAATAGGATTATAGAAAACTGTGAGATTAGAAAGGCACTTTCAAGGAAGTAAAAAAGCCAAAATATAACAATAACAGAAAGAGACTATAGCTACTTTTCACCTCTCCCCCTGCTCATACACACACACTCTCTCTCTCCAATAAATAAGTCTTTTTTTTTGAAGTATCTTTGTTGCCTGACATTGCATTTCCCTAAGTCTACTTTAGCTGTTTTTCTCAAGACTTTACATTTCAGTAAAAATTACAGAATCTGAAAAAGTTACATTTTCACTTAACAAGGCATTGCTTTCTGTGTTCATAAAATATTTTCATGTTTAAATAAATAAAAATAAATAAACAGAAAAAATAGTGTTCATTACCATGCAATTTATTTCTTTATGTATAGGCTTTTTTTTTTTAATTTCTTCACAGATGCAATGAAGAAATACTAGTGTGCATTAGAAAATGGAAAATTATTTGGAGATTAAAAGAAAAATAGAAATGCAAAGATGCTGTGATTTTATTATTTTTTGGTATAATTTTAGCAAATTGGTTCAATATAGCAAGTTGTTGTACCCAGGTCACTTACGATTTTCTTCTCTTTTTTTTTTTTTCTTCTGCTGTTATGCTTTTCTTCCCATGCTAGGTCTCTTTGATTTTTGCAAAAGACAACCCTTTTAATTTTATTTATTTATATATTTGAGAGAAAGAGAGAATGAGAGAGAAAGCCTGAGCAGGGAGAGAGAAAAGCAAACTTGCTGCTGAGCAGGGAGCCTGATGTGGGGCTTGATCCCAGGACCCTGGGATCATGACCTGAGCTGAAAGCAGATGCTTAACCAACTGAGCCACCCAGGCCCCCAAAAGCAACCCTTTCATATAACTTATTCTTTCTCATCCCAGTTGAGCTAGCTACTAACAGGTAGAAAAGAATTAAGAGAATGTTTGGGAAATAACAAAAATGTAAATAATTTTTGTAAATTCAACCTGGGAGAATACTTTAGTACATTCGAACATTTCTGACACTACTCATGTAGTCAGTCATTCTTGGAGTCTCACACTGAGTTTGTCACTGATCTGAAGAATACTCATCTCTCATCTATCTAGAGTCAGCTCTCACAATACCAGATGTACAGACAGAACAATATGTCCAAATTCCCTCCAATGCAACCTTCTACCTGTTATTATTAACAGCATCAAGATGGATTATTTGCCTTATAAGGTTTGACCAAAGATATAATCACTCGGTCTCAGGAAATTGGAGTTGGGATACAGAGAGACTTGTTTTGGTTATATATGAGGCCCAGTCCTAAAAGATGTGGTGATGCAAGTGCTAAGATTGCTATATTGAAGTCACAACATTGGGGCCATACAGGTCAAATCATGAAGAGGGAACTTATTAGCAGAAACAAGGAATGAATAAACAAATGTTTGATTGAGGACAGGAAACTGATAATTTGACCCTAGGGAGTAGGAGAGAAGAAGAAAAAGATGCATTAATTTTTCTGGAGATGTACACTTTCTGTTTCTTATAAGGCCTTGCTATGTTTTGTGCTCAAAGTTCCTGAATATGTCTCAGTTTACTTATAATATTTTACTTAGGCTCATTTGGAAATATTTCTGCTTCTTTCAAACAACTGATTCCTGGTATAGAAGCCAAACATTAAATGCCCTATCTTCTATTTGATAACACAATCTTTTCTGCCATTTTATTTTCTTATAATGTAAGTTTTAGCATTTTAGGCCTGTTTTCTTTGGTGTTAACTGTAGAATTACATTGCTTAGCCTTGAGAATGATGATGATGAAAAATAATCTCAAAGAGAGGATATCTTGTTTATCACAACTATACAGGTGCAAAAACAATTGAAATTCATAAAGTTGGAGCTGATAAAGTATTGAGAATATTCCCCCAATACTAGTCTTATTTCTTGTCAAATGTGGAGGCTTGTATTTAAAAAAGTGCAATGCTGTTCCTTTTTCTATTATTGCAAAATTCTCCTTGGAAGGAAATCTTTTAAGATACCTAAATTGCAGAGATTGAAGTATGCTCTGTTGTTAAACAGTTTATGGCTTCTAACTATTCAAATTCTATATTATACTTGTTGCCTGATATAATATTATAACTGCCTCCTTTGTATTTCTGTAAAGCATGGATACTTGTAGAATTTCTTGGTCAAACAAGAAAAAGATATTTGACATGTTCTTCTTCCTTCATGGCTGAATGAAAAGACAAGCCACAGACTGGGAGAAAATATTTGCACATCATGTATTTCATAAAGAGCTTGTGTCCAGAATATGTTCTTTATTTTTTAAAGATTTTATTTATTTATTTGTCTGAGAGAAAGAGCAGGGGAAGGAACAGAGGGAGAGGGATGAGCAGAGCCCTGATCTTGATCTCAGGACCCTGAGACCATAACCTGAGCCAAAATCAAGAGTTGGAGGCTCAACTGACTAAGCCATCTGGGTGCCCCCAGAATATGTTCTTTAGATAAAACTCTAAAAACTTGAACTCTTAATGAAAGTTATTATGAATCATATGATCCAATTTCTTTTAGTGGGCAAAGCTTTAGAAATGTTTCCAAGAAGATAGATGACCAACAAACCCTTGAAAATATGTTCAACATCATTAATACTGGGCAAATGCAAGTTATAATCACAGAACAACTTTATTCGTAATATCCATCAACATATAAATAAACACAAATTGTAGGGTTTCCATACAATAGAATACTACACAGCAGTAAAAAAAATAAATTAACTTGATTCATTCTACAGTATAAAGAATCTCAAAATAATTATTATGAGTGAAAAAAAGGAGACTACAATAAAGTATATATGCTCTGAAATTTATATAAAATTCAAAATCATGCAAAGTGACCACTTTGACAAAGCCGATCAGTAGTTGTCTGGGATAGGGTATAGGGGCAGGAGGGAGGGATTGCAAAGAGGCAGGAGGAAACTTCAGGTAATAATGGATATGCTCATCATCTTGATTGTGGTGATGGGTCAAGAAATCTATACATATATCCAAGCCTTTCAAATTGTACACTTTAAGTGTGTACCTCAAATTTCTTATTATCACTAGACAAAAATAAACAGAAAATGATGTCCATCCAGAAGAGAAATGAAGGAAACTCCTCACCTCTTCAGGAAGGTGAGAAGTGTGGTTTACTTTCACAATACTTGAAGACATCCCAGAACCACAAATAAAATGCAATAAGAGTTCATTTTTCATCAAAGCAGACCTCTTATTACAAACAAGTGTTGCTATAGTTATACTCATGTTTTGGTCAAACCTCCCATAATTAAAAGTTGCAAGGTTTTTTGCAAATGCTGAAAGGACTTTAACTGGATTGGTAATTTAAAAAAAAAAAATTTATAGAACATAATAATGCAACTGAGTTCGAGTAAAATATCTATATAGCAACCAAGCCTTAGTATAAAAAAATCAATCTGTAGGGGCGTCTGGGTAGCGCAGTCGTTAAGCGTCTGCCTTCGGCTCAAGGCGTGATCCCGTTGTTTCGGGATCAAGTCCCACATCGGGCTCTTACGCTGGGAGCCTGCTTCTTCCTCTCCCATTCCCTTGCTGTTTTCCTTCTCTCGCTGGCTATCTCTCTGTCAAATAAATAAATAAAATCTTAAAAAAAAATCAATCTTTAAAACACTACAGTTCTAAAAAATACAATAGAAAATAAGCTGTAACCAATTCTTGTATGGCTGCATTTGGATTCTGTAGCAGTAACTCAGTGTGCTTTAAAGTACAAACATCATTGCCCTCCTCTCCACTAGCTTGGAGAGATAAAAGTTACATGAAACTTGCATTTTGTATCCAAAGAGAGGTCTAAAAGCTTTTCAATGCAGTGTCACAGAATTTCATGGTGTCTTTAAACTTAACTGATGCCAGTGAAAGCCATCACTTGACTGTAAAGGGTCAGCTTCTCCTCATGGCTTGCTTTTTTTTTTTTTTTTTTCCTCACGAAGCAGCTTTCTCAAGATGTATGCTCCAGCAATGCTTTTTTTCACTTCACTTTCATTTACTTTTTCAAGGAAAAAATGGCCGTTTTCTACTCATGATAAATAGCAAAGTCTTTTCAACCGGACGGGATAAGATAGGTTCCACAGAATTCATTATTGTCTCAAGGAAATACTACTGATGGCAGGGAAATAACCCTCACACTGTAAGTGGTTCAACAATTTGGCTAGGTAAATACAGTGTTGCTCTAGGATAATTTATATATATATATCTTTGTTCTACAAAGGGAAACAGAGTCTAAATGCTGACAATTCATGTGGAATAACTTTTATTATCTCTCAAAGCAATAGACATGGCAGAGTCTAGAACTGTTAAAAATATTAATTAATATTCATTTTGTGATCCTTTGAGAGATAATTGATACTGTTTGGCAAAGAGAATATTGCTTATTTTTGTACTTAATCAGTGCTGTCTTGGAATTTCCTCGGTAGTTGTCAAGAAGCATGAAATTATATGGAAGAGGAGAAAGAAGACAAACAAAATCTTCCAATCTTCCTACTATAGACCACATCTTTTAAAAATTTTTGTTGTATCTTGCATATACGTTAATTTTTTATACTAGGTTTTGACATGTTAAAAATGTACTAAATAAAACATATAAAATTTGTATAAGTATAGCTTTGATCACTTTTAAACAAAATTATTCACAATATAAAAGATATGTCAGAAATTAAATAAGGTTTTACTCTTGACACCCACCCAGATAATTCACCCACTATGCTACAAAGTAATTATGTAATATTAGACACCCACAATGCAAAACTGTATCCATCACAACACATTGATGATCTAATCTGTCTTCCTCTTGCTTATCTGCGCTTTGTTAATGTGCCCTTGACCCTCATGCCTACATCTCTATACCTGACCTCTTCTCTGAATTATAGATTTATAAACTACTTTCTTTCTGAAACCCTCCACCTGAATGATTAATAGGTGTATTCATTTCTCATTGCTGCTGTAACAAATTACCTCAAATTTACTGGCTTAAAACCATACAAATTTATTATAATACATTTCTGTAGATTAGAGCTGTGTCATAGGTGTCCCTGGGGCTACAATCGAGGTGTCAGAAAGATGGAGCTCCTTTCTGGAGGTCCTATGAGAGAACCCATTTGCTTGCCTTTTCCAGCGTCTAGAAAGCCACCTGCATGCCTTGATTTATGGACCCCTTCCTCCACTTTCAAAGTCAGCATTATGGGGCTGAGTCCCTCTCAATCTGCCATCTTCCTAGGTCTCTATCTTCTGCCTCTCTCTCTTAATTTTAGAGAACCTTGTAATTATACTGGCCCATCCAGATAATACAGGCTAATCCCCCTATTTTCAAACTCAGCTGATTAGCAACCTTAATCTCATTTACAACCTTACTTCCCCTCTGCTGTGTCGAGAGACATATACATAGGTGTCAGGGATTAGGATGTAGACATCTTTAGAGGGGTCATTATTCTGCCACTACAATAAGCAATTAAGATACACACAATTTTCTCCAACCCTTTTAAGAGATCAGTTCCTCCCCCATCATTCTTCATCTGAGTAATTACTACTTTAAGGCTAATAACTAAAAAGAATTCCTTGGTTTTTCCCAATCCTTCTCCTCCATATCCAATGGAGCTGCAAGCCCTGTAGGCTCTAACACCAAAATAAATCACAATATCTCATTTCCACTGGGAACATGCCTGGATTATATTCACTAGGAGGATCATTGTAGCCTACGACCAATCTCCAATTTTCCACATAGCATCAGGGTAATGTTTAGCCATAATTCATTTCCATTACTCAGCTGCTAAAACTATTTTACAAGCTGCCATTGCACTTAGAAAAAATATCCAAACTTCGTATTTTGCACCTCCACCCCAGGATTTGGCCCATGCTTATCTCTTTCTCTCTTGCTTTTTTTCCAAACATTAATTTGTCTTCTTTCTATTCCTCCTATGTCTTAAATTCTGCAATGTAATTGAGAAGCTAACTACCTGGAATTAGTGTGGACTTCTCAGGTTGAGGGCTCAATCTCCACAAGACTCCCCTCATTTCAGACAGCAACTGCAAGCTCTGGGGTTCACCAGGCACCTGCACAACTGACTAATTGGCTACAAATCCAGTGGTTCCCATTGCCCTCTCAGATTTGATAATTTCCTACGATGACTCACAGACCTTAGGAAAACACTGTAGTTATAAATGCAATATTATTATAAAGGAAGCAAATCAAAACCAGCCAAATGAAAAGACACATACAGTGAGGATGGGAGAGTATTAAACATGGAGCTTCCCCGTCCTCAGGATCATCATTCTTACGGCAAGTTGATGTGTATCACCAACCAGGATGCCTCACTCAAGCCTTGTTGTTTTTATTGAGTTTTTATTGGAGTTTCATTACATAGGCATGATTGATTGACTCATTGACCAATGATTCATTTTAACCTCCAATTCTCCTTCTCTACCAGGAAAGCTGACATCACCTGGGTTCAGCCCCAATCCTCTAATCACAAGTTGGTTTTTCTGGAGTGGTTAGACTCCACCTAAGTTACTTCATGATCATAAACTCAGGGGTCACTGTGAATAACATGCTCCCAACATGAGAAATTTCAAGGATTTAAAGATTTCCTTGTGGGAATGAAGGACAAAAACAAGTCAAATTTTTTATCATACAACAGGTTTCTCCATCTGGGATTCTATGATCTTGCTTCTCCACTACCTGAAATATTTGCTCCCCTATTTGTCTGTCTCCTTTGACTATAATCTCTGAGGAGACTTCTTCCTGGAATGGTCTATGAAAGGTTGCCTTCAACACAGACTGTCATTCTTGTCTACATTTTCTCTATTTTCCTTAAAGTTTGTATCACTTTCTGAAATCATATTGTATGTTTGCTTGTTTAGCAACTGTCTCCACAACGAGATATAAGAACCAAGATGGAAAAGACCTCCTCTTTCTCATTCTCCACTGAATTCCTAGGTGTGGTGTCTCAAGAATCTCCAGTCACATTTGTTTAATGAATAAATATCTACCTGACATACCTGACAGGGATGAGATGTTTTCAAAACACTTAATATTTTAGCTGGCAACGCTCATCTCCCTAGGACTTGTAATCTATAACATACCACTCAATATTGGACTGTCTACTGTTATTTGTTATTCCAACATCATTTTCAGTCTGATAAGCTTGTATCCTTACTGTTGGCTTCTGACAGCTACAGAGCTCATCTTATATTGTGTTCAGCATATCATACTGCAAATAGCTGTACTTTTTGTTAAGTGGATCTTGCACATTAAAATTCTAGTTACTAAAAAGAACTTTTATTTAAAATATTTTTATATTTTTAAAAATCATTTAAAAGAAAGGATGTTTTATGATTGAAATGTGATACACATTTCATGTTCTACAATGATACTAGCTTTATCCTCTTTGATAGTAGTTTATTTCAGTTTTACTTTGATGCTTTTTTTTATATTCACAATTTTCTATAAGGAACTTATGTTATAATTTGAGATTGAAAACAGAGCTCATGATACAAAAGGAAAGCCCTAAACTCTGGAATTAAACGTGAAAGATGGGAGTAGGCTTCGGAATTCCTGGTTTTCCTATGGTCAAATAATGCTAGGTCTTCCAGCAATATAATTTGAATAATAAAGTTTATCTAATTGTATTTCTATTCATGGGATGGAAGGAAAATTGCAAAATACTAGTTATTGATTTCCCCTAGTACTCTTTGGCAAAAAGATGATTTTAATCTTGTTACACTGACAGCATAAAATGCCACAACAATCTGGCCACAACTTCTCTCCAGAAGTAGTTTGGACTCAACTGTCCAAACTACAATCCCCCAATTTTTTTCCTAACATAAAGCATTTCCTTTTTCACAAATATGTTGTTACTCTTTCATGACTTTATATCTTTCCATACTCTTTTTCCTGCTTGGAATAGGTCTTTCCATTTATTTGCTGGAACACTCCATCTACTTTTTCACTGAACTCAAGGTTTACTATTACTGTAATACCCTCCTCATTCACTAAGCTTTTATTTTTTCTCTTTACCTTCAGAGCTGTTTAGAATCAGTTATAGCACTTATACCATATTGTGTTTATGTACAGATTATGAAGACCTGTCTCTGGGGTCAGATAACTATAGCCTGTGGGCCAAATTCAGGTACTTACCTGTTTTCATAAATAAAGTTTTATTGGAACATAAAAGTTATTTGCTTAGATATTTTACACTAGAGGTAGAGTTGAGTAGTTAAGACAGAGACCTTATGGCCTATAAAGACTAAAATATTATCTGCCCCTCTACAAAAATAAATAAATAAATAAATAAAAATAAAGCCTAATAATAATAATAATTATATATATATATATATATATATATATATATATATATATATATATATATATATATATAGCCAGCCCATGATTCATTGTTTTTGTCTGCATGGTGCTTCTTTCTCTATTTTTTTTCTGGAAATAATTCTCATCTTATTTTAGAATAATGCCCCTTTCTAATTTTCAAAAGACTCCATGTGCACAATGATTGGTTCAAAGGATAGAAACATCATCTAAGCTAGCTCACCCAGACTCTTCATGAGGTAATTAGCACTGGAGAAGGTGGTAAAATAACCCTTTCCTCACTGGTTTTGTATGTGTATGTGTGTGTACGTGTGTGTATGTCTGTATGTATACATGTTTTATATATATGCATGCATGTTATACACACACACATATACATATATAATGTACAATGTACATGAGGTTTGGGTTTAAACATACTTCCTATTCACCTATCATCAATTTAAAAGTTAGAAAATTTTCATTTTTAGTTTTTTAAAGAGAAAGACCATGTTTTACATACCAAGATTCCCAAGACCTAAGAAGAAACCTAAAAATAGTAAGCTTACTGTTTGCTTCTCTTGTTTCCTTTTTTCTATCTACTTTCTTCCTCTTTTTCTAACTCTTATATAACATGCTTCAAAAAAATACTTCTGTGAATGTGATTATAACACATAATGTGAAAAAAGTTTGTTAAAATAGGAAAATTTAAGGGGCGCCTGGGTGGCTCAGTAGGTTAGGAGTCTCCCTTCGCTCAGATCATGATCTCAGGGTCTGGGATCAAGCGCTGTGTCAAGCTCCCTGCTCAGTAGGGAATCTGCTTTTCTCTCTCCCTTTGCCCCTCTCCCCACCATGTTTCTCTTTCTCTCTCAAATAAATAAATAAATAAATAAATAAATAAATAAATAAATAAATAAAATCTTTTAAAAAATAGGAAAATTTAAATTATGTGTAAATAAAGTAGCAAAAACAACAAACATCTAGCAAAATTATGGTGTGACTATGTAAATAATTCTGTGTGCATTCCTTGGCAGACAGAATAAAACAAATACACAGACACCATAGACTGCTACATAGTTTTCATTATTTTATTAAAGGATGCATAATAATTCTCAACAGAATAAAAAATTTTAGTAGGTTGAATTTTACTTAAATGTACTCTGGGGAATCCCAGTAATCTCTTAGGGAATTTTATTCAAAGCTCTCTGTGTCTGTTTTAGGGCAGATAGTCTGTGTAACTTAAACATCCAGGTAGCCTCAGCTTTCTTCTGTTCTTGCTGCGGTGACATACCCTCTGAGATGTTTGGTGCAAGATTTCCACTATGTGAGTCACCAAGGTAGTGGATGGAGGCATTGACTCCCACAAGTCTGTATCTGCACTCAGGTGGAAGACCTGCTCAAACACTCAAATCCTCTTTCTAGAACCCTGATCATAGAACATCGAACCACATAACCATGGGTCTGTTGAACATCCTGTAATTATCTTTCAAGCTTTGTCTTACTCTATTAAAAAAGTTCTTACTAAACCATAGTCTGAGGTTCACACTTAAAGAAATATGAAAGAACAGAGTTTCTAATCTGAAAAGTGAGAGAGAAGTATAGTTGAGCTGGAGGAATTAAGATTTAATACAGTATGTTATGAAGTCTAGAAGAGGGCTGAAATTATCAAAGATTTTATGAAGGGTATAGGACTTGAGGTATGGCCTAAAGAAAAAGTAGCAATTTCATTTGTCTATAAAATAGGTAAGGAGATACAACAAGATTAGCATGAATAAAAAACATTAATGGGGTTTAAAAGCCAACCTGACTGGAGTTGTAAATACAACTAATAAACCAATAGATAAAATAACTCTTGGTAATAATAATAATCTAAAACCAAAAATAATTAGATCACTTATTCATTAATCTCTTATTTCAGGCTTCATAGAAATAGTCCCTGGCACATGGGTTCAGATGTTGTTTATTTATTCAAAGATTTTATTTATTTGTTTATTTGAGAGAGACAGACAGACAGACAGCACAAGCGGCAGAGGGAGAGGGAGAGAAAGAATCTCAAGCAGACTCCATGCTGAGCATGAGCCCAATTCAGGGCTTGATCCCAGGATCCTGAGATCATGACTTGAGCTGAAACCAAGAGTCAGATGTTTAACCAACTCTGCAACCCATGCACCCCTCAGATGTGACTGGTTATGGCTTCTCACCAAGGTCGTAATCCTCCAGCATCTCTGGCCAGCTGTGTGGGTGGACAAAGTTGCAGGTAGATTACAATGGAAGCATGAGAGATGGGCACAAGGTGGTCAGTGTCTCCTATGATCCAAGCACTATGCTAAGGGTACCCGCCTTATTGTATACTCACAAGATAATATTTACATTCCCATTTTACATCTGAGAAAACCAGAGCCATTAGTGAGTTTAAATAATCTGGTTGCCAAGGCAACAAGTGGCAAAGTTAGTTATTTGGAATACAAGTCTGTTTCCAAACACTTTTCACTAAATCCATACAGTATATTGTCCCTAGAACAATAGATCTTCATGTCTGTATCAGTCACCAGTAGTTCCCACTTTTGTATTTGTTAGATGAATTTAATTTAATAAAAAAAATAATTGGATGTGCATGGTAATTACTACAATTTAAATTATGGGTATTGTTAAATTTTTAATTTCTTCATTGGACAATCTCATTTACTTCTAAACCTCTACTACATAAATTCAATTTTTCTATGAGGTTTGTTTTACACATTTTGTTTTAAGTTGATTGATATGTATAAGAAATAATTTGAATATAACTCAACTTTTCATTTCCTTATGTGCAATTCCCTCTGACACAAATATTTGATGAATACAGAGAACTGCATTCAGACGAACAAAACCAAGTAGGAATACACAAAACACATGCAAACACACACAAGCACACACACACACCTCAAACACTTAATGCTATCTCAGTTAACTACATGTGAGCTGTAACTATCCACATCTGGTATTACAAACTCCCCTCCAATTATGGATAACCATTCTTTAAACACTCCAAAATAATTCACACACAGCAGCTGACAATTCTTCCAACGCCCACCTCCACAAGCAAACGTCAGGTGTTTTTCAAGATAAAGTGCCATATTTATTGTGGCATTTATGTAGTTCTTAACTATTTGACATATGTGTAATTGCTACTACTTTTTTAGTTTTCCAACTTTTTTATAAGTGGGTCTCTGACAAAGTTTTTTTAAGCGTTGTGCCCCTAACCACTTTTTCCCCACTAGGCCTGTGATTATTGTGTGTGTGCTTTTGCAGTGTGGTTATTGTTAGGAATGCATTATGTCCCATTAAAACAGAACTGACCATATTTCTTTTTTTTTTTTTTAAGATTTTATTGTGTTTATTTCTGAGAGAGAAAGAGTGGGGGAGGGCAGAAGGAGAGGGAGAGACGGGACGCCTGGGTGGCTCAGCCGTTAAGCATCTGCCTTCAGCTCAGATCATGATCCCAGGGTCCTGGGATCGGGCTCCGCATCGGGCTCCCTGCTGGGCCGGAAGCCTGCTTCTCCCTCTCACACTCCCCTTGCTTGTGTTCCTTCTCTGTCTCTCTCAGTCAAATAAATAAATACAATCTTAAAAAAAAAAAAAGAGAGAGAGAGAGAGAGAGAAGGAGAGGGAGAGAGAATCCTCAAGCAGACTCTGTGCTGAGTATGGAGTCCAACTCAGGGTTCAATCCCAGGACCCTGAGATTATGACCTGAGCCAAAACCAAGAGTCAACCACTTAACTGACTGAGCCACCCAGGTGCCTGGACTGACTATATTTCTAAATATGTTGTCTATATTCAATACTGTCATCTCACTCCCTATATTTCAAATTTTGGTTAATGGCACCATACAGCTAAAAATGTTAGTTATAATTAAGATGTACATTATTGCATATCAATGCCATTAGAGAAACTATTCTAAAATTTGGCCCCATAGCTTGATCATTATTAGTTTCTCTCCATCAGTGCTGTATTTATGTTTTTCTGGTAGAAAGACCTCCTTGTTCTGATTGATCTCTCATTTGACTTCGATATGCAGTCTAATTTTCTAGTAGTTGTCTCCAAATGCTTTGACTCATACAACTACACAATCACTATTTTTGTATATGAAACACAAACTATATACATATGTGTATACATATATGTGCACAGATATGTATGATTTATATTTGTGTGCCACTATGGAAATATCACTATATTGCAAAGCTAAGTATAAATTAATTGAAAGAAGTAGATGAAACAAGCAGTAATCTTAAATTTATTTAATTTTATATAGTGTCAAAACCACAGTTATGAAGATGCTGTTTAATTTTATCTGAAAATTCTGGTTTAATTCAGTATGATACAATGATTCTAATATTTGAATCTAAATTTATTTTACGTGATACTTGGTTTTAATAACTGTTGTAGATGAGAAGGATATCAAAATGTATTGATCCAAATAGAATAAGTGCCTCATTGGCTTCATTATAATAATTCCTTGTAAATTCTACTTACCAACTATGGAAAATTTTATTTGGAAACTTTTGAAATTAAACCCACAAATTATTATCTCTCCTGATGTCAATCAATTGCTCCTTAAGAACTAATCACAGTGTGCTGCATTCTAATAATTTTAGCAGATGGGTTTAAGCTTCACTGAAATTTTTCATACCAATTAAAAGAAATTAGAACATTTCTATATACCAATTGTTTCTGTAGTCTCCCATTATGAAATTTTCTTGTGTATGACGCATTCATGTTATTTTTGGTATCAAAATTAGTGTGTGATTGATAAATGCAAATAGAAGAAAATAATACAAGTTTCTTTAGGTAAAAAATACAGAAACTTAGGAATATGATGATGACCATCAGATCAGAACACCCACAGTCTGAAGGACAATTGTTGGTGACCCCACAAGGGACTTTAATGACACACATGCTCCTGTCAGAGGACGGTTCTGGTTTTCCGTGAAGTTTAGCTACAATACTTTCTTTTCCTCCCTTCGTCTCCCTCCCCGACTGTTTCAGAGATTCTGGCCTCATCCTTTACATACTTGTCAAGTGCAAATAACTAGAAACAATATTAAACATTCCTACATGTTTCTTTCATGTTTACTTCAAATGAGGTGAATTAAGGCTTATTTCCCAGCAGCGCTTAAGCAGGCTGAAACTTTACTACGCCTCCCTGAGGTCTCTTTAAGCTGGTGGAAACTCTACCAATCATCTGTTTTCAAAATGCTCTACAAAATTCTCCTTTAAGGCAGTTACTTTTACCTTAAAGCTAAAATGTATGCATTTATTCTTTCAAAATTATCCGTTTGTGGTATAGTTTTTACTTTTCCTTTCATCCCAGAAAAGCCAACTGATTCGGAGCATATGCTTTTTTGTAAAATATGACACTTGTAGTTAGGCTTGTCCAATCTTTTGAATGCCCTGTGATGATGTCCTTCAGCACTTTGTGCACTTTGCTACATTAACTAGGTTATGAATAATTCATTGAAAAAATTTCAGATAGTGCTCTATTGCTCACTCTGTGAAGATATTCCATAACCTTCTTTTTTCAGGTTAAAGAAACCACTTCATCAATGGTTATCCACTCATAGTTTTTACCCAAGCATTGATTTTTGTTAAAGAAACCTTTACCTATATTCTTCTCTATGACTTCTTTGCTCTAATAGGCCATTAAAAAGCCATCTTAGAATATTTTATTACTGCAAGTGAATCCAGAAAATACCATAAACTGAGATATTCTAGCAATATCTGAACATACCGCAACCAGGTAGCAAATCTTTCATACTGTAGATTACCCTGACACTTGACTCTTCATATCCTCTGCAATGTTTTCTATGCGTCCTCCAGAAGCATTTGCTGACAAAAAAAATGCACTTCACATTGTCATTATATTGGGGTTTTTTTGTATGCAGCCAATTTAATATATTGAGAAAGTAAGTATTTTCAGACTGGCATATGTTTATCTTTCATCATCTTTAAGTAAGAAAGCTAAAAAAAGATATTCACAATCTTTATCATTATATTTGGTGAAATTTTCTAAGGTATTCAATTTAATGTGGCAGAGACTGACATTGAAAGAGAAATTGGGCTTGTTCCTCTTTGTTTTCATATTCTGGATGCTTGCTTTTTAAATTTCTATACAATCCTACTTGTTTGACACTATCATTAGCTACTAGTCAAAATTACTGAGTCCTTGTTATACTATCCTCTTTTGCTGGACCCACTTCTTACTGAGGAGTCATTTGCCCAACAGAACACCTACATCAGCTCACTCACAATTCAGCTTACACAGCGAGGGGAGGAGCCTCTGGCCAACAGACTTTAAGGTGACCCCAGGATCAGCTTCCTGGTATTCACAACCTTAAGGAACAGTGTCTTACTTCCACCCATGAATGCAGCAAAGGTGATGTGATGTGTATGCTTACATGTCCATAATTACACAAGAGTAGCACTGTCTTGGTAGAGTCTCTCTCTCTCTTTCTCTCTCTCTGGCTGTGAGGAAGCAAGTTACCATTAATCTTAAAGCCACAAGGAACTGAATGCTACCAAAACCATGTGAGCCAGGGAAGAACATTGTGTCCTAGTCCAAATTACATACAGACCCTATCCTTGACCAACATCTTGACTGCACCTTACTAAGACACTAGGCAGAGAAGCCAGCTAAGTTATGCCCAGACTTCTGGCCCTCTGAAACTCAGAAAATGCATTTGTGTTTGAAGCCAGTAAATCTGTGGTAAAATGTGGAGAAATAGATAACTAATACAGCACCTCTGCATTGTCCACCTGTGGTCTTCTCTTTTCAGTGATATCAACTTCTGGAGCAGTGGGCCAGTGTACAAATACAAGTCACACATGTCATGGTAACACTTATTTCAAAACAAAACACACTCATTTATTTGATCTTTCTCTTTATTCCATGAAGGTTCCTATCCAATATCTCAGGATAATCCGAAAAGAATTAAGTTATTCTTGTTTGTTTGTTTTATATTTTCATTTAAATTCTAGTTAATTAACATATAGTGTGATATTGGTTTCAGCAGTAGTATTTAGGGATTCCTCCCTTACATATAACACCTAATGCTCAACAAAACAAGTCCCTCCTTAATTCCCATCACCATTTAGCCCATCCCCCACCCCCCAGCAACCTTCAGTTTTTTTCTCTATAATTAAGAATCTGTTTTATGGTTTGCCTCTCTCTTTTTTTTTTTTCCTGCCCTATGTTCATCTGTTTTGTTTCTTAAATTCGACATATGACTGAAATCATTTGACATTTGTCTTTCTCTGACTGACCTATTTCACTTAACATAATACACTCTGGCTCCATCCATGTCATTGCAAATAGCAAGATTTAATTATTTTTTATGGCTGAGTAATATTCCATTATATACATACATGCCACCTCTTCTTTATCTGTTTGATGGATATTTGAGCTCTTTCCATAATTGGGCTATTGTTGATAATGCTGCTATAAACATTGGGGTGCATGTGCCCCTTCAAATCAGTATTTTTGTATACTCTGAGTAAATACTAGTAGTGCAATTGCTGGGTTGTAGGGTAATTCTATTTTTAGCTTTTTGAGGAATCTTCATACTGTTTTCCGGAGTAGCTGTACCAGTTTGCATTCCCACCAACAGTGTAAGAGGGTGCCCCTTTCTCTGCATCCTGACCAACATCTGTTGCTCCTGTGTTGTTAATTTTAGCCATTCTGATATGTATGAGTTGGTATCTCATCATGGTTTTGATTTGTATTTTCCTGATGCTGAGTGATATTGAGCGTCTTTTCATGTGTCTATAGCCATCTGGATGTTGTCTTTGGAAAAATGTCTATTCATGTCTTCTGCCCATTTCTTAACTGGATTATTTGCTTTTCTGAGTGTTAAGTTTGATAACTTCTTTATAGATTTTGGATACTAACCGTTTATCAGATATGTCATTTGTAGATATCTTCTCCCATTCTGTAGGTTGCCTTTTAGTTTTGCTGATGTTTCCTTGTGCAGAAGATTTTATCTTGACGAAGAACCAGTAGTTCATTTTTGCTTTTGTTTCCCTTGCCTCCAGAGTCATGTCTAGTAAGAAGTTGCTATGGCCAAGGTCAGAGAGGTTGCTGCCTGTTTTCTCCTCTAGGATTTTGATGGTTTCCTGTCTCACATTTAGGTCTTTCATCCATTTTGAAATTATCTTTCTGTACGGTATAGTTTTGATTTAAAGACAGAGTCATTGGTAAATTATTTTCAATTTATTAATAAAATATTTTTTGTCTTCATATTTAGTTGTATTTTACCTTGATAACATAAGTAGATTGAGAAATAAATGGAATGAGGTGGTACAATGGCGCTATAAATTGATACAAATGCTATGCATGAAAGACGAGCCTTAAGATAGCCACAAGCATACACTCA
Source organism: Ursus americanus (assembly GCF_024610735.1). Lineage (NCBI taxonomy): Eukaryota > Metazoa > Chordata > Mammalia > Carnivora > Ursidae > Ursus > Ursus americanus. The sequence continues at coordinate 11,997,839 of NC_142139.1, forward strand.
GATTTGCTGCTAATGCCTGTGATGCATTTACTCAGTTATTTTGCTGACCCATCTTTCAATAGTCCTGAAATTAAATAATAAGGATAAAGTCTAATTTAGAGAGAAATAGAAAGCTGCAGCTGGGGAGAAAAAGATATGGGGTTATTTATGGAAATACATTTATGGAATATTTACAGAAATATATTTATGGAAATATATTTATTGGCCAAAATATTATAGCACTATCCTTGGGTGGAAAAAATTATTTTGCTTCCTATAGACATCCTCAAAATACAGTTTACATTTTGAGGAACTGAGTTTCGGTCTCCTGTGGTTCTTCCAAGTTAGTATGTGTATAAAATTAAGCATATATGCTAATTTCCATATATTTAAACAAAAGAGTAGAGTTTTTGGAGGACATACTAGTCCATGCATTCTTATTTTAGAGATGTGATAATTAAGGCTGATAGAGATATCATGACTTTCCCAAAATAACTTCATGACATGTGAAGATCTATCATATAAACTAAAATGGGTATAAAATTGGCATGTAGTATCATCTTCATAATTATATAAAATAGTCAGAATTGTATAAAATTTTATTTTAGTTGATAATCTACTATGAATGTATAAATGTGTGAATGTATCTGCTTAGACTTTTAAACCCACAATTCGAAATTTTTTAAAATCAGTTTGATTTTATTATACAAAGTAATGTGTGTTTGGGAACCCAGTTAATTTCTGATTCCAAGTCTTCCAAGCTCCTCAAGATAAAAGAGATCCTAACATTAGTAATTCATAAGAATTACCCCCAGCCACTCAAGCCTTTCTGTCAAGGCTTCTGAGACTTAGAAGTGCCCATATGTTAATGAAGTAAATAAAGCAGCTTAAAGTCATTGGGAATTCCTTTGTTCACACCTTTGGCTGCTATAATGCCCCTCATACCGACTTCACGGCCCTTCATATACAATATCTAACACTTCTGTCTCCAGGTTGGACATGAGGATTTTTCGGGAAGATAAAGGACTGGTGTTTGTGATCTCCCCTCTACATGGTCCATGTAGGAGCCATCCCATTAAGCATTCGACATGCTCTAAAGACTCAGGATTTCTCTTTTTCTCTAGGGTATGAGAATATTTCTCAAGTTTTGACAGAAATTCCCTCATTACTTCTAGCCACTTTAGTCCTCTGAGGGAAAAAAAAAAAAAAAAAACAACGCAGTCCTGACAGCTGTCAGCTTGTCCTTGGTCTGGCACTAACAGCTGTGCCATGATGCTCCCTTCATAACATTGATAATTCCACAGACCATCATTAGACACTGTCACTATGAATGTGTTGGAGCAGAGCAAAAACAGGATCACTCCTTAATCATGTCTAAGCCCAGACAAAAACAAAAAAACCACGCAAACCACAAAAATGACCAAACATTTTCTTAGCTTGGTCATCCTTAGTGAATCAGCCCAAGTTTGTTTCTCTTACCTGTACTGAGATTGCATTAGAGGTTTTAAAATACCAATTGTGGGACACCTGGGTGGTGCAGTCGCTTAAGCATCCGACTCTTGGTTTCAGATCAGGTCAAGATCTCAGGGTCGTGATCTCAGGGTCATGAGATCAAACTCCATGTAGGCCTCCATGCTGAGCACAGAGTCTACTTAAGATTATTTCTCCCTTTCCCTCTGCTCCTCCCCTCCCCCCCAAATAAATAAATGAATCTTAAAATAAAATACTGATCAGGTAACTTTTCCTAAACAAAATAAATGTAAGAGTATTATTACTCTTGAGTACTATTGTGGTAGCATAAATGGGAATCAATCATCAACTTGAGAATAGTTTGGAATTCCTATATATCTTTTTATATTATATAAAGGGGAAATGCAACTTAATTCCTAAGAACAAATACAGTCTGCTTTTCAACAGTGCATAGCTTCATAAACAAATAGATAACTAATAATTGCAACTGAGAAATACCTACATGATATCCTAATAATTCAGAAATCATATTGATTTACATGTTCTTTTCTCAGCACATTATAGCTTTTTATTACACAGAATCAGCAGCTGAAAGCCAGCTTCCCTCACATAGCTGCAGGCAGGACGTCCGGTTGGAACAGCATCGTATGGTATGATCACATACCCACAGATAACCCTCAGGTCAGTTTAACTTGATATTCCACTTTGTAAGTGCTTATTTCACAGTGATTTTTTTTGTGCAAAAGAAACAAACTATTCCACCTGCTCCTCCAAGAGATGTTTCTCCGCTCTTGTTTTTCTCACTTGGCAGCTGCATTCCTGCCTCATTTCCCTATCAAACTATAGTCACATTCTATTTTTTTAAGGTGAGGAATAGGATAATCTTCATTTATTAGGAATTTTACCATATTATTACTTTGATTATGATTTTATTAGTACTCAGGTTACAAAGTTTCCTAGGTTTTAATGCCTTCCTAAGTTGACTATTTCCACAGAAAGGTTTTTTCCTAAAGTACTTTTGTAATAGAACAGAAACTCTAATATTCCTGTAATTATAATGTGTCAGACCACCAGACCTTCTGACATAATCACAAATATGTCCTTAACTTTTAAAACATTTTAACACCTCTTTAGGACGTATATGTTGATCTCTAAACTGATTTTTTTTCACCAATAGCAAATAATGAAACTTCAAATGCACTGAATTTAGACAAACTCACCTGATGGCAATTAATGCACTGACCTGCAGATTTTAAGACAAAGGTAAATTTAGAAACTATAGAGTTAAAAGCTCTGGAAATTTGATTGCTTCTTTATTTTGTGTAATTGTTTTAAATAGTTGACCCATCATTCTGTAATAATTAAGGGATTCTATTATAAATTGTTTGTTCATTTTATGATATTAAGAAAATCTCAGCTCATGCAAGAGAAATCTGTGAGAATACAGTAAAAAAGTAGTGCATAAGGCTGTCACCATGTCAATAGAAGCTTTAAATTCCTTAAAATTCTTATGGTGTTTTAAAATAAAACCAAATGGTAATGAGGTAAAAGTTAACACTGAATTCATAAGAAATGAAAGAAAAGAGAAAGAATAACATAATTGCTTTTCAGCAAGGCTTTAAAAATGAATAAAGCAAAACAATAGCATTGAAAATACTGCATCATAGAAAATGATTGGTTATTTCAAGATTCATTTCAAGTCCATAATAGATTTTGTTGCTCTGCTTTTTCAGTAATCCATTTATTTCATGCCCAATTTAGAGCAAAGTCGACCACAGAATCCTTTATAAATGTGTGATGAAGTTACTTTTTATCTTGTGAGCTGCACCAGTCTGACACTAGCTAAACCTAGAGGGTGCTAATGCAGTGTTGAGCTAATGTGAGCAGAAGTTGTTCTTGTGTCCTACTGGGGAAAATATTATTACTTTATCAACACACCTAGTTATGAATACAATCTATTCAGCTACTACATTCAGCTGTTACAGATCCATTTTAGTTGGCTCAGTTCTGAATATCTTAGTTGGACACACTCTCTTTTTAGTGTTTAACGGTAAATTCTCTAAAATGGAGAGAGTTATAGCACACCTCGAGTAAGCTAGCATAGGCAAGCATTCCACCTCTTCTTGTTGGTGTGCTCCACAATATACCACATTTTGAAAAAGAAAAAAGCAACCCATCAGTTATTCAATGAACCAGTCCAGCAAATATGAAACGTGTGTGATTTTTAAAATAGTTATTAAGGAACCTTGAACCTCACAATAGCTAACTATAATAATCAGGGTTTAATGTGAGGGTCTTGGTTTAACTAACAATGACTCATATAAATCTATTTAGTGGCTAAGAAGCACAAAGCCTCTCAGAAGTCTCTTGGTCTTCCTCAGCTAGGCTAAAAAGCCTATCTTTCTATAACTCTAGTTATCTTTTTTTTTCCTTTTGTTTCAACTACATTGGAATTGTTGGTTTACTTTTTATAGGATAACTTAGCATGGCTTTTTGAGGATATAAGTCTCAGGAATAGACATAGGTCTTAGAAATGGAAAAAATACAGAATTAAACTATTATGACCTTATGTTTTGTCTACAATGTGCATTTTTGAAGAGTTTTAAATGAAAGTCAATTTACTTCAATTGTTATTGGTTATAATTTGTAAGTTTTGCAAATAATATTGGTCTCATGGTGCACAAAATATTACCTGTCTTCATATACCAAAGTTATGTAGCCGTGCATTATGTACAGCCACTTATAGGCTGAAGAGGCTCTTGAAGAAAAAGAGAGTTCTCTCAGGTGAATGTAACATGTTCAGGGGTTGAGCAGGTATTAAAACATACCCTGGGCCTCACTAGGTATCTCTCAAAGGTTATTCTTATACTAAAAAGGAAAACTTAGATCCATGGAACTCTCTTTCCAATCTATTTTTTATCCTCCAAAGAATTATCAAGCAACACATTCATTTCCAGTCATAAAAAACACATATTAAAATAGAGCAACATTGGAAATCAAGACACTGTTCATCCTCACCACCCAGTGACCTCCCCCCACCAGGGGTGAGCACTTTTCTTAGTTCTATAATATTTACTTATTTAAAATATAATGCTTTTAAATGCACATATATAGAATTTGGCTCAATTTTACCCTACTCTCCACCTTTCTTTAACATTCTCCTCAACTCAGATGAGTATATTAAGCTTTGGTCTCACTTCATCTTCAAATAGCATTATTAAAACTCTATTTTTATATGTACTACACTACAGACTCATTTCTCTCATTTGTCCAGTAATCCTACCCTCCCTCCTCCTTTTCATCCTTTCACCTTCCTAGACTCTCAGAGCTATAATTGTAATTTTATTTTGTCAAAGTTTTAGCAGTTGTAAAATATTCCAAGATTGTTCTCAAAGTTGATTGTAAAGTTGAAATTCAATTCACGTATACAATGGAATATTATTCAGTCATCAGAAAGGATGAATACCTACCATTTGCATCGACATGGATGTAACTGGAGGGGATTATGCTAAGTGAAATAAGTCAAGCAGAGAAAGACAATTATCATATGGTTTCACTCATATGTGGAACATAAGGAATAGTGTGGAGGACCACAGGGAAAGAGAGGGAAAACTGAATGGAAAGAAATCAGAGAGGGAGACAAACCATGAGAGACTCTGGACTCCGGAAAGCAAACTGAGGGTTACAGAAGGAGGGGGTTGTGGGGATGGGCGATGGGTATTAAGGAGGGCTTGTGTTGTGATGAGCACTGGGTGTTACATGCAACTAATGAATCGTTGAACACTACATCAAAAACTAATGATGTACTATATGTTGGCTAACTGAACATAATAAAAAAAAAATCAGTGAATATCACTTATATTACTGTGATATTTAAGTATGCTTTACTTCAGAGACAATTATTCTGTTGGGATTGCTTTGGTCAGTGTCATGTATTTCTCATCTCTGTCACTCACTGGAGAATGTTCCCAAAATGAATTCTGACTTTTCTCTTGATTGTCTAATTCTCCCAGATGTCAATGTCTCTATATTCATTCTCCTTATTTCCTTGAGATGTTCCTTGTGCATCTTACTATCTGGCCCATTGTATTCCAGCCCGCTCACAGAGGTCATCCTGGGCAGCATGGTTAGACGCCATGTGATCCTCTGTGATATGTGTACTCGTTGCAGTATCGTATATGATCTTCTGCTTTACCAACTCGTTCTTCATTATATGGGGGTAGAATTGTGGAGTGTTGCAACTGCCAAAAGAAACCAAATGTTTTATTTCTCATTGTTTTGTACAAAAGCAGCTGCTCAAAAACAGAGACAAAAATAATGACATTTGTGGGAAAAAAATCAAAAATAGTCTAAAAGGTAACAAAGTGAAGATTTAATACAATAAACAAAATGCCTTCCCTAGGTGTAGATGCGGCCTTTTAATTGAGCTATAATGATTATTAAAACAAAAATAAGGACACTAGTCTTACCAGAAGCTAGTATTAATAACTTACGTACATGTGGCAGTGAACTTCACTGAGCATTTTCTATTCATCATCTGTTTACTTCAGTCTTTTCTAGCGGACACATGAAGAGAAACTGGGTCAGTGAAGAATCACGCCTTATATTAAAAAAAAAAAGGCAGTATGTTATAAGGTCTCCTTTTCACATGGTGTCACCAGCCTTCCTCGCCCTACCAATCAAAAAATAATCTCAAAATGTACTAGTGAAGCAAAACAACTTTAACATTTCAGGGGATATCAAAATAGCTTATCTTGCATTCACATGACAGTCCAAGGCCTGGTGTGTTAATGGAAAGGCAAATGTGAGGAGATAATTTAAGGCCCATAGGTCCTTCCTATGTATCCTTCTGCTGCTCCTTAAGGTCTCATCTTCATCTGTAGTCCACAGGCCAAAGGAAAAGGATATGGAGATACCTGTTTGCTTGCTAAAATCTTCACCTGGAAGAGCTACACATCACTTCACAAATATCTCATTGCTGAGATCTAGTCACATGGGCACAATGAACACCAAGAGCAGGCAGCCAGGAAATGTAGATGAGCTCTGTGTCGGGAAGAGGTTGGTGCTGGTCATTAGGAGTCTCCGCCTCAGAAATCTCCTATGAGGCATTGTATAAAAAGGACTGTTTAGCAGACGAGGGAGTTAAACATGTACTCTGCTAGGCTATATACTCACACTCTTATGTTTGTTCTCTGTAGTATTTGGTTCTTAAAAAACAAAGTCTTATTTTAAATTCTAGTAGGCAGCTTTATTTTCCACAACATCTGTTGCATGATTTTTCAGTGTACATAAAATTTAAAAAATACCGTGGGGGAACGTTTGTCTTGTACTCTCGTCAGGTACACTCTGTGCAATGAACTGAATAATTTTTTCCAAAAATATCCCTATACAGATACAGATTTTTTAATCACAATGTTTTTCTCATAATACTTTATAGAAAGTTATTTACATAATAAAGTGCATTTCACTAAATGTATTTGTATGGAGACAGCCACATACAGTTCAGGTATAGAGTTCTTTATGATATTAATTAAAGGGCATATGGATTATTTTTATAAATGAGTGGCAAATTATTCAGATAATACTTCTCAAAAATAAATAAGCTTCTAATAAGTGCAAGGTGAAGTAATGTCAAGAGTGTATGCTCTACCAAGTGTCCACCAACTAATGAATGGATAGAGAAGATGTGGTATATATATACAGTGGAATACTACTCAACCATCAAAAAGAATGAAATTTTTCACTGTTTGCAGCAACATGGATGGAGCTAGAGAGTATTAAGCTAAGGTAGATCAGTCAATCAGAGAAAGACAAATACCACATGATTTCAGTCATATATAGAATTTAAGAAACAAAATAGATGAACATATGGGAAGGGAAAAAAAGAGAGAGAAGGAAACTAACCATAAGAGACTCTTAATGATAGAGAACAAACTGAGGGTTGATGGAGGGAAGTGGTGGGGGATGGGCTAATTGGGATATGGGCATTAAGGAGGGCACTTGTTGTGATGAGCACTTGGTGTTATACATAAGTGATGAATCACTAAATCTACTCCCAAAACCAATATTACACTATATGTTAACTAACTAGAATTTACATAAAAATTTGAAAACAAATAAAATAAAAGCAAGAAAAATGAGGAAAAAAACACTATAGCATAAAAAAAAAGAATACATGCTCTAAAAAAGATCTGAGATATGGCCTTTCTCTGTTGGCAAATACTAAAAGCTGCAAATTTTCGTCATCTTTGTGTAGTGTTGATTCTCCATTAGAATAGTCAGATGGACAACAACTTTTGGACAAAAAAAAAAAAAGGATCTTAACCTACCTTGCAGGGAGCCTGATAATATGCATTATTTTTCTCAATTCATTGTGTTGTCAGAAAAAGGGCTATATAATTAAAGCTTTTGCAAGCCTTGGAGCATTCTTAGGCCTAGAATTATTTTTTGCTGTTGCTCATAAAGAAAAGGTAAACTCTCAATTTGTATGGCGCAAGATCAATGTATTTTTAAAATACGAATGCTTTTATCTTTGATCTGACTATGTCTGTCATTAAGTGTGTACTGATTTCAGGCTTTGCTGTGAAATAAAGCAATGCTTTATATACCATTCGCCCAAATAGATCTGACCTGAGGGTTGCCATGGACTGCCAGTGATTTTTGTGGCTAAAGGAGAGGGTGTGGTGGAGCTAAGCTTACCAGTCTCTTTTAGGCATCCAAACAAAGAAATAGGGGCAGAATGTGTCAATTAGCAGGGAGAATTGAAGTATATAGATGATGTTTGAGGGAAAGAGGCTAAAAAGCTACACTAACAGCATTCACATAAAAACCATGGCTGAACAGAAACTTTGAACACACTGAAATTAGTCAATGTATAGCAAGGGAAGAATGAAACAGTTGTGAAGATAAAAAAGAAATGCCATGTGAAAGAACAAGGGCCCTAACCCTACCAGTCTGAATATAAGTGGCAGTGAATGCTGAGCCTCTAATAAGGGCTCTGTCACACGCCCAGAACAAGCTGTGAGTCCAAACCGCTGTCCTTACAAGTGGACCAGAATCTCCATAACTATCTGAGGTACTGTTCATCCAGGTCACCACTGGAGAGTCTTCTAAACATTCTCTTGTGCTCTAAGCTACCCGGGTACTGTCTTGGTTATTATTCTAGGAAATGCTATGGCCAACTAAACTACCACACTTTATAATAGTCTTTGGTATCTATGCTGATTACTCATGGTGGGGTCTTCTGTGATTGTATATCCCCTCCCACACTTTCATCCCCATACTGGCCAGTAATGTCTTTTGTGTTGCCCAAATCCCTTCTCATATACACCCAGATAGTTTCACTGCACACTCTGGAACCTCTGGTCCTTGAAAAATACTTTCTCATTCCTGAGTTCTTTCATCTTTTTAATGTATCTGAGACTAGTTATGCTGCTTTCACTGCTGCCCTCCTTTTAAGGTGGGCAGAGTCCTGCTGGTACGTTGCTGCTGGGCCTCTCCTCTCCTAAGATAGCCTGGCCACCTTGAGGGTTAGGCCACTCAGCCACTCAGCTACAGTAATCTCTCTTCATTTTCATGTAACCTTACCTTCCTCTTTATTGTTTTGGGAATGTAATGTACTTCTTCTTCTCTTTGTGCAGACTTGTCATTAGGCTCGCTGATTTAAATCCATCTGGAATATCAAACAATACTCCACCTCCTAGTTACTTGACATAGTTCTATCCACAAAGTCTCCCTGAATATCCATTCTCAATGATACTTTCAGTTTCTTTTAATAACATTGACATCCTTCAAGTTCAAACATGTCGTATCTTGATTCCTTTTTTCCCTCAATTCTGCTGTAACTATAACTCTTCCTTAACTTGGAGAATTCCAATCTTGTGACCCATAAGTTTTCTGTTTTTTCTCTTGTTTTTTGTTTTGTTGCTGTTGTCCAATCAACTGTTTAGTAGAATCTCTTGGCTTTCCTGCTTTGGTACAATGGCAGATCTCCTCAAGCATACTTTTACCAAGAACCTTACCCTCCATTCCCTGTTGTCCTTCCTTTGAAGTCACCTGGCAAAATTCCAGTAGTGGGAAAATCCAAATGTATGTTGTTCTGAATTCTCTCTTCCTACTACGAGCTTGCTGTATACTCTTGGAGTAAGTCATCAGACTTTAAAGATTTTTGCCAGTTGTGCCCTCAATCTTGTAGGACAATTATCTGTTTCACTTACATTCGTCACAATAGCTATTTAAACAGTTTTCCAATTTCAGTAAGCATCACACCATACAAATTCTCCTCTAGAAGCAGAAAAACTCAATCTCTTTAAAAGAAAATGCAGCTGACCGTTGCACAATGTAGGTTTGAATTACATGTGTCCATTTATGCCTGGACTTTTTTTTCAGTAAATATAGTACAGTACTCTAAATGTATTTTAGCTTCCTTATGATTTTCTTAACATTTTCTTCTCTCTAGCTTACTTTTTTTTAAAGATTTATTTATTTATTTTAGAGAGAGAGGACATGAGCAGAGGCAGAGGGGGGAGAGGGAGAGCAAAAGGGAAAGCAGACTCTGCATTAAGCATGGAACCTGACACAGGGCTCAATCCCAGGACCCTGAGATCATGACTTGAGCAGAAACCAAGATTCAGACACTTACCTAACTGAGCCACCCAAGTGCCCCTCTAGCTTACTTTATTATAAGAATACGATATGTAATACATATAACACACAGAATATGTATTAATTGACTTTATGTTATAAGGCTTCCAGTCAAAAATAGGCCATTAGTGGTTAAATTTTTGAGGAGTCAAAAGTTACACACAGATTTTTGACTGTCTTGGGGTAAGCATCCCTAATGTCCACATTTTTCAAGGGTCAGTTGTAATATCTAACCTCCTGCCATTAAACTGACAAATATGTTTGCATTGCCATTCACTCTTTTCTGTTTCCCCCTGATTTCCTTTTCAATAGCTGATGACCTGTGTCCTGGAGGTCATGTTCCTGTATACCACCATTCTTCTAATTCTTTAATAGAAGTTATATTTTTTAATACCTCATTGTATCTTATGTATTAGACTACTACCCATTATCTCTTCTTCCTTATAAAAAATACATGCATTTATAACATTATCATCCTTATGTTGGCCCCCACAATCATAGCTCTCATTTTTCCATCATAGTCAAACTTACTCAGAGATCTAC